>NC_073626.1:48463481-49088481 GCF_029407905.1 Bubalus kerabau
ATGACATTGCGTTCAATAAGGAATTTCTGTGGATTTCACTTCTTATAAGGCAACAGAGGTGTGCCCTGTAAGAACAAGAACAGCAGCTGGGCACTGGGGTTTGGGTCCCTAGCCCGACACTCGCTGGTTGCGTGACTTAAAGCAAGTATGTACTCTGGTCTCGGTTTCTGTGTGTAACCAGGGGGGACGACATTCTCACGGATGTTGTCAGGACTGAGTGAATGAACGTAAGTAAGCTGCTCAGGATAGCACCTTGCCCTTAGCAGGTGCTACGTCAGTGTTCATTCAAATCCAGCAATTCTCACCAGGAAACTGTTTGCCACCCCAAAGCTGGCCATCATTAAACCCACCTATGCACTGGAGCTGCTAGGTGAGGAGGCTGTGATGTAGAAACGGACAAGGCTTCGTCTGAACCCTGACCTCACTAATCATCAGTGCTCTAAGTATACAATCTCAGTCCTCCACTTATAGAGTCTACACATGAGAGCTTACTGTCCGCTAAGTCACTGACAAAATTCAAAGACATCCCACATACCATAGCTCTGCGTGTCTGAGTGATGATCTCTGGACAGTAGAAATGTGATTTTTTTTCACTTGTCTGTATTTTCTAGTGTTTTACCATGCACGTGCACCATTTAAGGCTCAAGATATCATTTTCACTGATACATACTCTTTACTCATTATATCAGTCTTGCCTAATCTAGGCTTCTCTCCAGTAAAAGGTGTGTTAATTGATAGAAGTGTTGTTTGTTGTCAGAAAGAATGTGTAGCTTGTGGTAACTGACACAGTTTAGCTGAGAGATCTTGGGTAAGTCTTTCTCTGAGTCACATTCCTTCATACATAAAATATGTGGGCACAACAGTGTCGTTCAGAATTCCTGCTGGTGGGATCTTCGTTTCCTGACCTGGGACTGAACCTGAGCTTCTGCATTGGCAGCACAGAGTTGTAATCACTGGACCACCATGGGAGTCTCAGGATTCCCCCTGGTTCTAATATTCTGTGACCATCTTACACTGTTCAGATGGGAAGCAGAAACAATAGGGTATATGCTAAACCCTTAATTGTTCCGGCTTTGCTCTCCTAGAGAATCTGTTGGGAACCAGTATGGTATAATAATCATCTTCTCATTAATGTACAAATTTATTTGCACAGGTTGTAATGTTTTCTTTCCTGATCACTTTATCTATATTTACGTATTTATTCCGGCTGTTCTGGGTCTTCGTGCTGCGTGTGAGCTTTTCTCCAGGTGTGCGACACAGCCTGCTCATTTCAGTGGCTTCTCCTGTTGCGGAGCAAGGCTCCGGGTGCACGGCCTTCGGCAGCTGCGGAGCACAGGCTCTGGGTGCACAGCCTTTGGCATCTGCGGAGCACAGGCTCTGGGTGCACAGCCTTCGGCAGCTGCGGAGCACAGGCTCTGGGTGCACAGCCTTCGGCAGCTGCAGGGCACGGGCTCCGGGCACACGGCCTTCGGCAGCTGCGGAGCACAGGCTCCGGGCGCACGGCCTTCGGCAGCTGCAACACGTGGGCTTGGTGGTTGTGGCCCCTGGGCTCCGGAGCGCAGGCTCAGTAGTTGTAGCCCACGGGCTCAGTTGCTCCCAGTTCAAACCCATGCCTCCTACATTGGCAGATGGATTCTTTACCACAGAGCCATCAGGGAAGCCCTAGTTTATTTTCTTTATTAATTATAAAATGATGCTATATATGGAGAAGAATGAGAAAGCTGAACTATAAAAATGTTTTCTCAAAGACCTGTCAATTGTTGAGGCACATATGTGGGACAGAACCTCTTGAAATGACCTGTCTACATGAGGAGACATTTCAGGGTGACTGGCCAACAGATCACTTCCACTGCTGAAACTTTGACATTGCGTCCATCTAGTAAAATCGCTAAAGAAAATCTAGATGTATTCTGTGAAGCCTGGGAATCCCAAAGCAGTGACATGTCAACACTGCTGATAAATCAGTGACGTGCTTGAAGGAAAATGAGGGGAGAAGTATGGCTCCCTTTCATTTCCAAAGCCAGTGAGGAACAGCGCAAACCTGAGATCATTAAAGCCAGACATGCCTGACTCCGAGGAGCAAGCCAAGATAGCAAGCTTGGACTCAAGCTGGGTTTGCTAAGTCTCTGCGAGACAAGCAATGCCAACTCCAAGACTGAGAGGTGGCAGGATCAGGAGAATGAGATTGTTCAATATGGATGGAACATGTCCAGTATGGCATATTCTATTTATTTACTATGCTATGCTATGCTATGCTAAGTCACTTCAGTCGTGTCCGACTCTGTGTGACCCCATTGACGGTAGCCTACCAGGCTGCCCCGTCCCTGGGATTCTCCAGGCAAGAACACTGGAGTGGGTTGCCATTTCCTTCTCCAACGCATGAAAGTGAATTGTGAAAGTGAAGTCGCTCAGTGGTGTCCGACTCTTAGCGATCCCATGGACTGTAGCCTACTAGGCTCCTCTGTCCATGGGATTTTCTAGGCAAGAGTACTGGAGTGGGGTGCCATTGCCTTCTCCGATTTATTTACTAGGGGTCACTAAAAACTTACCAAGATTTAATTCATCAACTAGAGGTTTTTGCTGAGAGGGTTTGAAGCTTGCTTCAAGTTTACAAGCTTTCTCAAAACAGCTCAAAGATAATGATAAGCTTATGCTTTTCCTGGAAATAAACACACTTGTTCCTCTCTGCCACCAGCTCCAAACAATAATTAAGATACCTTTGCAGAATCAAGGGGCTTCCCTGATAGCTCAGTTGGTAAAGAATCCATCTGCAACGCAGAAAACCCCAGTTCTATTCCTGGGTCGGGAAGATCCACTGGAAAAGGGATTGGCTGCCCACTCCAGTATTCTTGGGTTTTAAGACACTTTGGGCAGAATCAAGTGTTTCTAAAGGTTGATAAGGGTAGTAAAAGGGTAAGCTCCATGATGACTGTTTTGGATCAACTTCTCGCACTTTGCTATAAACTGCTGAAGAAGCTTTAGGTGGAAAACAGATGGGTCTCAGTTACAAATAAAGATTCTGTGGATGGTAAAACTTGAGAAGCTTTTGAGGTCAGATCTTGGGAATACCATGCGGCAATGCTAACCTTTTAAGAAAGCAAATGATCCTTTATGTTTCAGAAATTCAACAATTTTGCAGAGAAAACAAACTGAAATCTTACTTTATTTTCTGATCACAAAACCGACTGTGAAGCTTTCTGACAATTAATAAATGCCAAGGTAGTTGCTGTTAAAAAAAAAAATTTGGAAATGAAAGAAACACTTAGATTTATCAAAGGGCGGGAAAACTCAAACTTCATACCTGTATTTATGAATGATGGCATTAAATAATTTCCCATCTCTCCAGCAGGTGGTGAAATTTTCACACCGAATCCCAGCATAACCTTCCGTGGCCTGCTGCGTCCACAGTAACAGTCTCTCTTTCGCTGACATGTCTTCTGACTCACCAGTAACATGGATATCAGATATCTAAATGGAACAGAGAATGGTAAACCATTAGGAAGGAAGGAAGCTAACTCAGATTAAGAGCCTACTATGTGCCAAGCACTTTTTACTTAATCCTCCTCTCACTTGTAAGATGACAATGTTTCCCCCATCTCCATCGAGGGAACCTGAGTTTCAAAGAGATCAACAGATAGAAAAGGAGGATTTAACCCAAGCATCTCATTTTTTTTTCATACCAAAATGTCCCAGCGCTGAAAAGTCTCCATTCCTCTTTACTAATCAGATCTGTTCAAACAACTTAAGCACATTGTTTTTCCAAGTTCGAATGGATCACAGTAGAACCTACAAATTAATCTACGTTACCCGTCTTCAGAGCAGAATCTGATCCAGCAGGTATTCTGTGTAAAGAAAAGGAGAACAGCTCCCTCTCCAACTAACCACACTGCTTAACTATTTGGCCAGAAGTCTTCCTGATTTTCTCATGAAGCTTTGTTCAGTTTACCCAATGGGAAATTTTCATCAAATAATTTTTCCCGATACTTTGTTTGCCTTATTTTTTTTTTTTATCTCTTCCACTGAATGATAATGAAACAGTCACCAGTTCACATGATCTCCATTTGCTCGTGGCCCTTTGATAAGGGTCCTATTTAACCTGCTGATAATGATGTTAAGGCACCAAGTGACTCTGGCAGGGGTCAGACAGTGACTCCCCAGCCAGGATTAACACCAGCAGACAGCTGTTCCCTCAGTCAGTGGTGATGCCAAGCCGGGGGTCAGGACAGGAGGCCGACCAGGGTCAGATGGAAAGGAAGGCGGTGGGGCAGGGGGTCATCCTACACAGGAAGGAAAACCCCTCAAGTCCGGACCCAGCCTCGAGAGCTGGCCACCGGTCCCCTCACTCAGGGACGCCCTCCAAGCCGGGGGTCAGGACAGGCAGCCGACCGGGGTCAGATGGAAAGGAAGGCGGTGGGACAGGGAGGGTTATACTACATAGGAAGGAAAACCCCTCAAGTCCGGACCTAGCCTCGAGAGCTGGCCACCGGTCCCCTCACTCAGGGACGTCCTTTCAGGCCTGTGAGCCAGCATCCTCTTCTACAGAACAGGGGAGAGCAAGCAGGAGCAGGGACTATTTAAGACTCTCTTCAGTCTTAAGTCTGAGAGCCTAAGACACTAAAAACGACACAGAGGTAGAGGTTCACACAGGCAGGCAGGCAACTGACAGCAGAAAGCTTAAAAACTGGACTAAAGAAGCCCTTTAGTCTAGAAAGACGAACAGATAAAGACGTGGTGCACATATTCACTGGAATATTACTCCGTCATACAAAGGAATGGAACAATGCCACTTGCAACAACATGGACGGACCCAGAGATGATCACACTGACACGTTTATGTGGAACCTAAAATACGACACGGACGAACCTATCTACAAAACAGAAGGAGACTCCTGGTCACAGAGAACAGGCGTGTGGCTGCCAAGGGGAGGGGAGTGGAGAGGAGGCGTGGGCGTGCGGGACTGGCAGATGTAAACTATTACACACGGTGCGGAAACCGACAAGGTCCTGCTGCACAGCACAGGGAACCAGAACCAGGTTCCTGCGGAAAACCAGAATGGAGGAGAATATGAAGAGGACTGTAGACACAAACGTATAACTAAGCTGCTCTGCTGCAAAGCAGAAGTGTACACTTCAATAAAAATTTTTAAAAAGATCTATGCCTGTACATGTAAAATTAGCTGTTTCTGGAAAACCTGAGAACACAGGGTGGTATTTATAGCAGTATAAAAAAAAGGGCAATAGCTGGGTAGAGGCAGGGACTGATTTCTGCAGGGTCAAGAATGTTCCAGTCCAGTCCAGGGCCAAAGGTAACTGCCTATTAACAAGGAAAGTCAACACATTTCAACCATATGGTAAGTTTAACAGGCTACAGTGCTGCCCAGCACATCCAGGATTAAGGAAGAAGAGTTAACAGGCCTGAAAATGACTAAACATCAACCAGGAGAAAATAATATATTTTATTAAATGAGTTCCTGAAAGTTCCCAAATCTTGTTGTAGCACGTTACACTCACGTACACTCTATCAGACCACTGCACATGCAGACGCTAGGTTAAAAGCTATAGTTTTAAGGGGTATATTCAAATATGTTATGAACCAAATTTTAACATATCAAAGACCAGTAATAAGTCAAGCCTTTCACCTTCTCCTTCAATTTCCAATCAACTATTATTCCCACTAGGAAATTAAAGCATTTTTAGATATACTGTTACCACTCACCATTGCCTCCCTAGGTATATCTAACTTTTATATGTACCTAGGTATATCTAACTAAGATACAGTGCAAAAAAATTAAAAAGAAAAATTAACCAAATGCTAAACACTGTAAATCTGAAGTTGCCACTCACGACTCCTAATATAAAATCAGCAGAACAACCTGACTCCTCCATCAAGGGCAGGCCAGGTGGGATTCTAGGAAGGAACCAGGCCTCTTCCTCCAAATCCTGGAGGTACACAGAGATCACAGAAGGTTTCAGCTCCTGCTGTTTGGGTTCAAATCCCAAGTGCAACTGTTAACAGGATTAAGACCCAGAGCTACTTAACGTGGGCAGATCTAGAGATGACCAAACTAAGTGAAGACAGAGAAAGACAAATATCATATGGTATCACTGATATGTGGACTCTTAAAAAATGATACAAACGAATTTATTTAGAAAATAGGAAAAGACTCACAGACTTAAAAAACAAGCTTATGGTCACCCAAGAGGAAACGTGGGGGGAGCAATAAATTAGGTTAGGATTAACATATACACGCTACTATATATAAAAGAGTTAAATAACAAGGACCTACAGAGGTCTCTACACAATATCTTGTAGTAATCTGTACTGGAAAAGAATACGAAAAAGAATATATACATATATGTATAAATGAATCACCTTGCTGTATATTGGAAATCAAGGCAATGCTGTAAATTAACTGTACTTCAATTAAAAGAAGAGACCTAGAGCTATTCACATCATCTCCCTAAAGCCCATCTTCCTCCTTTTTGAAATATAAATGATGATATAATAACATCTTTCTAAAGTTTAGACAAGATGACCTACATTAAGTGCTCAGCACGGGGCCCGCAGGTAGAAAACTCTACAAATGTCAGCTTCTCCCACCACTTGATGAGCAGTACTGGTTGCTTCAGGCCTCTCACCAGTGACCTGCTAGCCAGCATCCAACACAAACAAGATGTTTCAGACCAGAGCTCCTCCTGGACGCTGGAAGCCTGCGTGACTCTCCTCCGAGTCACTGCCGGCCGCCACTGGAGGGCGCGTGCTGCCTCCCACAGAGCCTCTAGGACCTTCTTTCACCTCTGCTTCCTTTCCCCGGACCCAGTCTGCCTCCATTCCCAACTTCCACTCCCAACTTTCCAGAAGCATATACTCTGCAGGAAACAAAATCTGCTTACCTCCACCACCCTGCTTTGGCCTTTCCACTGAACCCCCGCCACCACGCCCCGCAGTGCCTTAAGTCCTGGACACCAGCAGGCACATGGGCAGGGCACGCTTCCCATCTCCCCTGATGATGGAAAGCAGCAGCTCTCAGATTATTATCTGAGGCACAAAGACCTCGCCTTTACATATCTGGTCATTTTTGTGCCACCACCTCCTTCCTGTCCTCAAGATGACCCGTGCTCCCAGCATCTAGTATCTGCTGGGGGTCCCTGTCTGCATCCAGGGACCCATCCTCACAGGCCTCAGCCTTCTCGCCATGCCGACCAGTCACATACCCTCAGCTGGATCTCGTTACCTTGAACCTGATCCAGTCCACTGCAAGTCTGTGGCTTCCGACAGCAACGGCCATTTTTCCAGCACTTTCACTCCCCAGCTCCAGCGGGACCAACCAGAGGCCCAGCAGCACCGTGCGGTTCTGCGCCGGCCCGACTCTGCCCCGTCTCTGAGCCCTCCGCTGGCTTCGCCGCCTCCTCCCTCTGTCTCCACCACGTAACCCCTCACTTCACCCGCTGTCCTCAACTTCCTCACCCTGCAGCCACCCAGACGAGCCTCAGCCCCGATCTAGGCAGTCTGTCTCCTCTGTGGGGATGTCCGCGTCCCACGTGGACCACTGCCTCCTCGAACCCCAGCTCTGATCTCGGCTAGGGGCTCCAGGAAACGCGCCTTTTCTCCTCAGCGTCCTCAGTGGCCAGTCTTCCTATCCCTCTGAGAACTTCTGTCCACTCTTCCCTATGCAGTGAAACGCCTACCCCACCTGCTCTCCTACTGTGTTTGACATCACCTTTCATCATCTTCACAGAGAAGAGAGAGACACGTAAGGGCCCTGGCCTGTCACCCTGGGTCTCTGTGAGGGGCTCCCCTCTGGGTGTTTGCTCTCATTATGTACAATGCCCAAGTCTCTTCCGTCCTAAAATGAGTAAAAACAAATAACCTTCATAAACCCGTTTCCTCTGTACTCAGCACCATCCGGAGAAGGCAATGGCAACCCACTCCAGTACTCTTGCCTGGAAAATCTCATGGACGGAGGAGCCTGGTGGGCTGCAGTCCATGGGGTCACTAGTCGGACATGACTGGGCGACTTCACTTTCACTTTTCACTTTCATGCATCGGAGAAGGAAATGGCAACCCACTCCAGCGTTCTTGCCTGGAGAGTCCCAGGGACGGGGGAGCCTGGTGGGCTGCCATCTGTGGGGTCGCACAGAGTTGGACACGACTGAAGTGACTTAGCACCAGCACCACCTCTCTCTCTTGTTGGTAAAGCACCTGGAGAGCCCACTCTGCCCTTTGTAACCTTTATCTTTACTCCTCAGCCTGTTGAGTCCCAGCTTCTGTCCCAGTCATTCCATGGAAAGTAAGAAGGGGTGAGCAGACAGTAAGAGGGGGTCAGCGCTCGTGACTCTGCTCACAGGAGGCGGGAGAGGAGCCGGTCTGTGCGGCGTGGGGAGGGGTCAGGCGCGGAGCGCGGGCGGTCCCGCCGAGGGTCAGCGCTGCCAAAGCTGGGCACCTGCACACTTCCCATGCCCTGGAGAGACAGCAGCAGACTCCGGGGGGCACAGGCTGCCCCAGGACTGTGGGGAGCAGAAGCAACTACCTTTAGTCAAGATCACCACCTCCAGGTTCCCGTGTCAGCATCAACCCCTCCTAAGACACAGCCACGACAGACCTAGAACCACACCGGGCTCAGGAGAGCCTCCCGCCTCTGGAACCGAGCCCCGGTGTCAGGTGAGTAACAGTCTCCTAAACAGGCTCCGCGCACCACACCCGCCCCTCACCCCACGGACACATAGATCCACGTCAGTCTTGGCTGGTCTACCCAGGCCCAGGCCATTCGCCTTCTGTTCCATGGTCAAACCACACGGCATCAGACGCCCTCTCTCTGCAGGGGCTCTGCTCAGGCCGCTTCTCCCCTGGAGCATCCCCGCCCCCCATGCCCAGCTCAACACAGACTGAAGTGCTCAAGGGGCGGGAGACCTGCGGGAAGGGAGAGAGGGGAAGGCCAGGGACAGAGAAGGGGAGGAGGGAGGGGGAATGGAGGGAGGGGGAGGGAGGAGGGAGGGGGAGGGGGGAGGGAGGGGGAGGAACGTAGGGAGGAGGGGGAGGAAGCATCAGAAGTGTCATGTTTGCACTGGGGATGAATGAGTTTTAGCCTATCATGTAACCCTTGTCACCTTAGGAAATAAAAGGTTTCCAACTAAGGTCACTTCGCAGTAACTGCCACACCCCCAGCCACTGTCTAGGAGTGCCTGGCAGCGAACCCAGGCCTGGAGATTACTCAGCGAGAGCCCAACGCTACCCAAGTGTCATCTAGTTTCTGTAAAACAGTGTCAGAAACTTAACCCGGGATATAGTTTTGAAATGTCTTTTCAAGGCAAGAAAAGAAGCCGACACCTCCATCAGAATGCTCACTTGACTTCCGTTCCTGCGGACGGGGGTGGGGGGTGGGGAGTGGGGGTGGGAGGTGTGGGGCGCAGGCATGGAGGGCCAAGCCTCCCGTGCTGGTCAGCTGAGGCTGCCAGCCTCAGTCCTCTGAGCAAAGTCAAAGCCACGAGAAGACTGGGCGCAGCCGCACCCACTTTTCACCACGATGCTGTCATAGTTCTGGCATGTGGGAAGGGAGCGCATGCCAAGGCCAATTTCCAAAGCTGACTCACACAGCCCCAGGACACTATTCACAGTTTTATCATATTTAATTCTATCTAAGGCAAAGGCAATTTTAAATTTTTAAAAAATAATTAGAATTTATGAAAAGGTTAAATAATCAGACATGTAACAGCAGAAAGGCAACATCTCTGAGGCTGAGAGGACTAAGAAACATAACCTAGAGAAGCTATGACTATAGGAAAGGATTAAGGAATCCAGGGAACTCTAACTGGAAGACCGCGGAGCCCGCTGTCAGCCCCTGGTTTCACTGGTGAACAAGCTGAGGACACAGGAGGCTCCGGGACGTGTCCAGGGTCTCAGCAGGCCGGCTGGGAGGGCCCGAGGCACGGACCTGAGGGTCCTAAATTCCAGCTCAGGACCTGCAAGAGGAGAGTGAACTCTCTCCTTCACATTTAGAATAGACACCTATCCTGCCAACTCGGACCGATCTTTCCTCCCGGTCAGGAAGCCCGGTGGGTGCTCACTCTCAGTGCTGGAGAGATGCCTCCACTCGACTGTGTAAGGGTTAAGGGTCAAGGTGGAGAAGGAAATGGCAACCCACTCCAGTGTTCTTGCCTGGAGAACCCCATGGACAGAGGAGCCTGGCGGGCTACAGCCCATGGGGTCACAAACAGTCGGACACAACACTAGACTATACTCACACTGGTCACAGTGGCCATCATTAAAAAATCTACAGATAACAAATACTGGAGAGGGTGTGGAGAGAAGGGAACCCTCCTACAGCGCTGGTGAGAACGTAAGTTGATGCAGCCTCTATAAAAAACAGTATGGAGGTTTCTCAAAACACTAAAAATAGAATTACCGTATGATCCAGCAATCCCACTCCTAGGCGTATATCCAGGCAAAACTGTAACTCGAAAAGATACACACACCCCTATGTTCATAGCAGCACTGTCCACAATAGCCAAGGCATGGAGAAGACCTGAATGCCCATCAACAGATAAATGGATAAAGAAGACGTGGCACATATATACAACGGAATGTTATTCAGCCACAAAAAAGAACAAAATAACGCCATCTGCAGCAACATGGAGGCAACTAGAGATTATCACACTAAGTGAAAACATCTCAGAAAGAGAAAGACAAATGCCACGTGGCAATACTTATATGTGGACTCTGAAATATGACACAAATGAACACATCTATGGAACCTAACAGACCCACAGACAGAGAGAACCTTGTGGTTTCGAAGGTCGGGGAGGCGGGGAATAGCAGATGCAAACTATCATATATGGGAGGGATAAACAGCGTCCTACCACACAGCGCTATACAGGGACTATATTCAGAGTCCTGTGATAAACTATAATGCAAAAGAACATAAAAAAGAATGTGTGTATATACATATACACACACACATACTTGTATATATATAACTGAATCACTCTGCTATACAGCAGAAATTAACACAACAGTGTAAATCAACTAGACTTCAATTACAAAAGAAATTTAATTAGAAAAAACATTTAAGTCTTCTGACTCAAAAGCTAAGTCCCCTTTCCTCTGCTACACCAAATCGACAGTGACACTCCATGGCATTTCAGGAAGAGTTTTGTTTACTGAGAAACCAGCTCATTTTACAGAAGCAAAAACTGACACGCTGGGTGTGGGAAAGGTAGTTGTCAAACGTTCCTCCCTGCAGAACCCAAATCCCTACTGGTTCAGAGAGCTGGACGCAAGCACCATCCACGGAATTTCAATTCCTTCACATGTTTGTGTTCAAATCTACAAGAGAGTTTAC
Organism: Bubalus kerabau; assembly: GCF_029407905.1. Taxonomy (NCBI): domain Eukaryota; kingdom Metazoa; phylum Chordata; class Mammalia; order Artiodactyla; family Bovidae; genus Bubalus; species Bubalus kerabau. Next base: position 48,474,821 of record NC_073626.1, read on the forward strand.
ACTCTAATTGAGAGAGTTCAGGTACTACCAAGGAGGAATGCAGGAGGTTGGAAAGGGTGATCTCAGGATGCTTCCACCTCTGTTAACACAATAATTTCAAGAATGAAAGCTGATCCTTGGGGGGAAAGGTACTGCAGAGCCACGGAGGGCAGTGACCTGTGTTCCATCCCAACCCCACGGCTTCCTGGGCCTTGGTCTCCTCTCATGGAGATGTCCACACACACACACACACATACACACACACAAGGTTCAGAACGGTGCCTGCCCATGTGAGCGGAAGTGACTGCACCAGACTGGGGGTTATTCCTAACAATCTTTTACTCACACTGCTGGACACTCTAGTCAGGCAAAAGCAAATTCCATACTGAATGTGTCAAAACACACAAATATTTCCAAGCCTGGATGTTTGCTTTCAAAGACAATCTCTTCAACGATGTTTCAACTGTTTTGGCAGAAACCGATGTAATCAACACATTTTTAGTGTCTGCTTCCAAGTTTCAAAAATGTGTGAAAAGGCTCCACAAAATATTCTTAACTGCAAAGAGGGCACATGTATTTTGAAAATTGTATCTCGTTAAAAAACTGCCTCCCTAAAAGGAAGACGTAAATAGAGGATTAAAGCAAAATAAAAGCTGATAAAATTCAAGTGCTGATGCTCTACATTAAGGGTCACCTTGAGCAAAGGTTCATTTATTTCTTATTCAAACACAGGATAAATTAACATAGATTTAACTATTTCTCTTGTACAGCAAAGGATCTGAAACTTTGACATGTCCTTCATTTAACAGAAAAGACAGAAGCATTTTAATGCTGATACACAGCCACATTCTGTGCAATTATTTTAGAACTAAATTTTCACAAACTGGTTATGAAATCCAAATGAAGGCTAGAAAAAAAAATACCCATAAATGCATTTTCATTTAAAAACATGAACTGTTTCAGAAAGAAACGAGTTAAGTCAACTGTAAACCAAATGACCTTTGCTTAGAAGATCTAGAAAAACGGCACTGATGAACCTATTTGCAGGACAGGAACGAGACACAGACACAGAGAAGGGATTTGCAGGGGGAGGAGAGGGGGGCACGAACTGAGAGAGCAACACTGACACACACACACTACCACGTGTAGAACAGATGGCTGGTGGGAAGCGGCTGTGTAACACGGGGAGTTCAGCCTGGTACTCCGACACCCTACAGGGGTGAGGTGGGAAGGGGGAGGGAGGCTCAAGATGGAGGGAATATATATATGTGTGTGTGTGTGTGTATAATTATGGCTGATTCGCATTGCTGTACGGCAGAAACCAACACAACACTGTAAAGCAATTATCCTCCAATTTAAAAATAAATTAATTTTTAAAAATCTACAGAGCAAAAGCTACTATAGAAAAGGAGAAATACTTAGAATTTATCCTAGTCCTTGAATTCTAAGTACAATTTTGTAGCTTAAGATTCATAGAAGACTTGGTTAAAGAAAACTCTTCTGAATAAATATTACATTTCAGTGAGGCAGACAGGATGAAGCACAAGCTGGAATCAAGATTGCCAGGAGAAACATCAATAACCTCAGATATGCAGATGACACCACCCTTATGGCAGAAAGAGAAGAGGAACTAAAGTGCCTCTTGATGAAAGTAAACGAGGAGAGTGAAGAAGCTGGCTTAAAACTCAATTCAGAAAACTAGATCATGGCATCCAGTCCCATCACTTCCTGGCAAATAGATGGGGGAACAGTGGAAACAGCGTCAGACTTTATTTTCTTGGGCTCCAAAATCACTGTGAATGGTGACTACAGCCATGAAATTAAAAGACGCTTGCTCCTTGGAAGAAAAGTTATGACCAACCTAGACAGTATATTAAAAAGCAGAGACATTACTTTACTGACAAAGGTCCATCTAGTCAGAGCTATGGTTTTTCCATGGGCTTCCCTGGTGGCTCAGACGGTAAAGCGCCTGCCTACAATGCGGGAGGCCCGGGTTCGATCCCTGGGTTGGGAAGATCCCCTGGAGAAGGAAATGGCAACCCACTCCAGCATTCTTGCCTGGGGCTCCAGTCCATGGGGTCGCAAAGAGTCGGACATGACTGAGCAACTGAACTGAACTAAGGTTGACTATTCATGTATTATTGTAACATTTTGAGATGTTTCTGAATTATGTTATTCTGATACAATGGGAAGTCAATTAATAAAATAACCAACCCTCCTTTACTCAGATGCTGATAATGTCACTTGTACACTATGCACACCCCTCCCCATCCTTCCCTCCTTGGCTTTTCCCTGCAAACCACTGCCCTATTCACGGCAATTCACCAAAGGATGAAAAGAAAAGGAGGGTGAAAAGAAGTCCGTCTGAACTAGTTTACATGGCTGTATGACAGGGTGGGACGTCAAAATGACAAAATTCTCCCGTGATCCACAGTTTGGCTTTCTGTTATTTCAATGATCCCGGTCTAGCACAGTCCAAAAATATTAACGGAAACTTTCAGAAATAAACAATTCTTAAGTCTTAAATGGCACAACGTTCTGAGTAGTGAGACAAAATCCTGCCCCGTCCAAGTCCGTCCCACCCCTAAGAGGAATCACCCCACTAGTCACTTCATAAATGTCTTGGTTATCAGACTGACTATTGTGGTTTAGCCACCTGATATGAAGAACTGACTCACTGGAAAAGACCCTGATGCTGGGAAAGATTGAAGGCCGGAGGAGAAGGGGACGACAAAGGATGAGATGGCTGGATGGCATCACCGACTCGATGGACATGAGTTTGAGTAAACTCCAGGAGTTGGTGATGGACAGGGAGGCCTGGTGTGCTGCGGTTCATGGGGTCACAAAGAGTCAGACACAACTGAGCGACTGACCTGCACTGAACTGATTGTGGTTTCTCAGTGCGTGTATTCAAGGAACGCTTATCTTCATAATGGCCCTAAGGTGCAAAAGTGATGCCAGTAATTCAGCTACTCTCCTGTGCCTAATTTGCAAACTAAACTTCACTGTAAGTATTTAAGTACAGCAAAAGTACAGTGTATACAGAGAGGGCTGAGTACTATCAAGTTTCAGGCGTCCACTGGGAGCCTTGGAATGTGTCCCCTGAACATACAGAGAGTACCATGATATCCACGGTCCGGATCCCCAAAGCCTCCAGGGCATCTAAGCTTACAGCCACACCCCCAACATCTGTAATGAAGAAACGATGGGATGTGTTGGTATTGGTTAGACATATAACAGGCCCAGAATAAATGATAGAGAAATCAAAGAAGAGGGGGCTGGAGGGAGGGGTGAAAACACAGCACAAGGGTGTGCAGTGGAATCTGCAGATTCGCAGGAATTGAAAGAGATGCATGCAGGGGAAGGTGGGGAAGTGGCAGCCGCTCTGAGCTTGGCTGGAGACAGTCCCCGGCGAGACCCAAGCCCTCCCTCACCCCGGCAGAGAGGCCTGAGCAAGTCTTCAGGTCTCCTGAGGCTCCATGTCCTCATCCTTAACTGGAGTGAACGACAGAACCATCTCATGATACTTGAACAGCCCCGTGGGGGTGCCGAGCATGCAGCAGGGCTCCGCAAACACCATGCCTATTAATAGTCATGTCATCAACCAGCCCCACATCCTCCATTTCTGGAATGGGGACCCGAGACCTGGAGAAATCGCAGGAGGCATCCAAGGCACCCGGCTCTCTGGCAGCAAGGCCTGGCGGGAACTCACACCTCCTGCCTCCGGGCCCGTGATTCACACCACTTGTCAGAAAACACATGATGAGGGGAAAACGAGGGTGATGCTGGTTTTCAGAATTTAATGTGGTTTTCATGAAATGCAGGAGAGGGTGCCTGAAACATAAGCCGTGTTCTCACATTCCACCAGGAGATACTGTCATTCAGTTAAATCCAGGGGAAGGCTTCATCTGGGGATGACTCCACCACCCCAGGGACCACTTAAGAACATGGAACGAAATGAGTGCTCTGGCCACAGTCTTGACCATCAGAATCACCAGCCCGCAGTGATCCAGTGTATTAGGATCACTGCAGTTGACATTCAGCCACCTATATATATACTTTTTTTTTTTAATTTATATGGCTGCGTTGGATTGTAGTTGCAGCGCGCAGGATCATTCAGTGGGAACACGCAAACTCTTTACTTGTGGCAGGATCTAGTTCTCTGACTGGGGATGGAACTTGGGTCCCCTGCTCTGGGAGCACAGTCTTAGCCACTGGGTCATCAGGAAGTCCCACAGCTTATTGCTTAAGAGCTCCTTAGGTAACATTTATATGTGGTCAGTTAGAAAAACAACAACCCATAAAGACAGAAAATAACCATCTTTGTGGAGATCAGCATCACAAGATTGTGAAGAAATGGGACTTGTGAAACTTAAGGATGAAGAAAGCTTTGTGGGAACATTTCAAGGGCAACAGCAAGCTCCTCGTCACAAGTCCAGGGAGCATGTGCATCAGACAAAGAAGGGGCCCCTGAGCTCATCACATGCTGCCCCTAAACGTGCTGTGCCCTGGCCACCTCTGTGGGTAACACTCACCCTCCCCAATGAACATCAGCGCTTAGAAACGTCATCCTCTTAGAAACGTCAACCAAGCTCACAGCATCTCCTTTAGAACTCTGACCGTTCATGTGGGATGCTAAGCCATCATTTAACCCAGCTACTCCCATCTACTGCGCTGCCTTAAGGATCTTATTTAACCCGAGTTTCCATTTCTTAGTTCCAGAAAAGAGGAACTGTCTGTTTCGCCTATTTAATACAGTTCTTAAGAATGATCAAAAGACAATGAGTCTGAAAGCGTTTTCCGCTTCCAAAGCAATATGCAACTCTGCGATACTTCTATTTTCATTTATACCTCCTTACCCTAGCAAAGCTATAACATACTATGACATTCACATCCAGTACGTGCCCAAGGAGGGCCAGCTGAACTCCCTTCTCAGAACCCCAGAGCCTGGAGGACTACCCAAGGTCAGCTGATGGGGCAAGGATTAAAGGGGAGGTCGTCTGGTCACCTAGAGCAAGAATGACAAATATCACAGGAACTAGGAAGTTCAAGGCAGAGGCCTAAAGTAAGTCTAAGCTGAAGAAAAGTTCAAAGAATTGTACACTATTCCATTTGGATATTAACTCAAACATCACTGAGCCCAATCCTTACACATAACTGAGTGTAAAAATGGCTCAAATAGAGAAGCAATGAAAAAGATTTTGAAGGGACTATGTCTTGCAAACAAATGCTGGCTAACAGGACATTGTAGGGGCTGAGAGCTCTCACGTCCATCCAGTTCTGAAATGGAAAATGGAGAATCCAATACAAAATAAAGAGCCATGCACATTTCTAACCAAAGATAATTAAGCAGAGTCCACCTCCAAGGTTCTGGGAAGAACGCAGTGACAAAGAGCAGCAAGCTATTGGTTTGATTCTGTTTGCCACAGAACCATCTTTAAGTGGACCACAGCAAAGTGAGACGTCAAAATCCTCAGATAAAATAAGGACTGCTGCTGCTGCTGCTAAGTTGCTTCAGTTGTGTTCAAGTCTGTGCGGCCCAGTGGACGGCAGCCCACCAGGCTCCCCCGTCCCTAGGATTCTCCAGGCAAGAACGCTGGAGTGGGTTGCCATTTCCTTCTCCAATGCATGAAAGTGAAAAGTGAAAGTGAAGTCACTCAGTCGTGTCCGACTCTTAGCGACCCCATGGACTGCAGGCCCACCAGGCTGCCCCATCCATGGGATTTTACAGGCAAGAGCACTGGAGTGGGGTGCCATTGCCTTCTCCGATAAATAAGGACTAGCCCTCATTAAAAAGTCTACAAATAAACGCTGGAGACAGTGTGGAGAAAAGGGAGCCCTCCTACACTGTGGGTGGGAATGTAAATTGGTGCAGACACTATGGAGAACATGGAATGAAGGTTCCTTTAAAAACTAAATACAGAGCTACCATACGATCCAGGGATCCCAAGCCTGGGGATATATCCAGAGGAAACCATAATGCGGAAAGAAACATGCACCCCAGTGTTCACGGCAACACTGTTCACAACGGCCAAGACATGGGGACAACCTAAACACCCGCCAACAGGTGGATGGGTAAAGAGGATGTGTGAATACACACATATGTATATATGTAATATTGCTCACATAAAAAAGAGCAAAATAATGCCATTTGTAGCAACATGTGTGGACCTAGAGATTATTATATTAAGTGCAGTAAGTCAGACAAACTCATGATTGCACTTATATGTGGAATCTAAAAAAATTATACAAATGAATTTGTTTACAAAACAGAAACCGACTCAGATACTTTGACAACAAATTTATGGTTACCAAAGGGGAAAGGGAGGGGGGAGGATAAATTATGAACTGGGATTAACATATACACACTAATATACATATAACAGATAATTAACACGGACCTACTGTAGAGCACAGTGAACTCTACTCAATACTCTGTGAGACAGTGGAAGTGTCAGTCACTCAGTTGCGCGTGACTCTTTGCAACCCCAGGGGCTGCAGCCCGCCAGGCTCCTCTGTCCATGGGATTTCCCAGGCAAGAATACTGGAGTGGGTAGCCATTCCCTTCTCTAGAGGATCAATATTCTGTAATAACCTTAGGGAACCAGGTAAGAATACTGGAATGGGTAGCCATTCCCATCTCCAGGGGATCAATATTCTGTAATAACCTTAGGGAAAGAATCTGAAAAAGAATGGTTATAGGTATACGTATAACTGAACCACTTTGTTGCACACCTGAAATGAACATAACATTGTCAATCAACTACACTCCAGTATAAAATAAAAATTGTTTAAAAAGTGAAAAAATAAGACTATTTATTCCATTTGGCATTCCCATAGAAGATGTGAGCCTTTGTTAAGTACCTCCATATCACAACTATTTAACAAATCTGGTTGACAGGTTTATGACCTATTTTCACATGTATTTTCCATTGAAGTTTCAAAAATCATTAGCTACACAAAGTATAAAGAAGGGGTAAAATCCTTGGCATGAAGATAACACAAGGGGGGAGAAAAAGGCTTATGTACCACTTAAACAGATTTTAAGTTTGCACTCATCAAAACATGTAAGGCTTCCTTGAAGCCAAATTGTGCAAAAAAAAAAAAAAACAAAAACAAAAAAACAGATGGAAAACATATGTGAGCAAAGCCAAGTGGCTATATTCATAAACACACAGCAACCAAGCAGCTTTCTTTCACACTGACCTCCATCCATGTCAGACCTACACAGATAACGGACTAGACCGGATGCTTTCTTTTTCAATGTAACCACTGTAAAATGTAAACAGAAAGCATAACATAACACTGCCAAGGATGGGGGTGGATGCAAACAGGGAACCAGCTTCGGGAGGGCCAACGAAAGCCAATGACGACCACACACACTGGCCCGAACAGAGCTGCATCTGGTCTCTGGGCAAAGAATCTCTACCCAACAACACAAGGACTTTGCCACGAATGTTTCATATCACATTTCCCTCTTATTTCTGGACTTTTTTCTTAAAAGGCAAAGCCATCAACTTAAAGAAAAACTCATCAACTTCAACTACTAACATGTACAGGACACTGCTTGGGTGATGGGCTTCTCAGCAAGTATATCAATATTTTGCATTTTAAAGACAAGTAAAAATCCCAGAGAAGTAACTTTGTCTAATGCTAAATATCTGTGTTAGGAATAAAGATTGCAACTTCCTGGCAGTCTGAGTCATAAGCAAATTCCTATGACCCGCTGCCCAAGTGAGTTCTGATTTTAGAGTTGGCTGGGGAGGAACTCATGTATCAGAGAGAACAGATTTGGTCAGTTTCATCTGTGCCTGCTGCCCCCAACACACAAACACACATGGAATTGAAAGCAGTCATGTGAGCGTCCCTATGTATGGACACAGAGAACTGGAATTTGCCTTTTGTATCAGTAGTCAAACTTGTGGATCAGCAAGTCCATACAGACTGATGATCACTGCAGCGTCTCCTCCTTACATCTGTCTTGTCAAAATTGTCTTTTTTATTTAACTATTGTTTGCCAAGGCTATTCCATTGGAAAAAAGAGGAAACATTAACTACAGAAATTCAAAAGACGTGCCAAGTCTTCCAATAATAACAAAAATGTAAAGGGTTTGAAAATAAAGTCATGATTAAAGAATGCATCACAAAAAATAAAATCACAATCCAACCTAGTGAAATGCATCAAGAGCTTCCACAGAGATGACCATAAAGAGAGCACCTACGAAGGACAAGCTGCAGAACCTCCAGCAGCTGTGTGCACCTGGGGTCCTTATTTACACGGTGAACTCGGGATCCGGCTGCACTTACCTCCTTCGTGTCCTTGGAAGGGAAGGACATATTATCACAGAGGGAATGACATCTCTTTTTTCCAAACTGGAAACGGTGTGCTTCCTGAAGGCAAGATCTTTCCGTGTTTTGCTTTTCCTGAATACCGCTGTCATTTTTTGATGGATCTTCAGAAAACCCACCTTTTTCAAGTGATCTCTCTGTACCACAGTGAATGGAACTTAAGCTGGCTGCTTTTCGTGAAGAAAAGCCACCCGTTTTTCTCTGGAATGTTCTTTTTCTTGTGTTGACATCATCAAAGTGGTCCTTTCTCTTTGCATGGTAGGGGGTGCTGTCTTTTTCTGAAACCGTTTCCTCTGGTATGCTGACTCTGACTTGGGTTTCCTGATGTTGAGAAGGGCCTCCCGGGTGACGCTGACCGCTCGCTGTCTGGGGCTGGACCCCTGCCTGCAGAGTGAGGCCGGGGCTGGCCCCCAGCTGCTGCACCAGCCCCCGGGCCCAGGGGGCTGCCTGCCCTCCGGAGAGCGGGCGGGCGCTTCTCTTCCCTTCATCATCAAGCCGAGGCCCTCCTGACTCTGTGTCATCTGCTGCTTTCTTGGTCAGGTCCCGTCTAAAGTATTTTCTTCTTCCAGCAGAGTACTTTTCAAGTCTCAGAGGAGTTTTGGCAGGATCCAGATACTGTTCTTCTTTCTCGGCTCGGACACATCCACAGACATTCCCCATTTGATTTGCAGAAACTCACAGCTGCACAGAGTCCCTCATTTCAAAAGCCGGGGCTTCCTCAGATCTCCACGCAGCCTAACTCCTCAGACTTCGTGACCATCCTCTTCAGCGTGAGGCCATCTTGCTCATGAGAAAGGCACCCGCAAGAAACGCCGTGGCATCCTGCCCGGCCGGCCCCGGGTCTCATTAGACGCCGTGGCTTATTTCTGGCCAGCAATCCTCTTAGACAAACATTACTGCTCACTGTCAAATAACATGCTGATGAGCTTTCAAGGCAAACCCTTAGCCTTGGCTGTACAAAAACATTCTGACCCTCGCTTTCCTTTCGGTTTTCTGAAATGCAGTTACACGACCCATGTCTGCTCTAACCTTTGGAACGACTGGCGATGCAACAAATCTGAGCGCAAACAGAAAGCAAACACCAGTCAGGAGACGTTTAGCAAAGTGCCTTTCAAACTTAGTTCCAAAGTGCCTTTCAGATTTAGTTTCAGAAACTCCTGACTGTACAATTTTTTTACTTAAGAAACACAAACAAATGTTGGCACTTGCCCCAAAAACTAGGCTCAGAAACCTGTATAAACTGTATTAAGAATCATTTAAAAACAGCAACCACACACACACAAAAAAAGAACAAAAACAGGGTGATTCCACAGCTAAAGGAGAGATAAAACATGCTAAATTCCTAAAACACTCCAGTCAAATCATTTCTAAAATCAATCCCTTTAAATAGCTTGTCATATTTTTCATATGACAAATTTCCAAGCCATTTCTCTTTCTCTGATCATTAAGATTTTCATGAGTAGCTTGATAAATTTTATGATTTCAGGCTTGAAACACTTAGCCAAAAGAAACAACTGTGTGTTCTTACACATGAATTAAGGCAGTTGAACTTTACATGTAACTTTTATAGTTGTACCCTAGTTAAATATTATGCAGTTTTACCAGGGCTGTGCTGTATGAATGATAAATCAGAATGGAGCCTGATGACCCAAGGTGTGCCTCATTCTAAGACTGAGTCATTGATACGGTAAAATGAAAATTAGTATCATATGACTAATCTTACACAAAAGCTGAAATCAGCTGACTAATAAAAAAAATTGACAACTGACATTCTCTAGGTTGTCTTTAGACTGATCCAAAAATGGAACTCATATTTTTCTAAACAAAAATATTCAATTAAATAGTCAAGTTAGCAATGTACCTGATAATTGTCAGTAACAGACCTGCATGGTGAGGTTTTCCTTAATCATTTCAAGAGGAAATTAAACAATCTCTATCAGAAAAAAGAATTATATCCTAGAAGACAAGCTGGTAAAAATAAAGCTTCCTGCTGGTTTGCTTTTAATTTATTCTCAACATCTTCATTGGCACTGGGACATTTTTCAAGAGAACTCAGAAGTATAATGTCACTAACATGATAAAGGTACAACCACTGACTTGTACTTCCTTCCAGCCCCGCCAAACCCAGAAGCTGCCCGTCTTCAGGCCACTGCATGCTGCTGTCTCCCCCGGAAATGGCTCCACTTCAGTCTCTGCCTGGTTAGCTGGCATTCATCTTGCAAAGCCTGTCTACAACATCAGGGGCAATTTCCTTTATTCTCTAAGACCTTCCTAATCCTACCGAAACACACCCTCCTCTACATCCCTACTTTTATTTATACTGTGTGAGATTCAGCAGCCCAGATTATAGTCAGTATTACAAACATTCTCCCAATAGACAGAGCAACACTCTTCCATCATCTCCGCAAGACAGACTGGGATTTGGGACCCTTTGTTGCAATACTTGCACCTGAACAAACCTCACCTGAGCAACAAAATACAAAGAAACTATATGGGACCAGAACTGACTGCATGCACGCACAGTTGGGGCAAATTCTGGACAAAAGATACAAAGAGACCAAAAAACCCAACTGCCACTTCTGAAGAGCCCAGAGCAAAAGCAGAGGTCACGGGCAAAAGCAAGGTATTGCGCAGGCCCCTTGCACACACCACCACCAAAGGGGTGGGCACACCACCTGGCCCACGCCTCCAGCCAAGCCCCGGTCAGGACCCCACCCTGACCCCATGTGAGGAAGGCGCTCACCCCACCTTGGAGACTGAGCAGGGAACCTGTTCTCACTTCCCATGCTGCAGGCACAAGCCCCCAGAAAGCCCTGCCTGAATTTCTTATCTGGCCTCTCATCAACTGCTATTGATTAAGGAGGCCAAGAACCCTAGTCACAGAGTATCTCTGGACCTAGCATAGGGTAACTCACACAAGATTACTGTCCTGGCAACACTAACCTTCAGACTGCCCAACTATAACAGACAGTCACTTTGTGGTGTTCAAATAAATATTTTTAAATCAATCAATAAATTGGTCTTCTGAAATGACTTCCCTTATTTATGTAAAATATAGAGGAGAAAAAAGGCCCCGTCACATTGAGTGAGGACAATTACCACTGCTATAAATAGCCTTCTGTCTTGGCATAATAAGTAAAACCATTCTAATCTTAAATTATCATAGGACTAAAAGTATTTCTTTAAATAAAAAGGAACATTTCTGTTTTATACAAAACGCTAAAAATGTTCCATTTTAAATAAACCCTGGTCTAATTTTTAAATACTGATGATAATCTAACAGTCATATATCTTGTAATTCAGGTCCTAAAATACACTGGATTTCATAAAATATGCCACAGTATCATATTAGAAGCAAAACTCTTGGGAGTTTGGGATTAGCACATGCATTAACTATTATATATAGAATGGATAAACAAGGTCCTCCTGTATAGCACATGGAACCATACTCAGAATCCTGTGATTAAACCATAATGGAAAATACTCTGTGTGTGTGTGTGTGTGTGTGTGTGTGTGTGTGTGTAAAACTGAAACATTTGGGGTACAGCAGAAATTAACATGACATTACAAATCAACTGTATTTATATAAAAAATACATTAAAAAAAAAGAAACAAAATTTATGTTGGTATTTTTTTGGCTGATCCTCTTCTTTCCTCCAAAGACACTTAATATATAATTCTTTTTTGAATGACTCTTTGCTTTCCATTTCCTTCAACTTAGGGTCTAAACACAGTGCCTCTAATTTCCAACCAGTTACATTTCGGTCTGTTACTTTCTGGTTTCTGCTCTCGGGAACTTGAATGGACCTTCCCTAAAACTCCCGGGGTCTTCCCAGTCGAAACTACCAACTTGCACTCACTCTTAACTCTGTCAGACCCTCTGGGGGCATTCCACACTGCCCACCGTTCCCCTTCTACTTGAAATTCTCTTCCCCTGGTTTCGTCAATGCTACATTTTCTTGTAGCTACAACAAGAAACGAAGTCCATGTTTCCCTTATTAGGAGAATTCTGGTAAAACCAACTATAATCCGGGGTGACGAATCCTTCTCAATATAAATAAAGAGAAGGACGAGGGGGTGCTGCAAGACTGGGAAGGTGCTGGAGAGAAGGCAGGCGGTCACCGACGCGGCCAGCTGCGGGCCAGGCCCCGCGCTCCTCCTGTGTCGCCAGGTGGATGGTCTCCCCCAAACTTCCGTCCTCTCTCTCTGCTCTTCTCCACTGGCCCCTCTGAAGGCCCCCTCCTCTCTGACAGACTCAGGACCCTCGGCTTCTGGAGACCCCCAGGTTTATCGGCGGCACCTCTGACTCCCCGGCTCCGCTCCGCCCGCATCTCCAGCTGCTCGGCAGACAGAAGCCAGGGGACCCCACCACACATGTCAAGCCCACCAACGCTGTGGCCTTTTCCCCTCCCCTCATCTCACCTCCCCCAGCTGTCTGCCGGCTTTTTACCTCTGGCTTTAATGGCTCAGCGGCATCCTTAACCACCCCCTCCAAGTCCATCCTGTCTTCCTCCAAAACACCACCCTGGATTCACCTTTTCTTCCGCACCTGAGTCCTGGCCTTCAACACCCCGTTCTGAGGGCAGCACCTCCACCTCTCCTCTCATCTCCTTGACTGTGGCCTGTGGTCATTTGTTTATTTTACTAGAGTCCATATAGAGTTCTAAAACATCATTTTTCAGGCGCAGGATGGTTGGGTGACTGGTTCAATGTCTTCACGGCCACAGATGAAAGAACTGACAATGACATTCCCTGCAGAGCCTGGGTGCTCCCCAACTCTGACATTCAAATTCCAGACACAGCCTGTATCATCAGTTGTCGGTAACAATGGGACTGTTTCTAAAGGTCTCCTGCAGTTTCAACCCTAAAAGTTCTGGATCCCTGGGAAAGTTGCTGAGCAACTCCACGTGAATTCTGCTTTTTGGCCCATTCTAGTTGTACTTCACCTGTTCTGGTAACAAGGTTTCAGGTCTGGAGCCAGGCCCCAAACCCTGCCTTGCTCGGTATCCTATGTCCCCTAAGGATGGGGCCTCTAGTGATGAGGGTCCCTGACTCCAGGTCCCAGTCATCAAGCCCGCTGAACGGACATTCACCTAATATATCTGTATTAGCTGCTGTATCGGCTGGCTGGCTAACACCCGGTTACCTGGTCTCCTGGTCCCTTAGTCCTCTCCTCTGACGTTCTAGTGCCTACCCAAGTCCTGGAACCTGTAAGATTCTACTTCCTATAGCTGTCCATATATGCCAGATTTAGCCTGTTCCCAAATGAGCCCCAGGTACATTATTTCCACCATTCCCCTATAAACCCTGTATCCCACTCAAATTTTTTAAATATTAGAAATAAGTCTTCTTTCTCCCAAGATGTGGTCAAAACCACAGCTCCTCTCTGAAGCTGGCAAGCCGTGTCTTCCTCGTCCAAGGCCCGCCACACAGCCATCAATCAGTGGACGTGTCGTGTGCCCACCAATACAACACTCCATGGTCACCCAAGGGATTGATAAACCAAAGCAAGCACCAAAAGTAGGACTCACTTTAAATCAAATGAAGATTATTTTTTTTAATGCATCATTTTACAAAAACCAAAGGATCAAAAGCAGCCTTTTATTGGCAATTAGATAATAATTCATAGTAATAAATTTGCCTTTGCTGCTGCTACTGCTAAGTCGCTTCAGTCATGTCCGACTCTGTGCGACCCCATAGACGGCACCCCACCAGGCTCCCCCCGTCCCTGGGATTTTACGCTCTTAAATCCCGTTTGAGAAAGCACAAGGCCACAGGAAACACGGATGGCTCGAATGCAGGGAATCTCTCTGTGAGAACGACACCGCCACCTAGTGTCTACAACACCAGGAGAAAGCGGCATGTTCAGAAACGGCAGTATCAAGGAAATCCACTCCAGGTCAGGACTGAGTCACAATATTTTTATGCATCTAAGTCAGGTAACGTTGGCCAATAAACAAAAAAAAAAATGTCTACATTCACTAAAAGGAATCTCTGTCTTTCAACTCTTGAGATTACAAGCACTGTTCTAAGCTTTTCAACAACAGGAAAAAGGGTGCCAAGTCCATAAGCAGCATGTTTCTGAGGGGAACAATACAAATATATTGTTTAGGAAACAAAGTCCGAATATCATATCATTTATATACAGCATCTTTAAAAAAAAAAAACTGATACAAATGAGCTTATTTATGAAACAGAATCAGATGCACAGACTTCAAACACAAATTTATGGTTACCAAAGGGGAAAGGGTGGGGACAGATAAATTAGGAGTCTGGGATTAATAGATACATACTACCAAACATAAAATAAATAATAAGCAAGGACCTACTGTAGAGCACAGGAAACTCTAATCAAAATTCTGTAATAATCTATATGAGAAAACAATCTGAAAAAGAATGGATATATGTACATGCCTATGAATCAATCTGCTGTACTCCTGAAACTAACACAACATTGTAAATTAACTATACATCAATATAAAATAAAAACTAAATTAAAAGAGAAACAAAGTCTGAAATTTATTTCCCCCTGTTGGATGTGAATGCATAATTCACCCTTCACCTGAACCACTTGAAAACCAGCAATGAGGTTAAAAGAAATGACAATAAAGAAAACTGGGCTTACCTGAAAGTGCAAAATTATCGTCCATATTAATCCCAAAGTCAATTTGGGATTTCCATCTGTTATGTCATCATTTCTAATATTCACTAATTTCACCTGTTTTGTGTATGAAAAGAGAAAACAAAATGCTTTTCAAGCAGCACATGAGTTATTTTTACTTACATAAATGATTCTAAATTACAGATATAAAAGAAGCCTGAATAATTTTAATACCAATAATCCCTTAAAATACTGTTTTACCCCTAACCCCACTCATCTTAGGCTGCAAATTACAGAGGAACAACAAAGCCAAAATGTTTATTTTCTACAGCAAGCACTAAAAGTACACTTGTCAAAACAAAATCACAGTTCAAGTAAGAAGTCCTAAATACTTAAGTTTTTAAACTAGAAATAATATTGTCTTTTGAAAATAAGTGTTATTTTATAATTAAGTAGGAAACTATTCTGAACCATCAAATAATTTTAACAATTTTATCACACTTCTATCACAAAGAGTGTAAAAAAGAAATCTAACATTATTATTCCATTTGTCTACCATAGACTGCTACCAGGATAAGGAACTATATAAATCACTGGACATTTAGCAGACTGTTCAAAACTTTAAAAATAATATGCCACTAATAACCAGATTTAAAGCTCATCAACTGTCAAATTATGCATTCAGATAAATTAATGCAATAATGATAACTAACACTTCCTGGAAAAATAATTAAATATCATGAATGATACCTAACATTTTACTTCCTGGACAAATCACTACCAAAAATATTTCGACAAGGAGACATAATTAACCATTACTCTTCTGGAAACTTCCACTAGAATTAAGACTAGTAAGGCAAATACCAATAACACTTAAAATATAACCACTGAGTATTTGCTGCTGCTGCTAAGTCACATCAGTCATGTCCGACTCTGTGCGACCCCATAGACGGCAGCCCACGACTCCCCTATCCCTGGGATTCTCCAGGCAAGAACACTGGAGTGGGTTGCCATTTCCTTCTCCAATGCATGAAAGGGAAAAGTGAAAGTGAAGTTGCTCAGTCATGTCTGACTCTTAGCGACCCCATGGACTGCAGCCTATCAGGCTCCTCCGTCCATGGGATTTTCCAGGCAAGACTGGAGTGGGCTGCCACTGCCTTCTCCGAGTATTTGCTAGAATTTACTAACTAAATTTAGTAACTAAAAGCACTATGATGTTCATAATAAACCAACTGAAGGACTAACAACAGTGTTTCTTTCTCTTCCTTACCCTCTCTTCTCTTTTTTCCCTCTCCATAAAAAAGCAAAATTGTTGCCACCTCTGATTTCTCAGTTTTCAGTCGCTTTCAATTCTCCTGAGTTTCACTGCCTCTTCCTTTTTTCTACTAACTGAAAGCTACCAATTACTTGGCTTATACCATTTTAATCACAGTAATACCCAATCAAGATCAAATCCAATTCGGTGTTCATTTTTCTCCCATGATTTCCTCTGAAACCTTAAGCGAGTTGGGGACTGTTTTCAGAATTGTTTTATTTTTAACCATTTCTAAATCAACCAGTTGTACCTGCTTTTAAAATATGAACTACTGCCTCCTCACTACTACATTTTAAAAATAAACATATGCAAAGTTTTTTTAAAATATTATATAAACTATCTTTTATAAAAATAAGGCACTTTTGTAAAGTGAGTATAAAAAATATTCTCTCCCCACTACTAATAACTGTTCTTTGACATTCTTAACATTCTGTTGCTACTAAAATGTCGCTAACTTCCCAGGCAAAAGCATTCCAATTCTAATAGAAGGAAAATCAGTAGCTGTTATTCAGATGCTAATGTAGCCACTTATAATTCCTCTGGGCTTACACCTACGATTCATTTTCTTTTCTTTGGAACAAACGTTTTAAAATATCAGTCTCACAAAAGCACAAGTTTAATGCTTATGAAAGTGAAGTCACTCAGTTGTGTCCAACTCTTTGCAACCCCATGGACTGTAGCCCGCCAAGCTCCTCCAACCATGGGATTTTCCAGGCAAGAATACTGGAGTGGGTTGTCATTCCCCTCTCCAGGGGATCTTCCCGATCCAGGGATCGAACCCAGGTCTCTGCATGGTAGGCAGACTCTTGACCCTCTGAGCCACCAGAGAACCTCTGTTAATGATTATTAAATCATTATCAAATCATATTAAATGTTAATGATTAACTCAAAGTCAAATTTAACCTGTGCATTCCCTGTCATGGTCCTATGCAGATTTATTCAGTCACACATGTGTTGTATTATATGATTACAGCTTTGAAATTCAAACATCATACCTGGCGTCTTTTCAAATAGTCAAGTGCAATTTGTACATTCTGGAGTCTGTGAAAACGCATCCGACCCTTCTCTCTGGGCTAAGAAGAGAAAAATGCAGGGTATAAAAAACATTATATTTTCTGACACCATTGACCATGCTAAATATACTGAATATACTATATAAATACACTGTATGCTCGTCATACTGTCAAAAATTTACTGTTTGGGGAAACCCATTAAATTTTTAATGATATTTTAATTTTTTTGAATTACCTGAGATTCAATGTAAACTAGGGATTTTTCTGAATATGTTTTATTTAAATAGATCCTTTACTACCAATATTTTATTTAAACAAACGGAAAAGAGAAAGTATCACAGAATATACAGACATTTCATATTCACTAAACTACAAGTCTAGCCTACAATTATTTAGCTACGGATGCACGCAAAGAATTAAATACCATTCCCCATTTGCCTTCTTAATAAACTCTAACTCAAGAGGGTTTTTTAATTATACATGTATGGCATGTTAATGAAAATGAGGTAAAGTAGCATGCAGTTAGTATAAAAACCACCAAGAAGGAGAAAGGCAGTAAAGGTTTACTTAGCCATGATACAGGAGAGAGAAAAGCAATTAAAGCCATGTAATATATTTCCTCTTTATTTTATTTTCGTTTTTGCACACAATTGGTTGGACTCTAATAGTCTGACACTGCCTGGGGATGGACGTGATGACGTGCTGTGTCAGGGAAACTGACAAACCATAATTCTTTTCCTTGATGCCGTTTTCCTTAAGAAATGTTACAAGTCAGCAGAAGGAAAACATAAGGAAACAGAGCTGAGAAAATGGTCAACAAAAATACAAAGGATGGAGGTGATAACTGACCACATAAAACCTTCCAAAGGGAAAAAAAGAAAACTGAGAGCTGAGCTGAAATGTAACTAAGTTGCTGAAGCCAAAGGCAGCGGAATTAAACAGATGGCGGACCCCAGACTGGGGAAATGACCCCATATAACAGGAGAAATAATGGTGATGAATCCCCACTGCATCCACAAAACACACGTTCCAGTGAAAGCAGGGGGCTCTGGGGATATGATGACCAAAGAAGCGCATCTGTCTTGCAGAGGTAGGCTCAGGTGACTGAGTGCCATGGGGGTGAAACAGCTCTGTCAGGAGCCTGGCATTTAAAACATCCTCCCCAAATAAAATGAGACAGATAAGGCAGGCAGAGAATGTCTATCTAATACCAACTGCCAATAGGCATGACTTAAAGCACAGTCTTAAATATAAAATAAATGTTCATACATTCCTTCCGATAAAGCAATGAGCAGTTATGTCTGAAATATGAATTTCAAAAGTGGAACTGATGTGCATAAAAATTAGCAGGCTGGTTGTAATTGTAAACCTTCACACTTATACAAAAGGAATATAAACTTCTTTAGCTCAGATGCCATCCTATAGTTTAAGCACATATGTTCAAATACCATGTAATGCATAGAGATACAGAAATAAATTTAAAGAGAAAATATGTCCTTTGTCCAGAATCTGTTGGTCCACACACATCCACCTCCCTGTGGGTCTTTGGGCCTTTGCACCATTTTCTAAACAGGAGCCAGAAGCCGTGGGTTACTCTACGGTGTTAGCGCTCACCGCACTGTACCGGCTAGGTTAGTCGAGTTACGGGGGCGACACCTACCCCCTTATCCTCATCCTCCACATCCTCATGCCGTTCATACTCGCATGCTTCTGAGGCACTCACCAACCGTAAGGTCTTCAAAAAATCTCGCTCCCTTGGCTAATGAATATAACAGACAGAAGACAGGACAGCAAATACACAAGACAGACCAGAAATGAAAAGAAGAGTATGAACAGAACATAATGAAGGAGACCGGGTAACCGAGAGGGGGAGGGATGTTCACAAAAAAGGAGATGACGCCTGTGGAGGGGGTTAGACCATCTATCAGAAAGCGGTGCTTATTTCCTTGCTATTGGTGAGTCTTTTAATAGGGGGTTATATTATGCATCCAAATTCTGCTAAGCATTAAAAAAAAAAAAACCCAAGGTAAAAAGAACAGCAGTAGTATTTTAATTACAGAACTGATTACATAAGCAAGGTCATCAAAGTGTTTCCATCTCCCAAATGCACACCATTTAAAGTCTGAAAATGCTTTAGAATCTAACCAGAACTCTTTTTTCAAGCAGAATTCATAGCAGCTCACAAGATGGATGCTGCAAAAATCTGAATAGTTTGTGCCGAAAACATACTAGGTCACACGCAAAAAGGACCACACGTTCCTCCAAATAAATCATGAAATTTAAAACTTACCAAGGTGTCTCCGGAAAGAACCTCCAAAAGAGAAATCAAATTGTGTCCGTCCCTCAAGTCTTCATAGAGATCGTTCACGTGTTTTCGAACCTATGCACAAAAACACAATTTAAAATATTTGGTTATAGAACTTGGATTATCCTTAACACCCGAACAAGAAAGTGGACGAGGAGAAAACATTCCCTGTGTGTTCGCTCATGCGGTGTTTTATACGGGCCCCGACCTGAATCACGATTCCTGAGACAGCAACCAGGGACACCTTAACAAGCTGAGTGTTTAGCCCCCCGGCCCCAAGTTGGTCTTCCTGATCTCTGCGTCCCAAAATTCAAGATGCCAGAGGCACGCCCTCCATATGTTAAAAACCCAGAGATGCAGCCTGGGTAAAAGGTCCATGAGACTCTAGGTACTACTTCTGAAAATTCCTGTGAGTCTATGATTATCTCAAAATTAAAAGTTTTTTTTAAATATATGTGAAGTTATAAGGCCTCTACTCAAGATTTCTCTGCACAGCATAAATCTTCCTGTGGTGAAGGGTTTTCTTTTCTTTTTGAATAGCTTCTTTTTAAATTTTCTATTGGACTACAGTTAATTTACAATGTTCTTCTTGATTCAGGTACACAGCAAAATGGTTCAGTTATATCGATTCTTTTTCAGTCTTTTCCCATACAGGTTATTGCAGAGTACTGAGTAGAGTTCCCTGTATGTCCTTGCTGATTATCTATTTTATATATAGTAGTGTGTGTATGTTAAACCCAACCAGTGAGTTATCCCTCCCGGGGGATAAATCACATAACCACACTCACAGTAACTGACAGTTAACAAGGATGGTTTAAGTTTGAGTTTATAGCTCAAACCACCAAAGACTTCCCCAAAGCTCTGCTTTTCCCACAGAGGGACACCCCTGGCACACGCAGTCAGTTTCTACCAGACAGACACGGTCAGAGCAGGTCGAGAGCGCGGCTGTCCCACGGCAGGCAGGCCCACCCCAACCTGCTCCCCTGGGCTGATGCTGGGCTGTGCTACTTCGCGAGCCGAGGACGGGGTCCACAAAGGCAGAGACCAGCATTCCCCACAGCACGTGGGCACGGGCCTGCAGGCCCCCTGTCTGCGTGGACACACACTCTGGAGGTTTACACGCAGGAGTCAAGCTTCTGTGCACGTGCAAAGTGTCATGTGACTAAACAGCAGAAAGAAACAAAAAGATCCAAAGTATGGTCAAAACTTTCTGACTCCAGAGCAACCAGCAAGAAAGGGCCTAATGTAAACTGGAAGCCAGCCTTTGATGGTTAAGATTTTCGGGTCTAAAAAAGCAGCTTGCTAAGTCGCTTCAGTCATGTCTGACTCTGTGCGACCCCATGGACTGCAGCCTACTAGGCTTCTCCATCCATGGGATTCTCCAGGCAAGAACACTGGAGTGGGTTGCCATTTCCTTCTCCAAAAGCAGTTTAAATACCACTAAATTTTGCTCTGCAGTGACCTAAATGGGAAGGAAATCCAAAAAAAAGAGGGGATACATGTATACATATTGCAGATTCACTTCACCGTAAAGCTGAAACTACCGGGACATTTTAACTAGTTGTTGTCATTCAGTCGCTCAGTCGTGTCCGACTCTGCGAACCCCATGGACTGTACCACGCCAGGCTTCCCTATCCTTCACTGTTCCCCGGAGTTTGCTCAAACTCATGTCCATTGAGTCAATACCCCAATTTTAAAATCTTTCAATTAAAAAAAAATTTAATACTACTAAATTTTATTATCTTAACTGACTACATGCTTTACAGTATGATTTACTGTCAGAAAATATTTGTAATTAGTGAAGGATAAAATTCCCTTAAGAGTTTCATATCAAACTTATCAGCTCCTATGACTAGTATTTGGGGACTTTCTGCCTAAGTCACAGTACTTTTTAATATTCAACTAACATTCATTTACCCATCTATGCATCATTAATGACAAATAATGTAAGCGTTACACTCAGGCCTAATAGCTCTAAGTAACTACTAATGCCAATAGAACCTATAAAATGACCAGCAAAACTGAAACAGTCAGATTATTTTTAAGCAAGTGTTCCCATTTTCACAAGTTGACATTTTTATTTTGATTTCCCAATACCCAAGGAATATCAGCTGACTCTTTGGTGTCACAAGATAATTATATAACAGTAAAAGCAAGCTTAAAAATACTTCATTTTTCTTAAAAAAAAAAAAAAAAAAAGGAGCACATCATAACACATTTCAGACAGTCCTATTTAGAAAAGCTATAAATACCTAAATAAGGTACAAAGAGAGTATTCCTTCCATTAAATATTTACCTTCTATTAAATAAATGGCATTAAATGACATTCCCCTGAAATACTCAATTACATTTCAGAGATGAGCCAATTTCCAAGGATCTTTTCAGGAAGAAATCTGTGATATACATAACACACACATGTGCAGACAAGCACACATGTGAAATGAATGCTAATACTCAATTTTCTACTCACATATCAGAGTCCTGTAAGAACTGACGTGGTCTCATTCCAAGCCATGAGCTTGAATGTAAGGCTAAGGGCCCACTTAAAAACAAGATGTCCATGGATGGACGAATGGATAAAGAAGACACATACAGTGGAATGTTACTCAGCCACTAAACAACAGAGACCTTGAGGGAATTAGACTAAGTGAAATAAGTCAGACAGAGAACAAATACTGTATGATTTCACTTATAAGTGGAATCTAAAAAACAACAAGTGAGCAAACAAAACAAAAATCATAGATACAGAGAACAGAATGGTGGTTGCCAAGGGTTGGGGCTCAGGAGTGGGTGAAACAGGCGAAGCAGATCACAAGAAACAAACTTTCAGTTATAAAATAAATAAGACATGGGGATGTAGTGTACAGCAGGGTGACTGCAGTCAATAGTGTTGTATCACATACTTGAAAGCTGCCAAGAAACCAAGTCCTGAAAGTTAACTTTGTCTGGAGATGAATGGTATTATAACTAGAATTTTTGATCATCTTGTAACATATACAAATATCAAATCATGATGTCATATACCTGAAACCAATATAATGTTATCTGTCAGTTATACTTCAATTAACAACAACAACAAAAAAAAACAAGGCAGAAGAGCTAAGCTTGTGAATTTCATGCATATGTGTACATCTAAATCAATATACTCCTCTGAGTATCTCCAGTGTAATCAGAGAGTAGACTAATTCTTGAGAGCCTGAGCAGGAACATGAGAGACCACAGTTATATAAACAATATTATGCATCTCTTGACCCTGAGGCAGCTGTCAAATCTCTCAAAATAGACAAGTCTATCATGCAGGTCTGACATCTTCAGAAGGGACAGTGGAAACAAGCACACAGTAAGGATGCCCCCGCCCTGGGCAGGCACGAACAATCAAAGCTAAGAAAGCCATGCGCTCTTGGTCCCCTGTGCCCACCCATGCCTGCCAGAGCCACACTTCAATCCAGATCCACTTCCTCTGTCTTTCTCACTCCAGGATGGTTAATGATGAGGTGTGATCAATAGCCAAGACATGGAAACAGCCTAAATGTCCATCGACAGATGAATGGAAAAAGATGTGGTACATATATATACAGAGGAATACTACTCAGCCATTAGCAAGAATGAAATAATGCCATTTGCAGCAACACGGATGGACCTAGAGATGATCATACTAAGCGAAGTAAGTAGGAAAGAGAAAGACAAAGACCACAGGATACCTCTCCATGTGGAATCTAAAATGGGACACTAATGCACCCATCTATGAAACACGGCTTCCTGGTGGCTCAGACTGTAAAAAATGTGCCTCTGAGGCAGGAGACCCAGGTTCTCCCCTGGAGAAGGAAATGGCAACCCACTCCAGTATTCTTGCCTGGAAAATTCCATGGATGCGGGAATCTCATAGGCCACAGTCCATGGGGTTGCAAAGAGTTGGACGCAACTGAGAAACTTTCACTTTCAGAAACAGAATCACAGACACAGAGAACAGACCGGAGGTTGCCAAAGGGCAGGGGCAGGCGGGATAGATGGAGTGGAAGGCTGGGGCTAGAAGAGACAAGCTTCAATACACAGGATGGATAAACAAGGGCCTTCTGCACAGCTCAGGGACTATATCTTCAATATCTTATGATAAGCCATAATGGAAAACATCTTTTAAAACAGTGTGTGTGTGTGCGCGTGCGCGTGTGTGTATAATTGAATTACTTGCCATACAGCAGCAACTAACATAACGTTATAGATCAGTAGATTTACTTCAATTAAAATTTAAAAGATCAATTAATTAAAAATCAATTAGAAATCAATTTTTAAAAGATGAGGTATGATTCTGAACACATATTTCACATAAAAGCAATTTCACAACTTGCTCTGCCAGACTGAACCCAACTATGGACATGAGGGAAACTTTCCACCACAAAGGGTCCTTTTCCACAACCACATTCATGCACCAATAAAGAAAAATTAAATTAGGCATGTTTAAAGAAGAAGAAGATTAAGCCAAGCAAAACCAAGTAAGGGAAAGAGAAAACATACTACACGGGAAAAAGGATTTCAGCCATGCCTCTGCCGCAGGCCTCATGAACCAGTTACCCAACCTCTCGAGGCCTCCGTTTCCTCATCTGCAAAATCAAGACTGAAAACAGAAGGCCTCGAGTTCAAACTAGAGAATGAGAATTCTGTGACCTGAAAATAAAACTGTCATCTTTTTAAAAAAATCACTGTCAACTTAAAAGAGAAAATATGTAAAATGGAAAGCTGCTAAGAATTTTAGGAAGAAATACAGAAACAGATTAACTCAGCTTCTGTAATGCTTGAAAACATGCTGAGTCATTATTTATCATGGAATACTGCTTATTTTTCTTGTCTCAGGGGGTCATTCTGAGGTTCCAGAGAAATGCTGTGTATGAAAAATGCTACCTAAATGTAAGATATCATTATTTTCATCTTCATGACTCCATATAAAACAAATGCACCATTATTAACAATAATAAACAAAAATACATAAACGGACCTAACCCTGTGTAAGTGCTTTATAAGTAACGACTCATTTTCCTCACCACAAACAAATGAGATAGAAAAGGAATGCCAACTAAAAATTAAATATCAGCATTATGGAAAATAAAAAGTAGAGTGTTATGAGGAAGGAGTGGTAATGGGCGAATTGAGTGAAAGCAGCTGAGGTCCTAGAGAAATACCCAGGCATGTGATCAATCGGGGTGAAAAAGGAAGGAAATAGTTCAGCTGCCACAGAAAAGCCTTTTATTCTGTCCCATGTCTGAGTCACAGACACGTGGCCTGGTAACTTTCCTTCACAGATGACTGCAAACTGCCAAGAGCTTCAACCTTCGGCTTTCACTTTTTAATAAAACATTCTTTCTTCTCATTTTGGATATTCTCTCCCTGTGGGATAGAAAGCTGTCTGACTAAATAGAGCTCGAGGAAATGATAAGCAAGTTGAAAGCACTCTGGGACACTCTGGGGTTAAATTATATAACTTGAATTACATAACAGGGATGAAGCATCTTTTTCTGTGTTTTCTGAATCCTATGGGATTCTCCCAGAATTTTGCAGGCTTTCTTAAAATGCGGTCCTGCATTGCACCTACAAGCTCACCCCTAGAGGGCGTTCATCTTTTGCTTAGGAGTTTTCCTAAGGAAGAGAAATACAGGCGAAATGGGTGGGGTGAGACTCTGAACAAGGTCCTGCTGATGACACAAAAATATTCCCATTTTATTTCCGATAGAGAACAGAGTAGAGTATGCCAGGTCTTCATCATCACAATGGCTTAACTGCTCAAAATAGCACTCTGGAATTTTTATTTTAGCTTGCAATTGCTTGATTTCAGGTGGGCTAAATCAAATTCAAGTCTGAAGATCGGGCTGACCTTCAGACATATAAGCACAGTTGCTTATGTAATGCTTAAGGATGCCTTTTTCCAAAGTCTGACTTTTAGTGGTTGATGTCAATCTAGACGAAAATCTCACTTCCCGTATTTATCCTTAGCACTACCATAGAGCTGCAGCTCGTGTGAGCAAATATTTATTAAGCATTCCTCATACGCCAGGGTACCACTTTGCTTTTATTTTTTGGCCACAAAAATAAAAAGTGGTTCTCCACTGCATGAGGCAGGCTCTCTAAGTCACAGACTCAGTAGCTGCGGCAGGAGGGCTGAGACGCCCTGCGGCATCTGGGGTCTTAGTTCTCCAACCAGGGACTGAACCCACACCCTGCACTGGAAGTGGATTCTCAACCCCTGGACCACCAGGCAAGCCCCTGAACTGATGCGAAGGGTGCAAAGGTGGATAAAGAGCGCACGCCACCTCTTGAGGCCCACAGGCTGGGATGACAGAAACTTTGTGGGAGGCTGAGAAGGCCTCCCCCAAAGATGGGAGTGTCCCACCTGGAGGAAAGAACTGGACAGGGGGCCAGACGAGGGAGCTCCCAGCTCCAGGGAAGGACAGTGTCCGGGATGCCAAGGGGACAGGAGTGGGGATGGGGCGCAGGGGCAGGGCGCAGGGGGCTGACCTCCTCCTGGGTACCGACAGCCTGTGCTGAGCAAAGCCAGCCACTGAGCCCCAAGCAGAACGAGGACACACCATCTCTGAGCAACATGAAAGCTCCCACCCTATCCTGAGCAAACCCAGAAAGAGCTGCCGGAGGTCCAGGCGATAGGCGAGGATGCAGGAAAGGCCGCTGGTGCGGGGCACACAGAGGCCACGCAGTCCCTCGTGAGCCCGGGGAAAGGGGATGCCCCCACCCCAGCAGCAAGGAGCAAATCACGGGCAAGGATGGCCAGGCCCCTCTTAGGGCAGTCCTAAAGCTGAAGGACACGCCACTCTGGCAAACAACCCCTAACTTTAGAAAGGCACATAAATAATAAAGGCTTGCCCCAAGACAGAGCACCTCGCAGCCTTGGGTGGAAAGAAACGGGAGACTCAGCTTCAGGCGAAACTACAAATGAAGATGTTATTCAAAGCAATTTTTTGATTCTGAACAAATACATTCAGGAAAAATAAGCAACCACGTTCTTGGGGGTGAGCTCCTTACAAGTCCTACTTCAAAAATAAAAATAACCTGCCAATAAGTTACTACATCAATTACTGATAGGTAAATTGATGCTTTAAAAATGCACAGAAATGCTTCAAAACACTGCATTTGCTTTGGTAGGTGCCTTTTCTGAATGGTTGTTTATTACAAACTTATGTCAGTACTATTTCTTCAAGAATGGTGAAGAAATAAAACCACAGCTCAGACTCTTCCTAAATTACCATAAATTCTAATCTGGTTCAGGGAAATATAAAGGGTAAATACCATTATCTGATGTAATAAAAAGGTGGTCATGCTTTTCTCTAGGCAGTATGTTAGGTCGGCATTAGGGCCACTCATAATTATCTCCTTCACTGGTTTCTAACCATAAAATAAAGATATTCATCATACATCTTAAGGTATTAATGAATAAAATAAGGAAGCATTTCAAACAACTCAGTTGTTGGCCCCAAGTAGTACCAATAATCTGTCTACTCCATAAAGGACATGAATAGTTCTCAAAGAAGACTTCTCTTTTAAGCTTTCAGATGGACAATCGACAACCAATTTTAAAAAACCAAACAAAATCAAAAGGTATTCTCTAGTCTTTCATCACGAGGTAGAACTACAGGTCGTTAAGTCGTCTTTCTTACTGGTAAACACGTCAAGATTTGGGAGCTTTTTGATTATGGTTTTAACCCAGGTACTTCTGATTTTCTTCTGTATAGTTTTACCACTGTCATAGGGACATTTATAAAAGAAGATTTCAACTTTTAGAAATTTTAAAGGATGAAATTATTTTCTGTAATAATTTCTGTGGGGTTTGGGTGGCTGGTTCTGGTTTAGTTTGGTCTGATTTGGGTCTACTTTTCCTTTCAGTTCTTCCCTTTTACAACACAAAGACAGATAAAAATCCGTTTTTGCATGAATCTTCCCCTTGGTCTGCAGATCTTTTATGGCCTGCAGAACTGTATTATGTCTTGGTGCTTAACAATTATAAATAATGTAATTGAAGGAGAAAAATAAAATTCAGAAGTCAATTACTCTACATATTATTGTGTATCTGCCCACTGTTTGGGGGTTGGTTTTCATTAAGGATGTATTCTAAAGAGCCTCCATACTACAACAAGGAGCCCTGGTTCACAAAGACGTTAGCATCATCCATGCCGTGTGAGCTTTACAAGGGGTGGCGGGGTAAGGGTGGGGGTTAGGTGCAGGACAGTCACTGAGGCTCAAAGGCAGGGATGCTCGGCCGGACGATGTGGGTCTCTCCTTTCAATTTATCCAGCGTCCACCTGGCTCATACCTGACACACGTCTTTCTTTAAACCATTTACCACTTCAAGAAATCAAGGACAGTTTTCAATAATAACATCAGGAAATGGGAAGACACCAATCACCTGCATTTTGACACTCATCTCTTTCCCGTTCACCTTCTTACAGTTTGGGCAAAAGGAAGCAAGAGCTGGGAAAGCGGGTGCCAGAGTCACTCAGCACTGACAAGGAATAATCAATGAGCTGGTCGGGGAAACAAAACTGACACAGATGTAAGCACGTGACTACAGTGATGCAACAAGACAGATAATGACTGCTCTGCAGAACATTATTATAAAAGCAACACACAACGTGAGCTCATACCTGCCAGGTCCTAAACACGTGAAATGAGCCCATCTGACATACGGAGTCCACGCTCCACTATCAAAGTCCTATTACTTTATCACCAACATTTTTAACAAATTCCACTGTTTTCTCAAATTCTAGCTTTTACTGGAAAAGTTCTGAAACAGAATTGCACATGTTTTTCAATACAAATCATGTAAAAAATGTTTAACATTTTTTTTCCCTTTTCTTGCCCAACTTTATCTAGAAGTACTCTTTTTTTTGGCCATGTCACAGTACATGGGATCTTAGTTCCCTAACCAGGGACTGAACCCGTGTCCCTTGCATTGGAGGTGTCTTAACTGTTGGACATCAGGGAAGTACCTAAATTTTTTTTTTTTTTAATTTTAACTTTCATTTTAAATTTAAGTTACAGACATGCCCAAAACTTACAACTAGTTCAAGAAATGTGTATTTCCTCCATGCTAATGCTAAGTCGCTTCAGTCGTGTCCGACTCTGTGCGACCCCATAGACAGCAGCCCACCAGGCTCCGCCATCCCTGGGATTCTCCAGGCAAGAACACTGGAGTGGGTTGCCATTTCCTTCTCCATAAACCCTCACTAAATGACTCTCTGGTAAGGTATTCCCAATAATGTAAGTTAGGTCAGGTTAACTATTAGAAACTGGAGACGAACTCAAGTAAATAAACCAGTCCCCAGATAAAAATAAGACAGCTCCTGGGATAAAGAAACGATCAGTCATTGCCTCCAAATTCCAAGTCACTTTATCACACTGATATTCTTCTTAACACCTGTCTGTTATCAATTTCAAAGAAGCTTTGACCACCGTTAGTGATTAGATGGAGTAACCGTGGGGGCTGGGTGTGGGAGGGAGGCACCCTGGGGCACCCAGGGGTCCAGAGAAGAGCTTTGAAAGTGAGAAATAACATGAGGGCCTTGGGCAGTTGCTGGGCAGAGAGAGAAGAGTCCAAGAGAGGGGTCAGGGAGAGGGACAGAACCTCCAACGACTTGGCAATTCTAACGAAAAGGCTTGCTGTGGCCCCTGCTTTCTGAATACCTCTGAGCTGAATCATCTCCTCTGGGGCTTGTGTCAAACGCCTGACCGGCTGTCAGAGCCCAGTCTGTTGCACAGTAATTCAACAGTGAAGTGGACACTTGTCCCGAATAGGAGCTGCCCTCTCTCCTTTTGGCACCATTTAAAATACCTTTTACAGGAACCCTCCTACACTGCTGGGAATGTAAACTGGCAACAGCCACTATGGAGAACAGTACGAAGGTTTCTTAAAAAACTAAAAATAGAGCTACCATATGACCCTGCAATCTCACTCCTGGGCATGTATCTGGGGAAAAAAAACCATCATTCGAAAAGATGCATGCAACCCTATGTCCACTGCAGCACTATTTACAGTAGCCAAGACATAGCTATCTAACTGTACACGGACAGGCGAACGGATAAGAAGATGTGGTACATATATGCGCTGGAATACTACTCAGTCATTAAAAGGATGAAATAAGGCCATCTGCAGCAACACGAATGAACCCAGACATTATCATACTAAGTAAGTCAGACAAAGACAAATATATGTGGAATGTAAAAAAAAAATGATTCAAATGATTTTATTTATAAAACAGAAAGAGACTCACAGACATACAAAACAAACTTATGGCTACCAAAGGGGAAAGGGGAGTTGGGGGACAAAGTAGGAGGTTGGGATTAATATATACACACTACTATATATAAAATAGATAACTGGACTTGTCTTGCAGTCCAGTGGTCAATATTTCACCTTCCAATGGAGGGGGCAAGGGTTTGATCCCTGGTCAGAGAACTAAGATTTCACATGCCTCTTGGCCAAAAAAAAAAACAGATGATAAACCAGGTCCTACTGTATATAGCACAGGGAACTTTACTCAATATTTTGTAATAACCTGTAAGGCAGAAGAATCTGAAAAGTATATAGTATATGTATTATATATATAGAATATATTATAGAATATACAATATAATATATATTACATTATATTAAATATATATTATATTCTATATTCTAGAATATAGAATATAATATATATTATATACTATATTCTATAATGTATTATATTCTATATATATATATACATGGAATCACTGTGCTGTACACTTGAAACTAACAAGATACTGTAAATCAACTACACTTCAATTTAAATTTCTTTTAAATACATAAAATAAAATTCCTTTTAGGACAACTGTTTATAGCAAAAAGAAGCACAACCTCGGGGCACACAAAAAAGCAAAGGCCCCACCGAGCCCTCAAGGAGTCACTTCGCCTCCTTTGCAGAGGACGATGAGCGAGCCTGTGCCAGCGGCTGGGATGGTGCCCGGTGGCAAGGCTCAGGACTGGGAGGTGGGGAGCCCTCTGCAGGCAGCGGGGCCGGGGCTGTGGGTGCCACTCTGGGCGGGGAGCCGGCCAGGAGGGCCGCCCTGGGTCACACCGGCGCGGGCACTGCCCGTGTGCTGTTCGGAGCACTGTGCTTCCAAGAGAGGGATGACACGAGCCGTGGCTTCATGTCTTTTTAAGTCTTGAGGACTAGAAAATCTCAGGGTCTCTCAGGAGCACATGTTAAGGTTCTGAGCCCTTTAAAACCCTGCGATGCTCTCTGATACTCCACATGCAACTGATTCACCCTTCTTTACACATAAGCCCAGGTCCTCAAGTCCTTAAGAGTAAACAGCTGAGAACAACTGGCTGCATCCTCTTCACTAAACCTCTGAAGCAACCGGGATTAGGACAGGACAACTGCCGCAGGGAGATGAGCACGGAGACTATTTTTAAAGACACCCCCAGATCATGCGATCCCACTGCTTCTGCTCCCGACCACGCTGAAACCTGCCCCCTGTTAAAACGTTTCCTTCAATCCAGATGAAACTCCAAGGCCCCCAGACCCAAACGCGTGGGCAGAATCATAAATATTGGTTTATCATCACTAATAAAGAAAATTTTTGACAGATGTTGTATACGCTGTTGTTGAAATGAATCTCTGCCACAGAATGATACCTTCTGTGGGAAGATTCAAGCTTAAAAAGCTGGCATCAATTTCTTCAAAGTGATCACCTCCCAAGGATGGAGCGGGAGGCTGGGCTTAGTAGATGTAAGCTATTATACACAGGCTGGACAACAACAAGGTCCCACTGTATAGCACAAAGAAGTGTATTCAACATCCTATACACCATAAAGGAAGAGAATGTGAAAAAGTATGTGTGTGTGTATGTGTGTGTGTGTATTCTTTTTATGGAATATAGATATGTAAAGATACAGAGTATATATAGATACATATAGATATATAGCTGAATAATTTTGCTGTACAGCAGAAATTAACAGTGTAAATCCAATATACTTCAATTTTTTTTAAAAAAAGGACTCCCTCCTAAATGACACTGCAATTTTACCAAACTTCCAGGTTTCAATCTGCTCAGCAGAGACCTGTGGACCACGGACGTTCGACAGTCAGTCCTCACAGGCGTTCATGACCAGAATCAGAGGCGATACCCACGTATGCCGCCTACTAAAGCCTAAAATCTAAGCGGATCTTATTTTTCCTCCGGTCCCTGTTCTGAACATCCTCTCTTTTAGACAGATGAGAGACCGCCCTGAAACGCAGGGGCCACGTGTGCAAAGGTGAAGTGGGGACACAGCTGCGGTGCCGTGCAGCACACACGCGCCCCAGCGCCCGGGCGGGACAGCTGCACTTCCACCCCGAGGGCTGAGAGAGCTGGAAAGGAATGTGGATGGACAGCGGCGGTCTCTGCTTGCACTTGAGGTATTCTTTCTACCCGAAATGCTGTTCTGTCCCACTCCTCTGGCTATTGAATCTTGCTCTTTCTTCAAGGTCAAACTCCAGTGTCACCCAAACCGTGAAAGCATCCCTCCTTTGCCCTCCCGTATTCCTTGGCTTATACCAGGACACCGACCATCCTTTTCCTTCAAGAAGAGTTTTACGTACATGATAGCACAAGCGTAAGCCCCTTAAGAGGAGAGAGTCTTAGGTCCTCATTATAAATGCTTCGTGCTTCACACAGTACCCTTCATACAGCAGACAAAGAAGTTCTGTTCAATAAATAAAAGATGAGCCATCTGTACTTTGCCTGTGACCTTAGCCATGCCCTCAGCTGTGGGCTCCTGAGTGCCTGCCTGGTGATGGGGAAGAAAAGAGAAACTCAGGACACAGAATCATGAACTCCATCACCCACTTCCCAGAGGGAATCTGTTTCTCCTGTAGGGCCCACCAGGGCATTTGTAACAATCGGTACCTGGCACTGTGTCCTCTCGTACAGCTGGAGCTAAATAATGCTGCTCAATGACCAACACACAGAGGGAAACCTCCACTCCTGCACCAAATCCTCTAAGTGTTCCCCTTGACCCATCCAAATTGACCTGGGAAGTGACTGCCAGAATGGAGTTCAGGTAAACCAAGTTTTAGGACTTAAACAAGAATCTTTTTTAAAATGCTTTTTTAAAAAATTGACATATAGATCAATGGAACCCAACAGAGTCCAGAAATAGACACATATTTATGGACAATTGTTTTTTATTTTTTCCCACCATACAACACATAGCATGTGGAATCTTAATTCCCCAAGCAAGGATTGAACCTGCGCCTTCTGCATTGGAAGCCCAGAGTTTTAACCAACGGACCTCCAGGGAAGTCCTAACAATTGGTTTTTCACAAAAGAACAAAAGCAATTCAGTGTTGAATCTTTTCCACAAATGACACTGAGAAACTAATATTCATCATGCAAAAGGATTCATTTGAACCTTTTCTTCCAAATGGATCAGAGACCTAAATACTGTATGAGAGCTAAAACTATATAACTCACACGCCCTTTGAGTTACTGAGTGGCAATTTTGTTTGCACACAGGACATGCTTACACTCATCTGAATTCACCAGGAATTAAGAATAAGAACACTGCCCACAATATAAGACAGGCCGTTCCAATCTGGAGGTACACACAATGAAAATACACTTAAAAGGAATTATGATTTGTATTTATTAAAATTAGTTTCCAAAGTAATCAATTAATAATTAAACCATTATATTAATTATAATACTAACGAGGCTAGAAAAACTGGCAATGCCAACCACTTTCACCTAAACAAAAAAGGAGATCTATATTAAAAGAGCAAAAAGCAAATGGAACAGCCATACTGAAAGGGCTACCCAGTGATGCAGCTGGGAAACATCTAATTTGAAGGACAAGGAGCACAATTCCATCAGCACGACTTACTGAACTCTTATTTGAAGCAGGTATCTCTTTCTTGACTCCATCTCATTCAAAAAGGGTTATCACAGAAAGAAAATCTTGCCTAAAATATGAAGCAATGTATTGAGTTGGCCTTTTCAAATGCCATTTTTAAAAATAAATCGAAGAAGGAAGCACATTCAGCAGCTGTAAAAAATTAATAAATTAAAAGTTTTAAAAACCTCAATTAGAGTCAGGTGGCCAGCAGGGGGCGCTC
Source organism: Bubalus kerabau (assembly GCF_029407905.1). NCBI lineage: Eukaryota > Metazoa > Chordata > Mammalia > Artiodactyla > Bovidae > Bubalus > Bubalus kerabau. Next base: position 48,508,503 of record NC_073626.1, read on the forward strand.
TCACAGTCTGTGATGACAGCGGAGCCCAGCAGAAGACCCACCTTCCTAGCCGGCCAGGGCCCGGCCAATGAAAAGCCAGGAGGTCTGTGTTAATTGCAGCGCACCCACCTCCTCTCCCCACTGTAACAGTGGGCCCCTCCCTTGCGATGCCTGAATGTTCCTGTGATTCCCCTTGGCTGCAGACCCTGTACTGCAATTCTCTGCTGCTCTTGAATAAACCATCTTTGATGGAGAAATATCTGGCCATCTATTTGGCTCACGTCAATGCAACTATGGTATAAAACTTCATTCACTGAACCACAGCAGATCTTACATGTAGGAAAAGAAAGCCATCTTCACAAAGGGATTCAGAGCAAAGTGAATTCACATAAAAGCTCACCCTAAATATACACAAAACCTCACCCGGAGATAAGAGCTCCACAAACATTTTCTGTGAAGAGCCAGGTGGGAAATATGTTTGGCTTTAAGGGCCAAGTGGTACAAGAACACACAAATGAATGGGCATGCCTGGGTTCCGCATAATTATTTATGGACACTGAATGTTGAATTTCATATAACTTTCATATGCCCCCAAATAATATTCTCCTTTTGATTTGTCTCTAATTCTTTAAAAAACTGTAAAAATAATTCTTAACCCATGGTCTGTACAAAAAGACAGGCTGTGGCCTGGTTTGGCCCTCTGGCCATATTTGAAGGCCTCTCCCACCAGCACCACCACCAAGACATCTGAAACACAAATACTCTGGGGAAAAGCAGCACATTTGTCATTATCAGGCCATTCCTGTGAAACAGGTGAATGATCCAGCTGCCTTCCCTTCCCAAAGCAAATTCAGAAAGAAAAAGACGAAAGTTTTATAAAATAACATTATCTTGTTCTTTTCTGAAAATAAAAGCAATACTTGCTCTTTGTAGAAAAACTGGAAAATAGTTACGACAAACGGGGCTATTCTGCAACAAAGAAAAAAACCCTTAAAGGTAAGTAAACAGGGAAACAGCTCAACATGTACAAAGGTAGGGAGGTGGAAGGTCAGAGATAATTTGGAAGGTGCTGAGCACAGAGTGGATAACGTGGGCCCAAGCTCCTGCTGCACAGCTGTGATGACCTGACTGACTTTCCTTCAACTCACTGTCTGCCTTCAACTCAAGTCTTAACACAGGTAAGAACACAAAGAGAACATGCCAGAAAAATAAATACGCAGTGTAAAAATGGAATCATCACATGAAATGAAGGCTATGAAAGTATGAAATGAAGTATTTTCTGCTTTACACTCTACCAACAAACAAGACTTTTCCAAATGCAAATTCCTGAGCCCAGGTGAAACAAAGCCAGCTATTCAGAAGCCATCAGCTAAGAGATGAGGAGCTGGGGGGCATGAGGCACCACCCACCACATTCCCCAACGGTAAACAAGGAAGAAGCAAGTGAACAATAAAGAAAGCAGGATTGGCCCCAGAGGGCCAGACGCATAGGAAAGAAATAATTTCAGCAAGCGGGCCACTAGTATCTTCCCATACACAGAAAACTGCTAAATCTCTTCATGTGAGAGATTTCGTTTTCTCTTAACTAACAGTAATCTTTCCATAGACTACCTGCCCTTGCTGCAAACCTGTATGTAGCCTGGCTCCTCTCCTGCCCCTCGGAGTCCGCTTTCCCCGGGTCACCTGAGGTCCTGTCTCCAGGGCTCAAGTCCAACATCCCCACCGAATAAAACCTAACTCTCAACTTATAGGTTGTACATATTTTTTTAGTCAACAGAAGCTTTAAGTGTTCTTAAAACTTTTTGACAAGAGAAGTTTTAAAAAAGGGACAAAATTAATTCTTCACATGTTTAAGAGCTGACATATATGTTTAATACCATGTGGGGAGGGGCGGGTGGGGGCTGACCCAAGACATGAGGGTGGGAGTTACAATGAGCAGATTCTGGCTCAGTTACAACTCAAGTAGACTGAAAGTGTGAGTTATCCATGAATTAGAAAGCAAATGACCCATAAGAAAGGCTGTGAGAAAACATTCCTGCAAGGACAACCAAATTAACTAGATCCTGTCCAAATCTGGGATTCGAATTAACACAAAATTAATTAGACTTGCTTAAAAACAGTCATTTCTAAAACTCTCCTGCAGGATTTCTCAAAGGGATGTTAATAGATATTCTTTGATAAAAAAAAGAATCCATGACCAAGTGGTTTTGTGTAACACTGGTTTAAACAGGGTTCTTTTCCACAGAAATTCAGTCTTTGATATGCTAATGTGTACCATAAATCTCTCCAATCTGGGAAGGCTGCTTTCCAAACTCTTGGCAAAGGAAGCCTTCCCCACCACCCCCACCTTACCCCAAGGCATCTCACAGCACTGGTGTTCCTGGGAACCTGTTTTTAAAAATGCTTTTCTTTGCCAAAAAAAAAAAAAAAAAAATATATATATATATATATATATATATGTTTTTATTTGATCCTGTCAACTCAGGAAAATTAATTTTAAAATGATCAAGAAAAGTCTTCATCAGAAATTAAATCCACAAACCAAAAGTCTGGAATTTAACAAATGAGAAGAAACATTAAAACTTCTTGTTACAGACTCACAAATAAAGAGAACCAACTAATGGTGACCAGTGGGGAGAGGCAAGGAGAGAAGGCAAGATAGGGATAGGCGATTAAGAGGTACAAACTATTATTAACATGTAGAAAATGAATAAGCTACAAGGATATACTGTACAACACAGGGAAGACAACCAATATTTTAGAGTAACTACAAATGGAGTAAAACCTTTAAAAACTGTGAGCCACTATGTTACACAACTAGCTGATATCAACTATACATCAATTTTTTAAAATTTGCTGTTACATACAGTGCTCCAGCAGGGCTTCGCAGGTGGCGCTAGTGGTAAAGAACCCACCTGCCAATGCAGGAGACTTAAGATAACTGGTTCAGTCCCTGGGTGGGGAAGCTCCCCTGGAGAAGGAAATAGCAACTCAGTCTAGTATTCTTGCCTGGAGAATCCCAGGGACAGAGGAGCATGGTGGGCTATGGTGTCACAAAGACTTGTTGGTCTTGACACAGTCCATGATGTCGCAACGAGCTGGACTCAACTGAAGCAACTTAACACACACGCAGGCATGCACGATGCTCCAGTAAAATCAAAGTGTCTGCAAATAGGGCTTCTTTAGTTTTTTAAGCTTATGCATAATGAGATGCTTAAAACATCTGGGAACAATGTGAAATAAACTGTGAGATTAAAAAAAAAAAAGATAACCCTGAAGATCATTAACTTGGACACAGATCTATAGGACACATTTCTACTTTTAGAAATTTCTACTTTTAGGTCAGGGCACTTATATCTTCCTGGTATAACTGTACTTAACTCTAAGAAATAGAGTTTTTACACTATTCTTCAAGAATTCAGTAAGCGTTACTGATTTTGGAGATTTTGCTTTGTTTTTTCAAGTACTAGAAGGCTGTTAATGCTCTTATAGGAAATACAAGTGCCAGATTCTCTCTGCTCAGGCAGAAGGCTGAAATGCCATCTTGTGTTTATGACTCTACCAGGTTGCTGCTATGTGGATTATTTTATCCGGGCTAAACTCAACCAGAGATGTGATGGCACACAAATAATCACAGCATCTCATCTCAAACTGCCATACCCACGGGAAGGGACACAGTGTGGGCTTCAGCCAGACCATGGGAAACACACTCCTTTATTTGGAGTTCACCGTCTAACTGGCATCTGGCACTGCAACAGAAAACCACAGCCCCTTCTCAGATGGGCCATCTCCTCTCTTCAATATGCAATACTCAATGCGATACTCCTCTTCTCATAGGCAATACTATGACACAAACCATAAAAATGCAACCATCATGACCCATGGCCACTGCTATGGAAGACTGGAGGACAGACCTGAGCTTTTGCTAATCTGAAAGATTTCTAAAGAGGGCATTATTCTCTGTGCTTTCCAGATGAGAAAACAAAGGCTTAGAACAGTTCAAGGCTAACCTATATTATATATACAACATATATATATGGTAGTCGCTCTGTTCTGTCCAAATCTTTGTGACTCCATGGGGTGTAGCCTACCAGGCTCCTCTATCCATGCAATTCTCCAGACAAGAATACTGGAATGGGTGGCCATTCCATTCTCCAGGGGATCTTCCTGATCCAGGGATCAAACCTGTGTTTCTTGCATTGCAGGCAAATTCTTTACGGTCTTAAGCCAGCAGGGAAGCCATATACATATATAAATACATGCGCACACACACACATACGTACAGATGTATAAGAGAATCGTTGAGCTGTATACCTGAAACTTATACGATATTGTAAATCAACTATACTTCAATTCAGATTCTTAAAAAGGGAGGGACAGTTTTATAAATTGCCCCCCCCCCCAAAAAAAGGATGGACCTCCTCCGGGCTCTAGGGCACAGTGAGGGAAGATGCTGGAAAAGGCAGACTAACTCACAGAGGCTGCCCGCCAGGAGAGACTCCAGGCAAGACTAGCTTACTTCCAGGCTGCCTTCGTACCCACTCGCCCCAGGCGTTCTTCCCCAGCACAAGGGCTGAGTGCTGCACTCTTTACGGACTCCGGAGAATCTGGTGCTCATCATCTCCCCATGAGGGCCTGCCCCAACCCTCACCAAGACCAGCTGCCCTGGGACTCCAGGATGAAACACAGAGAGTCAGGAGGACCCACTTACCCAGGCGCCCCTGGGGAAAGGGAGCAAGGGAGCCTCCGAAATAAACAGAGAAGCCCAAGGAGGCTTGAAACCTATACCTCTGTGGGGCTGGCAAGCTGCTGTTCTGGTGTTAGGAGGGCTCCTCGACCTCAGGACTTAAACTCTTAACATCCATCCATCAAGATACGCACTAGGTTGTGTCTCCGGGGCCGGTCTAAGAAGAAGAGCAGCCCACCTCCTACTTCAACCACCTGGGGAAATGCAGTTCTCTAAAAATGACGGACAAACAGCCCCACTCACATGTGAGGGACTGCGCACACGTGCTCTATCAAAACACGATCCGACCACCAGCGCCATGGTGTCTCTAAATTTTATTTGAAAATGAGTAGCATATTTCCCCGGAGAAGGCAATGGCACCCCACTCCAGTACTCTTGCCTGGAAAATCCCATGGACGGAGGAGCCTGGTGGGCTGCAGTCCATGGGGCCCCTAAGAGTTGGACACAACTGAGCGACTTCACTTTCACTTTTAACTGTCATGCATTGGAGAAGGAAACGGCAACCCACTCCAGTGTTCTTGCCTGGAGAATCCCAGGGATGGGAGAGCCTGGTGGGCTGCTGTCTATGGGGTCGCACAGAGTCGGACACGACTGAAGCGATGCAGCAGCAGCAGCAGCAGTATATTTCCCATGAGAGTTTTTTTTAAAAAATCACAAACAAGAACACTTAAACAATTTTGATAAGAAATTCTTTAAACAGGTAAGTCACAAAATAATGTATAAAACTTCTAATATAAGGCATGTGGGTTGCCAATAAATATGATTTCCCATACCCCTACAATGGACATGCAATTTAAATGTTAGCATATTCCTGGCTCAATTTTGCTTTCATTCGAATGGAATCTGAAAATTCTGGCAGTGAATGAATAAAATGCATTGTAAGGAAGCAATTATAATAAAAATGTAGTCTTGTCCATATTATGTTGGTAGATGTTCTTACATTAATTTTAGCTATTGATTCTCCCTCATAAATGCACCTCAATATTGTGCATAAATATGAAGCAACAGCACTTCAGCAGTGCTGTGCATTTCCTGTATACCATATCATAGATATCCTGCTGGAAAAATCCTAAAACAAGGTAGATTTTTGCTACTTTCATTTGTGAAACATTTTTCTTTTTCAAAATAGAAAAATTGGTAACAAAATGTTGTCAAAAGTGGGCATAGGATGAAAACTATCATATATAGGATGGATAAACACCATTCCCTACTGTGTAGCACAGGGAACTATATTCAATATCCTGGGACAGACCATAAGGGGAAAGAATATATATATATGCATAACTGAATCTCTTTGCTATAGAGCAGAAACACATCATAAATCAACTATATGTCAATAAATTTCTAAAAAAATAAAAAAAATTTTAAATTAAAAAAATGGACATCTGGACTTCCTTAGCAGTACCGCCAACCAATGCAGGGAACACAGATAGGTTCAATCCCTGACCTGGGAAGATTCTACCTGCTGCAGAGCAACTAAACCGGAGCATCGCAACTCCTGGCTGGTGCCCCAGAGCCTGGGAGCGGCAACCACCAAGCCTGTGTGCTGCAACCAGGGGAACCCACGCACTTCCCAGGAGGAGCCGCTCACAGCAATGAGAAGCCCGAGCACCACAACAAGGGCAGACCGCCCACGCTGCAACTACAGGAAGTCACACACAGCAACGGAGCCCGAACGCAGCCAAGAAATCATCAATAAAGAAGTGGACATCTGACACGAATACATCCCAAGGGAAAAGACTAAACATTCATACAGACTTGTGGGATATAAACTGGACCTATGACATGAAAACTCCTTCGAATACATCACCTGTCAGCAACTGTTAAGTGAAGTGACAAGAGCAATGAAGATAGGAAAATCACCGAGAGATTTGTTTGTATATTTGTACTTTCAAGATTATAAAGCAACTGAGCTGACTAGTCAGGTAAATGTAGATAACTCGTGTACAACTAAGGACACAGAGCCTTTCAAAATGCGTATTATTTGACCGTATTTGCACATCTTTAAACTTAGGTTTAATTCCACAGTTTTATACTTTTCATGATCACTTAGGGTGGTGTAGCTTTAATGTATGTGTAGATCCCAACAGATGAAATTAACAGTTAATAACCTGCACTGAACTGAACCTATAAGCACATAAACAAAACTCTCAAATAAGTACTAGGCATGTGATATACAACACGACTAAGGTAATTAACATGTGGAAAATTAACTGTGGAATTAACAATTAACTGTGGAAAATTCTTAAAGAGATGGGAATACCTGACCTGCCTCTTGAGAAACCTGTATGCAGGTCAGGAAGTAACAGAACTGGACATGGAACAACAGACTAGTTCCAAATAGGGAAAGGAGTATGTCAAGGCTATATATTGTCACCCTGCTTATTTAACTTATATGCAGAGTACATCATGAGAAATACTGGGCTGGATGAAGCACAAGCTGGATTCAAGATTCCGGGGAGAAATATCAATAACCTCAGATATGCAGATGACACCACCCTTATGGCAGAAAGTGAAGTAGAACTAAAGAGCTTCTTGATGAAAGTGAAAGAGAACAGTGAAAAAGTTGGCTTAAAACTCAACATTCAGAAAACTAAGATTATGGCATCTGGTCCCATCACTAAATGGCAAATAGATGGGGAAACAATGGAAACAATGACAGACTTTATTTTCTTGGGCTCCAAAATCACTGCAGATGGTGACTGCAGTCATGAAATTAAAAGATGCTTACTCCTTGGAAGAAAAGTTATGACCAGCCTAGACAGGATGTTAAAAAGCAGAGACATTACTTTGCCAACAAAGGTCCATCTGATCAAGGCTATGGTTTTTCCAGTAGTCACATATGGATGTGAGAGTTGGACCATAAAGAAAGCCAAGCGCGGAAGAATTGATGCTTTTGAACTGTGGTGTCAGACAAGACTCTTGACAGTCCCTTGGACTGCAAGGAGATCCAACTAGTCTGTCCTAAAGGAAATCAGTCCTGAATATTCACTGGAAGGACTGATGCTAAAGCTGAAACTCCAATACTCTGGCCACCTGATGCAAAGAGTGGACTCATTTGAAAAGACCCTGATGCTGGGAAAGATTGAAAGCGGGAGGAGAAGGGGACGACAGAGGATGAGATTTATACTTTTGGGTGGCATCACCAACTCAGTGGACACGAGTTTGGGTAAACTCCAGGAGTTGGTGATGGTGATGGACAGGGAGGCCTGGCGTGCTGCAGTCCACGGACTCACAAAGAGCTGGACACGACTGAGCGACTGAACCGAACTGAAGGTAATTAACACTGCTGTAAGTTATATATGAAATTTAAGACAGTAAATCCTAAGACTTTCCATCATAAGAGAAAACTTTTTCTCTTTTAACTTTGTATCTATATACAGGTAATGAAGGCTCACTAGACTTACTGTGGTCATCATTTTGTAATGCATGTAAGTCAGGTCATTACACTGCAAAGCCCAGACTTATACAGTGCTGTATGTCAATTATATCTCAATGAAACTGGAAGAAGGGAAAAAAGAAATTCTTTAAGACATCATCGAGTGTTAGACTATGTCAGCACCATGAATCCACAGCTCAGGCCATCGGTGTTCAGTTCAGCATTTTTAGATGTACACAGTGGTCCTCCCAGCTTTAACAGCTTCCTTCTGAGGTCACTGATCTCTCCCTCTTTCACATATACATTTCTTCTATATCACATTAAGATCATCTTTTAGGATTTAAAATAGCTCAATCTGAATTCCATCACCTCCACTAGCTTTGTTTGCAGTGATGCTTCCTAAGGTCCACTTGACTCCGCATTCCAGGATGTCTGGCTCTAGGTGAGTGATCACACCATCGTGGTTGTCTGGGTCATAAAGATCTTTTTTTAATAGTTCTTCTGTGTATTCTTGTCATTTCTTCTTAATATCTTCTGCTTCTGTTAGGTCCATACCACTTCTGTCCTTTATTTTGCCCATCTTTGCATGAAATGTTCCTTGGTATCTCTAATTTTCTTGAAGAGATCTCTAGTCTTTCTCATTCTATTATCTTCCTCTATTTCTTTGCATTGATCACTGGAAAGGGTCAGTTTTCATTCCAATCCCAAAGAAAGGGAATGCCAAAGAATGTTCAAACTACTGCACAATTGCACTCATCTCACAAGCTAGCAAAGTAAAGCTCAAAGTTCTCCAACCCAGGCTTCAACAGTACATGAACCATGAACTTCCAGATGTTCAAGCTGGATTTAGAAAAGCCAGAGGAACCAGAGATCATCAAAAAAGCAGGAGAGGGGTGAGTGGGAGGGAGGCTCAGGAGGGAGGGGATGTATGTATATTTGTTGCTGACTCACATTGTTGTATGGCAGAAACCAATACGACCTTGTAAACCAATTATCTTTCAATTAAAAATAAATTTAAAAAAATGAAGTGAAAAAAAAAAAAAGCAGGAGAGTTTCAGAAAAAACATCTGCTTCTACAGAGGATGAGATGGTTGCATGCCATCACTGACTCAATGGACATGAGTCCGAGCAAGCTTCAGGAGTTGGTGATGGACAGGGAGGCCTGGCATGCTGCGGTCCATGGGGTCGCAAAGAGTCAGACACGACTATGCAGGCAACTGCTTCCAAACTCCGTGGCAAGTCCAACGTGACTCGTCCCTGGCCCCTGACACACTGACCGCTCTCAAGGTCAAGTTCTCCACCAGCAGGGCATGCCCCGCTCTTCATCACTGGCTTCTGCCTCCCCCTACTTGTCCTCCTCATCAGCCCCTTTCAAAACCAGTTTCTGAATCTCCCCTCGGGTTTGCAGCACAGCCAACCCGACAGTGCCTGGAAACGGGGTTTTCTGTAAGATCCTAAGAAATGAGAAACCTAACCACACCTGCAAGACAGGGCTCAGGATGCACAACCCCAGACACGGCCCCTGGGCAGACTGGACGTTTCCAGCCGAAGGAGCTGGGAGACAGCGGGTGCTGGAAGGGCGCTGACAACACCCACCCCCAGGCAGGTCATGAGACCCTCAGCGGGGAGGTGCTCGCTCTGCACCTGGAGGAAAGGAGCATCCTTATCTCTGCAGGTGAGAGGAATCTGAACACTTCTCAAGTTTATTACCCTTGGCTCACGCCATTCTGTTCTGCCACGTTTCCCCGTGACCCTCCACTCCCCACCAAGCCTGGTGTTAAAACACATTCAGGTTTAACCATTTCTTCAGGCCTTCAATTTCCCCTTGAAGGCTCCTGATTATACAAAGTTCTTATTAAATAATCTGTATGCTTTTCTCTTATTTATCTGTCTTTTGTTTTACAGCCCAGCCAGGAACCTAGAAAGGTTAGAAGGAAACGATTTCTTCTTCCTCACATGCAATAAGGCTGCAAAGAATCTACTAATATTGTCAGCAAACTATTAGAAAATTCCCCAGTGAAGAAAAGCTAGCTTCAATCAATAGTCTTCTACATTCTGAGCTGAGGGAAATAACAGTAGGTAAGTTGGGCAAACTTTACTTATTCATTTATTTATAGGTACGTAATTCTTGCTGTTATTCAGTCATCAAGTCATGTCCGACTCTTTACGACCCCATGGACTGCAGCAGGCCAGGCTTCCCTGTCCTTCACCATTTTCTGGAGTTTGCCCAAGTTTGTGTCCTTATCGAATCAGTGATACCATCCAACCATCTCATCCTCTGCCGTCCCCTTCTCCTCCTGCCCTCAATCTTTCCCAGCATCAGGGTCTTTTCCAGTGAGTCAGCTGTTTGCATCAGGTGGCCAAAGTCTTGGAGCTTCAGCTTCAGCATAGGTCCTTCCAAAGAGTATTCAGGCTGGTTCTTTTTATTATATTGTTTTATTTACTTGTACGTATTTAACGCTAGATATACATTAATGTCAGTTATAAATAAGAGTAAACTTCCTGCCCCCGACATGAACGGAGACCCTGCACTGGGCTGTGAAGGAACGCACAGCATCAGCGTGGCGGCTCCTCCTGCCTGACCGGGTGCCTCACGTTCTGCACCCACAACGCAGCGGGGCTCCTCAGCCTTCACAGGAAGGAGTCATCACGCAATGCCTTTCCTTCCGGACTTTTACCTCACTTCTCACAAAGTGACACTTTTCATCTTCCCATCACAGTAGTCAGGGGTATGTATCACAAACACGGGGGAAAGCGTCATCTGGTTTCAGGTTCACTGAGGAAGCAACAGGGGCCTGACAGAAGCAGCGTGTCAGGCACCGAGCTGGGCTGAGCTGCAGCCTGGAGTCCAGAACAGACGACGCAGCAAAGCTTCTGCGGGACCTACCCACGACGGAAAGATGGGACCGGCGCTGCTGTGAAGCCTGCGCGGCAGGATGGGGCTGTCAGCTCCACTGAGCAAACCGCCTTATCCTCTTCTTTGAAAAGGGCTTAGTCAGTGCCCTTCTCCAGCTAAAACCCCGGCCTCTGGGAGTGCTGCTTGGCTTTCTCATAAGCTTTTATCTATATCTCTAAATGCTTGTAAAGCATATTGATTAGAGAAGAATGCAAATAAAAATTTATGGCCGCAGCATCACAGCAAAGACTAGAAGTAACGCAGAAAGAAACGAGAGCTGCACCTCAGCACTGCTCCTTTCCCCTGCTGCCGGGTCTGCCCCTCCTGACCGCTCTTCAGCCCTGTGGCTCTGCTCAGGCAAGATGGGCCAAGATGGCGGAGCTTTCCTGGAGAACCAGAAGGTTCTCTGCCACGTTTCAGCCCACCCACGCCGGTCAGGTCTTGTTGTTCCTGAGCCTCCGGAATGTCACTGGCTAAACAAGGGCTCAACCAGACAACCCACTTACAAGGCCCATCCAGCATGTGGCTCAGCCTAGGCATTCAAAATGGCAGTGTTGGAAACAGAAGTAATACTATTATTAGCAGTAAGGAAATCAAGAAAAACTATAATTGACCACAAGACAGAACTAAAGTCATTTTATGAATTACTGAGTCAAGTTGTGAGGTTCTCAATTTGAAAAGACACTGTATTATCTGAAAAATTTGAAAAGATACTCATTATTGTATCAACAAGTACTAAAATCTCAGAAAAGGGCTTATCTTCTTGTCATAAAATAGTTTGAAGTTCAAAACACATTTTACTATTAATTGATCTTCCATTCTCTATAAACCCCTGTTCTGCAGTCTTCAAAAAATGTTCATGTCATAAAAGTCTGTTAAAGGGCTGTTAAACTGTTTCTATCTAAAGCAGGATAAAGAGACACAGCAGCTAAATGCAACAGCTGACCACGACTTGCAAGCTGCTCTGGGGTAACAGTGTAAAGGACCAACCACAAAACTGAAATACAGGCAAGAGACTGTGAGCCAGCGTGACTTTATGAAGTAGGGAGACGTGGGGCTATGAAAGAGAACACCCCTACTCTTGGGAAATGCTGCAGTACTGAGGGCAAAAGGGCCATCTGTATAGTATAGGACTTACCCCCACGTGGTTCAGATGAAAAACACACACACACACACACACACGTGCAGTATTAGAGTCATGATACAGCAAACAGGGTAAGTGCTACCAAGAGTCAATCTAAGTAATGAGCATACCCAACAGGGCTCCTTGTACTATTTTTATTTTTACAACTTGTTAAAGCATAAAATTATTTCAAACATTAAAAAATATAAAAACAAATCTCTGGTCTATCCCTATTAATTACTGCTTCACAAATCTTAACATAAACGAATGACATGACTATATAGTCTTGGTCTTGGAAAGCAAATGCATCACCACCTAGTTCACCCTCCTACCAACGCATGCACCATTTCTGTTCCACCTCTGACAGATTCCAACTACATCCCCACAGGATTTCAGTGGAAATCTGGGAATGACTGGGGAGTGCTATCCCATGAAGCCTTAGCTGACTTCACATGAGGCAGTTTTATTGGTTCACATATAAGAGGATGATGGTGGCCCCAAAGATATCAGGTCCGAATCTGTGGAAACTGAATGTTGCCTTATTTGGAAAAGAATCTTTGCAGGTGTGTTAAAAATCTGTGGTGGGACGATTATCCTGGATTATGCCCGTGGGCTCAAAATCCAGTCTCCAACCTCCTTAGAAAAGAGATGCTTGGGGGTCCTAACCCACGGACCAGGAGGCAGCATGTGGCCACGGGAAAGGTGATGCTGGCGTCCCCAGACGCTGAGAGAGACGGGGACGGCATTCTCCCCAGGAGGTTCTGAAGGGAGCACAGCCTTGCTACCATGGTGATTCCAGCCCAGAAAAACTGAGTCCAGACTTCCAGCCCCCAGACTGTGACAGCATAGAGATCACTGCTCTAAGTCAGCAAGCCTGTGTAATTGGTTATAGCAGCCACTGGAAACCAAGAATATACCCTTAGATCAAAACACACTGAAGTGAACACCTATCACTGGGCACTGTGGATGTTTACAGAGAGGTTTTACATTGAGCTTACATATTCAAACTGGAAAGTATCCATCAATCTTTGGATCTAATAAATCCTAAACTGTAGCTTCTTATATGACTACCCTGACCAATATCTGAAAATGCCCATCACGTTTCTCTGTAACCCTCTCTTCTCAAAGTCTCCTTCTCAATTGTCTCCATCATCCCTCATCCAAGAGATGTTTCCAGATGCTCCCCATCATGGTTGCGTCCTGCAGTCACTTTGCTTTTGACTGCCCCTGTATGTGCAGTCAGGACCTGAACACACGCCTGGATGCTGGGCGCCCAGCACACTCTGAGCTCTGCTAACACAGCCTGCGCGCAGGCACGCCACTGCCTCCAGGCTGAGGCCATCGGAACCCCCAGCTCCGACGACAGCAATCGCTGCCCGCCAGACCTTCTGCACCTTCTAAATTCTACAGGGAAATCTTCAGTCTTTGAGCAGAACTTTACATTTTCACCGTTAAGTTCTCTCTTTCTGATGAGACCAGAGGTCCAGCCTTCTTGATCTGTTTACTATACTGAGTGTTCCTTCAACCTATAATCTGATCAGCAAGCCTTCTGCAACCCCGTCCGAGTACCAGCTACAAACAAGGGGAAGAACTAACACAGAGGCCCCACAGTCCCCTCTGTAGGTCCCCTCACTTAGCAGACACGGAGCCATCACAGGAAGACTGCCCCATCGCAGAGTTCACAATGCCGTCACCTGTGGTTCCTTAATGCCTACGTATGCATTCAAGGCTCTTCCCAACAGCAGTTACATGACTTCAGAATGCCAGTTATACCACGTTGCTCTTGTCCTCAGGTACTTCCAACATGCTTGGCTGACCTATCCCATCTGCTTATCTGTCTTCACCATTTCTTCTTTTATTGAGATACAGCTGACTGATGATGCTGTGTTAGTCTCGGGTGTGGCTTCGCCGTTTCTCTCCACCTGATCTCCTCCCAGCAAACCCAGCATCCAGTACAGCAGGCTCAAGACTCACAGCCCCGCCCAGCCCTGGCCCACCCCTCCTCTGCGCCCCACTGAAGCCAGCACCCCTGTCCTGGCACACTCAGAGTGCCTGACTCTCCGAGCCACCCCAAATCTCCTGGCCCCGATCTTGTAAAACCCCACCGTTTAGCACTCATTCTGACGCTTCATCCTGTGCTGCCAGGAGTAACAGGTAATGGTTTTGAAACAAAAGAGGTAGCAGTGAAAGAGTCAGTCACTCCGTCATGTCCAACTCTTGCAACCCCATGGACTAGAGCCCGCCAGACTCCTCTATCCAAGCTGTTCTCCAGGCAAGAATACTGGAGTGGGTAGCCAGTCACTCCCTTCTCCAAGGGATCTTCTCACAAATGTATTTAATGTCTCCAGCAAAGCAGTAAGCTGCATTAAAACTGGAGCCTATTATACAGAGTGAAGTAAGTCAGAAAGAAAAACACCAATACAGTGTATTAACGGAATACTTATGGAATTGAGAAAGATGGTAATGATGACCCTGTATGCGAGACAGTGAAAGGGACACAGATGTAAAGAACAGACTCTTGGACTCTGTGGGAGAGGGCTAGTGGGGGATGATTTGAGAGAATAGCATTGAAACACGTATATTATCATATGTGAAATGAATCACCAGTCCAGGTTCGATGCATGAGACAGGGAGCTCAGGGCTGATGCACTGGGATGACCCAGAGGGATGAGATTGGGAGGGAGGTGGGAGGGGAGTTCAGGATGGGGAACACATGTACACCCATGGCAGATTCATGTCAATGTATGGCAAAAACCACCACAATACTGTAAAATAATTAGCCCCCAATTAAAATTAATTAATTAATTAAAAAGAAAAAACCAGTACTTTCTAAACTGTATTTCAGATACAGCCCTGATTATACAAATGTTCAATACAGCCCTGTTGAAAGTAAACAGTATTATCTTGGACCTTTTTAATTGGTGAGGGGCTTCCCTTGTGGCTCAGCTGGTAAAGAGTCCGCCTCCAATGTGGGAGACCTGGGTTCAATCCCTGGGTTGCGAAGATCCCCTAGAGAAGGGAAAGGCTACCCACTCCAGTGTTCTGGCCTGGAGAATTCCAGGGACTGTACAGTCCACGGGATCACAAAGAGTCAGAAACAACTGAGCAACTTTTACTTTACTGATGAGGAATTTACCCAAAGAAATCACTATTCTTCATGATGAGAAGATATTCAGAATTTCTCAATCCCAAGCTATGACTGTCTATATGAAACCACGTCATACTCACCTGTGTTATCTCTTACTGTTTTGAAATGGTCAAGGTTACCAAGTCAACTATTTTTTGCATTTAAAAAAACATGATTTGCTTCTAAACTCTACACTTTTGAGTCTATCCCCTCTCCCCGTTTAACCCTTCCTCTACTACATACACATCTCTTACACCTCAACAGAAATAACTCAAACATCACATCACATTTGTAAAGATATTAGACCAGGGTCCAAAGGTGAACTCAACTTCCCCTTCAGCTCTGCTCACTGGATTCATCCTTCACGCAGCAGAGAGAGCACAATGTCTGGAGTCAGGCAGACTGGCGTGTGACCCTCACTTCTTCCCCAGACAGGTCTCCAGCCTGCGTGATCTCTCTTAGCCTCTTTCCCACATGCATCCTGAGGTCTACCAGCTTCACGACCTGAGGAAATTATGCAACCTCCCTGGGCATCAGTTTCAACACCTGTAACACAGGGATTCAGAACAGTCAGGATGGAGACGAATGAACGAAGAAGGTGTGGCACATATACACAACGGAATGTTACTCATCCGCAAAGCAGAAGGGAACAATGCCATCTGCAGCTACATGGATGAACCTAGAGATGATCATCCTGAGTGAAGTAAGTCAGACAGAGACAGACAAATATCGTACGATACTGCTTACATGTGGAATCTAAACTGCAACATAAATGCACTTTTCTACAAAACAGAAACAGACTCACAGACAGAGCAGACCTGTGGCTGCTAAGGGGAGGCGGGGCTGGGGGGAGGAGAGGGTTAGCAGACACAAGCTAGTCCACACAGCATCAAAGGACATGCCTGCTGCCCAGCACAGGGAGCTATCTTCAGTATCCTGTGACAAATCACAACGGAAAAGAATGTGGAAAAAATGTGAGACACATACAGATGTGAAGTGGAAGTCGCTCAGTCATGTCCGACTCTTTGTGATCCCATGGACTGTACAGCCATGGAATTCTCCAGGCTACCAGAGTGGCTACTGGAGTGGGGAGCCTTTCCCTTCTACAGGGGATCTTCCCAACCCAGGGAGCGAACCCAGGTCTCCCGCATCGCAGAAAGATTCTTTACCAGCTGAACCACCAGGGAAGCCACCAGGGAAGACACACACACACACATACATAAAAAACTGAATCACTTTGCTGTACAACAAAAATTAACATCACATTGTAAATCAACTATACTTAAATTTTTTTAAAAAAAGAATAGGTCCTATCCATAAGAGTTGTTATGAGACGTAGACATTAAGACACAAAAGTGACAAATCCTGGCAAGTGGTTTACTCTCAAATAATATTAGCAGCTATTATTATTGGTAGTAGTAATAGTATTAATATTGTATTAGTTAATATTTATTAATTCATTATTATTTAATAAATACAGCTTACAATAGATATGCAGTAGCTACAATTAGTTTTTAAACCTGCTTATAATATTTGTTGGTTATATCAAATGAATCTGATGGTCTATTATAATATTTATCATTTTCTCTATGACAGGTGCTCTCTCATAGTGTGGCCCTGGCTCAGCAGCAACAGCTTTTTGTTGAAAACCTAACTTCCTGGAACTTATTAGAATGGAAGAGTTTCAGGTCCCTCCCAGATCTACTGAATAAGAAGCCTTGGGCTGAAGCCCAACCATCTACTGTAACAAGCCCTCCAAGAGACTCTGATGTAGCTGAAGTTTAAGAACCACTCATGTAAGTCTACTACTACTACTAAGTCGCTTCAGTCGTGTCCGACTCTGTGCGACCCCAGAGACAGCAGCCCACCAGGCTCCCCCGTCCCTGGGATTCTCCAGGCAAGAACACTGGAGTGGGTTGCCATTTCCTTCTCCAATGCATGAAAGTTAAAAGTGAAAGTGAAGTCGCTCAGTCGTGTCTGACTCTAGCGACCCCATGGACTGCAGCCTACCAGGCTTCTCCGTCCATGGGATTTTCCAGGCAAAAGTACTGGAGTGGGCTGCCATTGCCTTCTCCTCATGTAAGTCTAAGGTCTTGAAAAAAAGACCTTATTTGCAGATTTTAAGAGCTAATACTTGCATTATAGTTTCAGAAAAAGCATTTGTCATTAGTCCTTTATAAAGTCGATGCTTCAAAAATTCTCCTCTACCATCTGTACCCACAGATGGTAAAATTACTCGAGAAGTATGTGATGGCTGAGAACACAGAGCAAATAGAGCTTTTTACCTATTCCCTAAAAGTTATCACCGTATTCTCAGCTTAGGGGTCTACATTTCCTTCCAGCCACCAAATCAATAAAAAATATTGTGATTGATTCAGTGGAGCCATGAAGTTGTTGCCTTTACAATATGTGCAAAGGATATCTCTGCCTTGAGTAAATCAAGCTTTCCCAAGACAAGACGGAACAGAGATTAAAGTGTGATCCTTAGCAGGCTGTCTCCCAGGTGGTAACCACGCAGGTTACTAAAAGGGAGTAGTTCAGTAGTGGAATCCAGGGCCTTTTCCTCTCCAAATGCATTTATGTGTCAATAAAGTAAAACGCGGGCTTCCCAGGTGGCTCAGTAGTAAAGAATCTGCCTGACAATGCAGGAGATGCAGGTTTGATCCCTGGGTGGGGAAGATCCCCTAGAGTAGGGAATGACAACCCACTCTGGTATTCTTGCCTGGAGAATTCCATGGACAGTGGAGGCTGGCGGGCTACAGTCCACAGGGTCACAAGGAGCGGGACACGACTGAGCACACAAAGTAAAACTCAGCCCAAACATCCGACTACACAATGTTAAGGAATAAGTTCACAGTACAGTCAACCAGTGCTGAAGAACGTAACTCCACCATAAATGGTTAGTTAGAGGAATCCAACACAAGGGAAGCACACTATATGAATTCCCCAGACTCCAAGCTTCCAAAAACTGTTCTTCACCTTAAATTATTCCTCTTCAATACAGCCTCTCAGTCACAGCTCAAGTTCTAATTCTGGGTCCAGGCAAACAATGAGTTAAAAAGGAATCTTCTAGTCTTTCAAATGTTTCAGGAAATAAAAGGATGCCTTGCCTCTTGTGTCCTCAGAGCAAGGCAAAAGCTACATCATCAGGACTTAGAGATCTGGGTGCCATACATATGCTCATGAAGTTCTAGACAGAAAGACAGAACTGCATGTGATCAAGAATAACAAAAATTAAACAGTGACCTAAGATGCTCTAGTATATAAAGTCCCATTGGCAGAATGGGCAAAAATAAATACTGTAAATAATAGAAGGTCATCAATTTTATATTTTGGAATAACTCTCTGAGTAAAATTTAGCTAACTGAAGTCACAGGTATTTTCAATAACACCCAGCTCATGTTTTAGCACTACAATTTAAATTATGCTAAAGAATAATACAAAAAAATAATAATAATACAATACTTCCCACCAGGGAAGTCAAAGAATAATACATAATTGTTACTTAACAATAGTTTTATACAGAGATCATAATCTGCAAGGAAAATAATCCACTATATTCCGTGTGTGAAGAAACATGTAGAGGTAGCAGATGAATGTGTTAACTGGGATATATTCCTAAATATATTCTGAAGAATGAGGAACCAAAAGGAAAACATTCTTGCTAGAACAATCAGTTTAAGGACAGGCTTAGTCATACAACTGAAATACCAGAGCACTAAAATTTAAATACACTTGGAAAAAAGCCAGAGACGTCTGCTCACCAACAAACATAAGTTTTAATTAAGCAAACGATTTAAACAAATGTCATTTTAGCCCCAATGTAAAATAAGGCTCTAGTCATTTTTTCTGGAGAGAAAGCTATATGAAAAAAAATCCTAACCAAGTATTTTAAGGAAACAACGGTTACGCGCTTGGATACAACAATAACTTAAGCAATCGTCTAAAAAGTCCGCAGTGTTTACTTTTCTCGGTCAAATCAACTTTGAAAAATTGACCTTGTCAGAAGCTTCCCCCGGGCACTGAGTATACACTAGTTTAGAGCCGGATAAATCCTAACTTCCTGAGTCACGAGGATTAATTAGCAAATAGCTGAAACTGTAAGGTGGGGAAAGTCAACAGTCTAACAGCCTGGAGAGCCGGCAGCACGTTGGTGCTGGTGCGTGCGCCGAGGCGCTCCGGGCGGGGCGGGCGCCTGGCCAGGTCACGCTGCCCGCCTCCCTGCTGACGCGGCGGGACCAGCGCGGCTGGCTGCTCCCCCGTGAGATCGGGGACGAAGACGCGAGTCGTGAGAACCCAAGCGCAGGTACACGGAGTCCACAGGCCCCTTTCTGCGAGGGGAGTGTGTGCAAGAAGAGGGAAAAGGAGGGAGAAGAGGCCTTGGGCCCCAAGAGCAACCACGGATGGGGAGGGGCGTGTGGGGAAAGGACTCATTTAAGGAGATGAGCGAGCCTTAGATGATCGGAGTCTGGAGCCAAGGGTCCCCGCAGGGCTCCAAGGCAAGCCAGCCCATGGATTCTGACCCCCAGCCCCGGCTGTTTCTAAACCAGATGAACTAAGAGGGAAGTGCTTGCAGTCAAGAAGAGACGCGGACGAGGCAGGCAGTGCCCGGGCGTCCCAGCCCTGCTTCTCTGTCTGATCGGCAGCACCCATTTCGGCCTCCTCTTCGGCCACCGCTCGCTGTGGGTTGCCCACCGGCCAGGCGCCGCCTGCCTGCCTGCTCAGCCGAGCGATCGCATCGAGCCCTCCACAAACCCACCACTCCCACTGCACAGGGAGGAGGGCCAGAGCAGCGTCACAGACGATCAACTGCAGGGTCATCTGCCTCCCACCTTGGCCTTACGTGTCACAGGCCGACAGCTTTGCAGGAGACAAGTCTCTTTTCAAAGACAAAATACTTATCAAATGAAACAGAAAATCCCGTGAAGAAGATCTGTCCTGGGACTAAGCTCTCAATCACCTCACTGCCTAAAGGAGCAGAACTACCAGGAACAGTCTTCTTGGAGCCACAACTGGGGTAAAATAATTGCATAAAATTACATTAAAGTAAACACATAAAATAATAACATAGAGCAAAAGTTTTAAGAATTCTTTCAAAAGATGGGGAGCAGCCCGTGGTCTGAGTCAGCCCCCCAGGCCGCTGAGCGCAGGGCAGAGGCCTCCCGAACGCAGTCCCAGCACACAGGTCCCTCTCACCCCACGAACCTCCCCCCTTCTTCTCTTTCTCCTCCTCTGTCCCCACTTTCCTCTCCCTGCCCCCAGGTTTAAGGAGGGCCACACTCAGACAAAGCAGAGCAAGTGCACACACAGAATGACTCAAACGCCTTAAAAATTATTTTATTCCCACTTTTTTCTCTCCTTACCCATCAATTACTCCTTCATTCTGTTGACTCATGGTCACCCTTTCCCTTCACATTTTTAGCATGATTAATTTTATGAAAAACTCTTCAAATAACATACTTTCCGTTCACTAAAAAGGAACACGGTGAGGCAAGAAAGGTAAGAGACTCACTTCTCTTCCGTCCCTGTTTCTCCTGAATATGTTCAGTATTTCAAGGGAAGAACATAAGAAAATCAACACAGAAGAAATATTTCTAATATTGACATTTTAACCTAAAATCCACACACTTATTTTCCATTTCCTGCGAACTGGGTTATGACCAAATGATCTCTGACAGCAGAAGTGTCTTACTTTCCTCTGTCATCCCTTGGGTGAAACACGCAAGAGATGACACAAAGGCTGGCCTTTCTCTGGCCAGCCCAGGACACAAACCTGAACAGCCTGCTGCCCCACTTCTGGGGATATGTAATCACCTTTCCCAGTTGAAGGCAACACTCTAACTTCCAAACAGAAAAGAATAAAATATTATAAAATTATGTTCTCACACATTTGAGTTTTGTGTCAGAAATTTTAGTGCACAATTTTTTAATAAGAGTAAATTTTAAACTCTGACCTACATCAAGAAACAAATATGCTACTTTGATTATAACCCTAACCAGTTGGACTGGCATCTATCAAATGGCTATTGTGTGTAAAATTATTATTTTCCTAATTCTTACTGGGTTACTGCAGAAGCCTTATATCTTTGAGATGTGTTATTTTATTAAAAAAAAAAAAAAGACATCACTTACTCCACATAAATCGAGATGGGCACCCTTGCCACCTTACTCTGAAGGCTGTGTGTGCGTAACCACTAAAGGAAACCACCTTTGGAGGGTTGTTGGAGGGTTAAGTGATTTAAGCACGCATGTGCATTATCCACGCAAGGCACCAGGATGCACCCTAGGAGTGGACGATGCAGCCTTGTCATCAAACAGCTCAGCTAGCATTTTGAATTTTTAGCAAAGGCACTTTCCTTAAACTCATTCATCCAGTTTACAAAATGCTCATCCAATGAGTGGTCCAGCCCAACACATCCAGTAGACGGTGGGTCCCCACTAGCATCCATCTCAGGCCAGCAGGGCGTTCCCATGGGGTCACCCTCGTGAGCTTCTATCCTCAACTGTCAGCACTATATGGGGCTTAGGCTCCAGGGACATGGGCCAACCCTCTGCACCACCCCCCCCACCCCCCGATGGCCACAGTCACACAGACTGCCAGGCCAGACAGGCACATGCAGAGATGCTCCACATTACCGATTATCAGAGAAATGCAAATCAAAACTACCACAAAGCACCACCTCACGCCAGTCAGAATAACCACCATTAAAACGTCTACAAGCAACAAATACTGAAGAGGTTGTAGAGAAAAGGGACAACTATACAATGCTATACAATGCGGGTGGGAATGTAACCTGGTGCAGACACTATGAAAAACAGCGTGGAGGTTCTTCAAAAAACTAAAAATAGAGCTACCACATAATCCTACAATCCCACTCCTGGGTGTAGATATGGACAAAACTGTAATTCAAAAAGATACATGCACACCTATATTCTTAGCAGGACTATTCACAATAGACAAGACATAGAAATAATCTAAATGCCCATCAACAGATAAAAAGATAAAGAGGTGGTACACACATACAATGAAATACTACTCAACCATCTGAGAATGAGAGATGCCATTTGCAGCACTATGGATGGATCTGGAAATTATCATACTAAATGAAGTAAGTCAGAAAGAAAAAGACAAATATCATATGATACCATGTAGAAGGAATCTAAAATGTGACACACCAAGAGGGGTGGGATAAGGGGGCTGGGAAGGAGGCTTAAGAGGGGGATATATACTTGCAGATACACACATATATATACTTATGGCTGATTCACATTGCTGTATGGCCGAAACCAACACAACATTAAAAGCAACTACCCTCCAATTAAAATTTTATAAACTAAACAATAAATAAAATATGACACAAATGAACATATCTATGAAACAGCAAAACATAGCATCTGGTCCCATCACTTCATGGCAAATAGATGGGGAAACAGTGGAAACAGTGGCAGACTTTATTTTTCTGGGCTCCAAAATCACTGCAGATGGTGACTGCAGCCATGAAATTAAAAGACGCTTACTCCTTAGAAGGAAAGTTATGACCAACCTAGATAGCATATTCAAAAGCAGAGACATTACTTTGCCAACAAAGGTCTGTCTAGTCAAGGCTATGGTTTTTCCTGTGGTCATGTATGGATGTGAGAGTTGGACTGTGAAGAAGACTGAGCACCAAAGAATTGACGCTTTTGAACTGTGGTGTTGGAGAAGACTCTTGAGAGTCCCTTGGACTGCAAGGAGATCCAACCAGTCCATTCTGAAGGAGATCAGTCCTGGGTGTTCTTTGGAAAGAATGATGCTAAAGCTGAAACTCCAGTCCTTTGGCCACCTCATGCGAAGAGTTGACTCATTGGAAAAGACTCTGATGCTGGGAGGGATTGGGGGCAGGAGGAAAAGGGGACGACAGAGGATGAGATGGCTGGATGGCATCACTGACTCGATGGACGTGAGTCTGAGTGAACTCCAGGAGTTGGTGATGGACAGGGAGGCCTGGCGTGCTGCGATTCATGGGGTCGCAAAGAGTCAGACACGACTGAGCGACTGAACTGAACTGATGAAACAGAAACAGATTCACAGTCATAGAGAACAGACTGTGGTTGCCAAGGGAAGAGGGAAAGGGAGAGATGGAGTGGGCGTGTGGGGTTGGCAGATGCAAACTGTTACACACAGGATGGGTAGACAGGGTCCCCCTGCACGGCACAGGGAACCATGATCATCATCCTCTGATAAACCAGAATGGAAATGAATCTGAAGAAAATGTATGCTGTTGTTGTTTAGTTGCGAAGTCATGTCTGATTCTTTTGTGACTCCATGGACTGTCAGGCTCCTCTGTCCATGGGACTCTCCAGACAAGAACACTGGAGTGGGTGGCCATTTCCTTCTCCAGGGGATCTTCCCGACCCAGGGATCGAACCCAGGTTCTCCTGCATTGCAGGTGGATTCTTTACCACTGAGCCACCAGGGAAGAAAATGTATGTATCTGTATAACTAAGTTACTTTGCTATACAGCAGAAATTAACACACTGTAAATCAATTATACTTCAATGAAAATTTTTCTTGAAAAAAGACTGGCAGTCCAGCAGCCACCAAAGGGACAGCTTTTCATCCAGAAGCTCACTTCCCCTGGACTCATCTCAGAAATGGAAAAGTCTTGTCAGAGTCTTCAGCTCCGACATCCCACACCCCAGCCCACACACCAGCCCTGCTCTGCTCCAGCCTGTGCAGGGTCCGCTCGCACGGGAGGCACGGGACACACAGGATGACACAGAAGCCAGGCGGAGGGCAGGCAGGCTGCTGGCGTGATACTCTCCATAGGAGTCACAACACACTTCCTCATGAAAGCATCAACAGCAGACCTCTGACCAACGCATCAGAGGATGAGGAACAGAAATCCCAGCAGTAACAGAAATGCCCACAAATTGACCCTCAGATGGGGAGTGGGTGACATGGCTCACCTGAAGAGAGTGTCAGATTTGGGAAAAGGATTCTGTCCATGGGTGATGAGAGGACTAAACCTTGTCACGTCATCTGACATACCCCATGAAATATGCATCACTTTCATAGACAGTTATTAGATGTGATTATAGTATGGGCACCATCTCCCTAGGCTACATGATGGTTTAAATAGGATCTCCAGGACAGCCTAAGAATATAACCATTTTTACCATAATGTTTCTATGTGAGAAAACTCTCTCCAAGTCCCAAAACAACAGACTTAAAATACTACCTCCCTCTAACTTCAGGACTGGCCATAAAAAGCGAAAAAAGGGGACTAAGTTAACTGTGAAATCCCATGGGATCCTTAGATGAGATTTATAGAATCACTGGATTGGTGGGACCCAATAATGCCAAGAAATTGTATGCACGCGTGGTGCACATGTGTATTTCTGAGGAGAACCCACAACATATTCTCAAAGTGACCCATGGAACACAAACAAATATTAATTAAGAACCACAACTATTAACTGTTTCACAGAGAAATGCAGAATAAGCATCGACTTCTGGTTCACATTAAGTGCAAGAAAACTGAGTCTAGACTTCTGTCTATAACCCATCTTTATTCCCACCTAACTCTCCACCATTCACATAAACCTGACACCAGAACTTGCCTGCAATCTTGAGAGGAAAAAAGAGGTTATTAAAAATTGCAGTTTTTAATGCCCTAACATGTAACCTGAGGAGATTTTTGAGAGTCTAATAATAAGAGGTTGGACTGAGGTCACAGACCTCACCGCCATCACTGGGCACTCGTCTCCAACTCCCATCAGGACCCGCAGGCCACACACCAAGTAACAGATGCCTGAAACGAACGTGAAATACTCTAGAACTGAAACTCTGCAGCTGACACGAAAGGTTTTTCTTCAGAGCCATATACTAAAGTACTGTACAATAAATTAAAGTCTGCAAAACCATCCCAAGATGCAAAAGAAATGCACACTGACCTTCATGAGATGCTGATTTATCCATTTTGTAAATGTTTTCTTTTGAACTTTGTCCCGTTCATCTGCAAGGGGGAGAAAAGATATAAAAGAAGGTTGGTAAAAATCCAGGAAGAGGAGACCTTCATTATCATTATGCAAATAAAGAAAAGTAAGATGTTCAAAAGGTACTCTTTAGTGCACTTGAATTTACATCGTGAGGTTTGAGAGACCTCTTCATAATGAGGCGTCTGCCACCACTGACCTCTGCTGCACCATCCTCTCCCCCCACCGCCACCACCACCAGGAAGCCCTCTCACCCCCTCTGCCACCACCACCAGGAAGCCCTCTCACCCCCTCCGTCACCACCAGCTTAGGGCAAGCCCTTGCATGAACTTCCAAAGCACTTGGTCACAGATTACATCCCACTTGGTCTTGAAGACCACAAAAGGTAGGGTCATTTCCATCTCACAGAAGAGGAAACCAAGACCTCCAGCAGTTAAAAGATGTGTCGATGATTATTTCGCAAACACGTAAAGTTGAAAGGCATGACTGAATTCATGTCCTCTAGCTTGAATTACAAACCAAGCGGCTTCTCTGTTAGATTCCCTGTGTTGAACCATCTGGTAACAACGGAACACCTCACTAGATCCTTGGCATGGAGGGTGATGCCGTCCTGGTTTCTAGACATGGTTCAGAGAACAGTGAGGGAGGTCTTATGATTTAGGAGGGAAAGCACTAGAATACTCTGGCTCATCAAGTTATCATTTCAAAGAGAACGCTGATCTCCAACGCCTACAGAGGAGGCTGGTAGCCATACCCGCTCCGTGTCCCACTCCAAGGCAAGAATCCTTGCTGTGCTGTTCCCTCCTCCTCTCTCTCCATCTGGGGATGGCTCTTCCTCTCCCCTCTGCGGTCCTCTTTCCTTTCCTCTTACTGATCCACATCTCCTTCCCTTCCTTGGGGGCAAACAGGCCTCACTCTCTTCATCTCTTTCCCTCCTCATTCTTCGTCCCTGAGTCCCCATAAACTACTGTAACAGAAGGAAAGTATCTCTGAAATCGCTTGCCTAAAAACAGGGCAACCATATGATCCTACAATCCTACTCCCAGGCACAGATCCAAGAAAACCATAATTCTAAAAGATGCATGCACCTCAATCTTCACAGCAGCACCACTTACAACAGCCAAGACATGAAAACAATCTAAATGTCCACTGAGAGATGCGTGGATAAAGCCACAGTACATACATACGATGGACTACTACTCAGCCATAAAAAAGAGCGATGCTATAGCAACACAGACGGACCTAGAGAGTACCACACCGCGTGAAGAAAGTCAGACACAGAAAGACAAATGCCATATGATGTCACTTAAATGTGGAACCTAAAATATGACACAGATCAACCTATGAAACAGAAACAGACTCACAGACATAGAGAACAGACTTGGTTGCCAAGCAGGTGGGGGAAGCAATGGGAGTGTGGGATCAGCAGATGCAAACGCTTACACAGGATGGATACACTAGGCCCTACTGTACAGCACAAGGGACCACATTCAACATCCTGTGATAAACTGTGAGGAAAGGGATACAAGAAGGAATATATATATATATACATATAAAACTGAATCACTTTGCTGATTTAAAAGGTGATGCAAATGAACTTATTTACAAAACAGAAACAGACTTACAGATGTCAAAAACAAACTTACAGTTACCAAAGGGGAAAAATGGGATGGGAGATAAATCGAGAGTTTGGGATTAACATACACACTACTATATATCAGAGAGACAATCAGCAAGGATCTACTGTATAGCCTAGGGAACTCTACTCAATATTCTGTGATAACCTATATGGGAAAAGAATCTCAGAAAGAATGAACATATGCATATGTGTAACTGAATCACATTGCTGCACATCTGAAACTAACACAGTCCTGCTGCTGCTGCTGCTAAGTCACGTCAGTCGTGTCCGACTCTGTGCGACCCTATAGACAGCAGCCCACCAGGCTTCCCCGTCCCTGGGATTCTCCAGGCAAGAACACTGGAGTGGGTTGCCATTTCCTTCTCCAATGCATGAAAGTGAGAAGTGAAAGTGAAGTCACTCGGTTGTGTCCAACTCTTGACAACCCCATGGACTGCAGCCTACCAGGCCCCTGCATCCATGGGATTCTTCAGGCAAGAGTACTGGAGTGGGTTGCCATTGCCTTCTCCAACACAACACTGCAAATCAACTATAATCCTATAAAATTTTTAAAAAAAGAAAATGGTTGTCCTATGTATGAAAAGTATTTATATCTTTTACACTAATTTAAACATAAACAAAAAATCCTGTATATGTCAACTGGGAAAACTATCTATTAGTTACTATTAACTACAAAAAGCACAAATAAAAAAGAAAAAGATGAGTATAATAATAGGGATCGGGGAGGGGCGGGAAGGTGGCGGCCAGAGGATGGCGGACCAGATCCCTCTGTACCCGGTGCGCAGCGCGGCGGCCGTGGCCACGGCCAACCGTAAACGCGCGGCCTACTTCAGCTCAGCGGGGCCCGGGCCGGGGGCCGACAGGCCCAGCAGGTACCAGCTGGAGGATGAGTCTGCCCACTTGGATGAAATGCCACTGATGATGTCTGAAGAGGGCTTTGAGAACGACGAAAGTGATTACCACACTTTACCACGAGCTAGGACCACGTGAAGAAAGAGAGGCCTGGAGTGGTTTGTCTGCGGGGGATGGAAGTTCCTCTGTACCAGTTGCTGTGACTGGCTGATTAATATTTGTCAAAGAAAGAGAGAATTGAAAGCTCGTACAGTGTGGCTTGGATGTCTGGAAAAGTGTGAAGAAAAACATCCCAGAAATTCTATAAACAATCAGAAATATAATATATTTATATAACTGGGCAAAAAAAGGCAAACAATGAAGATGATTAAAATTTATGAAATGAAATTAATAAAATTAATTTTTAAAATGAAAAATTAAATGCCCACAGGTACTCAACCTCACTAGCAAATAATAATAAAATAACAATATATGTAAATAGTTATATATATAAATGTATATAACATAAAAATATACAAAATAATAAAGTAATAAAAATAAGCTTTTTTACCTATCAAGTTGCCAAGATTTTATGAAAAAATAAATTCATATTGACAAGGGAACAGTGGCGCTTCCCCAGTGGCTCGGCAGTAAAGACTCTGCCTGGGGTGCAGGAGACCCAGGAGACATGGGTTCAATCCCTGGGCTGAGAAGATCCCCTGGAGAAGGAAATGGCAACCGACTCCAGTATTCTTACCTGGGAAATCCCATGGACAGAGCCGCCTGGGGGGCTACAGTCCATAGGGTCTTAAAGAGTCGGACACAACTGAGCAACTAAGCACACACATATATGCGTATAGTATATATGTGTATATACTGTTGTTCACGGAGAAGACAATGGCACCCCACTCCAGTACTCTTGCCTGGAAAATCCCATGGATAGAGGAGCCTGGTAGGCTGCAGTCCATGGGGTCGCTAGAGTCGGACATGACTGAGCGACTTCACTTTCACTTTTCAATTTCATGCACTGGAGAAGGAAATGGCAACCCACTCCAGTGTTCTTGCCTGGAGAATCCCAGAAACCAGGGAGCCCGCTGGGCTGCCGTCTATGAGGTCACACAGAGTCGGACACGACTGAAGCGACTTAGCAGCAGCAGCAGCATTGTTGTTCAGTTGCTCAGTTAAGTCTGATTCGTTGCAATCCCATGAATTGCAGCATGTCAGGCTCCTCTGTCCCCCAGTACCTCCCAGAATTTGTTCAAATTCATGTTCATTGAGTCAGTGATGTTATTAACCATCTCTTCCTCTGTCGCCCCCTACAATGTACATATATATATATATATGCATACAGTGGGTGTGTATATACACACATACACATTGCTATTGGAAATGTACTTAGGTTTAAATCCTCTAGAACTTCAGTGTCAACACTCTAGTCACGAGTCACATATATGGCTATTAAACTTTGAATTTAATTAAAACAAAATAAAATGAACAATTCAGTTCTTTGCTTACCCAGTCACAACTCAAGTGTGTACTGGCTAACACTGGACAATACAGATAAAGAACATTCCCACCATCACAAACATTTCTACTGGAGAGTGCTACTCTAGGACAAGTTGCCAATAAATATAAAAAGCCTTAAAAATATAGATGACATATCCCAGCAAGCCCACTTCTAAAATTTATCCTACAGCTAGAATGATGGTTGTGCACAAAATGTATCTATGACAATATAAATCACTGTAACTATTTCAAGACAAAAGTTTTGAAAAAAAAAATAAATGTTCAATGATAAGGAAATGAATAAATAATTTTCAGTAAAGTAATCCAAAGGTTTGTTCAGATCCACATCTTTGCAAGCTACCTAGTGATGGCATGTTACTTAGAGCTCTCTTACCCTTTAATGCCATCAAGAACGGAAGGGGGCAGACCACGTAGTCTCTCTCACGTTTCTCAAGCATTTGTTCCCCAAAGTATCCCCTGGAAACCCTTCCCACTTCCCATCAACGTCAGGGGGAACCAGAAAGACACCTGAACAGAGACTATCGCTGGGTACTGTCAATAATACACTCCCTTTCAGTGAGCAAACCTCTAGCCTAACTTTTTTTGGCTGCGGCACATGGGATCCCATTTCCGCCAACCAGAGACTGAAGCTGTACCCCCTGCGGTGAGCACGGAGTCCCAACCAGCAGATCACCAGGGAATCCCCTAGTCTCATTCTTAACTTCACACTGGGTATTAAAGACTAGAAAAACTGACCAAGGAGATAGAAGGTTGCTGAATCTGAATATAAATGCTTAGAATTTATGCTAAAATTATTAAACTTTCCTTGGGACTTCCCCGGCAATCCAGAGACTGGTTAGGACTCCAAGCTTCCACAGGGGCGAGGGCTGGGTCCCTGGTTGGGGAACCAGGACCCCGCGTGCCATGTGGTCCACACACGAGAAAAGAAACAGGCCTGACCCCCAACGTAAGAACCGCAGGCATTGTGCATGTAACTACTCTGCCAAGACCAACTGCATCAATAATTGTTAACCAATATCACCATCCACAAAATATTTATGAAGTCCCCTGCGAGTCCCCTGGGGCATGACCCAGACCTTAGTCATCTTTATCTACCCCACAGTAGAGGCCATGAAGCTTCTGTGCACTCAACAAACACAGGCCCGTGATGAGAATTAATTATGTTTCCCAAAGGACAATCCTCCTCAGAATAGCAAGGTATAATCCCCTATATACTTAGATACAGCGGTATATATCACTATCATTATTACATCTCTTGAAGCAATAGTGATGTTATAAATATCTTTCAGCCTTGCTATCTCTAAAGTGATCAGAAAGAACCTAAGTAGCCTCCCAGGTCGGAGAAGGCAATGGCACCCCACTCCAGTACTCTTGCCTGGAAAATCCCATGGGCAGAGGAGTCTGGTAGGCAGCAGTCCATGGGGTCAGGACTGAGCGACTTCACTTTCACTTTTCACTTTCATGCATCGGAGAAGGAAATGGCACCCCACTCCAGCACTCTTGCCTGGAGAATCCCAGGGATGGGGGAGCCTGGTGGGCTGCCGTTTATGGGGTCGCACAGAGTCGGACATGACTGAAGCGATTTAGCAGCAGCAGCAGCCTCCCAGGTGGCGCTAGTGGTAAAGAACCTGCCTGCCAATGCAGGAGACATAAAAGATGCTGGTTCGTTCCCTGGGTGGAAGATTCCCTGGAGGAGGATGTGGCAACCCACTCCACTATTCTTGCCTGGAGAATCCCATGGACAGAAGAGCCTGGCAGGCTAAAGTCCACGGGGTCGCAAAGAGTCGAACAGCAATGCTTCTCTCACCTCCAGGGAAGAAAACAGAGTGGGGGCTGGGGGAGCCCTACCTGGCAGCATCCATTATTAACCCTGACCCAGGGATCGAACCTGGGTCTCCCGCATTGGAGGCAGACACTTTAACCTCTGAGCCACCAGGGAAGCCCCCATATTAACCATCCAGTTAGGAATCCAGGACCCTAATGCTAAACCGTCAAGGCAGAAACCTACAGTGTACCATTCATTCGAAAGCCTTATAATCTGGACTTCCCTGATGGCCCAGGGGTTAAGAACCTGCCTACCAGTGCAGGGGACATGGTTCCACCCCTGGTCCAGGAGGGTTCCACATTGTGAGGTGGGGGTTGTGGGGAGCAACCAAGCCCGTGGGCCGCCACTACTGAACCTGTGCCCAGAGCCCGTGCGCCACAACCAGAGAACTCACCACATTAAGAAGCCCGCACGCCAGAATGACGAGGGCCCCCACTTGCCACAACTAGAGAAATCCCATGCACAGCAATGAAGACCCAGTGCAGTCAAAGATAACTTTTTTTTTTAATAAACTACATTTAAAAAATCCTTATAATTCAAGAATAGACAGCTTCCATATAAAGCTACAAAAAAATAAGATGAAAGCATTCCTATAACTATCTACCAAAATTTTATTAATTTACTGAATCATCACATAATAATATGATGGCTTCCCTGGTAGCTCAGTCAGTAAAGAATCTGTCTTAAATGCAGGAGACCCAAGTTCGATCCCTGGGTCAAGAAGATCCCCTAGAAAAGGGAATGGCTACCCACTCCAGTATTCTAACAAATTTACTCTGTCCCATTAAATCTAACATATGATGTGTATCATACAAACTCCTTTTAGTACATAACGATTAATAAAATACATTTGTTTTTTAAAAAAGAATGATATATATATACATGTACTGAATCACTCTGCTGTAGAGCAGAAATTAACATATAATACATCAATTACACTTCAAAAAAATAAATTTAAAAATAAAAAAATATATGTCTTGGGTCATGGAAAGCCATATGCATTGATATATTAATTGCATAATTTACAATGAAAAATTAGAAGCAATCTAGTTATATGATATTTAATGATTATTAAATTCTGATTTTTCCTTTTAAATATATACTTATTTTCTCAAATTAATAAAAACCAGTCCTATATTTTAAGGAACATGAAGAACAGAACACAAGTTCTTAAAAACTACTCACGTACTGGTTAATTTCTTAGCCATGTGACAGATCAAGAAAGCTGATTACATCAAATGATCAAATAATGAGACTTATTCACATAATACAACCATATAAAGGCTTTTTCCATCACTGACGTTTTGTTGTGGTTGATAGTAGCTCAAAAGCACTATTGAAAATGTAAGGTGGGTGTTAGACATTTAGCAGGTCAATACTGAGGTAGTATCTGGGGATTACAGTCCACAACTGAAGTAGTGGGTAAGGCACGAAGACTAACCTGAACTAAATAAATAACACATGATTCATAGATTCTGATACTGTTTTCTAACAATAATAACCTAACCTTTCAAGCCATGGTAACCCTAGATGAGCCCCCTTCAAGTACACCAAAGGAGGGTCTTTTACCCTCAAAGGCTCCCAGGATGCTACGGTAATAAGGAAAGAGTTAACGTGGACTCAGGGCCTCTACTTTCTTTTAGAAAGCAACTTACAACCCGGGAATAACTGAAGTCGGGGCAGACAGTGATCTACCACTTTCCACACATATTATTTCAAGAGGGAGTATTCAAGATGACAGCATCTAATTTTCCAATTATAAGTTTCATAATGGCTCTTTCTTTCACTTCAGTGAGGGAGGTCTAACGCTGAGGTTTATATTTAGGGCGATGTTGCTAAGGCAACACAAAGGAAAAGACTCTCTTGAGTTATTAACTGATTCTGCTTGTTTTACAAGCTATTTTTCTGAATGGAGGTTTAAAACATTCCTCTATTGGAAAAGTACTTCATTTAGAGAGTACGTCTTAAATGAAAACATACATTTATGATCACCTCGTAAAGTACAATGTGGCTGAACATTCCACAATGACAAAGAAGGCAAACAATAGCAGAGTTTGAAAAAACAAAAAGTATAAAAAGAGTATCGATTATTACAACTTACACTGTCTGGTCTTCGGTAAAATCCAATCAAAGCTAAACCACTTTGTATCACCCATAAAATAACTATAGGAGTATCTCAATGCGTGCCCTAGGTCCAACAACAAGGGGGAAGTCCTGTCCAGGGAGCTGCAGGAGTGGTCATGGAAGCCCGCCCAGATTCTGAAAGGAGCCCCGCAGTCTACGACAGCCCCGCCGTGGGGCCCATCGGGTCCTGCACCGCAACCCCTCCCCGACCCTGCAGCGCGGAGGCCAGTGGACAGGTGGCTACTGACCCATGCAGCACATCAGCGCCACCAGCCTCGAGTTCCAGTCTCCATCGTCCCTCAGGACCTGGCCCATCCTTCTGCGGGAAATCTGTCCGGCAGCTCCCTAAGCTTTCCGTACCAGCACTCATGTGTCAGAGTCCTGGCAAGTTTCTGGACAGGAGGGAAAACACTGACTAGACACTCCCACTCACAAGCAGTCAACTCCCCCTTTTAAACAAACATGAGCAAAGCCCGCCTCCGCCACTATTTTGCCCGGACGCAGACAACTCTTACTAAAAAGAAACTAAATCATCTCTTTCTCCTTTGACCCTTAGAGCTGTTCAAATGAAGTCCCTCGAAAAGAAAGTTGTGCTTGCCTAACTTTTTTTGCAACCGGGCAAACCAATCAGATGTTAGATTTCACCACAGCACCAGCTCATCA
Organism: Bubalus kerabau; assembly: GCF_029407905.1. Taxonomy (NCBI): domain Eukaryota; kingdom Metazoa; phylum Chordata; class Mammalia; order Artiodactyla; family Bovidae; genus Bubalus; species Bubalus kerabau. Next base: position 48,542,340 of record NC_073626.1, read on the forward strand.
CATTCCCTCCTCTAACACCCCCAGGCAGGATTCCCCCGGGATTAATAAATAAAGAAAAAAACAACCAGCTCAACTAGTTTAACTCATCTCTGACACGCACACCATGAAGGTGATTTACACAGGAAGCTGAGCTTATAGGCTAGACACAAGTCTTTCAGGGGAAATGCCACCGGCAGGTATTTCTTTCTGTACCTTCACACATTTCCACGTGAATCTCACCATGAGTCTTGGAGCTGGATGGTACATCCACATTTTAATGATGTCACAAACAAGGTTGGGGAGATTAAGAAACTAGCCTGAGATTTCAGAGCCTAAGTGGGACCTGAAATCTGATGCCAAAACCCACTTCTTTTCTGTGTCACCAAATGACAGAAGCCCCAATCTAATAATGCAGGAAAAACAAGGAGTCTCCAATTTAAAAGGACTTCACTTTCAAGCATGAAGAAAAATGTCAAGAAATGAGGACCTTTGTTCTAAAGAAACAACAGACCAAGTGTCCTCAGCACAACTCTGTCTGAGACATTAGGCAAATAGACCTGCTCGAATAAAAACTGTGCAAACAGTAATTCCACAAACAACAAACATTTGGCAACAGGGAACCTGCCTCTTTGACCAGGCCAAGGGGAAAGACAAAGCCAGGTGAACATTGGCTTTGAATCTGCTTTGAAACATTCAATTATGATTGCTAAGTCTACTCTAAATAGATTGTGACAAAATTATATCAACTTCTACAAAAGTTTAAAGTATCCTTCACTTTCTCTCCCATTTCAATTGTCTGTTTCAGAGCCCCAAACTCCACTACCAAAAAGCCTCAGCCTACCTACTTTCTTGAAAGACTGTGATAACGTTAGCAAACACTCAGGGAGTGCCTGCTATGTGCCAGGTACTATTTTTACCTACAGACATGTAACACACATAGACTGCCAGGCATGCGAACAAAATCCATCATGGGATCACGCCACCCACTCACAGCAGGATCTGAAGCGCTTAGAGCTTAAACATTTGCCCAGGATCACACAGCCACCAAGGGCAGAGGGTGGGGAGAAGATGCAATCTGCAAGAGCGTATTGCAATATTATCGTTTAGTACTCAGAAAACAAAATGCCAGCTTTTAAAAAATTAACAAAAAGGAAAAGGTGAGGCGTGGCCAAATCTTCAAATTCCACAAAAGATGGAATTCACCTTCTGCAGATCAGTGATTCTAGAGGGTGTAGGAAGGATACTCAGGAGGGCTTCCCAGGGGGTCACACTGGAATTTAGGACAAGGATGAGATCTCTGCATTTACTAATAACGGTCAGGTGTGAATTTTAGAAGACGAGGAGCCACCTGGCAAAAGGCTCTATCCAAACAGAGAGAGAAGGGACAGATAGATGGAAGGGGAGCAGAGGGAAAAGACAAGATAAAGTGTGGAGTCCATGTGAGGGAAGACAGGAGGCAGAGGAAAAGGGCATCTAGGGAATTTCCCTGCTCCTGCCAGGAAGCACCTCTGTGATATAAGACGGTGCAAGCAGCGGGGGGAAGCTGTAAGATTTGTTACAGAAGAAGGAAAACTGGCTGGAAGAAACAGCTGGGATTACTGAGACGACCAGCTTCTGAGACTGACAGGCTGTGACCAGGAAGCTCGGGTGGGCAGGGATGGGGCAGGGCAGGAGTCAGGCCTGATGCCATGGCCCCTACCCCTGCCGTGAGCTTTGCCCCCCATCACTCGGGCCCTGGGCCTCATCCCAGTAACAGCAGCCCCGCCCACCTGTCAGGACCTTCACCCACAGGGGTCGCGACCAAGGACACTGGGACTGGAGATTGAAGGCGCAATCCCATTTTGGTTGAAAACTCTTCCCCAATAACAGAAGCATCATGATGTCCCCATGAGCACAGCTGACATCCAGTTTCCAGCTGGTCCATAGGTCTGTGTGCCGTGCCTCTGGGGGACCACGGATGGAGAGGAAGAAACTGGACATCGTGGATCCCTAGCCAAGCTTTTCCCCAGCCCACTTTGTTAAAAGCAAGACTCTTCAGGACAATTCCACCAAAATCACGCCACTGATCTATTCATCAGTAGAAAGAATAAGATTGCAAACTATCCCAGGACTCCATGGAAGAGAGTAGACCAGTGTTATTTCCCAGTAACTCCTCAGCTTAGTCACGACCTCAAAGTCCCACTGACTTCAAGCCTACAACTGGTCCCCCACCAAGGAGCCTGGTCCAGCTCTGCAGTCCTTACTTCCAGTCACAGCACATCTCGTGCTCTGCATGATGCACGCAGTTTAACACTCTGGGGGAGAGAGGTTCTCTTTTCTTCATTCTCAAGTCCAATTCTTCTTCGCTTAAACAGAATTCTTCCTCTTCTACAAGAAATGACAGCATCAAAACTCTAGGGCTCTCCTTTTATCATTACTGCTTTTATCCGTTAAATTCCCAACGCTGATGATTTTTCTGAGTGTTTTTTATAACTATTATTTGTTAAGATCTGAATCGAAATGAAATTGACATTATTTTCAATCACAGGTGCTCCTTGGTCAGAGCATGATCTACAGTTTATTGCTAGATCTAAGCATGGTTAAAAGCCACACTTCAAAAGGAGACACATCTAAATGATCATCTTCATAGAGAAGGTCTTTACTCTTTCAGAAATCCTTAAACTTTCTCCCAAGGAAATGAAGACAGCTTAAAAAGGAGACGGTGCTGACAATGTACCTCAGACACACAGCATAATACAATCTTCAGATGTATCCTCCCTGACAGTGTATCAGGAAACTATACAATACCAGAAAGGAGAATGAGAAAAAGTTAAAACAAACCATTTAGAAGAAAGTATTAAAAATTATGTTTTAAAATAGTTGGGTAGGAAGAGGGTTTCAAAACTAGTTACACCCCCCAAAAAATGAACATATCAATGGCTGACAAATCTGATGAAGCCCTGATACAACAGATGCTATAAATGAAGTTTAAAAAATGACAAAGAAAATATATGCTATAGATATAATACACACCAAGAATATCCGAAGTAGATGAACAATCCCATTAGTAATCAATAAGATAAAAAGACAGTCCCTCCCTGACTACAAATGATGTCAGCACACAATTCAAAGAAGGAATGAAAAAAGATTCAGAGAAAGGCTCCCCCAGCCTTCCAATCAAGAAACGTACACGAAGCAAAATATTTCATACCAGCATAAATTTTTATAAGAATGACAGTAACTAAAGCAGAGGCAGACAGCTCCATATGTGCAACGGCAAAAAAAAAAAAAAATTATGAGGGCAATTTGCCAGGATCCATTACAAATGAAAACAACTTTCTGCATGAACAATTCTACGTGTAGTAAATCTAAAGAAATATCTGTGTATATATGATCAGCATACAAAGATGTTTACTGTAGCAAAATATATGAAACCACTTGAGTGTCAGTCAGTAGGAGACTAGATGAATGAATCATACCTAATCCACCTTCTAGAATACTAACAAGGGAAAACGTGTACAATATGACATAAAAAGATTGCAAGATATACAGTTAAGTGGAAAAAATGCAAAATTTTATATATATATATATATATATATATGTAGAGAGAGACAGACAGAGAGAAAGGGAATATACACCAAATTGAGAAAGAGCCATTTCATCAAAGGGGCTGAAACTAGAAGGGGAGGGGCGGGTGCTGGTAAATTTCACATTTCATTTTGCATCTTTCTAGATGGAGTGTTTCTACCTTTTACAAGAAAGATGTGCTGTGTAGGACTATTAACAACTGTGAGGAAAAAAGTGTTTCATGTTTTTTTATTTATTTATGTATCGAATACTCTGCAGGAGAAGTAGGCTGGGTCCCTGGGTAGGGAAGACCCCCCTGGAGAAGGAAACAGCACCCCATTCCAGTCTCCTTGCCTGGAGAATTCCATGGACACGGACGGAGGAGCCTGGTGGGGTACAGCCCATGGGGTCTCCAAAGAGTCGGACAGGACTTAGTGAGTAAACAACTCTCTCTAGAGAAGACACAGAGAAAAGACAGACACGGGCAGGCGCATCCACCGGGATCTGAACATGGAGAGAAACACCTGCACTGCGGGCACCTGCCTCAGGCTGCTGGTACTGAGGGGGGGGAGGGGAAGGGGAGACGGGGTTGGGGAGGGGAGGACGAGGGGAGGGGGAGGGGAGGGGGTAGGGCTGAAGGCTGGGGGAGAGGGGATGGAGGGAGGGGTGATGGGGATGGAGGGAGAGGGGAGGGGGATGGAGGGAGGGGTGATGGGGATGGAGGGGGAGGGGAGGGGGATGGAAGACAGGGGAGGGGGAGGGGATGGGGAGGAGGGGGTAGGGCTGGAGGCTGTGGGGAGAGGGGATGGAGGAAGGGGGAGGGGAGGGCGACGGGAATGGAAGACGGGGGAGGGGAAGGGGAGGATGGGGCGCGGAGAGGGCTGGAGGCTGGGGGAGAAGGGCGGAGCAGCTGGCGATGCCTCCTCAGAGGGCGGCGCCCAGGCTGGGATACGCAGTGATGAGTCTTTAGAGACCGTGAAAGGAGAACCCATAACAGAAAATATTCAGCAATCAACCCCCAAGTGTAATCGCCATGGAACAAAACGCAGTCCAATTCTGCCCAGGTTGTCAGGAATCCTGAGGCAGGGCCGGGGGAATGTGCTCCGCAAGCTGAGGCAGGGCTGACGCGGAACAATAGCCGCACGAAGCCCGCCCGCAGACGCCCTCCCGGGTCCCCCGCCCCTTCAGCCTCGGCCGCGTGCTCGCTGTCAGGGCGGCAGCTGCGGACCCGGGACAGGATCCATAGGGTCGGCGGCCGGAAACCAAAGGGCACTGATGCGTTCTGCTCGGAAGAAGACTTCGCTGGTATCTGTTCTCACGACTGGCCAAGAATTGGCCAAGGATATAAAACTGCCAGCGTCTGCTTTTAATCTACCTTCTCCCCCTGAGCATCCTAAAAACACAGGAACACGAGAACACCAAGAACCTTCCAGGTGCAGCTACACTGCTGGAAGGTACGTGACCGCTGCTGTTCTGAGGCACCACGCAGGACACAAAGTCTGCACAGGTCTCTATCTGTGTTACACTCGCCCAAGGCTGTGGAATTACAGGGTGACTCACATGTACTTTCCCTCCTGTAAGAGCTGGGCTAGACCCAGAGAGGGTCAGCGGCAGGCTAAGAAGGTGGAGATCACCAAAAACAAGACCCCAAGCCACTGGGAAAGCATCAACCGAGGCTTGTTTCACAGAGAGGCTGCCTCCTGCCCAGGGCTTTTATTTCAGGGTAGCTTACAGCTTGTGGGGGCACCTGTCTCAGTTACAGAATCAGGAAGCATGCCCGTGCACTTCAGGAGCCACAAACCAGGTGACTCAACGCACCCCAGAAGGGCTCTGCCATGACCCACCCCACCCCATCACCACCACCATAACCACCACACTCACTACCGCTTCCCCCCCACCCCCCTACACTGTCCCCACCCCCATCACCCCACCCCAGCCACCAACTACCACCCCACCATCACCCCCACCCCATGACTATCCCCACCCCCATCATCCCCACCCCATCACTATCACCACCCCCATCACCCCACCCCAGCCACCAACTACCACCCCACCATCACCCCCACCCCATGACTATCCCCACCCCCATCACCCCCACCCCATCACTATCACCACACCCATCACCCCATCCCAGCCACCAACTACCACCCCACCATCACCCCCACCCCCATCACCCCCACCCCCATCGCTACTATCACCACCCCATCACCCCATCACTCCCACCCCATCACCCCCATCACCCCCACCGTAACCACCACCACACGCCCCCCACAGGCCCTCCCAGGATCGCTGAAGAGCAAGAGAGGCGGGCAGATGATTAAGCATCCGGGGAGCCAGGAGAGCACCCCCTGGGGCTTACGTCGTCTTGTGCGGAGAAGATCTTCAAACCCGCGTTAGCCAGGGCTGCATTCTCCCAACCAGAGCTCACCCAGAACACCCCAGATAACAAAGGAGGGAAAACAGCTCTGACTGAAGTCAGAGGAGCAAAGAGCTTCTCCCCAGGTTATCCACCAGAGCATCACCTTGGGTTGACCATTTCCACGCCTCCACTTCCTACAGCACTGTTGCCTTCTCAACAAAGTTTTTTTCCTTGAAAACCGAAGGCAAGTTTCAAAAAAGTGGATCCTCAGAGACACTTCCCAGAGTTTCTAAAGACTCTATGCACCTCTATCATATACTATTAGAAGAGTGCTTCCAAACGTTCCGATCCCATGACCTCTCCCCACCCGTCTTTATAAGAAAACAACATGCCTATCCTGGCCCCCAAAAAGAAGAAAAACATATAATAAGATGAAAGTCAAAGCACATTTATTAATGATACATTACATAACGGAAGTCAGGGCTCAAAGAACAAAGAGAACCTGAAGGATCACGTGCCAATGGTACCAGAGGCTCTCAAGGAAGTTTCACTAACAGCTGACTGTGTGGGAAAACGGGCGCCCTGAGGTGCTGCTGATGGCACCTTTGGGGAGCTGGTGACGGTGACATGGGACCCTTTATAATGCTCACAATGCTCTGTGTTCTGACTTAGTAAGTACAATGCCTGACATAATCCAGCACCTCCCGAGCCACGCCCTGCCCTAAGCATTTGATACTTCACCCTGGAGATCTGCTGTTCTCCTCCACCCTCACAGTGGAGGAAACCCAGGCACCAGGACGTCGAGTCAGAAGGGAGTAGGGTGAGTCAGTAAAGGTAAGAGGCCTGCCTCTCTCCTGCCCCCTTTCTCCCTGAGTATGTACCATATCTCAAGTGAATATTGTATAAGAATATTAACTTGAATATTCACAAGAATATTCTTCTATAAGAATATTCTTATACAATATTGTAGAAGAAAATCAATATAGAGGAAATATTTCTAACATATAAGATTTTTAATCTAAACTTCATAGCTTGTTTTCTCTTTCCTACTGACTGCATTAGTAGAGAGAATCTGGGATCAACCACAGCAGATAGACTCACCACCCATACTCTTGACCTCTGAGGCCACGCTGCCTCTGGAATACAGAGACAGAAAATCCAAAGCCCAGACCGAGATTTATACAAGGAAACAGTCATCTCAACATTAAATATACCTGAAACCAACATGACATTGTGAATCAACTCTACTTCAATAGCAAAATGAAAGGACTTCTCTTGCAGTCCGGTGGTTAGGACTCAGCTCTCCCTGCGGCACCCAGGTTCAATTCTTGGTCCGGCAAGCCATCCAGTGCAGTTAAAAAATAAATTGATTTTTTAAAAAAGAACCCATTCTTCCTTCTATACATGCTCCCCTGTTTATTACATGTGGCTCTAAAAATTTCTGGCCATAAAATTTTTAATTAACAACTTCTTTGCTTCATATTGTATAACAATAAAAGATTATCAGTGGAAAAAAACCACTACATATAATCCTTGCCTGGTACTTAAAATTTATGAAGCTCTTATTAATTATTACCTATTAACAGAAAAATGTGAAATAATTTCAATATCCAAGGACAGAAAAGTGAGCAACTCAGTTCCAGCATGGGAACAAAATGATCATGCTTTCATTAAACAGACAAGTTTCCAGGACATGAAAATGCCAGTTACAACATCAGTATTTTCTTCCCATTTTTCCTCAAGGAATATATTTTTTACAGTTGGAAGGAAAAGTTGTATGGCAGGCATTCTTGTGGGAGTTTTGCTGAGAACCCCTCAGTTTATACAAAAATGTCTTATGCCTTCCGTTCCTGACTGCTCCTGGTGTCATTGTAAACACGCATGGCTGGGAGTGAACCAGCAGACTCAGGCAGACATTGAAAGTCGGCCTTTAAATGGGGAGTTCTTCCCAGGAGACAAGCTTCTGGCTCCCCCAGAGTGCAGGGCACCACCACGTGGCTCACTAGCCAGAACTCCACTGAGTGCTCAGCATCTCTGCCTGGCTGCTGAAAGGGAATCTGTAAACTCAGATTTATTCCAGCAGTGAAGTACCTTCACAGCCCTAAGGTCAAAGATGTGGGTCAGAGACCTGCTCCAGCCCAAAGCTATTCCAAAAACAAGGGGGAGACGGTTAGAGAAGTCATGCTAGTTTAAACTGCAGGCATCACCTGACATCTAGAGGCTAAAAAATTCAAAGCACACCACTAAAAATATACAAACTCAGTCTTCACTTTTTTGTAGGCAAATCTCTGTAACTAAATTCATAAAGGCTTGATCTACATCTTCTATGAAGCTTAGATTTCCAGGCACCTGAAGACCAAGTTAAACATCCTCCTCAGCCCCCACTATTCCAAATACACTCTTTTTTCCTAATGGACCAGGTTTTCTCAGAAGGTAGTGTTCCATGCATTCAACAGTATCTCAAGAACCCACCATAGAGGGACAAAATCTGCCAACCCAAAAGGCCTCTCTGGCTATGGATTCTGTCCAGCTGAAAACAGTCAATGCCCAAAAGACTCAGGAAGAAACTTTGACCTTCCACCTAGCTGACTGAAGAATTTAGATAGAAGGCTTGTTCCCAGAACAGAGCTATCTCTAGTTATCTGCAAGGAATACGGCTACGTGTGGTCAGGGAACAGGGCCTGGGGCAGAGTCCACGCTGTGTCCCACTGCGTCTGCCTGGCCCAGCAAATGTTCACTCACCAAACTCCCGTTCTTGCCTTTAAAGTCCCAAGCCCCCACCTCCATATCTTCTTTTGTCTTCAGCTGCAGATGGAATTTAAGGGACCCATGCATACATGTTATTAAACTTTTAATTTTCTCCTGTTAACCTGTTTCCCATCAATTTAATTCTTGGACCATGCAGAACCTAGAAAGGTAGAAAAATATTTCTTCCTCCCCAATATCACAAAGTGCCAGGCATGGATGCCTACAAAATGTCATGTCCCATACCTGCTTCCGTCCGGTGGGAAAAGAGACTGGAAGCCAGAACTGGCAAAACTGCATGATGAACGCCATGAATTATGCAAAAGAACCACAGCCTTAATTTACTTTTTAAACAAAATAAAATAAATACTAAGTGTTCAGTTAAGAGAGTTTCAAAAACTGTTTGCTAGGATGCCTGGCACCCAAAACAAGACACAAAATATTTCCACACTCCTGTGCCCCTTGCAGTCCACCCCACAACCCCCCCACACAAAGCAACGTGATTTTGATCATTATAGTTTCACAGGTTCTGAAATTTCATATAAATAGAATCAATTTGAGTGTAGCTTCTTTCACTCAGGCTAACCTTTTTTTTTAATGATCAAGGCTCAATTTTTAAAAACTACTTGTTTATTTACTTGGCTGCCAGGTCTCAGCTGTCACACAGCACCCTCTCTGTGTCACGCGGGATCTTCACTGCAACACAGGGACTCTCCAGTCGCAGCACAGGCAGAGCTGCTCTGCGGCGCTGGAAGCTCAGCTTCCAGACCAAGGACTGACCCACAGCCCCCGCTGCACGGGACCACCCAGAAGTCCCCAGCCTCACATTTTTGGGGGGTGTTTTTTTTTTTTTTTGGGCTGTGCTGGGCCTTCACTGCCGCCCACAGCTTCTCTCCAGCTGGGCTGAGCAGAAGCTACTCCGCACTTGCAGAGCTGGGCCTTTCAGAGCGGCGGCTTCTACTGTGGGGCGCGGGCCCCAAGGTACCACCAGCCCCATATTTTTCAGATTCATCCGTGCTGCCGCCGTGTACTCGTGGTCTGTTCCCTAGGATGCCAGGGCGGTGTTTCACCGTGTGGATGCCCCAGTTTGGTTACTCACTCACCTGCGGATGGATGCTGGCACTTTCCAACAGTGTCGCAGAGATCTGCACTACTGCAAACAAGGCTGAGTTTCATCTGTTTTGCTTCATCTCTGACTTATATTTGTCTGCGTTTTTAATATATGGGGCAAGGAGATACAGAGTACAACTGGTTCGAAAAGAAGGCAGATCGCAGAAAAGGCAAAACATGGAGAACCAAGGGTGCGACGTCAGGTGTGAATCAAGTACAGATAGATATGTGTGGAAGAGACCCGGGCGACTGGGCCAGGAGGAGAGGCCCGTAAAGACAGGCGGCCTAAGGAGCCGCAGCTCTGTGAGGATGGCATGAAGGGCGGTGAGCAACTTCAGGCTTCTCCCAGCTTCAGCAAGGTGGTTTCAAAGCACACCAATTCTGAAGGCAGAAAGACCTGGCCTCACACCCCCTCTCTTGCTAATAACCGTGTGTGTGCGTGCTCAGTCGCTGTCGTGTCTGACTCTTTGCCACCCCATGGGCTGTAGGCCGCCAGGCTCCTCTGTCCACAGGATTTCCCAGGCAAGAATACTAGAATGGGTTGCCATTTCCTTCTCCAGGGGATCTTCCCAACCCAGGGACTGAACCCGTGTCTCCTGCATTTCCCAGGCAAGAATACTAGAATGGGTTGCCATTTCCTTCTCCAGGGGATCTTCCCAACCCAGGGACTGAACCCGTGTCTCCTGCATTGGCAGGTGGATTCTTTAGCAGTGTGCCACCTGGGAAGTCCATAGGCTGCAGCAAGTTGATAAAAGTCCCTAAAATTTCTTTTCTTCATTGGTAAAATGGAGAAAATACCACCCATTTCAAAGACTTGAAGAAAGACTGGAAATATATCATGAAAGCCACACAAAAAGAAGAATGCTTAGCGTAAAACAGGAACCCCTCTTGGTGCCGGGGTCAATTTACATGCACTTGTCTCAAACGGGCCCGGAGTCCACATACCACCATCATCAGGCACCCTGCAGGGCCTCTGCTAACCTCTCGCAGCTTCAGAAGCTGCAGATCTACGTCTAGTAGTGAGTTTTTGAACCCATTTGTGAAGTAAGTTAACCAATTTTCTCTGGAGAAGATTTTTAGGGAGATAATAAAAAGAGTGATCGCAAGTGAACAGCATGAGGTATGGAGTAGCCAGAGAACCTGAATCATGGCTACAGCATGCAGCGTGACCCTGATCACAGGCTCCCGCTGCCATGAAAACAAGGCTGATTACCCGGCTCCAGGCACAGTGCAACCACACAGCCACTCACATGCCCACCACTCCAAAATGCAGCCTACAACAAAGACCACAGTAACGCTTCTGAGAACAGAACTTTCTGTCTGCATGAACCTTCTTAGAAATCCACTTCTATTGATAATGAAATTTATAAACAACAACAACTTCCTGTGCCTTTTCACAATAGGAATGAAAAATAAATGAAAGTATTAGATGGAGATATATATCCTCCAAGGGACCTCTGGTGGACGTACTGTAACTTCATATAAAGTAAAACTTTTTAAAGGAAATTCATTAATTCAACAGAAGAAATACAAAGCTTATTTTGTAGAGGCTGACCTTTTTTAAAAGTATAAGCAAAATATACTGACTTTCATAGTAAAGGCAGATTTTTGTCTGACTTCATACAATTTTTTCTTTTTTTTAAATTGATAGCTTTTTTGAGGTATTGCTGATGAACTGGATTATTCAAGTTACAGGTATACAACATAGTGATTCACAGTTTTTAAAGGTTATATTCCATTTATTGTTATTGTAAAATACAGGCAACATTCACTGGGCTGCACCATATATCCTTGTTGCTTATCTGCCTTACACACAATACTTTGTAACTCTTCATCTCCTACCCCTATCTTGAGCCTCCCCACTTCCCTCTCCCACCAAGGGTTTGTCCTCTATAGCTAAACAACTTTTTAGTTCTATTCCTTAGATGGGGTCTATGTGACTGCGTGACTCATTCTTTCTGGGGTCTGTCTCTTTGCTGATAGATCCAGACTTAATTACTTTAGCAGGTCATCCAGAATAGGCCTTTAGTGTATATGTGCTCAACTGACTGAACATAGACCATCTCCTTTATCCTCTCTCGAGCCTCATGAATATTCACTAGCGAAATATATGTGAAATCTGAGATGGCTTAATTATAATAACTGAGGATTCAGCCCTTGAGAAGACCCAAGAGCTATGTAAACATGGCCACCAAAATTGAAATGTCACATATATTAGGTCTGGAATTCCACAAACGAACTGTCAAAAAATACTTCTGAGCCATAAATATTTTAGTGTGATAAATGAAATGACTCCATAGTTCTAAGATAAATTACTTAAATCTAAAAATACTTCTCAGTCAAAACTGTATGTGGGAAAAGTATTTAAATTAAGACATATGTTCTTGATTTTACAAGTCCTGAATAATTTCAGCTAGTTACAAGTTATTTAGAGTCTGGGTACTTTTCAGAATCTGAAAGGATCAGATAAGAAATAGGATTATAAAGTACACATGATGAGATCAGACTTTTTAGTTCACTAATTTCTGGTAATATAAACCAATGCCTATTTTTTTCAGCTGCAAAGTCTGCCCAAGAGCTACAGAAAATATCCCCCAAAGCATTAAATATGCAAGTGCGAAGGAGAGGATAACAAGACCTTTTGATACAGGGAAAGTGCAGGGTGTGATATGAGTGTGCAAAACATCAAGGTACTTCATGTCTATGGAGGAAATAAAGCAAAACCTGGACACAGAACAGAAAGCCTACTGACCATAAGTAGGCAGGAGGAGAAGGGGACGACAGAGGATGAGATGGTTGGATGGCATCACTGACTCAATGGAGATGAGTCTGAGTAAACTCCAGGAGTTGGTGATGGACAGGGAGGCCTGGTGTGCTGCAGTCCATGGAGTTGGAAAGAATCAGACATGATTGAGCGACTGAACTGAACTGACTGACCGTAAGTAGGAGGGGAATCAGACGCAGGACAGTCGGCGTCATCCCGAGCACCTGTGAAGGCCCGTGGGCACCGGGGCAGACGGCCCCCTGGGCAGACAGGTGCTGGGAACAAGCATGAGTGGGGCCACCTGCACCCCAGATGTCCTGGCACATGGCTCCCCCACGTTATACACACCCTGACTTTGTGAGGTAGGTACGGACTCACAGTTAAAGATGGAATCACTGAGACCCCAACAGATAAGAGTGACTTATCCAACCCCTGGCCAGTCATCGGCTTTACCCATCTCTGGATCACCAAACCCCATATTCTTGCTAGAATTACCAGGAAAGAGGCTGACTTAGAGAATGAAAAGTTTAAGAACAATGAAATTTTAGTAAATGCTGGAGACGGTATGGAGAAGAGAGAATCCTCTTCCACTACTGGTGGGAATGTAAAGCGGTGCAACCGCTATGGAAAACCGCATGGAGGGTCCTTTAAAAACTAAAAACGGAATTACCACATGATCCAGCAGCCCCACTCCTGGGCATGCATCACACAAAAGTGTAATTCAGAAAGATACAGGCACAGCTAGGTTCACAGCAGTGCTATTCACAACAGCCAAGACGCAGAACAACCTAGATGTCCTTCAACAGATGGACAGATAAAGACGGTGTGGCATATAAATAGAAACTCAAGGTAATACTCAGCCATAAAAAAAAGAATAAAACGATGCCACTGGCAGCAACATGGATGTACCTAGAGATGATCATACTACATGAAATAATCAGAGAGAGAAAGACGATTACAATATGGCATCATTTATATGTGGAACATAAGACACAAATGAACATGTCTACAAAACAGAAGACGTAAAGACCAGCCTGGAGGTTGGCTGCCAAAGGGGTGAGGAAGGGGAAGGTCTGGGAGTTTGATTTGGACTTTTTCCTTGTTTTTTTTTTTTGGTCTTGCCAAGCGGCTTGTGAGATCTTAGTTCCCTAACCAGGGGCTGAACTGGGGGCCAAAGCAGTGGAAGTGCTGAGTCCTAAGCATTGGACTGCCAGGGAAGCTGGGTGTTGAGACGAGCAGATGCAGAATCTTATATATGGGATGGATGGACAGCAAGGACTACCTTAGAGCACAGATATTCAACACCCTACGACAGACCATAATGGAAAAGAACATGAAAAGAGGATATATATGTATACATGTGCCGAGCCACTTTGCTGTACAACAGAAATTAATTCAACACTGTAGATCAACTACACTCCAACAAATTTTTTAAAGAGGAACACTGAAATTTTCACACACCATAAAATCAAGTGTCATAAAATAGCATTTTGAAAAGTACTCATTGGTTCTCCTTTGCCTCTAGACACAAAAGAGATCATCACCCTAAAAAAAAAAAATCACAGAAATGTTACTACAAGATGGAGAGTCATTTCAACTGATACACTGGGACTCTTCAGCAGAACCATGTAACTCTGCTAGCCATGCTACTATCTAGAGAGAAATTTACAAATTGCTTTATTCCTTTCCCTCATCAGGAGTTCATGGAAGGCTCCTCTAGGGAAGAAAAGACACCCTTTCAGCCTGACATCAAAGCCACAGGACCAGCTATGGGAATGCGGTGTAGGCTTCAGACAGGCAGACTGTGGGAGAGGAAGGAGCCAGGGGCCAGACCAAGGGTCAGAGGATGCCCCCTGCCCAGGCTGCGGCGAGGGGAGCAGGAGGTAAGAAGTGGCGTGGAGGCAGAAGGCGGCTCCCGGCCTCCCCTCCCATCACCTTGGTCCTTCCCAGCACAGACTGAACGCGGCAGGACCTGTGAGCCTGGCCAGAGGTCCCCTGGGGCTCTGAACGAGGCGGCGGAGCAGGTCACCTGGGCAGACCTTGCAGGGGCTGCAGCCCCCGCAGGACCGCAGGGACAGTCAAGGAAAAGAAGGACACAGCCTGAGCCACAAATGAGCCCCGAGTCCATGTGACTGACTTGGAATCAGCAGCCGGCAGCATGCCAGGGACAGGCATCGGGCAGGGCAGAGGTGCCGGGGGAGCCAGGGGCACTGAGGGGGATGAGCACGCTGGAGGGTCAGCGCCTCTCGCCGGAGCCGCAGGCAGGGTGGGGCGGGCAGCGGCCGGACGGGGGGACGCGGGACCACAGAGGCTTTCACACGGCCACGCACACTGTGCCTGGGAACAGGCTCAACTGTGCGCATTTCCTCCACCAGGCAGAGGATGGGCTCACCGAAGACACCAGAGAAGCTGGAGAACGAAACAAACAACGCCCACCCTTTTTTTTTAATGTTCTTTTCTATTATGGTTTATCAAAGAACACTGACTATAGCTACTTGTGCTACACAGTAGGACCTTGTTGTTTATCCATTCTATGAATTACAGCTTCATCTGCTAACCCCAAACTCCCAGTCCCTCCCTCCCCACCTACCCCTCCTCCTTGGCAACCCCCAGTCTGCTCTCTATGTCTACAAGTTCTGTTTCTGTTTCAAAGGTAAGTTCATCTGTGTCCAACTTCAAATTCCACATGTAAGTGATATAGGGTCTGTCTTTCTCTTTATGCGTTACCCCACTTAGCATGATAGCCTCTAATTGTATCCATGTTGCTGCAAGTGGCATTATTTCATTCTTTTTCATGGCTGAGTAATATTCTACTGTGTGTGTGTGCATGTGTGTGTGTGTGTGTACGCACACATCTTCCTCATCCATTCATCTGTCAATGGCCACTTAGGTTGTTTCTACCTCCTTGATATTGTGAATAGCGCTGCTATGAACAGAGGGGCGTGTGGATCTTTCTGAATTATAGTTTTGTCCAGCTATGCGCTCAGGGGTGAGGTCGCTGGGTCATATAGTAGCTCTACTTTTGGTTTTCTGAGGAACCTCTGTACTGTTTTCCACCGTGGCTGCACCGACTCCCATTCCCACCAATCGCATCAGAGGCTTCCCTTTCAACAGAAAATATTTTCTTTGCATTTCCAAGTTTAATTGTAAATCAAATCTTTCCACCCTGCTACACAGGCAGAAAAGTCGCTTTTTACAGAGAACAACAAGTCATGGTATTTTCTCAAGAGAAGTCTTAAGACAAAAATTCTGCAGTCACTGTACACGGTCTAGGGAAGAATCAATGTCTCACAACTACTTCAGTCTTGAGCCAGAAACAGCTAAAATATGCAAAAGGGGGGAAATCCTTCTAGAGAGCAAAATAGGAAAAAAAAAAAAAAGAGTCCACTTTCAGAAAAGCAGAACCTCAAACAATGCAACTTTGAAGCACTGCAAGACAGTGACAGACAGGGCCACTGCGCATCCACTGGCAAATGGGACTCTCTTTTTCAGGAAAGGCTTTGGAGATCGACCTAAGACAGTGACTGTCCGTACACGGCCGTGAGCTGTAAACGTCAGACGTCCCTACAAACCCAAGTGTTTATAAGCAGTGGGAGGGGAGCAAGGGCTGACAGCCTCATGTGAACACAACTGTAAATCAGCAAAATGTTTTCTAATCGTTTTCCATGTTGCAACATATCAGGTATGTAGATTAGACTGTTCTTCCCAAATTGACAGCGTGTAGCAGAGCCTGCTGGTGATTCCCTTCCTCAGTAACAGAAACTCTGATTTTGATGAGTCTCATTGTTGCTTGGGGGGAAAAAACCACACTTTCTAGCCTTGCTTCGCAGGCATGGCCAAATGATGGTGTTCTGGTCAATGAAATGAAAGCAAAAGTGTGCTGTGGCAACTTCTAGGAATTTTCCATGAAAGATGCCTGGCTCCCCTGTATCCCTTCTCCCCTCTTTCTTCCTTCCTTTCTCTTGGCTGACCTGACGGATGACGTTCAAGCAACATTCTGAACCGGAAGGCAGCCTCCTAAGTCTGGGCTGCTGACAGTGGGGGTTTCCGGCATTGCTGCGGAGCCAGCCTGGGTTCCGCATTAGAGAGAAGCAACAACATTCCTTTTAAGTCCCTCTTATCTGATTTTCATTTGCAATATAGCATTATTATTGGCTGATTCTAATCCTACCCAAAATTCAGTTTTCCAGCAAATCTGCTACTGAGAACTCCTTGAAATGGAAAATC
Organism: Bubalus kerabau; assembly: GCF_029407905.1. Lineage (NCBI taxonomy): Eukaryota > Metazoa > Chordata > Mammalia > Artiodactyla > Bovidae > Bubalus > Bubalus kerabau. The sequence continues at coordinate 48,559,070 of NC_073626.1, forward strand.
TCCTAGGAAAGAAAAAAGACACTATTTACAAAGTACAAAGCAAAGAATTCAGTATATAAGTGAAATAAGTCAGAAAGAGAAAGCCAACACCTATAAGATATCACTTATAGGTGGAATCTAAAATAAGACCCAAAGAGCCTACCTCCGAAACAGACACACAGACACGAGAAGAGAATGGGGGCTGGGGGACGGTATGTGGGTGGACTCAGGGTTTGGGGTTAACAGATGCAAAGGATTACATAAGGAATGGACAAAACCTTGGTCCTACTGTAGAGCATAAAGGAAAAAAAATTTAACTGGATCACTTTCCTGTACAGCAAAAATAAACACAATATTGTAAACCAACTATACTTCAATTAAAAAGGAATTTAGGATAATCAAGCCAACACAACTCTCCACGCACCCTTCCCTCCCAAAGAAATGGCTCCCTTAATTTTCAGCTGGGGGCATGGTCACCAGCAGGGAGTTCACCCTCCCGGCTTCCCTGAGCTCCACGTGGCATGTTCCGGCTATGTTCTCGCCCACAAGACGTCAGCAGAAGCGACTGTGCTACTTCTGGGGCGTGTCCTTCAGGAGGAAGGTGGTGTCTTTCTGTCCATCCTTGGTCCAGACAGCTGAGATCAGCTGTGGTGGGCAAACACGTCAGCACCACAAGAGGGTGACAACCTCTGAAAGGAGGCAGGGAGACGGCAAAGGTCCCCGTCCCCGTCCCTGGGGCTGGGTGACGACCACTCCAACACGGAACTCAGCCACCTTTACAGTAACGAGGACGACTCTGTGTCTACAATGCATTTTATATTATCAACGACTGCGTATCTCCTTCATCCACGAGTGTCTATGAACATCAGGAACTCCGGCAGAGTACAAGCCTTCCATCACCGTGCCGACCTTTCTGGTTTGGTGCACTGAGGGCTTCTGAGCCCGGACGATAAGGACCCCGACACAGCCCAGAACCTGCAGCCTGAAAACAGAGAGCTCCAGACACAAACGCGACTGTGGGGGCCCTGAAGGTCCCCCATCATAGCTACCTTCCCCAGAGACCCCACAGAGACCAAGGGAAGCGGCCACTCCCCTGCCCCCGTCAGCTATGCGCATGAGCAGAGCAAACCCCACAAACCCAACGGCGTCACAGAATCGTGGCACTCTATCATTTAGTACACTCTGGATACACCCTTCTTTTTTAAACAATTAATGGACAAGAGAACTTTTACCTCCTCAAACCCACACAAAGCAAAGCATGTAAAAGGAGCACTGGTTTCTTTATGCTTCTGCAAAACGAGAAAGCACTCTCTGAGAGCATATAGTTTCACAGGAAACTGGAACTCTGATCATCTCAAAACACACTCAACGGGGAATCCCTGGCAGTCCAGCAATTAAGAATCTGCCTTCCACTGCAGGGCATGGGGCTTCGATCTCTGTGAAGAACTCAGACCCTGCATGCGGCAGGGCCACTCAGCCTGTGCATCAAGACAAACAGCCCATGCACCAGAGCTAGCCCTCGATATAGCCAAAGATAAATTAAATAAGTGCATAAAAAAATAAATTCAAAACCACACGTGACTCTGAAATATTTCCCTAGAGAAGAATACTTTAATATCGAAATCTATGAATGTAGAATTCACAAAATAAGGGTATCGGAAATGGAGTTAAAATCAGGTTCCACAACCTACCAGCTGTGTGACCTGGGGAAGTGACTTTACTGTCCCTGAGCCCTGCAGACTCAGGTCTGCAAGATGGAACCAAGTGCCAACACAGGCCAAGACCGTACCGCACCCGACCCACGTCCGCTGGCTCCTCTTCAACTCACGGGCCACTGACTCACTTTTCGACCACGCGCTGCCCTAACTCATCACAGCTTCCTTCCCAGACCACAAAAGTCCATTTAGCTTCCAAAAGGCTGCATCCAACTGTGCTTGGATTTTAACAAATGGAGAATATAGGCAGTATTTAGTCAAACAGAAAATCGCAGATTCTCTTTGACAGAATCAGACCATCTGGGGAGCTGCTGCAAACAGAGGGCACCCAGTGTATACTGTACACTGTGTATAGTGTACACAGCATGTACAGTGTACACTCCATGTATAGTGTGTACACTGTGTATAGTGTACACTGTACACACTATGTATGTACACACCATGTATAGTGTGTACACTGTGTATAGTGTACACACCGTGTATAGTATGTACACAGTGTATAGTGTACACACCGTGTACAGTGTACACATCGTATATAGTGTGTACACTCTGTGTATAGTGTACACTGTACACACTGTGTATGTACACACATGTACAGTGTGTACACAGTGTAATACAGTGTGTACACACTGTGTATAGTGTACATACTCCCAAGAAAAAGCCACACACGGCATCCTCTCCGCCGCCTTCATCTGTCCATCACAGCCAGGCTGACAGAACACTGTCACCTGCAGACGGGTGTGGTCCTCAAGGCGCCCACGGTGCCTTCTGCTGGACAGACTAGAGACAGCAAGGCAGCCGACTAGGACCAGCACGCCTCTCCCATGAGGTCGGGACTCATCGTTCTCCCAGGCGACCACCTACACACAGCAGCTGAAATGGGAATGGCTCACTGAATGACTAACGCTTCCACTACTGAGGGGGGATAAATTGGGAGTCTGGGATTAACATATACATACTACTATATATAAAACAACCAATAAAGACCTACTGAATGAACAGCACAAGAAACTCTGCTCACCTAAACTGAAAAACAATTTGAAAAAGAATGGATACTTGTATATGTATAACTGCATCACTCTGCTATACACTGGAAACTAACAAAACATTATAAATCAACTAGAGTCCAATATAAAATAAAAACTAAAAAAATTTTTCAATTAAATTAAAAAAATTTTAAGAGTTGTGTTTGAGGTCTGTGAAACATCATTTAAAGGAGCTTTATTACCTAATTTAAAGGAAATCTCACCTGCAAGATGACTATGCATTTAGCTACCAACGAAAAACCTTTTTTTAAAGAGCTTTTTACTACAGAAAAACCTAAAAAAAAAATACTGGGAAGAATAAAATGAGCTGCTACATATGGATGCATGTACATATCATCAGCTTCACCAATTATCAATAGGGACTTCCCTGGTTAAGAAGTCAGTGGTTAAGAATCCACCTTGCAATGCAGGGGACGCAGGTTCGATCTCTGGTCCAGGAACTAAGATCCCACAAGCTGCAGAGCAACTGAGCCCCTGAGCCACAGCTACTGAGCCACAACTAGAGAATCCACGCGCCACGGGGGCATGACCCAAGGAAGATCCCATGTGCCGCAAGTAAGACCTGACACAGTCAGATGAATTAATTAACTACAAACAGGAGTGGGGCAGGGAGGTTTAAAAAGGAGGGGATACATGTATACTTACGGCTGATTCACACTGTTGTACAGCGGAAACCAATACAACATTGTAAAGCAATGATCCTTCAATTAAAAACAATTTTTTTTAAAAAAATTATCAACACACAGACACCCCTGGTCCATCAAATCCCACTCAGTCTTTCTCCCAGAAATTGGTCAATAAATCTCAGAAAGCACGTTACTTCATCCAGAAACCATTCAGCACGTGTCTCTAACAGTAAGGATTTCCTTAATATCATGAAATACAGTGTTCGGATTCTGCAGACCACCTGCAAGCGTATTTTCGGCTCCTCCCCCATAAGCCAAGGCCCTGCAGCTGGGTACCTCCCTCAGCCACTGGGGTCTCTCCCCACCTTCACTTCCTCACAATTTATCTGCTAAGTAACGGGATCTTCTGTCCCAGGGTCTCCCAAAGGTGACCTCTGGGTCTGCATTCCCACAGTGTCACTTAGAATATCCCTAATGTTTCCAGAAAACTGGAAGCTGGATAAAGTCCACTGGTGAGATTTAAGCACATAAAGCCTGATCGTCTCTTTTAAGTCAGCAGCCTAGACTGCATCACACCTTGGAACTCAGTCTCTACTGAAGCGAAATTATCTCTATAAATAGAATCTTCCTTTCCTTAAATATGTTTTCCCTGAGGTATAGGCATAGTTCATACAAGTAAATGCTTGGTTCTTACTCTCTATTTCAAGTTTTCAAAATAGTAAGTGGGTTCCCTAGACTCTTCTAGGACTGAGTGGCTGATGGACCAAGAAGGGAAGGAGATACGGAGGGCAGCTTTATACTCGCCAATGTCTAGGTTCTGATGAGCCACGCTTTGAGTCAGGGAAAACACGAGAAAAGTGCAGCAGAGAGGAAAAATGCTCTGTTCTGACCACAGTTAGTCAAGAAAGTAGATACCCTGGTCTAAATTTCTCTTATACTTTAGCTTTTTTGGTTCTGGTATGTATTCTTTGGTTTACAGTTAGCAAATCTTTCTGGTAAGCCAGATGCTAATTGCTAAGGAAAAATTTGACAAAACTTGAAAAAAGCGAAAAGGTTTTTTGCCTTTTAACAAAAATAATATGTTGGTTTTTCCTTCCTCCTTCAAGTGGTAAGTTAAAAAAAGAACACTCTGCAGAAAGAGTGTGATCTTGTTTCTCAAAAAAACTTATGATATAAATTGTACGTGTGTGTGTGAGGAAAATGAAAAAGTGTGAATGCATGGTTTCATACATTTTATGAGAAACTGAAGGGAGAGTGTAAATAAACCATTTGCACTAGTTATCAGAGGGAAACCAGGGTACACAGAGAGAAACTGTGTCTTGGTAACATCTGAAACCCCAAAAACAATTTCTATTAGTTTCCCAATCTTCTGCCTCCTCAGGACACAAATGTCAACCTGAGGCCATGGTGTGGAAACTTTCAAACAGGCTCACAGAGCTCAAAGGGAGCAGCGGCTTTAGGGGCCGTCTTGTGTGGTCTGAGGGCCTATCCCGCCCCCGGCAAGACCGCCCCGCAGAAAACGGGCTTTAAAAGCAGCTCCTCCAGGCTCCGGGACCAGAGCCGCCTCTGCAAACCCTGCTCACAGCCTCCTCTGCTCACAGCTCTTACCACATCCCCCAACAGCCTCTGTGCAGGTCTCTCTCCCGATCATACCTCTTTGAAGACAGGAATCCTGCCTTAACTCCTCGGACTCCCTTCTTTCAATGTCATTCACTCCAAACTGTTTGCTTAACAAGACAGTAAGGACACAAACAAAGTTGATTTTTTTCTTGGTTATTGTATTTGTTCAACGGGGACTTATTTTAATGCCTACTGTGTCCTGTACCATGGGTAAAATAAATCTATGAGAGTAACACCTTTACAGAAAGTAGTTCCATCTTGTTTATCCTTAGGAATTTGGCACCTGTGGCCATGTGCTCTAATTTTGTCCTTAAATATTCCAGTCATATTCACAAAAACATTAATTCAGGCCTCAGCTCTCTGATCATTTACCTAATTATGTCAAAGTGCCTCTTCTCTCTGCCTGGATCAAGTCAACATGTCCCAAATTTTCTCTATGATCAATAAATTGAGAGAGAGAGAGAGAGAAGGCCTTAAAGGGGTCACGTTGTAAACTACCATTTCCCTCAAGAAACTCGGTCTAATCTCAAGAGGAACTCTCATTCTCTATCACCTACACTGTTCACGGTTCCAGAATGTACTCAGAGTAAGTACAAACCTAAGGTTTGAGGATATTTTCATTATTATTATGGAAGCTCCCCTCTAATGTAACTGAGCACTATAAATACACAGATTAATGATAATCCGCCTGAACGGACAGTGACTACAGTTCAATAATAGGAAGTCGCCCACCCATCTAACCACCTGTTCCTTAAAGGCAAAACTTTTTCCAGCACAAGCACACATGCACACACATACTTACACGCGCGCACATACACACACACATGCGTGGTCCCAGGTGTCCTGCAAAGACAGAGGGACACAGTCCCGGTCTGACCACTCCTGCCTGGACAAGAGAGTCAAAGTGAAAGTCGCTCAGTCGTGTCTGACTCTTTGCGACCCCGTGGACTATACAGTCCATGGAATTCTCCAGGTCAGAATACTGTGGTGGGCAGCCTTTCCCTTATCCAGGGGATCTTCCCAACCCAGGGATCGAACCCATGTCTCCCTCACTGCAGGCAGGTTCCAGGAGCCTCTCTGAAAATCACAGCCCAACTGTCCTGCGCCCCCCAGTGGGTACACTGAAAAATACAAGTCAGCAGGAGCAAAGACCACGGTAACAGCAATAGCGCGTCTTCTCCTGCCCAGACACCCCCTCGGGTCACTGTCCCCTGCCTTTGGTGCCATCACAGGCTGGGCCTGCCTTGCTCCCCGGCACCGCTGGTCTGGGGTCCTGGGTCGCAGGCTCAGGCCTCTGCTCCCCAGCCAGCTGCCCCATGGCTCCCAGCAGTTTGAGGCCAAGGACCCTGTTTCATCCAGCTTCATACTCCCAGCAAGCACACTCTCCAGCAGAGAGGAGATATCCAAACATTTGGTTAAAAAAAAAGGGAAGAAAACTGGGACAGAAAGGAGGAAGGAAGGATGTTAGGAGAGACGTGGGGCAAGGGAAGAATCAGAAGACGACAAATTCAGATCCAGCAAAAACGCACGTGACCGCCGGCCCCAGACGCGAGACGGGGAAGACCGCTCAGGCCCTGGACCCGGCTCATCATGCGCAGGCAGCTGGGGTCCACACTGCAGAGACCCCGTGACCCGGACACCCCACAGCCTTACCCAAAGCTCCTCAGGTCAGGGGGAAGTGCCCACTTTCACTGACATGGGACTTTCCAAAGCCAGGTCTCCACCGCCTTTGCCACCTTACACCTCCTCCATTTTGGGTTTAAAAAATAGTCTTCACTTCACAGATATGAATAGATATGGACACCGAAATGCCATCACTTAGTACTTGCGCATGTCTTCTTCAATCACCATCCTAGAATTATAGTAAGATGTTACTGCAGGAAGAAATTAGGCAAGACTTACGACTTCCAAGAAAAGGGGTGAATCCCAACCATCTGGCAGAAAGAATACAGGCCAGAGACCTACGCCAGGGCATCAAGGGAAAGGCCGTGGCATCAAGGGATGTGCAGAAGGCTGACATGCAAACGTGAGGACTGAGTTGGGCCAGAGGTGTAAGGGGAGCAGAAGTCAGCCAGCCTCGAGAGCAGAGCCGCAGGGGTGGAGAAGGACGCATTCTGAGACCTGACGGTGTTTGGAGGCACCACTAGACAGACCCCAGTTAGAGAAACTACCGGTGTCTGGAAGAAGACCCTCGGGGTCTCAGTGAGACTTTAATTCCTGATCCCTGACAACCAACAGCCTCCTCCTCGTCGACTTTCTTCAGCAGGAAAAAAGGCATCTGTCCACTCAAAGAAAAACACCTAAACTGATCACTTAAAAACACCTGCCAGATACAGAGAACAGATCTGTGGTTGTCAAGGGGGAGGGGGATGGTGCAGGGAAGGACTGAGAGTCGGGGGTTAGTTGATGCAACTGGTACATACAGAATGGATAAACAGAGTCCTGCTGTAGAGCACAGGGAGCCAAATCTATTATCCTGCGAGAAACCAACAATCTGAGTTCAGAGTTCCAAAGAATAGCAAGGAGAGATAAGAAAGCCTTCCTCAGTGATCAACACAAAGAAATAGAAGAAAACAATAGAATGGGAAAGACTAGAGATCTCTTCAAGAAAATTAGAGATACCAAGGGAACATTTCATGCAAAGATGGGCAAAATAAAGGACAGAAGTGGAATGGACCTAATAGAAGCAGAAGATACTAAGAAGAGGTAGCAAGAATACACAGAAAAACTATACAAAAAAGATCTTCAATACTCAGATAACCACAATGATGTGATCATTCACCTAGAGCCAGACATCCTGGAATGTGAAGTCAAGTGAGGCTTAGGAAGCATCACTATGAACAAAGCTAGTGGAGGTGATGGAATTCCAGTTGAGCTATTTCAAATCCTAAAAGATGATACTGTGAAAGCGCTCCATTCAATATGCCAGCAAATTTGGAAAACTCAGCAGTGGCCACAGGACTGGAAAAGGTCAGTTTTCATTCCAATCCCAAAGAAGGGCAATGCCAAAGAAATGTTCAAATGACTGCACAATTGCACTCATCTCACACGCTAGCAAGATAATTCTCAAAATTCTCCAAGCCAGTCTTCAACAGTACGTGAACTGTGAACTTCCAGATGTTCAAGCTGGATTTAGAAAAGACAAAGGAACCAGAGATCAAATTGACAACACCCACTGGATGATCAAAAAAGCAAGAGAGTTCCAGAAAAACATCTACTTCTGCTTTATTGATTACGCCAAAGCCTTTGACTGTGTAGATCACAACAAACTGTGGAAAATTCTTGAAGAGATGGGAATACCAGACTACCTGACCTGCCTCCTGAGAAATGTGTATGCAGGTTAGGAAGCAACAGTTAGAACCAGACATGGAACAGACTAGTTCTAAATCAGGAAAGGAGTAAGCCAAGGCTGTATATTGTCACCCTGCTTATTTAACTTTTATGCAGAGTACATCATGCAAAATCCTGGGCTGGATGAAGCACAAGCTGGAATCAAGATTGCCGGGAGAAATATCAATGACCTCACATACACAGTTGACACCACCCTTACAACAGAAAGTGAAGCGGAACTAAAGAGCCTCTTGATAAAAGTGAAAGAGGAGAGTGAAAAAGCTGGCTTAAAACTCAACATTCAAAAAACTAAGAACATGGCATCCAGTCCCATCACTTCATGGCAAATAGATAGGCAAACAGTGGAAATGGTGGCTGACTTTATTTTTGGGGTCTCCAAAATCACTGCAGATAGTGACTGCAGCCATGAAATTAAAACACTTGCTCCTGGGAAGAAAAGCGATGACTAACCTAGACAGCATATTAAAAAGCAGAGACATTTCATTGCCAAAAAAGATCCATCTAGTCAAAGCTATGGTTTTTCCAGTAGTCATGTATAGATGTGAGAGTTGGACCATGAAGAAAGCTGAGTACTGAAGAAGTGATGTTTCTGAACTATGGTGTTGGAGAAGATTCTTGAGAGTCCCTTGGACTGCAAGGAGATCCAACCAGTCAATCCTCAAGGAGATCAGTCCTGGGTGTCCATCGGAAGGACTGATGTTGAACCTGAAGCTCCACCACTTTGGCCATCTGATGCGAAAAGCTGACTCATTTGAAAATACCCTGATGCTGGGAGAGATTGTGGGCAGGAGGAGAAGAGGACAACAGAGGATGAGATGGTTGGATGGCATCACCGACTTGATAGACATGAGTTTGAGTTAGCTCCGGGAGTTGGTGATGGACAGGGGGGCCTGGCGTGCTGCAGTCCATGGGGTCACAAAGAATCAGACATGACTGAGCGACTGAACTGAACTGAGGAACCAACATGAGAAAAAATAGGAAAAAGAATGTGTATCTGTATAACTGAGTCACTTTGCTGCACACCAGAAATTAAAACAACATTGTAAATCAGCTACACTTCAATAAAACAGAATAAAAACACCTGAAACAGTTCCTCTCAGAACTTACTAAATTTGGTTTGGGATCTGCTGTTTTTCGTGAACTGCTTGTGGGCAGAGAAAATCTAAGCGTAGCTACTTGTCCTGCTCAGCTGGGCACACACACCACAACTTCCAGCACCAGAACCTGCCAATCACGACCACTGCAGAAGTTAAACCTCGCATTTGAAGATTCACTAACTGAAGCGCCATTCCACGTTTGCTGAAAACATACCCACCTGAGACTTTTAAGTCAAAGGCAACTTACTTCTTCAAGGTAGAAAATATCTCTTTTTATCACAACAAAGGCAAATACCATGATGCCCAGGTCCTCAATGTCACTGACAATGCACTGCCTCTTATAATATTCATTCTTTTGACACTCATTTGACGCCTGCTGCTGCTGCTGCTAAGTCGCGTCAGTCGTGTCCGACTCTGTGTGACCCCATAGACGGCAGCCCACCAGGCTCCCCCGTCCCTGGGATTCTCTAGGCAAGAACACTGGAGTGGGTTGCCATTTCCTTCTCCAATGCATGAAAGTGAAAAGTGAAAGAGAAGTCGCTCAGTCGTGTCCGACTCTTAGCGACCCCACAGACTGCAGCCTACCAGGCTCCTCCGTCCATGGGATTTGCCAGGCAAGAGTACTGGAGTGGGGTGCCACTGCCTTCTCCGCATTTGACGCCTACTACATGCCAAGTCCCTGCCAGCCCAGGTAATGGGATACACAGGTGGGTAAGCCGATCTGCTCTGAAGTCCTGGCTATGGTGTTGCTCTGGAAGACAGCACCATGAGCTTTCTAAAGTCTGAAGTCTCTCATTTCAGACACACGGGCCTGTCTCTGTCATTGCCGCATTTCTCTTTTCATCGTCCTTACACTCAGGGAAATCCCAGTTCTCTTAGCTGAGACACACAGTGGGCAACTTGTGTCCAGAAAGTCTAACGAATCAGTGGTTCTGCTTCTATTTTGACTCAGCTGCTGCTCCTAAGCTACTCATAAGTTACAGAATCAGAAAAACCTACTACCACCACAAGCAGCTGCACCTTGTCAGAAATCAATACGCTCTGTCAAACATTAATCTTGGTTTGGTTTAAGATTTTGACTTGATCTTACAAGGTCCTGAGTTTAAGGATCAGGTGGGACCGAACGGACTGGCACTCAGCCTCCTTCCACATAACTAATGCTCTGCATGTCACCGTATCATTCACTCACTTATTCATTTTTTAAAATGAAATGTATTGAAAACCTACAATGTTTTATCTGCTGAAGACACATTAGCCAACAAAACAAAGAACTCTGCTATTTGGAATTAAATTCTAAGCAGAGAGAGAATAAATGATGAAATAAACATAACAAGTAAGTAAGTACACAGGGTTTTGAAGGTGATGATAGTTATGAAGAAAAGAGAGGCTGAGAGAGGCTGAGAGAGTATAGAGTTTAAAGGAGAGAAAGGGCGACAAGCTGAGATCTCCGATAAAATGACCACAGGATCCTTGGTGGGAAGGTTGCATATGAACAGGACTTGAAATAGACAAAGGAGCATCAGCCCTGCAGACCTTGGGGGAAAGACATTCAAAGCCAGGAAAGCAGCCCAGCTCAGGACTTTCAATGTGACCCTCACTGCAATGGGAACACGGAGGCAGGACTCGGGCAGAATAACAGATCAGACGAGTTTTAAAAGATCACCACAGCTGCCATATTGAAAAGCTGGTACTTAACAAAGAGCGTTTAGCGAGTGCTGATTTTTCCTTTGGCTGCGCTGGTGTGTCTTGCGGGGTGCCAGCTCTCCGGTTGGGGCACACAGGCTTGGCTGCCCCGTGGCACGGGGAATCTTAGTCCCCCGACCGGGGACAGAACCACACAGCCTGCGCTGGACCACCAGGGAAGTCTGCAAGGGCTTATTCTTCAGATACAAAATATCATTCCAGTCCAGGACAGCCAACATAATCCTGAAAAAGAACAAGGCTGAAGGACTGACATCGTCAAGACGGCGAGGTGGTGGTGAGGAAGCAGACAAGCAGGTCAATGGAAATGAACAGGGAGCCCAGAAATAGAACAACACAGATCTTGACAAAGCAGCAGAGACAACCCAGCAGAGAAAGGATAGTCTTTGCAACAAATGGTGCTGGAACAACTGGACACTCACAGGCAGAACAAGTGAATCCAGGCACAGATGTCTCACAAAAATTAACTGAAAACGGATCACAGGCCTAATACAAAACTATAAAACTTCAAGATGATAACATGGAATAAAATCTAGGTGACTATGGGTTGGGTAGATGACTTTATAATAAATAACTTTATAAATAAACGATGACTTTATAAATAACACAGTCCCTGAAAGAGAAAAGCAGTTAAGTTGGACTTCATTAAAATCAAAAACTTCTGCTCAGCAGAAGATACTGGAACGAGAAGGAAAGGACCAGGCACAGAATGAGAGAAAACATTTGCAAAACATGCACTTGAAAAAGGCCTTTTATGCAAAATAGACAAGAGACTCTTAACACTCAACAAGAACTAAACAAACAACCCAACTGAAAAGTAGCAAAATGTCTGAACAGGCACCTCTCCAAAGGAGATGTACAGATGGCAAGGAAGCACATGAAAGGATGCTCCACGTCGCATGTCATCAGGAAACGGCAGAGCAGGACAATGAAGTATCCCTGCACACCTATTCCAAGAGCCAAATCCCAAACACCAGACAACACCAAGTGCTGCGAAGAGGGTCAACCAACAGAAATCCCCAGTCGGTGTTGACAGAAAGGCAAAAAGCAGAGGCACTCTGGAAGACAGATTAGCGATTTCTTACCAAGCTAAACACAGTCTTACCATGCAAACCATAAACCATGCTCACAGACATTCACTCGAAGGAACTGAAAACTCATGTCCACATACAACATGCACATGAATGTTTATAGCAGCTTCATTCAGACTTGACAAAAATCAAAAGCAACCATGATGTCCTTCAGTAGGTGAATGAATAAACATCCATCCAATGGAGTATTATTCTGCAATAAGAAAAAAGTGAGTGAACAGCGTAAAAATTTATTCTTTTTTTATTCTAGATGCTAAAAAAAGAAAAAGAAGAAAAAATGAGGGACCTCCCTGGTGGTCCAGTGGCTAAGACTCTACTCCCAATGCAGGGGGCCCAGGTTCGATCCCTGGTCAGGGAACTATTAATAGACCCCACATGCCACAAGTAAAGACCCCAGAAGCCACGACTAAGAACTGGTGCAGCCAAATAAATGAATCAATGTTTTTTTAAGGAAGAAAAAGTGAGCTACCAAGCCAGGAGAAAACAAGGAGGAAACTTAATAGTATACTGTTACGTGAACAAAGCCAGTGTGAAAGAGCTACATGGTTCCAACTATGGAACATTCCAGAAAAGGCAGAGCTATTGAAACAAAAAAAGGCCAATGAGGGCAGGGAGGAAGAGAGGGATAAACAGGTGGAGGACGGGATTTTTAGGGCATTTGTCAGACCCCAAAGAGCTTTACAACACTTAAACTATTGACTGTGCTTAATAATAATATATCCATATTGGTTCATCAATTATAATCAATATGCCACACTAATACAAAATGTTCATTGAACAATAAGGAAAACTGTGGGGGAGAATAGGGTATGTGGGAACTCTCTGGACCTTATGCCCAACTCTTCTGTGAACTTAAAACTACTCTAAAAGCCCATTCATTTAAAAAATTATCCCTGCCCTCAAAATGCTTACTCTCATTTACTTTATTATCCACTTTCCACCCACTTCCAAAATGGAGTTCAGATGAAATACACAGATAAGGGATGTAAAAGTAGAAATAAAATAACAAAAGCCATGAGAAAGGCAAGCAACACAACTTCAAGCAGAAGAGTTCCTTTTCAACATTCCTTTGCTGACTTCCCTCCACCAAACACATCTGTCATCTCTCCACGCACCGATCTGCCCGTCACAGCACCTATTGCAGCCGTAACTTTCCAGGTGTCTGATGATGTCACTGACGCCTGCCCACGTCAGACTCCGTACGAGCAGGTGAAGGAGTCAGAGGTGAAGGAGTCAGAGGTGAAGGAGTTAAAGGGCGCCACAGTAACCAGGAAGCGTACGTCTGCAAACAGACTAAGGCGCAGAAAAGTTCAGCAATGAAAAGTTTCAACTTAAAACTGGCAGAGCCAGGATTTCCACACCTGGACTGTTAGACCCCAACGCTGAGTGGTCTCGGTGTTACACGAAAAGTATGATAAAATTTTTGTGGTATGTGTTACCTTCAAGCTGTCAGAGGTAGCAATACAATACTTACACAGCTGTAAGACAGATAACCAAAGGGACCTACTATACAGCACAGGGAAGTCTATATCCTCTACCTTATACAGGAAAAGAATCTGAAAAAAAGTGGATTCAAGTATATGTATAACTGAATCACTTTGCTGTACACCTGAAATTAACCCGACATTACAAATCAACTATACTCCAATAAAAATTTTTAAAGAATAAAACAAACACGACTTAGTGGTTAAGGTAGAAATCAGCCTAATTTAACCAAAAAAGACCATAACTGCTCATAATTTCAAAGCCAGTCAATAAATTAGAACCCGGAGTGTTAGACGCCCTATTTCATCCCCTGCATCTCCCCAGAGCGGGGTCCACTACCGATGGGACATACCTCTAGCGGCAGAGCGCATTACTCTATCTACTGAGTCCTGTGACGTAGTGAGGATTTGAAAAGATGAACTCGACTGTTACCCACACTGGTTTTTGCTGCACCCTTAAAATGGGACTCTGGGTAAAACCTGCCATCTTTAAACATGGAAACAAAGAAATAACCAGCCAGGAAACTGAATTATTGAGGAGTAAGGTAGGAGCTGGAGAAAGGAATGCTCTATTTATAAAATCTCTCTGGACTTTATATGCACACAGCCTTAGAGCTACCACATCCCAGAATAATTTAACTTTTAAAAGGATTCTGGCCATACAATTACCAGGAGAGATCTTAACAGCATTCCTATTAGATAATAAAGTCTCTTCAAAAGGGAAGAGAATGATAAACATTACCTAGGAAAACTGGGTATTATTTTAGAAGCTCAGCAATTCTCTTCCACGGGCCCCCCAATTTAGACAAACACTAATCCTCACACCAGCTATGTGACTAAAATTGTCTGCAAAGAGCAGTTGTTCAACTGACGTTGTGGCTGCATCTGTAATGTCATAGTTAAAAAATGTGGTGTCATTTAAGGAGACACTAGAATTTTTTGAACCTAGAGAAGTAAAACATCTAAAAACATTAAATTGCAAAAATTGTTATTTCTAGCAATTCTAAATATATAAATAATCATCAAAGAAGTACAAAAACTCCAGGTCAAAATATTCAAGTACGTGTTTTGGTTTTGAGTTTTTATGGGAAAAATGCTGAGACTCCGTTTTCAGAAATGTAGAAATATCTGCACACAAACTACACATGCAAAACAACAAAATCCATCACAACTAGAGGACAAAATTGCACTAAACACTGAGGGTCATTAATAGTTGGGGATCGTAGGCTTCTCCAAGAATCTGATAAAATCAGTGGGCTTTCTTCCAAATGCACACAGAAGGTGAAAACGAACAAAAAATTTTACCTACATGCTTAAGGAGGGTATGACCTTTTAACCTCCGCTTAAAAACTTCAAACCTGGAGAAAAATCCCACGGCAAGACTATGTCAGAGTCACGAGGCTCCTGCTCTGGCCGGTGAGCTCATGGGGCAATGACTTAAACATAAAGCGAGAAATACTCCAGCGAGAAAGGAATACCAACACGACTAATAAAACACACTCTGAAAGGGAAATCACAAAGGAAGCAGGGAAAAGCTGCACCTTATACTGTGGGTCAGGCTATTTTAAACACAAGCATTGGGCCAGGCGAAGAGAGCTGAGCCATCCGAATCTCAGCACTTAAATAGCATAGTTTTAGATGTTTAGCCAACTTCTGTTCTATAAGCACTTAATCCTTCGGTAAAACCAAATGTCAGATGCATATATTAAGAGACACTGGGTAAATTTTCAGTATAACATCTGAATTCTTTTATAGCAGGAAAAATAAAATTCACAGAAGACTTAATTAATTTAATAGCTGAATCATGAGAAGTTGCTTGCGATGCTGTTTTTATACAATGACGCTCCAATGTGCTGGGGACCGCAGGCTGGGAGGCATGGCTGAACCGACCCTCCGCAGCCCTGCCTTGTCTACTACTCACTCTTGCAGCCTCCTGACGCTGATCAAGGCACTGCCTTGCAGCCTCTCAAGTCTAAAAGACTATAAAATTAACAGAATGAACAACATGCTCTTTAAAACTCCAAAACTGTTTTGATTTTCATTCCATGAGGACATCACAAGTGAACAATGAGAGTCAGTGGAACAGAACAATCAGAATCACGAATAATTCTGTCCCAGGGGGACTACGCTGGCAACACAGACAGGGGCCAGAGCGCCAGAAGGCACAGCCAAGGCGTGTGGTCTCTCGGCCACTGCGGTGGCCGCCCCCATACAGTACCCCTCAGGGTCACCCCTATAGTCCCCATTTCCGGGGTTCACACCCATGCAGTCTCTTCCGTCATGGGATCACCTACACAAAGCAGAAACGACACGTCTCTCTGGGGTCAGAGCATAGACGACAGGGTCCCCCTGCGGGGTCCACTCTCTTCCCCCACCCTCCTCAGTCTCCGGTGGCCCCACTGCAAGCACCTGAAGCTTCCAGACAGGTGAGCACAGAGGCTCCCAGGGACAGGCGAGCACAGAGGCTCCCAGGGACAGGCGAGCACAGAGGCTTCCAGGGACAGGTGAGCACTGTGGCTTCCGGGGACAGGTGAGCACTGGGGCCTCCAGGGACAGGTGAGCACTGAGGCCTGGGGGTGGGGACCCAGGGCGCCCACAGAGCCTGGAGACCTGGACGACAGACTCCCAACCGAGCTACCCCCAGACTCCTTGTGAGTCAGTAGAGAGTGACTGTTCAAAGCTTCTAGGGTGTTGAGTGATTTGTTATACAGAACACTGCAGCACCACGGATGGATCTAGAGATGATCCCACTAAGCAAGTCAGATGGGGAAAGACAGACACCATTTGATATGGCTTGTACATGGAATCTTAAAAAATGATACAAAGGAACTTCTCTACAAAAGAGAAACAAACCCACAGACACAGAAAAGAAACTTATGGTTACCAAAAGGGAAAGGTCAGGGAAGGAATAAACTAGGCATTCAGGATTAAAATATACACATGACTATATATAAAATAGATAACCAACAAGGACCATACAGCACATGGAAATATATTCAGTATCTTCTAATAATCTATAATGGAAAAAACTCTGGAAAAGAATATAGGTACAGACATACAAATTCTAGAAAAGAATATGTATCTACATAAATATGTAGATATATGTATTAGTCACTAAGTTGTGTCCGACTTTTGTGACCCCATGGACTGTAGCCCACCAGGCTCTTTTGTCCATGGGGTTTCCCAGGCAAGAACAATGGAGTGGGTTGCCAGGGATCAAACCCAAGTCTCCCGTATTGCAGGCAGATTCTTTACTGCTGAGCCACCAAGAAAGCCATATATATAATAGATACATTTTATATATATATATATATATATATATATATATATAAAACTGAATCACACTACTGTATACTTGAAACCAACACAACACTGTAAATCAACTACACTTCAATAAAACCTTTCTGTTACACACTAGATCAGAACACTGGTACAGCCATCTCCTGGGCCTTACAAGCGCTTGGTCACCAGTGAGCTTTTCTTCCAGGGTCGTCCAGTATAACCGCCCCACACGCACTCCTTCACTTCTTCTCCCCCGCCCAGACCTGGCTCCCCTTTATCTCACCACTACAAACGCCACAAAAGCCGGCACCCAATACACAAAAGGCTGCCTTCTACGCACCTCTGAACCAAGGACCCCAAGCTCAAATGTACACAGGAGACATGCGGGCAGGGTCAATGGCCATGGGGAGGTGGGCCACGTTCCAGGCGACAGGGTGAGACCTGCTTCAGAGGTGTCTTCCGCTCAGCTTCTGCCAACTGTCACCATGGACCCCGTGGGCCCAGAATTACTGGATGGCCTGTTCAAGAGGAGCGTAAACTCTGAATTTTTAAATAAAATCTCCCAACTTCTAAATATTGGTTTAAAATTTTACAGCAGTTCATGAGATACACTCCCTTATTCAGCCTGTGAGCTACCAGTTCCCAGTCTCCACACTAGATGACTCTTTCTCAAATCTTTCTCTCATCCACATTCCCCTGTTCACAATCTCCAACCTACCAGCTGCCTAACTGAGACAAAGTCACCCCGCAAGCTTTGACACACCTCTTCCCAGGACCCCTGCGTACCCCTTCAGCACTCTGGTCTCCTTCCGAACGTCCTATGTCAGCAGACGGACCTCCCAACTCTCCCTGGAAGAACCCTGCACCTCCCACTCCCAAAGTTCTGGTCCTCGGCCCATCCATACCCCATCCATGTTTCAAACCAAACTAGACTCAGTGAAGTCAGTCAAAGAAATACCATACCCTTATCACTCATATGTAGCATCTACTTTTTAAAAATGATACAAATGAACTCTTTTACAAAACAGAAATGGTTACCAAAGGGGAAAAAGTGGGGAGGAAATAAATCAGGAGCTCAGAAAGGATACACACTATTATATCGAAGACATAAACACACTCAATAATGACCTACTCTATAGGCCAGGGAACTCTACTCAGTATTCTGTGATAACCTACAAGAGAAGAATCTTTTTAAAAAATGAATATATTATATGCATGACTAATTCATTCTGCTGTATACCTGAAATACAACACTATAAACAAACTATATTCCAATAAAATGTTCACAAAGTAAAAAAGTAAAACCAAACAAAATGTCACTTCCTCCAGCAAAGCCTCCTGACTCCCAGCCATCTTCTGAAGTCCTGCAGCAGAGAACTGTGAGGACATTAATGCAATCATCAACCTCAGATCAGGTCAGTGACTCTCACTGCCATCTTGAACTTGCATTTGAACTTGGCATATTCACTCAGCTTTTCAAACCTGAGTGAAACCTGTACCTTGTTCAGGTTTTTTTTCCTTGGGCACCAAAATCACTGCAGATGGTGACTGCAGCCATGAAATTAAAAGACGCTTGCTCCTTGGAAGAAAAGCTATGACAAATTTAGGGTATTAAAAAGCAGAGACATCACTTTGCCTACAAAGGTCCATACAGTCAAAGCCATGGTTTTTCCAGTGGTCATGTACTGATGTGATACTTGGACTATAAAGAAGGTTGAGTATCAAAGAACTGATACTTTCAAAATGTGGTGCTGGAGAAGACTCTTGAGAGTCTCTTGGACAGCAAGATCAAACCAGTCAATCCTAAAGGAAATCAACCCTGCATATGCACTAGAAGGAGTCATGCTGAAGCTCAGATACTTTGGCCACCTGCTAAGAAAGCCAACTCATTGGAAAAGATGCTGATGTTGGGAAAGATTGAGGGCAGGAGGAGAAGAGGGCAACAGAGGATGAGATGGTTAGACGGCATCACCAACTCGATGGACATAGGTTTGAGTGAGCTCAAGGAGATGGTGAAGAACTGGGAAACCTGTCACGCTGCAGTCCACGGGGTCGCAGAGTCAGACACAGTGGAGCAGACAACTGAACAACGACAACAAATATTGTTCAGGAATGATTCTGTGATATCGTATGTGTGACACTCTGCATTCAGCGCATTCATAACCAAAACGTGCAGAAGTCCTCATTTACTGAACTGTGTTCTAAAGATTATACAAAGACGAGACACAATCCCTGACCTCAAAAAGCTCACAGATTCTTAGGAAAGGGAGATGCAAACAGCGTGATCGGTGCTGAGGGTCACAGATGCAGCAACAATGGAGCTCTTTCAGGAAGGAAAGAAAGAGGCGATTACAGCTGAATCACAACTTCAATGAGGCACCTCACTCTGGACAGAACGGCAATCACTGGAAAATCTACAAACAGCAAACGCTGGAGAGGGTGGGGAGAAGAGGCAATCCTCCGACACTGTCCGTGGGGATGTAAACCAGTGCAGCCACCATGGAGAACAGTACAGAGGCCCTCAAAAAACTGAAAATAGAGCTATCATACGAACTGGCAATCCCACTCCTGGGCATCTATCCAGACAAAAGTAATTCAAAAAGATATATGAAACCCCAAAGTCCACTGCGGCACTATTCACAACAACCTCACAGTAATCAAGACACGGAGACAACCTGAATGTTCATCGACAAAGAAATGGATAAAGATGTGGTACAGACAGACAGCAAAATATTGCTGCTGCTACTGCTAAGTCGCTTCAGTCGTGTCCGACTCTGTGCGACCCCACAGACGGCAGCCCTCCAGGCTCAGCCATCCCTGGGATTCTCCAGGCAAGAACATTGGAGTGGGTTGCCATTTCCTTCTCCAAGGCATGAAAGTGAAAGGTGAAAGTGAAGTCGCTCAGTCGTGTCTGACTCTTAGCGACCCCATGGACTGCAGCCTACCAGGCTCCTCCGTCCATGGGATTTTCCAAGCAAGAGTACTGGAGTGGGGTGCCATTGCCTTCTCCGAGCAAAATATTACTCGGTCATAAAAAGGAATGGAACAATGCCATCTGCAGCAACACGGGTGCACTGGAGATGGTCATGCTGACTGAAGTCAGGAAGAGAAAGACACCACACGACACCACCCACGCGGAGACGCTGAACTACAACACCAATGCGCCTATCTATGACTCAGAAACATACGCCAAGACACAGAGGACTGACTTGTGGTCAACAGGGGGAGGGACGGAGTCCACATTAGCAGACGTAAACCACTGCATTCAGGATGGTGACGAGCAAGGGCCTACTGTGCAGCACAGGGAGCTATGCTCAGTCCACTACAGGAAGCTACGCTGGAAGGAGTATACAAAGAATGCGGGTATACATATACATATACACACACATGTAACTGACTCACTGCTGTACAGCAGAAAGTAACACAACATTGGAAATCACCTATATTTCAATTTTAAAGAAGGTGATAGCTGAGCTGGGCTGGGACTAGTCAACAGTTACCCCCAATAAGGAAGCCTCCCCAGCCTTGCTCAGCCAGGAGGGGGCCTCTGGGCACTGCCCACTTCGCACAGCTGGGGCATCCCTGCATCCCATCGGTGATATAAACTGCTTTGTTATTTAACCTCAAATGCCTCATTCTTACCTCTAAACAAAATTATAACCATCACAATTATCCATATAATGGGTGCCAGGAACTATTACACCTATTAACTGAAAGCCAGTCTAACATTTTATATGATTCCAAAATACCAGAACCACCCTTAAACCAGAAGATTTCCAAGGCCCAGTGCTGAGATCTTAGTTTCTCAAACTGTCTCCAAAAAAAAGGCGCCAAGGCTCCTGGGAGAAATGGATGATTCAAAGGGTGGGGCAGGGAAGATACAAAATAAGCCTAGAACATTCAGTAACATCAGAACAAAAGAAAGTGCTCAAAAAACAAGGCAGGGAGACGTGTCAAAGGCATACACACATACAGCTCCTAAAGAACCTCCTAGCAGTTAACAGCTTTTAATTTTCTGAGTGAAAAAGAGGGCTCTGAACTTAAGCTTTATACTAAGACTTTATACTAAACACTAACCTAAGCTGTTCTTTTTCTTTCGGGGGGAGGGGGTCTGCCCTGGGTCTTTGTTAGGGCACGCAGGCTTGGTTGCCCCTCAGAATACGGGGTCCCAGTTCCCGCATCCCCTGCGCTGGAAGGCAGATTCTTAACCACTGGACCACCAGGGAAGTACCCTAAACTACTCAAGTTTATTTTGAAAAGCTTTCGAAAACCTTTCTTGCTCACTAAGCCCCCTTTATCACATCCAAAGATTTTATTTTGAATAGCATTACAAAAACAAATTGTCTCTTCAGAGGTCACAGTCAAATCAAGACCTGGAGCAAAGTAAGTTTCGAGGTTATAGACACTGACAGCTTCATCTGAAATGCTAACAGTCAGGGGAGCAGAACATCCAGGCAAATACTCATGTGCACTCACAGGGTCCCTTATGCTTTACACAATAAGTTACTAGAAACTGAGAATGAAGGCCTTCCCCTGGTGGTCCACTGGCTAAGACTCTGTGCTCCCAGTGCAGGGGGCCCAGGTTCGATCCCTGGTCAGGGAACTAGATCCCACATGCTGCAACTAAGACCTGGTACAGTCAAATAAATAAATATATTTTAAAAAATAAATTAAGAAGGAACCCTGCTCATCTTCAAGCAGAGATGAGCATGTACCTTTACCGCTGATTGTTTTTTCCTTGGCACTGGCCCCCAGTACTTAACCTGAATGAACTGTAGTTTCTCTATACAAACTGTCATTGGCAGGGAATTCAACTGAGAAACATAAGGCCTAAGAAAGCAAGGCACCCATGTCTTCAGCAGAGCCAGCAACTAGCAAACTCCTTGTCCAGACTTTAAACCAATTCAGAAGTGGAATAAAACAGATGAGCACTAAGAGCAATACTGCAACTGGATGGATAAGAGGGGAGAGGCGAGAAGGCAAACAGGAGCCCAAGCTGGGGACACTGACCACCCCCAGCTCAACATGGACGGATACGAGGGGACAGGCAAGAAGGCAAACAGGAGCCGAAGCTGGGGACACTGACCGCCCCCAGCTCAACAGACTGACCCCCCAGCCACAGGCAGTAGGTGCCCATGGTGGGGGCGGTGGGGGGGGGTCCCTGAGCACCTGCAGCCGGGGGGCCGCTTCTCATCAGAAACTCACCAGTCAGGCTGGGGCCTCGGCCTCCGCCCCCTGAAGAGGGCGTCCCCACCCCCAGAAGCAAACATCAGGCGTGGGAATAAGCATCTCCCCCACTAGGCAGCAGGGAAAAAATCACCATTTTGCTGCATCCTGTTAGGTATCATGAAAAATATTTTTAAATGCATGTGAAAGTCTAGCCATTTAAATACGCACATTCCTTGGCTCAGGATTTCACGGCCAATTTATGCCACAGATGTCAAAGCACAAGGACTGAGTCAGTGTGAGAAGTGGTTGATTCCATCGAACTGGGGGTCTTTCCTTTCTCTCTGCCTCCTCTAAACAACACCATGAATTAGAACGAAAAGAAAACAAAACTGTCCAAGGTCTTATTGTGCAGAACTGAGGCAGGAATACAACAAAAGGACTGCAGAAAAACAATATACACATATATGTACATACCTGACTCATGTTGCTGTACAGAAGAAATTAATACAACACTGTCAATCAACTATATGTCAATTTTTTTTTAATCAAAACAAAAGGATTACAGATCTGGTGGCCTACTGATGCGTGCTAAGCTGCTTCAGTCGTGTCCAACTCTTTGAGACCCCATGGACTCTGGCCTACCAGGCTCCTCTGTCCATGGGATTCTCCAGGCAAAGATACTGGAGTGGGTTGCTATTCCTACTCTAGCGGATCTTCCCAACCCAGGGATTGAACCCACACTTCTTATGTCTCCTGCATTGGCAGCTGGGTTCTTTACCACCAGGGCCACCTGGGAAGTCTTTGCTATTCTTAGATACATCTTGGGTTAAAAATGTTCTAGGACTGGGATGCCTGGAGCGTGATACCAAGAGAAAAAATAATCTGGAACTTCAGGGCTTACAATAAACAGAGAAGTCAGCATACAGTAGGTCTTTGGCTTTTGTATGGGCTTCTCTGGTGGCTCAGATGATAAAGAATCTGCCTGCAATGCAGGAGACTTGGGTTCGATCCCTGGGTTGGGAAGATCCCCTGAAGAAAGGCTACCCACTCCGTTATTCTGGCCTGGAGAATTCCACGGATTGTATTTAGTCCATGGGGTCACAAAGACTTGGACACGACTCAGCAACTTTCATTTTCATATATATATGGCTGCTGCTGCTGCTAAGTCGCTTCAGTCGTGTCCGACTCTGTGCGACCCCATAGACGGCAGCCCACCAGGCTCCCCCGTCCCTGGGATTCTCCAGGCAAGAACACTGGAGTGGGTTGCCATTTCCTTCTCCAATGCATGAAAGTGAAAAACCAAAGTGAAGTCTCTCAGTCGTGTCCGACTCTTAGCAACCCCATGGACTGCAGCCTACCAGGCTCCTCCATCCATGGGATTTTCCAGGCAAGAGTACTGGAGTGGAGTCCCATTACTTCATGGCAAATGGATGGGGAAACAATGGAAACAGTGACAGACTTTATTTTCTTGGGCTCCAAAATCACTGCCGATGGGACTGCAGCCATAAAATTAAAAGACACTTCCTCCTTGGAAGAAAAGCTGTGACAAACCTAGGAAACCCATTAAAAAGCAGAGATGTTACTTTGCTAGCAAAAGGCCGTATAGTCAAAGCTATGCTTTTTCTAGTAGTCATCTATGGATGTGAGAGCTGGACAATAAAAAAGGCTGAGTGCTGAAGAACTGATGCTTTTGAACTGTGGTGTTGGAGAAGACTCTTGAGAGTCCCTTAGATAGCAAGGAGATCAAACCAGCCAATCCTAAAGGAAATCAACCCTAAATATTCATTGGAAGGACTGATGCTGAAGCTCCACTACTTTCAACACCTAACGCTAAGAGCCGACTCATCTGAAAAGACCCTGATGCTGGGAAAGATTGAAGACAGGAGGAGAAGGGACGACAGAGGATGAGATGGTTGGGTAGAGTTAACCATGCATCCGACTCAATGGACACGTGTTTGAGCAAACTTCAGGAGATGGTGAAGGACAGGGCAGCCTGGCGTGTTGCAGTCCATGAAGTCGCAAAGAGTTGGACACGACTGAGCGACTGAACAACAGTAACTAGTTGGCAAGTTCTTATTCACTGAAACACTAAAAATTTTAAATTGCAAAGCACCATCGAAGACTCAGAACTATGATAAAAACAACATTCTTGAATGATTTAGTTACCATGTACCAGGCATTCTTCCAAGAAGTCTAGATGCAGTAACTCATACCCACCTCACAACAACTCTCTGAAGTGCTCACAGTGACCCCTCCCATTTATAAGTGAGGCATGAGGGTGCTCCAACTCTCAGAGCAGAGATGGTGCAACAGATCTGGCATCTGGGCTCCGATAGTGAACATGGCTAAGATAAAGGCACCCGAGGTATAAAATGCTCTGTTCACAAAAGTTAAATTTCAGATGAGTAAACTGATGCTCAGAGAGATATAGTAATTTAACCAAGGTCACTTAAATCAAGACTTGAGGTAGAAGGTCAGTCTTCTCCAAAACAAACTAGACTAAATGCTTTGCATTCCTAGACACTGCACAAATTGATACAAAATAGCTTAGTTATTTTATGAGCTTAAGTATTTCATTATTTAAGACTGGTTGCAATTCTCATCAAAGTTAGCATGGAAAAATATGAAACAGTGTAACATACACCACAAAAGATAAAATTAGACTCCCATCTCTTCAGAATGAAACTCAGAGCTCACAGAGAAGCAGACTAATTACTCATGGGCATTTTGATCATCTTATCTGAAGATTATTAAAGACCAAATAAATGCCAGATTTAAAAAAAAAAAGGGAAGAAAAAGAAGCACGGCTATAATTCTAACATGGAATTGTTTAATGACTTTCTCTGTATGGGTGAGTAATGTTAACTTGATAAAATGAATATTAGAAAAGAAAGGCAACTTTCATGACATATACATCTAAACAACATTTAAATTTAATTAGGACAGTCATACAGATGCTACCAAGTTTTTCTTCATCAAATATTTTGAGAAGCAAAAGTTTATGAAATACAGAATTGTATATAATACTCTTCTATTAGTTGGCATCCAACTTTTGAAAAAAGGGCTAGAATAATTTGCATGATCAAGAGACCCCCTCTCTGCGATTTCCCTGGTGGTCTAGTGGTTAAGAATCCACCTGCCAATGCAGGGCACATGGGTTCAACCCCTTGTCCAGGAAGACACCACAGGGCACGGAGCAGCTAGGCTCCTGCACCACAGCTCCTGGGGTCCGGAGTCCGCTCACCACAGCTGGAGAGCAGCCCCACGCGCCGCAACTAGAGAAAGCCCACACACAGTAACAGACACAGAGCAGCGAAAAATAAAACTAAACAAATCAATTAAGATAAAAATTAAATGAAGACTTTAAAAAGAGAGAGAGAATTCCTCTGTTACGGTGGCTACAGCACAATCCGTAGTTAAAAGAACCTGAGTTCTGTCGTTTATACATAGAACATAAACGTTTTCAAGTGTTAACAGAATCAAGGTATTCTTCAATCAAGTTTTATCCCCACAACCAATAGAGAGCTGCACAGCCAACAGAGAGCTGGATCTCTATTTCAACAAAATGATGGACGCACCATAATCTAACCAATTCTCTAAAACTGAGCAATCAGAATTGCTTCCAACTTTTCATTATTATTATCAACAGGGCTGTAAACTAATACCCTTGTTAAACATTTATGCACAATTTTTGCCTTGTAACAAATTCTTGGAAGCGAAATCTCAGTTAACATGAATATGTACATTGTCCTGTGGAAAGATGTATCACTTTTAGTCTGTGTATCTTTTACTCTTTTATCTTTTAGAAACACTGAAATAGCACAATATGAAATATATGTAAGTCTACAGTAAATTTTAAAATACGTGTATATAATAACCATACATATATAGACATAAATGTTAGTATATGTTTATATATACATAAATGTCTATTACACAAACAGTATCTTGTAAACTATTGTGCTTTTTATTGCAGTAAAACATCTGTAACACAGAATTTACCATCTTGACCATTTTTAAGGCTATGGCTCATTAGTGCTAAGCATGTTCACACTGCTATGCAGCCAGTCTCCAGAACCTTTTCGTCCCACATAATAGACACTTCACTCGTTAAATGACGCCTCCATTCCTGCCCCCAGCCCCACCCGGCCCACCATCCCTGGTAAGAACCCTTCTACCTTCTGTTTCTGTGAATTGCATTGGAGAAGGAAATGGCAACCCACTCCAGTGTTCTTGCCTGAACCCCAGGGACGGGGGAGCCTGGTGGGCTGCCGTCTATGGGGTCACACAGAGTCGGACACGACTAAAGTGACTTAGCAGCAGCGGCAGCAGAGGCCACCTATAAATGGACTCGTACAGCATCTGTCTTTCTGTGACTATCTTACTTCTCCCAGCATAATGTCCTCAAGGTCGGTCCCTGTTGTCCCAGGTGTAGGACTTCCTCCCATACTAAAGCTGGTCATATCCCACTGCCTGTACAGACCACATTTTGTTTATCCATTCTGCCGTTGGTGGACACTCAGGTTGCTCCCAGCTCTCTGCGATTGTGAGTGGTGTTGCCATATAAAACACAGTGCCTGTTTACAAGTGTTCATCAGCACAGTGAGATTCTATGCAGAAGTCCTAAGCACAAAGAACTCCGATCATTCCAGGAAGGAGGGTGAAGAATTCCCCCTGACACCTTCCACAACTTCCACTTACTGGCTAGACCATAATGTACCACTATGAGTGCACTGGAAAGAAATCACTCATTGGCAAGAAAAATTAACAACTGTTATCTCCCCTGGGTGGGGCTGGGATGAGGAAGTGTGCCCTCTGCAGCACTCAGTCCCTGGGCTCCCACACCGAGCATGGAGGTCAGGACTACCTGCAGGAATGGGAGCCCACCTCACCTGCCCGAAAGAGGTTCGGGGCCCCAGCCCCCCAGCCCCGACAGGGGTGCCCCCACCGTGCTCACGGCTGCCCCCGGGGTGCAGACCCCACCTCTTAGAGATGGGCCCGCTGTCACCCTTCCCGACTATGGCTTCACTGCAGATCCTTTATTTCTCCAGAGCTAGGACTTCTGACTTACCAGAAAATAAAGCTAAAAGGTATTTTTTTGTGTGTCTAACCCTCTATGATTTCTCACTTATAGTGATGAAAGTGAAAGAGAACAGTGAAAAAGCTGGCTTAAAGCTCAACATTAAAAACACTAAGATTATGGCATCTGGTCCCATCACTTCATGACAAAAGCGATGGGGAAACAATGGAAACAGTGACAGACTTTATTTTCTTGGGCTCCAAAATCACTGCGGATGGTGACTGCAGCCATGAAACTGAAAGACGCTTGAAAACCTATGACCAACCTAGACAGCATATTAAAAAGCAGAGATGTTACTTTACCAACAAAGGTCCATCTAGTCAAAGCTATGGTTTTTCCAGTGGTCATGTATGGATGTGAGAGTTGGACCATAAGGAAAGCTGAGCGCCAAAGAATTGATCTTTTTGCTACGGTGTTGGAGAAGACTCTTGAGAGTCCCTTGGACTACAAGGAGATCCAACCAGTCCATCCTAAAGGAAATCAGTCTTGAATAGTCATTGGAAGGACTGATGCTGAAGCTGAAACTCCAATACTTTGGCTCCATGATGACTGACTCATTGGAAAAGTCCCTGATGCTGGGAAAGACTGAAGGCGGGAGGAGAAGAGGACGACAGAGGATGAGATGGTTGGATGGCATCACCAACTTGATGGACCAAGTTTGAGCAAGCTCTAGGAGTTGGTGATGGACAGGGAGGCCTGACGTGCTGCAGTCCATGGGGTCACAAACAGTTGGACATGACTGAACTGAACTCTGGGAGATAGTGGGTGTTATAATGCTCCTTTTACAAAAGGGAAACTGAGGCTCAAGACTGTATACGCCAACTACTCAATGTCACAAAGTTTGAACAAGCCAATTTCAAACTTAAGTCTGTTAAGTTGAAAGTTTATGTTCTGTTCACTATTTTATTCATTATTTTACAAACTGGCTTGTTAATTCTCAGTCACTAACAACACCTACCATAGATATTCTTTAAAAAAACTTATTCTTCTTAAAATATCAAGTTGACAGATTTGGGGCAGCTTACCTTTTCTTCTCATTCAGAAATCTAGGGGGGAAAAAAAAACACATATCTTTTTCCTCCTTTTGGGCACTCTCTAAGATGTCATCAGTAGCTAAATATATTTGCCCTGTATAATGACTTTGATTTGTTCAGAAAGACTACAGCTTGCGGTTGGCAAGCTAGAAATTAAACACATTTTACTACCTTATTTTCAAAATTACTCATGAACTGAAAATACGCCATTAACCACACTTCTGGATGAAACAGTCTACAGCCATTCTAAGAAAAATAAAAGCCAGTTTGTACTAGTCCATTAAACCTGAGAATGTCCAGTGATTACAATGTTCAAACAAAAGAAAGCAGCCAGACCCTTTTCACAAAAGAAATCTCTCCGCCCTGCTCATGACCAACAATTCCAAAGACACCGCCCAAAAGGGGTGCTGCTGAACAGAGGGTAAATGATCAGCCTGGAAAATTCCTCCACACTGGGGAAGGCTGAAGGTGAGAGACAAGGAGCAGAGATACCTGGAATGAAAATGTAACCAAGGCCAAGACAGCAGGGGGACGCAAGCAGCTGATTCTAAAAGCTGCCTTAGATCTGGGCCACCATTTATGCCTACATTAAATCCTTCATCCTTTCATCTATTTCCAGTAGGCAGCCTGGGAGAGCCTCCAGACCTTGACACCAAATGAGGCTGGTAAGGATAAGATGTAGTAACAGAGGCGCTGTTCCATGTATATTGTAGGAAAGAGCAATTAGGTTATATACAAATGCTGGTAGGAACCAAAAGGTTACAACAGAAGAAGGTAAAAAAGAACCCCATGATATCAGATTTAAATAGTGAGCATCACTAATAAATTTATGAAGCCTTAAAAACAGGCTTCAGCACTATTTATAATAGCCAGAACATGAAAGCCACCTAGATGACCATCAACATGCATGGATAAAGACGTAGTACAGGTATACAATGGAATATTACTCAGCCATAAAACGGAACGAATCTGAGTCAGTTCTAGTGAGGTGCATCAATCTGAGCCTGCTATACAGAGTGAAGTAAGTCAGAAAGAGAAAAACAAATATCATATATTAACACACATGTATGGAATCTAGAAAAACAGGACTGACGAACGCATCTGCAGGGGAGAGACAGAGACGCAGACGTAGGGGAGGGACTTGCGGTCACAGCGAGGGAGGGAGAGATTAGGACAAGCTGAGAGAGCAGCACTGACAGGCGCTGCCATGCGTGAAGCAGGTGGCTGGTGGGAAGCTCCACTGCAACACAGGGGCCCAGCCCGCTCTGTGACGACTTACAGGGAGGGGCGGGGGAGGGGCAGGGAGGGGATACACACACAATTACGACCAATTCGTGCGGTTATACGGCAGAAACCAGCACAACATTCTAAAGCAATCCTCCTCCAATTTAAAAAAGTTCTTTTTTAGTTTTAAAAGAATAAAATCCTTCTACGTATGCTATAATTTCCTGGGTCTATAAAAACAAGAAATCTCCAAAGAAAAACGCAAACAGGCATCTATTTCCTAGCTACTTCCATTAAAAGGCCGTAAGAGCAGGGGTAACCAGATAACAATAAAGGCATCTAGCTCCCGGATCTCAGCTTCCAAGAACACATCCTCAGCAAAAGAAACCAGGACTCTTCAGATACCTGATTTGCAGATCTGGGGCAGAGAAAGCACAAGGGGAACTGGGAATATCTTGTGCCAGAAAACAGGGATGCCTCAAGATTAACAAGAACATGGTAAAAAAAAAAAAAAAAAAAAAAACAGAAGCTGGCTGCAAGGGCTCCCACTAGCCAAACCTGGGACAATTTAAGCATCAAAAAGAATAGCAGTGGTAATGGGTTCTAACACACCGAGTAAAAAAAAGAATCCATAAGTCAACAGTGACGTGTAGCAAAAAGCTGGGTGGGGGGGGCGGGCGGTGAACGGTCTTCTGTACAGAAGAACACCAGCTAATAAATGAGGAAGAAACGATCACTGTTTCTACAACAGCAATGAATCGAGCGAGGATCAAAATAAAAAATCCAGATTGCAGGACACTCCTTCAGATGACTGGCATGGAGGGGTCTTTTCTAAAATAAATGAGACCAAAGATATATACCAATCAAACAGAACCTGCAATCCTTGTCTGAATCTTGAGGTCCTGGGGGCCTAGGGGAGGGTGGGAGAGAAAAGTTGGAAAAAACGAGGGAAGAATGCCTATTATATATTAGACACTATTATAGACATCTTCTTAGGGATGAAGACAGTATGCTGATTATGTAAGAGAAATTCCATATTCTGAGGACATATGCGATGACTTAGGGACAAAGTGCCTAATGTATAACTGATGTTTAATGGTTCAGAAAAAATTAAAAATAAAGAGCATACAAAGGCACCAAAATGTTAATAATCGTTAACATTGAACCTAGATAACCTAGGTGAAGGGATACAAAGTGTTCACTTAATCCTTCTTTCAGCTTTTCTACAGATTTTAAGTTTTTGCAAATAAAATACAAGAAAAGCAAACTACCCAAAGAGAATTCTAACAACCAAAACAACCACATGCTTTTGAAGAGGAGAGAAATATTCACCAAAAAAATGGAAGTTCCTGCTTCGTCTAAACGTTAAAAATCTAGCCTTTGTTTAGTTTAGCAAATACGGCCTAATTTCAGACTGCTTTTTTCAACTTAAATGAATATGCAGTGAAGAATGTACACTTTGTCCCTGATACGTAAGTCGTGACAAAAACTTACCCCCCCCAAACTATTTTTAGTAAAAGTTCCTTAAGATGCTGTTATCAATTCTTCAGAGGAAGAAAAAGGTCTTAAAATGAAACATCAGAGAGTTTCTATTTCAAACGTCTAATCAAAGAACCCACATGCGTTGTAATTCTAACCTTCCTTCGTGACACCTGGGTGAGGTAGACCTGACACTGAGAAAGCAGAAATGTTTAAAATGCCAGTGCAGGCAATGAGTGATTTCAGGAAAAGATGCAGGTGGAGCTTGTGGCAAAGAACCCACCTGCCAACACAGGACATGTAGCAGATGTGGGTCCCATCCCTGGGTTGGGAAGGTCCCCTGGAGGAGGGCAGGGCAACCCGCTCCAGTATTCTTGCCTGGAGAATCCCACGGACAGAGGAGCCTGACTGGCTATAGCCCACAGGGTCACAAAGACTCAGACACAACTGAAGCGACTTAGCACACACACACCAGCTCTTTTGGTGAAAACCAACACAGCATTTTTAGGGTTTCTAAACTCAACATTTTATTTTAAAACCGGCTGTCAACCTGCACTGCAGCAGAAGAGTTTAAATAACTTTTCCAAATTTAACTCTTCAGTCCAAGGAGTGGCAGCCAGATCTACTGGGAAAGAACAGCAGACACAAGGCCCTGTGAGGTCTGTGCAGACACTCAGACACCATGGAGGCCAGCGGGAGGGCTGCTGAGAGGGCCGGGGCCCCACGTGGAGCCATGACGGCAACCTGAGGCCTTTTATCGTCTAGCTTTCACTTCTCATGATCACAGGATTCGGTTCTGATCAAGTTGGGCAGCTGAACTCTGAGCTCACATCTCCTCTCGCAAAAGCCACTACATTGACAGTGAGGGGATCTAATTTTAGGATCTCCTCCTACAAACAAGGAGAAAGGAAAAGAAAGGACTTATTAAGAATAAAATTCAGGAACTATGTTCAATATCCTGACAAATCATAAAGGGAAAGAGTATGAAAAGAATGTATGTTTACCTGAGTCATGTGCTGCACAGCAGAAATTAACACCATATTGTGAAACCAACTGTACTTCAATACTTTTTTAAAAAAAAAAGACAAGATTTGGGAGCCAAAAAGCAAAGGAACTGGTGACGCCTGACCCAACAGATGAAAAGCTAGAGCCTCAAGCAGTAGCAGAGCATCCCAGTTCCTATCTGAAACCCCGCTGGATGCCCCCCAGAAGCTGACAGACCGGCAGCTCTGGAGGGGAGGGACCGGTCTCTGAGGGAGGCGCCCTGCCCTCCATGACCGCCGACCAACAAAGAAGAGAGAGAGAGAGAGAGAGAGAGAGAGAGAGAGAGAGGAGGGGTCTCTCATTTTGGAGACACAGATGCCAAAGGCGGTGACGAGTGAGGCCACACGAAAACTGGACACGCTCTTGGACCCGAAGATCATACTAAGCGAAGCAAGTCACAGGAAGACAAGTATGTGATATCACTTCCATGTAGAAGTTTTAAAAATGGTACCAATGAACTTATTTACACACAGAGTCACAGACACAGAAAACAAAGGGAAAGATCGAGGGGAGGGATAAATTAGGAGCTGGGATTAACATGTATACCCTACTAGATATAAAGTACACAATCAACAAGGACCTATCATATAGCACAGGGAACTCTACTCAATATTCTGTAATAACCTATACGGGGAAAGAATCTGAAAAAGAGTAGACATGCGGATATGTAACTGAGTCACTTTGCTGTACCCCTGAAGCTAACACAACACTGTCAATCAACCATGATCCAATATTTAATAAAATTTTTTCAATTTGGACATCCTCCCACCTTCTGCCCACTCAGTTCCCTCATCAGCTGGAGCTGAAAACCATACTCTCTGAGGAAGCTGAGCAGCCCAGGAGAAAAGGCCCTAAGACAATGACAGGAGGGACTCCCCACGCCCCTCTGATGCAATGGCCCAGGCAGAGAATCAGAGCAAAGGCTAAAGCTGCCGTGTCGACCATACAGACAGAACATCTCAGCCAGCTTTTCAACATGAGCAGGCAAGCCGCTAAGAGTGCTGAGGAAAGCCTCCAGTAGGGAAGGCGGGCACTGATACGAATGATGGGTTTTTTAAAACAAACTTAGAGGAAAGAGAACTGGGAAGGGAGATGGAAACTTAACAGAAAGCTACTGACATCCTTAGAGAGGAGGACAGATAAAAGTAGGAGGCCATCCACACCAAGAGGCATACGGAAAGATGCTCAACACCACCAATCATCAGGGAAACACAAACCAAACCTCAACGAGATATGAGACACACCTGCCAGAATGGCCACTGTCAAAGAGGCAAGAGGTAACAAGTATTACGACAGATGTGGAGAACGGGACCCTCCTACGCGGCGGGTGGGAGAGTCACTGGCGCCGTCTCCATGGAGACAGTGTGGAGGCTTCTCGAAACCTCAAGTGGAGCCGCCACGTGGCACGGCAGCCCTCCTCTGTGCACAGCTGGAGAGACTGAAGTCTCCGTCCTGAAGAGATGCCTGCACTTACGAGTCCACTGCAATACTACTCACAACAGCCAAGACGTGGAAATAATCCAAGCGTCCATGAATGAAGAAAGAAAACGTGACATCCATCTATACAATGGAATATTATTCAACCATAAAAAGAAGGAAATTGTGCCATTTGCCACAACATGGATGAACCTTGAGAGCATTAAAATAAGTCGGACAGGGAGCAACTACTGTGTGATCTCACTTACATGAGGAATCTTTAAAAAAAAAACTCACAGAAACAGAGATCAGACTGATGGCTGACAGGGGTGGAAGAGATGGGGAGATACTAGTCAAAAGGAACAACTTCAGCTATAAGATGAGTAAGTTCTGGGCATCCAACGTAGAGCACAGTGCTTACAGTCAACAACACAGCACCACATCCCTGACAGGTGCTAGGAAAGTAAATCTCTTTAAATTTATTTTGTTGAAGCATCCTTAATTTATACTATTGTATTAATTTCTGCTGTACAGCAAAGTGATTCAATTATACCTACATATACATTCTTTTTATATTCTTTTTCATTTCATTCTTTTTCATTATGGTTTATCAGAGGATATTGAAGAGACTTCCCTCTGCTATACAGTAAGACCTTGTTGTTCATCCATTCTATGTATAACAGCTTGCATCTGCTAATTCCAAACTCCCACCCCATTCTTCCCACTAAGAAAATAAATTTTAAATGCTGTTATCACAAAAAAAAAGGTACCTATGCGAGGTGATAGATGTGTTAACTAACCTTGTTGTGGTAATCTTTTCACAATGTATGTATCAAATCATCACCTTGTACACCTTAAAACTTACACAATGGTATATGTCCAATTACTATGATCTCAATAAAGATGGGAGAGAAAGGAGTCCATAAAATAGAATATTCAGAACCAAGAACATAAACTTCTGGAAAATAAAAATATAGTAAAGAAGATAAACTCAGAGGGAGGAGGGTTCAGGATGGGGAACACATGTATACCTGTGGCGGATTCATGTTGATATATGGCAAAACCAATACAATACTGTAAAGTTAAAAAAAAAAAGAAGAAAAACTCAATGGAAACGCTGTAAGATCAAACTGAGGAAATCACTCAGAAACCAAAACAAAACAAGAGAAAGTTACAGAAAATGGAGGGCTTCCCTGGTAGCTCAGATGGTGAAGAATCTGCCTGCAATGTGGAAGACCTGGGTTCGATTCCTGGGTTTGGAAGATCCCCTGGAGGAGGGAATGGCAACCCACTCCAGTGTTCTTGCCTGGAGTCCCCATGGACAGAGGAGCCTGGCGGGCTACAGTCCATGGGGTCACAAAAAGTCAGACACAACTGAGCATCTAAGCACAGAAAATGGAAGATGGGATCACAGGACCTACAAACAGTAGAAGAGGGAAACTTGAAGGAAGAAAATAAAAAACGTCCCAAATTTAAAGGTCATAAATTTACAGATTATTAGGACACCAAGCACCTACCGTAATGGATGAAGAGCCCCCCATTACAGTGCATCATGAAAAGCCACTGTATTCTAGACAAAAAAAGACCTTGAAACAGGGGTTCTCAACTCTGGCTGCAAATCAGAACTACCAAGGAGCTTTCCAGAAATACCTATGTTTGGGCTCCAATCCAGACCAATTATTTCAGAATCTTTCATACTAGGATTTGGTCAAAGCTTGAGACTTCTTAACAGCAACAGTGAAAGCTCAAAGACAACAGATCAGACTTTCAAAATTGTGAAAGAAAATTAACTTCCAACCTGGAGATTATTAACTACTTGTAAGCATATAACAAAAGCCTCCAGACCACTGAGGTCTCACAGAATTTATCCTCCCCGCCCCTTTCTCAGGGGAGAACACTGTACTGGGAGAAAAATTCTAACAACTGGGCAACAATCTGGGGATGGATGTGTGGTGAGTACACAGAAAATCAAGCAAAAAGCAACATGACTATTGACTCCAGGAAATGTAAAAGGTTGTCAAGGAAGAGAAAGTCATCACATTTATTCTGTGCTTCAGCTGTGAGCAGCATTTACTAAGTTACAATGCTGTGAACAGAAAATACTGATCTGTGAACACAAAATACTAATGAATGCTATGATCAGCTCAAGAGGACAAGGGAAGTGGCGGGCCGTCTCTGCCAGCAGAAGCAGAGGGCAGGGTGGGGGTGTGAGGAGGGAGGGTAAGACAGAGGCTCACCCTCCAGAGAGCCCAGTGGACAACGCATGGACAGACTTCAGAAGTCCACCCAAAACCAGAGTCACAAAAAAGGCATGCTATAAGCATGATAACTCTGCATCTATCATAACAGGAATTAACAAAAGATGTCTACAGTTAGTCTAGTCATAAAAACAGCAACATAAATATCTTATTTAGAGACCTGGAAGGAACCACCAGAAAAACCAAGACATGATTCCCGAAGGCTTCTAGGGACAGGAAAAGGGAAGAAGTGCAGGTGAAACTGCATTTTCATTATAAATCTTCTTTCCTGTTAGATTTTGTAACAGTGTGCGTAAAATGTTTAAATAAAGCGTTTTTAAAATATTCAAAAAGAAGGCTTCTTTTTTTGGTAACTTGCTTTATTTACTGACATTAACTTCAGAATTAACTATGCTGACATAACACAAGCTCATGCTTCTAACTGATATGTGGCCCTCACTGCCCAATTACACAACCCGATGTTTATCCATTATAATACTGACAGGCACTTAGGTTATTACCAGTTTCCCTACTAAAAGCAACAGCACAATTTTTTAAAAAGTCTTATACCTACTTGCACACATGTGATATTTTCATCTGTCCAGTTGCCTGTCACATTTTTTTGTCTTGTGTTCTGTGCCCCCACCACCAAATTTTTAACTCTTTACATACTTTTTAAGCTGGTTTTAGAAAAGGCAGAGGAACCCAGAGATCAAATTGCCAACATCCACGGGATCATCGAAAAAGCAAGAGAGTTCCAGAAAAACATCTATTTCTGCTTTATTGACTATGCCAAAGCCTTTGACTGTGTGGATCACAATAAACTGTGGAAAATTCTGAAAGAGATGGGAATACCAGACCACCTGACCTGCCTCTTGAGAAACCTATATGCAGGTCAGGAAACAACAGTTAGAACTGGACATGGAGCAACAGACTGGTTCCAAATAGGAAAAGGAGTATGTCAAGGCTGTATATTGTCACCCTGCTTATTTAACTTATATGCAGAGTACATCATGAGAAACGCTGGGCTGGAAGAAACACAAGCTGGAATCAAGATTGCCGGGAGAAATATCAATAACCTCAGATATGCAGATGATACCACCCTTATGGCAGAAAGTGAAGATGAACTAAAGAGCCTCTTGATGAAAGTGAAAGAGGAGAGTGAAAAAGTTGGCTTAAAGCTCAACATTCAGAAAACGACGATCATGGCATCTGGTCCCATCACTTCATGGGAAATAGATGGGGAAACAGTGGCAGACTTTATTTTTGGGGGGCTCCAAAATCACTGCAGATTGTGACTGCAGCCATGAAAAGACACTTACTCCTTCGAAGAAAAGTTATGACCGACCTAGATAGCATATTCAAAAGCAGAGACATTACTTTGCCAACAAAGGCCCGTCTAGTCAAGGCTATGGTTTTTCCTGTGGTCATGTATGGATGTGAGAGTTGGACTGTGAAGAAAGCTGAGCGCCGAAGAATTGATGCTTTTGAACTGTGGTGTTGGAGAAGACTCTTGAGAGTCCCTTGGACTGCAAGGAGATCCAACCAGTCCATTCTGAAGGAGATCAGCCCTGGGATTTCTTTGGAAGGACTGATGCTAAAGCTGAAATTCCAGTACTTTGGCCACCTCATGCGAAGAGTTGACTCATTGGAAAAGACCCTGATGCTGGGAGGGATTGGGGACAGGAGAAGGGGACGACAGAGGATGAGATGGGTGGATGGCATCACCAACTCGATGGATGTGAGTTTGAGTGAACTCCGGGAGCTGGTGATGGACAGGGAGGCCTGGTGTGCTGCAATTCATGGGGTCGCAAAGAGTCGGACACGACTGAGCGACTGAACTGAACTGAACTGAACTGATACGTTTTAAAAAATGAAACTCCAGCCTTCATTTGGATTTCAGTGGTATTTCCATTAGTGTCCTCTTTTTGTTCCAGGATCCCGTCCAGAGGACAGTGATGCATTTAACAGTGCATTTACACATCTTGCCAGGGTCAAGGGCTGTTTCTCACTTATACTCATGAGAAACTTGTTTAAGCAATGCCAACTGTTAAACCAAAACAAATAAAACAAATTTAACCTCTGAGCCCTTTGCTGTAAGATGAGCAATTATTATTGCTCATCTCATTGAGGAAAACTAACAAGATTATGTTATGAAAGGGCCCTATAAACTCTGTTTTCCTACTGGGAGTGTATTTGTTTATATGCATTATTCACACACTAGACAAGGATCAGGAATATCTTTTTTTATAAAATATTCAGAAAAGAATTAAAACCTTCCTTTCCCCCTAGATCATGCAACTTCACCCTTATTATAACATGGAGAAATCAAAGACTCTTGGCATATGCATAAAGGACTTACATATAATGAAATTTCTGAGAAACTCTAAGTAAAAAAATTATAAGTCTGGAGAAATGATAATAAAACTTAACTAAATGTTATAATCTTCCTGATACATGTCACATAATAAATCTTAAGGGAGAAACTAAAGCTGATTTCTAATTCTTAATATCCACTTCTATTTCTACTTCTTGATTATTTGTTTTTTCATCAATCTACTTATGTTTTACATTTAGGAAACAGTCAGAAAATGGGCTTGAAAACCGAGCATTATAAGAAGAATGGATTATGACATGAATCACATAATGAGAACTATATTTAAATTTTAGAATACAATTCTATAAATAGAATGACATTTTCTCATATCCATGGACAATGAGAAAAAAATATCTTAACTTTATGGGTTCAATTACACTTATCTTAAAACTCTTAAGGAAAAAACTTAAACCAATCTTTTATTCTTTTTAATTTGACTTTATCATAGTTGACTTGCAATGTTACATTTATTAAATCAATCTTTTAAGTTTGGTAACAAGAATCAAGTCCGTAACAAAGATACTTTAACAAAGTGTAACATGTAATAAGAGTTCAATAAATATTTTTGTTTGGGCTTTATGACCACTAGTTTTGTGGGGTTTTTTTTACAAAAAAACATAGTATATTCTCATAAAATTTAACCACTGGGAATTGTACCAAATATTGATTCTCTACGACTAGCTAGATCCTAAGGATCTCAGGACAAAGACACCTTTTACGTCACACATGAGCTCATGGGAACATACTAATGCATCTCAGAGAACCATGGCCTTACGCTGAGCAGCAAGACCTTTCCCCCACTCTATACACATTACACTCATTGATATCCACGGCCAAGGGCAGGCAAGGGTCACCATGCGGCCTCTTGTGAAGGGGAAAATTTATGTCTCCTTTTCAATGGTGTTTGCCACCTGGCTCTCAGCCAATCCAACATAAACACCACCATTCACGAAGTGCTGGAAAACTCCGTCTTCAGCGAATTCCAGACTTTTGAAAAGGTCAAAATTCAATTTGAAAAGAAGAAAATCATTATATTTAAGAAGGCCCAGAACACAGAAATATCATACAGTATAGTACAATGCTAACAAATGATCCAAAATACTCCACCATACCAGGCATGAACATCTATGCCATGAGAGTGGCCATCGGGGAGGGGGGTGGGGTCTGTCTGCACTGTACCATCCCATTTCCTTCTCACAAAAATCCTGTAAGTGTATCTGAACCACATTCTGCAGGTGAGGAAAGGGAATCTAGAGAAGCAAACTGCCAGAGCCAAATGATAAACTCTGGTCCTCTTTAAACACTATGGCCTCAACACCGCTAACTCAAGAACACTGGGCAATGACATTAGCTGCTGGAAAACAGTCTATTCCCTTTGGAAATACTTTTCAAATATATGCTGCAATCTTAGTTGATACTTTCCTTTCTTTTCCAGGGGAAGTTTTTTTTTTTTTCCCTTCCTTATTCCCTGTAATAGTGACATGTGTGAGTGCTCCGTCTCTCAGTGGTGTCTGACTGTTTTTGTGACCCCATGGACTACAGCCCACCAGGTTCCTCTGTCCATGGGATTCTCCAGGCAAGAATACTGGAGTGGGTTGCCATTTCCTTCTCCAGGGGATCTTCCCCACCCAGGGATCAAACCCACGTCTCCTGCATCTCCTGCATTGCCAGGCGGATTCTTTACCACTGCACCACTTGGGAAGCACTATTGCTTAAAGACACCTTCTGTCTCTTAAGTGTTCAGGAGACTGCAAAATATTATAGGGGAGAATTTATAGGATCGTCTTAAATTAAAATTTATAGGATCGTCTTGAATTAAATAATCTGAGTATAAACAGCTTCTATGGAATTTCACCAATAAAATTATCAAACATCTACCAAATGTTTCCCTGATGATCAGAGGCAGAACTCCCTTTCAAAGGGAGAAAACCAGAAGGAAATGACAATCCATTCCCTGATATGACTCTTACAAGCAGACCAAGCTGACCCGCAAGTTGACACCCATCCTAACAGCAAGAGCTCAAATGCTGACTAACAGTGTGGAGACCTTTAGAACATTCTAAGAGGTCACTGTCCTCTGCTAAAGATTTAGGACATTCCCCAGGATGCAATGGGCTTCCCTGGTGGCTCACACAGTAAAGAATCTGCCTGCAAAGGCAGGAGGCCTGGGTCCGATCCCTGGGTCGGGAAGATCCTATGAAGGGAGTGGCAACCCACTCCAGTGTTCTTGCCTGCAGAATTCCATGGACAGAGGAGCCTGGCGGGCTTCCATCCATGGGGTCACACAGAGTGGGGCACGGCTGACGGACCGACACTTCACCTCACCAGGATGCAGCACACAGGGATTTCTGGGGTCACGGGGAACCTGGCTGCACAGGTATGACTGCTGTGCAGCTAAGTCCCCAGTGTGGGAATCACGGCGCTGCAAATGGAGGCAGTTTCCCATCACATGCCTGCAAAGAACAGAGGTCAAAGGCCATGACCCAAACTCACTGACTCTCCAAACACATGACCGAACTCAGTCTTTCACATTATTACAACGTAGTCAGTCTCTTCACTGCATGAATGTCAACATATCATTTAAAGTACAGGTTTCATTCATGAAACCAAGCTATCAGATACAGTCTGTACTCTGTGTACATACTGAATAATTAAGTAGCAAGGCAGGTCAAGGGCTCTAACTACAATTAGTTCTGAACTTAAGGACTGAAGGATGGTAATCAGACAGATCATCGGTCATCCAGCAACCTGTAGGATTTAGACAATTTCTAATCTCGAATAGATTATGACAACGACTTTGAAATCCAATTCTGAAAAAGGGGGTCACTAATGTAAGATTCTTTTTTTTTTATGTAAGATTTTTTTAATGTTAAAAAAAAAAGATATCTTTAAGGTAGTTATGACCCTAGGTACACAGAGACAAACGTTTTGGCACTGCTGAAGTTTCTCAGTGATATACAATTAAAAAGAAGGAAGAAACATAAAATATCACACTGGTTATTCTAAAAACTCCCTAATTTCCTGGCACTTTTTTAATGTATCTCAGTCTCTTTTGACAATTAAAGTTTGCAAAGGTGATATACAGATTTACCTGAATTCCACTGTAACAGTTCCTTTCTCTAGGACCATATCACAGAAGAGGTGAGGCCCCAATGACCACAAGGAGTAATCCATCACATACATGTTCACAGGGGAGATGGGCACGCCTGTATTAAACCAAACTCTGATCCTCCACGGACCTTCTTAAAGCTTCTAAATCTGATAATAGTAACAGCTGGTAATCCTTTACAAATAAGAACACTTTTTCCCCATGACTGATTCATAAAAAGTAGAATCCGCTACTTTTGCTGATGTCTTTTTGCATGTGAAAACGGAATTTTGCTTTCTGCCTCAATACTCCATATTTCCTTTTTTTTTCTTTGTGGAATATTTTTCCCAGCAGTGTTTTAACTTTCATTCAAGTGTCATGGTCCAGAAAGAACCTTCCGTCATCATGTCTGTGTGGTCATCAGACTAAGTTAGCCATATCTATCATTTCAAGCTGAAACTGCTCACCTGATTTTGAATTTACTGGCAAAAATATAGAAATGATATTGTGTTTGTTAGTTACTTAGTCGTGTCTGACTCTTTGTGACCCCATGGACTGGAGCCCACCAGGCTCCTCTGTCCATGGAATTCTCCAGGCAAGATTACTGGAGTGGGTAGCCATTCCCTTCTCCAGAGGGATCCTTCCCTTCCTGACCCAGGGATCGAACTTGGGTCTCCGGCACTGCAGGCAGATTCTTTACCAACTGAGCCACCAGGGAAGTCCAGAAATGATACTGACCCCTCTGAATTGCTTTCATCAAACTTCCTCCTGGAGTCCAAAATCTGGAGGGGTTTGAGGAACAAAGATCATTCCCAGATCTATCATTTCATATTTTAATTCTTTAAATAGATGTATACTTACTCATTAAGTGAGCCCCTAGTAATTAAAATCACTTCAGATTATTTCTGAAGTCTTTAAAACAAGTTTCAAATAGTTGAGTGAGTGCTTAAGCTTACGTGATCCAGGATACATAAATCATGTGTATCATGCAGTTTCTAAGGAAACAGAATCATCTGGGACAAGAGAAACAAACGAGAAGCCAGGAGTTGCGATTTCCTTTGCAGTCATGAGCACATCAAATACCTTCCTTGTAACTCAGTGAGTTTATGTAGAAACAAGGTAAAACACAGGATCTTTGGAAAATTGGAGTCAATATTTGAATATATTGGGTTGGCCAAAAAGTTTGTTTGGATTTTTCCATTATGGCTTACGGAAACCCAAACAAACATTTTGGCCAACCCAATAAAATTCCCGTGATATTTTAATAAATAAAACTGAACTTGACATGACCTAGTATTGGAAAATAATAAAACCATGGAAGTTAAATGAAGAATAAACTCAAATATAAAAGCTCAAAAAAAAAAAAAAAAAAAAAAAACAACCATGGAGTCAAAAGACTGTCTCTAAGCCACTGCAGGAGTGATACCAACTCGTAAGTACAAACAAGGGCATTCACATTTAAAAATAAAAATAACTCAGCACTTCCTGTGTAAGCAGGATGATTAAAGAATGAAACAACTAGTTAAACCCTTGATCTGGCTAAATGATTTTCACTGAATGGAGCAAATATAGGATGTCCTTCTTCAAAGAACTGGAATAAAATAGGCTGCCAGCATTTACTGAGAACCTGCCATGTTCCAGGGCTGTTCTGAGAGTTTCACTCAATGTAATCTTCAAAATATAAGACAAGGAAGCAGACACAGATGGAATACATGTTTCCCCAGGATTACATGGTTAGGGAACGGCATATTTTGTTCTAAAATAAATACTGAAAAATCAGACAGAGAAAGACAAGTATCATATGATATCACCTATACTGGAATCAAAAATACGATACAAATGAACTTATTTATAATAACAGAAACAGACTCACAGACACAGAGAACAAACTTACAGTTACCAAAGGGGAAAAGAGGAGAGAGAGAAATTAGGAGTATGAGATCAACAGATACACGCTGCTATATATAAAACAGATGATCCACAAGGATTACCGTATAGCACAGGGAACTATATTCAGCATCTTGTAAAAACCTATAATGAAATCAAGAATCTGAAAAAGATAATACATATACACACACACATATGTGTGCATAATTCAATCACCTTGCTGTACACCTGAAACTAACATAACACTGTAAATCAACTATAGTTCAATTAAATAAATAAAATTGCTACTGAACAAAACATAATAATATTTGATGATTCAGAAAAAAGTAGAGTATCTTGTGCTAAACACAGAACACTCTTCCTGAATGTTCTGTGTTTCAGGCAGACGTGAAAAAGGAGCCCCAAATCCTCCCCTTGCCCTGGGGTCCCTGGGAGGGAGAATGCCACCAGCGAAAGCCCCTCAGGGGTGGGCAGGAGGGCAGGGTCTACCTCCCAAGCAACTGGCATCCTGCATCCGGACAACCAGAAGGAACATGAAAACTACAAGCAGACTGAGATCACGTC
The DNA here is from genome assembly GCF_029407905.1 of Bubalus kerabau. Lineage (NCBI taxonomy): Eukaryota > Metazoa > Chordata > Mammalia > Artiodactyla > Bovidae > Bubalus > Bubalus kerabau. The sequence goes on from NC_073626.1 coordinate 48,602,661, forward strand.
AGATCATTTTCTACACCACCACTCACATCTTTAAAACATCTAAGAAGAAAAAAAGCACAAATATCTCACCCTGCTGTCCCCCACTTTCTCATAAATGGGAAAATGTTACAAATACATATCCTGTATAAATGCTTAAAATATGCTGGGACTTCCCTGGTGGTCTGAGGGTTAAGACTTCATGCTCCCAATGTAGGAGTATGAGTTAAATCCTGCTTGGGGAACTAGGAACCTGCACACCACACAGGGCAGCCAAAAATTTTTTTAAATATATATACTGACATTCAGATGAAACTCCCAGGGAAACGGAGCAGCAGAACTCAGCACAGTGATCTGAAATCTCAGCTAAGCTCTGAGAGTTACTATAAAGAAGTTCTAAGTCTTCCAACAATGGAACACATTAGTCAGGAACTGAAAGATATATTCTCAGAACAGCTTCCCCACGCTCGTCAATGCTCATCTCTGGTGCCCCGAATCATGTGCTGTGCTTGGTAGCTCAACTGTGTATGACTCCTGGCGATCCCACCAGGCTCCTCTGTCCATGGGGATTCTCCAGGCAAGAATACTGGAGTGGGCAGCCTATCCCTTCTCCAGGGGACCTTCCAGACCCAGGAATCGAACTGGGGTCTCTTACGCTGCAGGCAGATTCTTTACCAGCTGAGCTACCAGGGAAGTCCACCCTGTATCATGAGACAGCTCAAATTCAATACACCGGAAGAGCACCATGCTGACATGTACAGAAGGGATTTACCTAATCCTGACATGCTCTCTGCTCAGCTGCATTGTTGGAGAATCAAGTGGAAACACAGAGGGAAAGATAAAGAACTTCCATCCACTATTTATGAAGCCTTTCATCTGCCAGATATCATTCTTTTCCTCAAGTTTATGCATTGCCAAAGATCTGATGTATTCTTCCTATGATGAAGGTTGAGAATGAATGTTGTGAAAGCATCTGAAGGCACCCCCGAGGAACACTCTGACAAACCAAATGTCCAGTAACGTGGCTTTGCTTAACATACATTCTGACATAAAATATGATTTGAATTTAACAGTAGATCTATATATCTGCTTGCTCTACACAAGCAAATCAGAGGTTCCTACAGACAACTGAGAAGCCACTGAAAATACTTAACAAAGAAACTTTTAACACAGGTTTTCTCTTGTATTTGATATTTGAAAAAACTCTGTATGAAATTTGAAAAATATCTCATAGAAAAGCTGTAAGGTGTATGTAAGCTGCTTCATCACTGAGTATCTTGACCTGTAGGCCCCCCACTGAGTACATTAGTCATTGATAATCTGCCTGTTTGGGTTTTTTTTTTTTTTAATATGTATTTCTTTACTTACTTGGCTACACCAGCTCTTACCTGTGCACACAGGGTCTCTGCTGTGCCGTGTGGATTTCTCACCGGGGCACATGGACTCTGGAGTTTGCGGTGTGCAGGCTCAGCCGCTGCAGCAGGAGGGGTCTTAGAGCCCTGACCAGGGATCAAACCCCAAGCCCAGCACTACACTGTGGCTTCCCAACCACTGGACCACCAGGGAAGTCCTAACAATTTGCCCGCGTAAACGGCCCTTTTGAAATCCCATGCTTTGAAGAGTAACTGTCCTTCCAGAAGATAGCAGTCAAAGTCTCCACATTACACTTCGGTGTGATCTCTGCCGATGGCACTGTGGAACTGCTTTAGTTAGGTCATTTCAGATATAATGGCTGTCACTGTGGATCCAAGTGTCAGGTACCGAGCTATCAGTTCTTTGAAGAAATAAATTTTGAGGAGGTATGGGAGGAAGGAATTTATTTTACAAAATATTACAATAAAATTCATGACTGACCTTGGAGTGGCAGTTTTAAGTATGCTGTTAAAAATCTGTAAGGGACAGTTGAGAAAAGTATCAGACTGTAAGAGACATGTGAGCTCGCCAAACAAGGATTTCAGTGTAATTTGTCTTTATTAGATGAAGTGAAAGGAATGGGTTATACAGTCTGAATGGACGAGCCAGCCGCTGCTGTTTCACACCACCTGCAGCTGGTGACATCCCTTTACTGAGCCTACATCTTCATAAGCTTTTGGACAGGCATATGCCGAACGCTTCAGTTTCATGGTCCAGAAAGGATCAGAGGCCGTGGATACTGGCAACTGATTTGTCTGTTTTCTCTGTGTTTTTCCATGACTATGTCTACTGCCTCATCTTGATTTACAAGCAAAACCTAGAAAACCTACAAAAGTAAGTGTTTGCGGTTTATCTAGGAATAATACAGAAAATACTGCTCTTATTTTTGGTGAAGAAAATCAATTTTGTATGGTTCATTTCAACCTAAATAAAATGTGAACTTTGTTTTAAAAATAATGCTGTCCTAATCAACATAAACTATTACGCAATCTACAAAACACTCAAAAGGAGGCTGAGGAGATGGGGAGGGAGGGAGCCCCCAACCCCACAAGTGAGACTCAGCCAACAAACAGGCAGCAGGAGAGCTCACCACACACTCGAGACAGGAGAACACTTAGGGCAACGTCTTCCAGGCCAAAGAGAAGACAGCAAGACTGGAAAATCAGGAAAAGATGGGCTGATGCAAAGGAAAGCTGTGGTCTAATCAGTGGTGTGAATACAGACCAAAGAGAGAAGACACCGCGGGACCCCTGGAGAAGGTCGGGGGGCAGAGAGCCGGAAGAGGGGGTGTGTGCAGTGGTCGCCCCCACATGGCCAGGAGGGGCCGGCGAGGTGCTCAGACCCACGGGGGCTAGGCCAGCGCGGTGGGAGAGCCAGCCACCCCAGGCTGCCACTGGCCAGCAGTAAGGACGACAGGGCAGCGATAGGGACATTCACCATCCACTCCATGCTGAGCTCCATGCTCCATACACGCTAGCGCATCTACCGTCTCCAGGGAGCCGTGAGGCCCTGTCCCCACTGTACAGACGTGCCCAAACTCATCACATGGCCACCACAGAGGCATGATCTGAGCCCAGGTCAGACTTCACAGGCTATGCTCTGCTACCCATGAAGATACCCCTGTAAAGACTGGTGAGAGAAATTAGAGGAGACCAAACAAATACTGTATTCACTGATTCAGGGGCTCACAGTGGTAAGGCTGAATTTTCCGCAAGTGACCTAGAGACTAAATATAACCACAGTTAAAATCATGGCAAATTTTTTATAAAAATGAATAATAAGACGATATAAAAAATTATACAGAAATAGAAAGGAACAGAAAAGCCAAAACAATTTTGTAAAAGAACAAAACTGAAGGACTTGTGCTCCCTAATTTCAATACTTAAACCTAGAATCATCAAAATGATGCGGCTTAAAATAAAACACATGGATCACTGGAAAAGAATAGACCAGAAAGACCCAACCACCTGCGTCAATATATCCTTAACAAAGACGCCCAAGGTCACTCAGTGGGGAAAAGACAACCTTTTCAATAAATGGTGCTAGAACTAACATATATACCCAGTACTATATATAAAAATCAAATCAAAATGAAGAGAATATATATATGTATAACTGAGTCACTTAGGTGTATCAGTTCAGTTCAGTTCAGTCGCTCAGTGATGTCCGACTCTTTGTGACCCCGTGAATCACAGCACGCCAGGCCTCCCTGTCCATCACCAACTCCCGGAGTTCACTCAGACTCACGTCCATCAAGTCAGTGATGCCATCCAGCCATCTTATCCTCTGTCGTCCCCTTCTTCTCCTGCCCCCAATCCTTCCCAGCATCAGAGTCTTCTCCAATGAGTCAACTCTTCGCATGAGGTGGCCAAAGTACTGGAGTTTCAGCTTTAGCATCAGTCCTTCCAAAGAAATCCCAGGGCTGTTCTCCTTCAGAATGGACTGGTTGGATCTCCTTGCAGTCCAAGGGACTCTCAAGAGTCTTCTCCAACACCACAGTTCAAAAGCGTCAATTCTTCGGTGCTCAGCCTTCTTCACAGTCCAACTCTTCCATCCATACATGACCACAGGAAAAACCATAGCCTTGACTAGACGGACCTTTGTTGGCAAAGTAATGTCTCTGCTTTTGAATATGCTATCTAGGTTGGTCATAACTTTCCTTCCAAGGAGTAAGCGTCTTTTAATTTCATGGCTGCAGTCACCATCTGCAGTGATTTTGGAGCCCAAAAAAATAAAGTCTGACACTGTTTCCTATACTTAGGTGTATAGCAGAAATTAACTACAACATTGTAAATCAATTATATCTGAACAAAATGATTTTTTTAATTAATTCAAAATAGACCATGGTCCTATATTTAAGAGACAAAATTACAAAACTTCCAGAGGAAAATATGGGTGAGAATCTTTATGATCTTAAGTTAGGCAAAGACTTGTTAAATATGACATCAAAAGATGAACCACAAGAGAAAACAATGATAAACTAGACTTAATCAAAATTAAAAAATTTTGCTCTTCAACAAGATCTATGCACTTTCCATTTTCACACACAGCATGGCTCTCCTGCAGCTTTTCTGATGGGGAAAATCCATCACGGAAGTCCAGTCCAACTGACAGCTGCATTCTTTTCACTGTATATTAATAAACTGACATTCTGGCTCACATGTCAGTGTCCTGAGAGCTCACTCACCCAGAACAAGTCAGTCTCCCTGGGCAGGGAGCATTAACAAGGTTCATGTTCTACACCCACAAAGTTAAACCGAGACCCTGGGCTATTTCCAAGTTGGAGGACTACATCCAAGTTACACCCCAAGGACTCCCAGGCCACCACCCAAACCCTACTAAAGTCTCTCTTTATATACATATATTTATATATATATACATACACACACACACACACACACACACACACACCTATTTTTAAAATATAACAAAGAGTACTTTTGAAATCCTATACTCTAGGTAAGAAATCAACTGAATTTTCCCAGGCCTGTTTTTTTTTTTCAAAGATACAAAAAGTTTGCTTAGATCTGTTGCAAGAATTACACTTGCTACTCCAACAAGCATGGGAACAAAAAAGGGCATGAGAAATGAATGGTCTGAGATGAAAACAAAGAAAATCATAATCATAAATTAACCAAATCTGACAGAGTGGAGGAAAAAACCCTTAAATATGTTTCCCATAAAGAAAGAAAAACATAATGGATAAAAAGGAAAAAAATGCTCTACCATTTATCTAATATTTTGTGATCACTTTCTAAATTAAAATAATGAGATCACACACAACTGAGTCTAACCAACATCTCTGTAATAAAGGAAACTACTTAGACTCAGCATGAAATACTGTTGTTTGCTAACTGATATCCAAATTAAACTGATTTTCCCATAGCCAGTAAGAAATAGTCTACCATGCTTTCCCTTAGTCAGCCTTAATTGAGAGGATAAAAACAATAAACCACTGATATTTTTATAATTAGCAGATGAAGCACCATCTAATAATAGATACTGGAAAACATTTTCTACCACCTGCTAGCAGTCTGTGGTTATTAGTCAGTGATGAGGACCTCAATAATTTGTGAATAATGGTTGGACGGCAAATGTGTTACATGAGGCCCAACACGATGCCACACGCTGGACTGTATGAAGTAGGTCCTCCAGGGCGGCACCTCCATCACCCACTGACTCCGAGGCTGTCAGTCACTCAGCAGCTGGGCACCATGGCAACAGCTGGGATGGGGGATGGTGTGAGGACCACCTCCACCCACTATGGGTCACTCCTCCCAAAACCCTATCCTGGGAGATACTAATCCACCTTTTGCCCCAGGACTTGCTGCTGTCTGCCCTCCCTCCCGGCTCCAGGACGCCACCCCACCCCAAATTCCAAGGTGGTCTCCCCATTACAAGCATGCGAGGAATGGGGCAGCCCCACAGCATGGCCCTGCACTGCCCCTCCCTGGGCAAAGCTAACTTCTAGAGGGTTCTAGCATCTTCTCCAGAGTTAGGGGGCTGTCTGAAAAGCAGTACACTAACCCTTCAGAACTCTATTAACAACGCTGTTTCCCAATCTAGTCCTCTGGGTGGTAGCATAAATAAATGTGTAAATACTGCCACCTTATAACTGACTGATCATTCAGTAAAACATCAGAAACCCAACAAACTACAGCCTTCAAAATACCATCCCTCACAGCCCCACTGGAAAGAAAAACTGCAGACGATTAAAATACAGATTGATTGTTGGGGGGTGTCAGGAAACATTTAGTTAATGCCCACCTTTCACATGGACAGCTAGTGAGATTACAGAGAAAGTTCCACGGATGACTGGCCCTGTGCCAACATAGAGCTTCAGTGATACCTACCACCTTGAACTAAGAAACCCCATGAAACAGCTTCCCCGGTGATCCAGTGGTTAAGACTCCACCTTGCAATGCAGGGAACACCAGGAAGATCACACACGCCACGGCGCAGCTCCATCGCCGGAACTACTGCACCTGCGCTCGAGCCCACGGGCCACGAACACTGAGCCCAAGGGCCACAAACGCTGAAGCCCAAGCACACCCCAGAGGCCACGCTCTGCAACGAGAAGCCACCCCAGTGAAAAGCCCAAGCAGGCAACTTGGGAGTAACCCTGCTCACTGCCACCAGAGAGTCTGCTCCCAGCAACAAAGACCCACCCAGCAGAGTCAAAAGCAAATAAATAAACATGTTTAAAAAAACACCAAAAAGAAATCATATTTTAAAGAGAGTTTTAACTATAAGAGTCTCTTAAAAATCTAGTCTCTACTTCACTTTCACACAAGAAATTCCATGAACCATTTAAATTTTGCGAACTTTTAGGAATTGTAAACATGACATGCTTACTGATCAGTATTACTTCACTTTCTTATAGCATATGTTTGCCTCCCAGGAGCACTTACTATGTTGCTGCTAAGTCGCTTCAGTCGTGTCTGACTCTGTGCAACCCCATAGACGGAAGCCTACCAGGCTTCCCCGTCCCTGGGATTCTCCAGGCAAGAACACTGGAGCGGGTTGCCATTTCCTTCTCCAATGCGTGAAAGTGAAAAGTGAAAGTGAAGTCGCTCAGTTGTGTCCCACTCTTAGAGACCCCATGGACTGCAGCCTACCAGGCTCCTCCACCCATGGGATTTTCCAGGCAAGAGTGGGGTACCATTGCCTTCTCCTACTTACTATGTTAGGTTAGAGAAAATAAAAGAACGACAACCTGTACTTTTACTAAACAGCTAAAAGAACACATTTTAGGTATTATATTAATATCATATTTCTGTACAAGATCAGATCAGCACCACCAGACATCATGGCATTTCATTCGTAATACACTGAGATCATAATGTCAGTTATTCACTATACATTCCATTCTAAACATCTTAATTCTAAGGAGTTTCTTGTTCGATGATGGGCAAAAGTTTGTGTATCCTATGTTTAAAACATTCTGTTTTCCTATCTTTTAAGAACCTGTGTGTGCTAAGTCACTTCAGTTGTGTCCGACTCTTGTGTGACCCTGTGGACTGCAGACTGCCAGGCTCCTCTGTCCATGGGGATTCTCCAGGCAAGAATACTGGAGTGGGTTGCCATGCCCTCCTCCAGGAGATCTTCCCAACCCAGGGATCGAACCTTCATCTCTTAGGTCTAACCTGCACAGGTAGGCAGGTTGCTTACCACTAGCGCCATGATTCGTAAACCCCGTTTTGAAATACAGGATCACTGCAATGCTAAAGCAGAAAGGAACATTAGAGGTTAACCTAATACAATCTACTCACCAAACACACTACACCAAAAAAAGGTTAAATGATGTGTTCAAGGCTCCGTAGCAAGCAAAGAGGAAAATCTGGATAATTTCAGGTATCTTGACTCCACGTTTTTTTCATTTTTTTTAATTGCAGTTGATTTATAATATTATGTTAATTTCTGCTGACTCAGTTATAGACACATATTCATTCTCTGTTCTTATATTCTTCTCCATCATAGTTTATCACAGGAACTGAATACAGTTCCCTGTGCAGCACCCTGTTTATCCATCCCGTATATACTCGTTTGCATCTGCTAACCCCAGACTCCCAACCCATCCTTCCCAACCCCCTCCCCCTTAGCAACCACAAGTCTGTTCTCTATGTGAGTCTGTTTCTGTTCTGCAGATAAGTTCATTTTTCTCCTATTTTAGATTCCACATATAAGTGGTATCATATGGTATTTGCCTTTCTCTTTCTGACATTTCACTTAGTATGATCATCTCTAGTTGCATCCATGTTGCTGCTGAGCCACAGTCAGCTCCAGGTCTTATTTTTGTTGACTGTATAGAGGTTCTCCATCATCGGCTGCAAAGAATAAAATCAGTCTGATTTCAGTATTGACCATCTGGTGATGCTCACGTGTAGAGCCATCTCTTGGGTTGTTGGAAAAGAGTGTTTGCTATGACCAGCATGTTCTCTTGGCAAAACTGATAGCCTTTGCCCTGCTTCATTTTGTACTCCAAGGCTAAACTTGCCTGTTATTCCAGGTATCTCTCTCTTGACTTCCTACTTTTGCATTCCAGTCCCCTATAATGAAAAGGACATCTTTTTCTTGGTGTTAGTTCTAGAAGGTCTTGTAGGTCTTCATAGAACTGGTCAACTTCAGCTTCTTCACATCAGTGTTGGGGGCACAGACTTGGATTACTATGACGTTTAATGGAAAAACAAGTTGGACTATAAAGAAAGCTGAGTGCAGAAGAATTGATGCTTTTGAACTGGGGTGTTGGAGAAGACTCTTGAGAGTCCCTTGGACTACAAGGAGACCCAACCTGTCAATCCTAAAGGAAATCACTCCTGAATATTCACTGGAAGGACTGATGCTGAAGCTGAAACTCCAATACTTTGGCCACCTGATGTAAAGAACCAACTCATTGGAAAAGACCCTGATGCTGGGAAAGATTGAAGGAGGGAGAAGAAGGGGACAACAGAGGATGAGACGGTTGGATGGCACCACCGATGTGACGGACATCAGTTTGAGTAAGCTCCGGGAGTTGGTGATGGACAGGGAAGCCTGGCACGCTGCAGTCCATGGGGTCGCAAACAGTCAGACACGACTGAGCGACTGAAATGACTTAGAAATGAACTGAGATCATTCTGTCATTTTTGAGGTTGCACCCAAATACTATATTTCAAACTCTTTTGTTGACTATGAGGGCTACTCCATTTCTTCTACTGGATTCTTGCCCACAATAATAGATATAATGGCCATCTGAATTAACTTTGCCTGTTCCTGTCCATTTTAGTTCACTGATTTCTAAGATGTCACTAATTTCTAAGATGTCAATGTCATTTTAGTTCACTGATTTCTAAGATGTCACTAATTTCTAAGATATCAATGTTCGATCTTGCCATCTCCTGATTGACCACCTCCAATTTACCTTGATTCGTGGATCTAACATTTTAGGTTCCTATGAAATACTAATCTTTACAGCATCAGACTTTACTTTCACCACCAGATACATTCACAGCTGAGCATCCTTTCTGCTGTGGCCCAGCTGCTTCCTTCTTTCTGGAGCGATTAGTAGCTGTCCCCCGCTCTTCCCTAGGAGCATACTGGACTCCTTCCATCCTGAAAGGCTCATCTTCCTGCCATATCTTTTTGACTTTTTATACTGTTCCTGGGGTTCTCCAGGCAAGAATACTGGAGCGGGTTGCCATGTCCTCCTCCAGTGGACCACGTTGTGTCAGAACTCTTCACTATGACCCGTCCATCCTGGGTGGCTGTGCATGACATCACTCATAGCTTCAATCAGTCACACAAGCCCCTTTGCCAAGACAAGGCTGTGATTCATGAAGGGAGAAAAACTAAAATTACATTTTTACAAATATACTCCTTAGATAATACTATAAATAAAGTATATTTCAATTAATATAAAATAATTTAAAAAATAATCAAATGCTTTATCTGTTTTAAAAAGTAGATCATAACTAATTCTAATTAAGATGAGAATTTACTAATAAGTCTAAAATTTTTTTCAGAAAAAAGTTTAAAAATACAAGGAAATGCAACCCAAAAACATAAAACCATATTCCACAAAAGGAGAAAATACCCTGATGGAAGGTTGATAAGGGGCAAAATTTTCCAAAGGGAAAATCTAACAATATCTATTTGCCAAAAATAACCTTTAATCTTCTAAAATGCTTATGCTAAATAAAGTGACTAATGTTTTAAATGTAGGACTTCATCAAAGACCTAAAATTCTTCTGTGAAAAACTGAACTGAAACAGTTAGAACATGCTTGTGTATCTTCAAACCTCAGAATAACATATATTTAAACAACCTCCAGGGCTTCCCAGGTGGCACTAGAGGTAAAGAACCCTCTTGCTAATGCAGGAGAAATAAGAGATGCCGGTTCGATCCCTGGGTCGGGAAGATCCCCTGGTGTAGGAAATGGCAACCCACTCCAGTGTTCTTGCCTGGAGAGTCCCATGGACAGAGGAGCCTGGCGGGCTACAGCCCATGGGGTTGCAAAGAGTCAGACACGACTGAAGCGACAGCACAAACAACCTCGATACAAATATATTCCTTTCATTTGAGCTGTTCAGTTATGAAGCAAATATTTTTTAAACCCTATTTTAATACATTTAATTCTTAAGCTACTTAAAGCCTAACAAACTACAAACACTAAAAATATTTCAGCTCTTTTATCCCCCAACAGCCAATCTCAATTATAAATGAAATCATTCTCTTCCATTAGTCATTTTTTTAAAATTATCGTGCCTAAGCATGCTTTTTGTATCACTAACTCAAGCTGATTCCCAAACAGAAAATAATTAAGACCATGAATATAATTATGATGGCACCAACATACAAATGAAATTACTCATTATAATTTATTATTACATTTATTATGCAGATGTAAGTGGATACAGGGAAACTTATTCTACATGACTTCATTTTTAAAGTACAAAATCCACATCTCTGAAAAATGAGCAAAGAAAATGAGCTATTTGACTTTAACTTTTATTTTTACCATCATACAGTACTTCCATGTGAAATACGATACTGTGTCTCACTAAATAAACAAGGAGCAAAAAGCGCTCTTTGATCAAAATCCTTCCACAAATGGATGGATTCAGGGGATGACAGAATGCTGCTATTTGGGCTGTCACTGCATTAAAAATGAGCAGGGACCATCCTGGGGACAGACGCAGCACCTGCCACCAACAGCCCTTCCGAGCGGGATCCGACCTCCTCAGTCCATGACGGGCAAGGATGCACTTCACCGCCACCTCCCCGCCAGCCCCGCTCAGCAGCAGTTTCCCCAACAGCGTTTGTCAACAACACCCACAGCTGTGCTCTGTGACAAAGAAAACCTAGCTGACCGTGCTACACAACCGCCCAAAGCAAACCCTGAACACGGGGAAACCCGCCCAAAGCAAACCCTGAACACGGGGAAACCAACCAGCCATCAGCCAGAGTCCAGGAGGACTCCAAGGCTGATTCTAGAGGTATATTTTGGTCAAGGTATCTCATGCTATCTTAAGAAGCTGAATTGCTGAATCAAAATATTACTGAACAAAAATAGTCAGAGGCAAAGTACACGCTGCAGGGTTTCATGTATTTGTTTACCAGTATTCCCGTCATGTTCCAAAAATGATGTGAAGTTACTTACAAAATTATTGAGTTTTGACCACAAGGGCACCTTTAGAGGAGAGAAATGAACACCCTAAAAGGACCACTCTCCCAGACTCATCAATGTGTCAGGCCCACTCCTTTCTTCCTAAAGTTGCCTACAGACTCTACTCCAGTTTTTATCACCTTTAGTCACAGAAGTAAAGTGTTAATGAATGGATGAAAATTTCATGAACCTGGGAAATTGTCTACCTGGTACTCTTTGGCATCGCAGAAAACCAAACAAACGTGAAAAGCAGCTCACTGCTGCTTCAGGAGGACAGTGAGAGCTGCATCTCTGCAGCCCCTGAGACACACCCTCGCCTCACATGGCGAGGAGGCGGCCTCCACAGACAGACCCGGGCGGGCCGGCAGAGCCCCAGGAGCCGCAGCACGTGGAGGGCCCTTGTCCGCATCCCTCACGCGTCACTGCAGGCCTGGCCTCCACTAATCATCCTTCCGGCCGCTGGCTGACGGGCGGCCTGGTTAGCGAGCCTCACCTGTAAAATCGACAGGCCCAGAGGAGTCTGAATCCTTGGGAGGACTCCGGCAGGCTGGTGGGCAGGAAACCCCCGGCCGTCAGTCTACGGCTCCCTTCATCTCAAATGTCATATTTCCAGAAATATTCTCAAAGTAGAAGGAAGAATGGTTTCAAATAGACCATTTTTCTGCCTTTTGGCTACTTTCCAAGGTCTTCTCACCGTATATAAAATACAACTTGTTAGCAAAAATGTTCATATTTAGTCTTTAAATTCTCTCCACCAGAGATCTCTGTAGTCTCTGCTCAATGTGGATATCACATTGTGATATGCCCTAAAAACTGAGCACCAGCGCGGCCAATGAGATCCTGGGCAGAGAACTCGCCTGCCAAGCAACGTCCAGAGGCCTGACCCACGGAAACTGTGAGATAACAAACAGGTGCTGTTTTAAATTCTTTTAAAAAGTACAAGGAAATAGATATTGAGGAAGAACTAGAAAAAAAAGAAGTCTAAAAAATGTTTATAAAGTATACTCAGTATTTTGTAACAACCTACATGGGAAAGAATCTGAAAAAAAATATATATGTATATATAAGCCCACACCATATATATGGGCTTCCCCAGTGGTTCAGTGGTAAAGAATCTGCCTGCAATGCAGGAGACGAGGGAGACGCGGGTTCAATCCCCGGGTCGGGAAGATCCCTTGGAGAAGGAAATGGCAACCCACTCCAGTATGCTTGCCTGCAGAATCCCCATGGACGGCGAGACTAGGGAGCTACAGTCCATGGGGTTGCAAAGACGCACATTGTAACTCTATGGACTGTAGCCCTGCAGACGCCTCTGTCCGTGGGGATTCTCCAGGCAAGCATACTGGAGTGGGGTGCCATGCTCTCCTCATATATACCATAAATATACGGTATTTCCCCTTTTAAAGACAGTTTCTCTCAGGTAATCTGACTGATCTCATCATTTCCTTTCTTGGATGATGAATTTAAGGAGTTCTAAAGGCAACTTAAAGCAACTGAGAAAATAGCATAGCCTTTCCAAGAGCATCTTAAGGACGATTTTATTTTCCTTTTCAGATGGAGATGAAAGATGTTATTTATATATATACATCTGTATATTTAAAAAGCAATTTGTGAAAATAAGACTTCTGATGGGATACTGTGGGATGGATGTTTTTTCCAATAGCGTTAGCATTATATCACTAAACTCTAGATATCAAGACATGTTTTGACTATTTCCCCCATTTTAACTTAGAACAGCACAATGAAAATTAGCCAAATTTGTCATACTTTTCAAAATTAAATCATATTTATGTGTTAAAGGAAATCATGATGATTTTTCTAAAGGTTAGTGGTCACCATCTCTGGTTTCCTTTTCTCCAAGCAAGAATATTGGAATGGATAGCCATTCCCTTCTCCAGCGGATCTTCCTAACCCAGGGATTAGAACCTGGGTCTCCTGTATTGCAGGCTGACTCTTTTACTGTCTGACCCACCAGGGAAGCTCCTGGTCTCCATTATGATCAACTAATATAAGAGAAGTTATGTGATCTGGTATTTTATCAGAAAATTCTAAAAATTTGTGTAGCAGGTAAAAAACTAGTTCCCTAAAGATATCCACCCTCTAATCTATAGAATCTGTAAATATGTTACCATCCATGGAAAAGAGACTGTGAATGCCATTAAGCTAAAGGTCCAGAGACAGAGAAGCAGCCTCCGGGTACCCGGGAGCACACACCATCATTCCAGGCCTCGCAGAGAAGATGGGGAGGTGGGGGTGGTCCGGCCACTGGCCCAGCAAGGTGGGCAGCTTCCAGAAGCCAGGAAAGGCGAGGAGCCGGATGCTCCCCACAATGCCCCAAAGAAGCAGTTCTGCTGACACCTTGATTTTAGTGCCATGAGATCCACATTGGACTCTGACCGCCAGAGCTGTACGATAATAAACTTGTGTTACATAAGCTGCTGAGCTGGTGGTAATTTGTGAGAGCAGCTCCTCCTGGAGCAAACTACCCCTTTTTGTTTTTTAACAAGAACCAGTGCTATCGGACGGGCAAGAGGGAGGAGAAGCAAGGGTGAAAGGGGAGGTTTCTGCCTCCTGGAGACTCACCAAAGGAACAGACGCCCAAGTGAAGCACGGTGCTATCCCTGTGATGGGTGGGCTGGTCTGCGGCAGGAGCGACTCAGAGCAGAGGACAGCCATCAGTCCCTGCAGGGCTTAACACCCACTTCACTCTGTGCCCCACCCTTCACCATCTCCAAAATCAATTACATTTAATAAACAAGAAGTTTTCTTTTCGATTAGTCAATCAGAAATGTTAATCAACATAAAACTCAGAATAAATGAATATAATTTCAGTTAAACACAAAAGAACTTGATAATCTGACCAATCTTATTTGGGAGATTTTTGGAATACAGAGAAAGGTCCAGACCCCAAGAGTTTCAAGGGCTCTGATATGTAAGCCCAGAGAGAGAAAAGACAATTTCTTTTCAGTAAATTATTTGTTTAAAGGAACCCACCCCCTGCCACCTCCCGCTGAATAAGATAGCTTTCCCTTTAATCCTAATGCATGTACCCGCTCAGGCTGGATCTAACCCTGGGTCATCCTCATTCAACATGTGTCCCTTTTTCTTCTTCCTCCCCTTCCTGCCTTTTCTATCTTCAGCAAGTCCCTGACTGCCCACATCAAAAGATGACAAGCCTATTAACATCACCGGAGAAGGCAATGGCATCCCACTCCAGTACTCTTGCCTGGAGAATCCCAGGGATGGGAGTGCCTGGTGGGCTGCCATCCATGGGGTCGCACAGAGTTGGACACGACTGAAGTGACTTAGCAGTAGCAGCAGTGACCTATTAACATCACCCGAATACCTCCTTCAAACCAACTCAAAAAACTCCTAGTTCCTAATCTCCAAATTTTAGCTGTCAGCACCAAAAGCACCATTCTTATACATTTCATCACATCTCAAGGTAATTCACAACATCCTTCAGAAGTCCCTGTGAGTTCTCAGACGGCCAAAATCACATCTCCCAGAGAGAAGACAGACATGGAAGCTGGGAAAAGACACACAGTGAAAATCAGTCTCTGCATGGTTCAGAGTTCACTGAGCAACCTTCACATAAGTTTATAGATAAACAGCTCAGTGTATTAAACATCACTGCAACCTGAAGGTGCTAGAAATTACCCAGCAACTCCATAATTCTCAAATTTAGGAACATCAATTTTATGTACGGAAATGACATTAAATGGCATACACGGCTTCCTAATTATAATACGAAAAAACTGATTAGGCCTCATCATCCTTGTTTGAACACAGGGAATAAAATGTCTCTAACAATATAACCAGAAACACTTTCTTGAAAAATTCCAATACTTTAATTAAGGCAACCATTAGAAAATACATAAGGAAAAGGTCAAGAAATCTACATATGCTGCATTAAGACATGTAAACAATTTACAGGAATAAAATGGCCTTTATATAGTTCTGCTGTGGATCAGGCCCTCTGCAAGGCTGGAGCTGACACCACAGTGAACAGAATGGACACTGTCCCCACCCATATTGAAGTCTCCAGGCCGTTTTTCTACTGGAGAGAGTCCTACTTTTCCTGCTGATTTATGTGAATACTTCATATAGTCAAAGCTATGATTTTTCCAGTAGTCATGTATGGATGTGAGAGTTGGACTATAAACAAGGCTGTGTGCCAAAGAACTGATGCTTCTGAACTGTGGTGTTGGAGAAGACTCCTGAGAGTCCTTTGGACTCCAAGGAGATCCAACCAGTCAATCCTGAAGGAAATCAATCCTGAATATTCACTGGAAGGACTGCAGCTAAAGCTGAAGTTCCAATACTTTCGCCACCTGATGGGAAGAGCCAATTCACTAGCAAAGACCCTAAGACCCTGATGGCTGGGAAAGACTGAAGGCAGGAGAAGAGGATGAGAGAGGATGAGATGGTTGGATGGCATCATCGACTTGATGGACATGAGTTTGAGCAAGCTCTGAGAGATGGTGAAGGACAAGGAAGCCTGGCGTGCTGCAGTCCATGGGGTCGCAAAGAGTCAGACACAACAACAAAAACACTTTATCATAAATGAAAATTCAAATAAAATCTAAACAATTACTAAACAAATCATTAAATAATTCTGAAGCATAAGTAGCTTTAACTCAAAATTTACTATAGTTACTACAGTTACTACTATTAGAGTTACTCACATTCAAGAATACCTTTAGGGACATCCCTGGTGGTCCAGTGGCTAAGACGCCATGCTTCCAATTAAGAGGGCCTGGGTTTGATCCCCAGTCAGGGAACTAATATGGCACATGCCTCAGCTAAGAGTTCACAGGCTGCAACTAAGACCTGGAGCTGCCAAATAAATATATTTTTTAATCCTTTTTAAAAAAAATTTAAAAAGAATATCTTTAACCCCAAGAGGTAATACTGCAAGGGGGTTAAGATCACCGGCTCTGGGAACAGGGGGCCTGGTTCTGAACCCCAGCTCAGCCACCCCTAAAATGTGACCTGGGCAATTACTACACCTCTGTATGCTCAACTTTACCACCTGTGCAATGCAGATTATCTAAGAACCTCCTTCAAAGGGTTAATCGGAAGGTGACATAACTCACACTAAATAGACCACCCAAGGCAGATAATACAAACTAAATAAATGTTATTTATTTTCAGTGGAAGGCAAGCTTGAATGAAGTGCTGAATTTTTGGAATTTTGTAAGCTAGCTGTTAACAACAGCCTTTTCTTTAAAAATTAAATTATCTGAAACTATAATTAAATGAATTACACTAAAAACCAAGACAATAAATACAATTTGTCACTTACTAATGCCATCATTGTTTCACTGCTTATGCCTATAGAACGTGCATGGTGGAGACCAGGTCCTGGCGAGACGCTGCTCCTCTCTCTCCAACTCTGCATCCAAAGACGTCAAACTGGCACCCGGAAATCGACCGTGCTAAAAGTATTACACCTTGAAAGTGAAAGTCGCTTTTGAAAGTGAGTGTCTGACTCTGCAATCTCATGGACTAATATACAGTCCATTGGATTCTCTACGCCAGAATACTGGAGTGGGTAGCCATTCCCTTCTCCAGGGGATCTTTCCAGCCCAGGGATTGCAGGCGGATTCTTTACCAGCTGAGCCACAAGGGAAGCCCAAGAATCTGGAGTGGGTAGCCTATTTCTTCTCCAGTGGATCTTCCCAACCCAGGAATCAAAGCGGGGGTCTCCTGCATTGCAGGCAGATTCTTTACCAACTGAGCTATCAGGGAAACCCAAAAGATATTTTGTTGTGAAGTACGGACCCTCTAGTTGTGGCAGGCAGACTTATTTGCTCCATGGCATGTGGGATCTTACTTCCCTGACCAGAGATTGAACCCACGTCCCCTGCATTACAAGGCAGATTCCTAACCACTGGACCACCAGGGAAGTCCCAACTTAAGGTGTAGCTCAACTTACACCTTGGAAAAGCATGAATGCTACAAATCATGGCTTTTATCCTGGAAGAACTGGTGACCAAAAACTTACCAGCACACTAATACCCATTATTATAGACTTATTATAATAAATCACCTTTAATCTCTTCCTTTTTCACAGGAGAAAAAGAAAGGGTAACAAATCAAAATATAGGTTATCTCTAGTCTCCTTGTCCCTATGCGGTAGTGTGTATGTGACGGCCAAGTTCAGGTTCCTTTTCAAAACTGTGTCCCCAAAGAACCGCATACCCTAGTGTGTGACTGCACCAGCCTTGTCTTTTCTGCTTTGCCAAAGCCAGGTAGATTCATTATTCTTTAAAAATAACAGGGTTAATTTGCCACAGCTGAATATGAAAACCACCTTAAGGAGGAAAAAGCCAAGTGCCAAACTGTCATCAGATACAGTCCTCACATCTCTTAAAACTGTTTGACCTTCTGACATTACTTAGCAACTCAGTCAATATCAAACAAGCTCACAGTCACTCCGGCTGAAACTAACTTTCAAAAAAAAGGTTAAGCACTCAACTGCCTTCTAACTGCTCAGTGCATGCCTGTGTTAAAACAGTACACACAGGAATAATGTGTTCAGAGAGACCAACTAAATGTTCTAATTCAGGCCAAAAGTATGGCAGTTTGCACAGCATAGAACAAAGCCTACAACAATACTGCCTGCTGGGCCCTAAGACGCGCCGTGCGTGCCGAGGAAGAGAAATACTGCGCCTGCACCTGGGCGCTCCGAGGACACAGACAGCATGACTAAGCGGGAAAGCATTAAACCAGAAATCAGAATTCCCGGGCTCCAGTTCTAACTCTGGTTCTACCCAGTTCAAAGAGCTTAATCTCTGAGTACAATTCCGCTAAATTAGGCCATCTCAGCTCTATGATTTTGCTCTCTTTTTCAGAATAAATGTGTTGTCACTACAAAAAAGAATAAAAGAATCCTTCCCCTCTCCCTGCCCGACCATGAGAACATAGTTTTATTAAACTGACTCAAGTTTAATATCACACAAACAGAAACGCTTACATTAATGTGAGAATATAGAAATCTATGTGTCACGTCTTCATTCTCTGCTGTACAACAACGCTCACGTCTCAGGGCTGTATCAATACTAACTCAAAGGCAACACATGAACCGGGACCATGGGTTTTCTTTTCCATACTTCCACCAGCCAAGTCCAGGGCACCCATCGAACAGAAGGAAGGTAATAAACTTACAGATGAACGATAAAGGAAGGACTCTGAAGGTTTTAAGTCTATATTGCTACAGTCCATCTAGATGTAACTGGTAACTTTATCCATGATTTGCATGCACATAAGCCTTCTTTTTTAAGTTTATTTATTTATCTGGCTGTGTCAGGCCTCGGTTGCAACATGCAGGATCTTCACTGCACGACGTGGGGGCTTTCTCTGTGGCACGCAGACTCTCTAGCTGTGGCACAGGCTTCAGCAGCTGCGGCACATGGGCTTAGATGCTCCCCGGCGCGTGGGGTCTCAGTTCCGCAACCAGGGACCAAACCCACACCCCCTGCATTGCAAGGTGGATTCTTAACCACTGGACCACCAGGGAAGTCTCTCCTTTAAAGAGAAAAGGAGAGCCTGCCACCTCCGGACACAATGAAGGAATAGGAAGTGGATTTACTCTGCCACTTGACGCAACTATTTCTTTCTAAAAAGAGGCACAAAATGTATTTATGTCTTTGGACATCAGATAAAACATGGACAACAGTGATTTCTGAGAAAATGGAAACCAACCAAATGAGCCCTACCAGTCCAGCTGCCTGCCTGGAGTGAGTTTCCAGGCCTCAGTACAGCTGTGGAAGGGAGAGTGGGGTCAAGGAGGGAGGGTGGTCTCCATGAGAGAAGAAGACAGCCCACCTGAGGAGCTCAAGACCACCAGAAACTTCACGGGGGGGAACAGGCACAATCTGCACAAAGGTCAAGTCTGGAGCCATGTGAGGAGCCGTGTTCACCCAAGGTGTGAACACACCTTTCCTAACACACGCGTTAGGAAACTGACAGAGCCAGGAAGAGGACAAGCAGAAAGGAGCAGGGAGATGCAGAAAGGTGTCACCTCGGTTACGGGAAGACAAGCCCCAGGCCAAAGCTGACAAGGTTCTACCCAGCCAAGCTTAAAAAGCAAACCTTAGAAGGGTCGGTCTCTTCTAATACTTGGCAAACAAAAACATTAAAAAACATTTTAGAAATTCAGCACCCAACTAACTAAAATCAAGAATGTTTAGCATCTATACAAAAAATTACCAGGCATACAATGAAGCTGGAAAATACAGAGAAATAGTAATCAAAGGAACAGACCCAGAAAATGATACAAAAAGTAGAAATAGTAGACCAGGATATTAAAAGAACTATTATTAGTACACCATGCATGTCCAAACAGACTGAGGAAAGTGTAAGCATGTTATAGAGACACAGACAAGACACAAAAGAAGTGAAAAAAGACCCAAACTGACCTGCTAGAGATGAAAAATATACTGGAGGACATTAATAACAGATTAGACGCTGAAAAAGAAAGTACTGGTGAAGCTTAAGACAGAGTCATTCTGTTTAGCCTTAATAAGAAACTGAATTTAGAAAATCTTTTTTTAAATCTACTCAAAACTTTTCAAGTTGTACACTTTATTTTTTTTTAATTTTTACTTTTTGTAACACAGCATGCAGGATCTTAGTTCCTCGAACAGGGATTGAACCCGTGCCCCTTGCATTGGAAGTATGGAATCTCAACCACTGGACCGCCAGGGAAACCCGAAATTCAGAAAATCGTACAGCCCAAAATCCTCAACAGAAATTCATTCAATCGTTTTAAAAAAGCAAAATAACTATTAAGCATCTGCAATATGCCAAGTACCATGATGGGCTTCCCTGGCGGCTCAGTGAAAGAAGCTGCCTGCAATGCAGGAGACACTCAGGTTCAATCCCTGAGTTGGGAAGATGCCCTGAAGAAGGAAATGGTAACCCACTCCAGTATTCTTGCCTGGGAAATCCCATAGACAGAAGAGCCTGGCAGGCTACAATCCATGGAGGTCCCAAGAGTGGGACACGACTTAACTAAATAATAACAATAAAAAGTACCATGATAAGCCCTGCAAATATTTAAAAGTCTTAAAAGTATTTTCTATAGCTTCCCAACTTGTCAGAACTACTCAATATTCCCTTATTTTATGATCCTATAAACAAATATGCAATTCATTTTCCTCAGTCCCCCTCCTGTATTTCCATATGATCTATTAGCAGTAGGCACTCCCTTCTAACACTGAGTTATGTTATATTAATATTTCAACCCACAGAAAAAGAAAAAGTTAATACTATAACTGGGCTGTCCTATAATTTCTTTCTTTCTACTTGTCAGAGAAACAAAACTTTATGAAAGAAGTTAAGAGATACAGGACAGGTTGACCTCATTAGGTAAAGAGTGTAAGGAAGTCACTCCTAGGATACTTTATTCACACTGAATGTACAGCATCTTAACTGTTCCTTATTCATGTTCCTGATTTCCCCCAACAGACTGAGATCTCCTAAAAAGCAATGCCATTTTTTTTCCATCTTTGTGTATGTCATGGGCACTCAATACACTTTCAGGTAATTTGTTAAATAAATGAGTAAAAAATGAAGCCAGATAAAAAAACAAACAGAAGTGTGACTCAGGACAGCACTCCTTAGGGACCAGGGTTCCATCTGCCTAACTCTGAGTCAGCACCTTCGCGCCCCACTGGACTTTGCCAGCAAGTGACTGATCAAATCAGATGTGAAGAATGGTAGCTGAGGTCATAATGAGCCACTTCAGCCATAGGGACCACACAAACCATAAGTCTGTAAATTGTTCATGAGAGTGCCAGATGGTCTATTAAGTCAATGTCACTTAATACCCACAACTTATAAATCATACTCATCAGAGTCACACGGTGAAAGCTATTCTCAAAAACCAGTACCGCTTCATCACATTTGTGCGAGTGTTTAATAATTTTCTTCTTATGAATGTTCTCCTTTATTTGTGGCGGCATCTATATTTATAAAAGAAGAAATAAGATACTTTTCAAAATGTCAAATGCCAAGACTGAAAAAAATCTTACCCCCTGGACTTAACCACATTAACAGCTCAGTTTCTAACTTTCGTCTCTCTCCCTATGCTTCGATACAGAATTTTCCTTTTTTATAAAAATGCCATACACACCAGTCTTCTGCCTTTTAATTTTTCTTAAAACACTGGGGAAATGTTATGGGTCAATAATGAGACATCTAACTCATATTTTTTAATAGTTTCTTAACATTTCAAGGTACAGAAGTATATAAATTTACTCAGCTATCCCCTATTGATAGCTGTTTCCAGTATTTTACCATTATAAACAGTGTCACAATAAACATCTTGAATTCTACCTGTAAGGAAAATTCTGGAATTTTGGTGGGTCAGAGTAGATGTTCCTTCAGCAGCAACCTCCTTTCCCCAAAGATGGTTAGGAAATCACATGTCAGAAGCAATGCATAGAGTACTATTTTCCCACATCCTTGCCAGTCCTAGATGTTACACTAAATGCTTTTGGAGAATGACAACAGGAATAAAAGTGGTCACTAACCTTAAAAAAATACTAACATTTTCAAAAATCCTTTAAATTTCCCCAAGAGACCTACTCCCAAATATTTGCCAATGAAAATTTTACTATAGAAATTTACTTATAAATTCCACAAAAAACCCAATGTATAACACATTTCCTCTTTAAAATCTTGTTTAAAAAGATTAGATAACCCCTGGTCATACAAGGCTCTATTTTTAATTGCAAAAATGGTAAAACAATAACATTATTGCTGTACAACATACGCTGACATTTGGAGTCAATCTAGAATAATTAAATAACTGGATCTACAAAAAAAATAAAGTTTAATAAATACATAAATCATGCATGTTGCTATGGAAACGCACTTTCCAAATCACATCCCTCCAACCACATACTCACCTGCTGCTGTCACAGGGAGGCTGAGGAGCCTGGACCAGCCAGAAGAAGCAAAACTGAGCTCGGAGGGTGCAGGGCAAGCGAACGGAAGCACGAAGAACCCAAGATGGGCAGGGAGTCGGGCCACCATTCACCTCCAACCCCCACCTCGGACTCCCCAGAAATGCCAAGAGACGAGCTGCCTCTCCTCTTCTCGGTCCCTTCCCGCCAGCGCACACCTCCCACACACGGCACACACCCCTCCAGGGTGCAAGTAGACCCCAACGTCCCGTCCCTTCCCTGCCGCTCGCGCTCTGGAGGCAGACTGCATCCCCTGTGTCCACCCTGACCCACAGCATGGGGACAGCCCCAGAGTCTCACCCCAGAAGGCAGCCATGGGGAAGGGAACGGGAATGGCTGCTGGCCCAGCCCGCCTGCTGGGAGCCTGAATCCTACAGTCAATCAGAAAGCAGCCAGGAATCCACACACTGACCAAACGCTGCAGCCCAGTATCACTGAATTTTTCAAAATGGAGGACTATTTTGTCTGGGTTTATGAATCCAATTTATATTAAACCTAATCTATTTCTTAAAGCACCAGAACAGTGATGAGCCTGCTGCTCGCAGTGTAAGTTCACTGACATCCCACTGGCCCCCGAAGTCCGTAAAATCAAACACAACGCTGACAACTCAGCAGTCTTCTCACCGCAGGACACGTCACACGATGTCCTGTCGCTTCACTTTTTCCACTCATTTCTTCTCCATTAATTTCCTTACTAACTCTCTCGTAAGCCAGGGCTTTTTCCTGAAGTGGCTCATACCCAGCCCATGAAAGCACCTCTTCTATCCACTGAAAGCCGTAAAGGAGCAGGAGGCGTGTGGGGATGCAGGGTCAAGAGACCTCAGCGCAGATCTTGCTCTTCCCCTGCTGACTCCCCTTCCCTGGACTTCAGTTTTCTCAATTATAAAATGAAAGTCAAGAAATCAGTGCACTCATTGTTTCTCTGTATCAACCACGAGCAACGGTAATTCTCAAAGATGGGCCAGCAAGGCAGCAGACTCAGGGTCAGATGCAGAACTACAGTTCTTTTCACTGATTAACATAGGTCATTTGTTCACACTTGAAGGCACCAAGTTTACATAACTCGTGTGAAGAAAGTGGGAAAAGGTTTTAAATTAGCAATGTCTTCTAAAGTTTTACTTCAATCAGTGTTATAAATAAGCCTAGTTCCTCCCAAGTACTGCTTAATTCAGTACCACTAACAAAGAGGACAATCTTGAAGACCAGCATGAACAATAAAAGGCAAATGCAATCAAGGATTACAGCCTATATCAAAAGTCCTAAAGTCATTTTCCCTGGTGGCTCAGATGGTAAAGAATCCGCCTGCAATGCGGGAGACCTGGGGTCAATTCCTGGGTTGGGAAGATCCCCTGGAGGAGCGCATGGCAACCCACTCCAGTATTCTTGCCTGGAGAATCCCCATGCACAGAGGAGCCTGGTGGGCTACAGTCCATGGGGTCACATAGAGTCGGACATGACTCAACAACTAAGCACAGAACAAAGGCATTTTCAAAAGGAGTCAATAGTACTTTCATAAATAAATTAAAACTATGAATATGGTGATCATCTCAAATAAAACATAAAGTGTATGCCAAAAACAGTAAATGGAAACTAGGTCAGAAAGTGATGCCAAGGGTAACCAGACAGGCCATCATATCAGAGTAAAGTGACACAAAATGTAAAAATAATAAAATTAAATATTGGACCAAAGAAAAGAATAAATAAATGTATCCACAACTCACCAAGTACAAGAAAAGGTAACTGTTTTTCATATATTGGTCACCCTGGTGACCCAAGAAATACTCAACAAATAAATACTCAATAAATAAATACTCAACAAATGTTTTCTAAATGAATAAACAATGAATAAATTCATTGCCACAAGTACTACAGGATGATGAGGCAATCATTCCTTTAACTTATGAGCCCATGCAAGACTAGCTAGTTAGCACTGCGAGCCATGAAGGGAAATCGGGTCTCTAGATTATTCATCATTGCTTAATTTATTGTGGAATTTCTAGACTTCAGGCCAATTAGAAAATTTTAATTGGATATATAACTCAAGAATCTACTCAGTCATGAACTAGGCAGGATCTTATAACCAGTTAACCGTTAACAGCTTATATAATCCGTAAGATTTCTTTCTTATCTTGAAAACGTATTTCTGAAGCTTGTAATTAGATCAAAAATATACCAACATAATAATATTAACCAAATCCCTCAGGACACAAAATTGCTTAAATGGTGTCACAACACTGTTTATCACTACACATAACAGAATGCATGCATCATTAAAAACACTTTGAAACAATATTGGGTTGGCCAAAAAGTTCTTTTGGGTTTTTCCATAAGATGGTACAGAAAAACCCAAATGAACTTTTTGGCCAACCTCAATATTTAATGGCATTTAGAAAATATCCTGATATATTAAGTGGCTAAGCAGGGCATGAGAAATGCTGGATGAATCACAATCTGGAATCAAGATTGCCAGAAGAAATATCAACAACCTCAGCTATGCAGATGATACCACTCTAATGGCAGAACGTGAAGAGGAACTAAAGAGCCCTCTTGATGACTGTGAAAGAAGACAGTAAAAAAGCTGGCTTAAAACTCAACACTCAGAAAACTAAGATCACAGCATCTGGTCCCATCACTTCATGGCAGGGAAAAGGTAGAAGCAGTGAGAGACTTTATTTTCTTGGCTCCAAAATCACTGTGTATGGTGATTGCAGCCATGAAATTAAAAGACACTTACTCCTTGGAAGGAAAGCTACGACAAACCTAGACAGTATATTTAAAAGCAGAGCCATTACTTTGCCAACAAAGGTCCATACAGTCAAAGCTATGGTTTTTCCAGTAGCCATGCAGAGATGTGAGAGTTGAACCATAATTAAGACTGAGCACCAAGGAACTGACTTCCTTCGAATGGCTGTGCTGGACAAGATTCTTCAGAGTCCCTTGGACTGCAAGGAGCCAACTTATTGGAAAAGGCTATGATGCTGGGAAAGATTGAAAGCAAAAGGAGAAGGGGGTACAGAGGATGAGATGCTCAGACAGCATCACCAACTCAATGGACATAAATTTGAGTAAATTCCAGGAGATACTGAAGGCCAGGGAAGCCTGGCATGCTGTAGACCATCGGGTCATGAAGAGTTGGACAGAAGCAGGATATAGAATTTTACATACATGGTCCAAATTTTTAAATGTTATATATTAAGGAGAAAAGAGAAAAGGAAAAGAAGAGAAAATATGTCAGAACATTAATTGTGTATTTGGATAATGGAACTATAGGTCTTTTATACATATTTTGCACATTTCTTTATTTTCCAGAAATGCTACCTACCTTGTATCATAGATTTTTCTTCTCACATTCCCCCCAAATATACATAGACGTAGTTCCTGCTTTTCCATTGAGTAATACAGAAATTATACATTTAGTCATTCGGATAGTTTTCTTGTCTAAACGTAAAACCCTATAATTTTAAAAGCTGCTTCAGTTAACAACAGAAATAAAAGATAATGGAGTTTTTCTCTCCAATACCTAAATTCCCAATAGCCAGCAATAGAATTTTTCACTAAAGTTTACAGGTTAAGGATAGCCCAAAACAACATTACACAAAAAGGAAACTATTTATCTACTTTCTAAATATAGACCTCTACCAATAATCCCAGGACTTATTCAATAGCTGTTTATTTAAACTGAGACTATTCACCTCTCGTCACATACATCGCTTATAATCTCTACGGTTAATAACAGCTGTGAATGTGTATAAAGACAGACCTCAACCACCAAGAGTAGAGGCTGCTGTGGACTCGCTGTCAGAACTCCAGTCAGCCACCCGTCATGCAGGCATGGGAAACCAGCTTCTGAGGGAACTGACTCTTACATTACTTGTCTCAGAGAGGAGGCGTAAGAATGAAATTTTATAAAAATACGGTTAGTATGTAAGGAGTTAGGATCATCTATCTCTGAATTTCCCATACCACGTCAAGACTCTCATTCCACAACGACACCACTGGACAAGATCTGTGAACGCAGCAAAAGCAGTCCTTAGAGGGAAGTTCACAGCAACACTGGCCTTTCTCCAATGGCAAGATTGTCTCAACCTTTGCATTTGTTGAGCCAGGTCTTCAAGCTATTTCTCACAACTGAAGCCTAAGATTTGATAATATATCCATGGTATTAGCAAAGTTCTTAAAAACAGAGGATAAAATGTACAGCTTAACATTGACCATCCACAAATAAAATCGCTCTTGTTTAAAGGATTGATTAAGTCGTTATGATAATACTCTTCCCACAGGGCAAAGAGTGAAATACAAGGTTAGACTGTGCAGATGAAAAGGCAAACGCAGAAAACCCTCCACCAACACCGCCCACCCTCACCCACAGCGGAGCCTCTTCCCCAGACCGCCTCCCTCAGACGCCGGCCCTGCCCCTGAGCCCCTCCCGCCCCTGAGAACCTTCGAGCCGTGAGGGCTCATTGATACCGCGTGGAGCAGGCCCACTGGCCTCACTGTCTCTGCTCTTCCAGAGGCTACAGCCCACAGCCTGCGTTCCTCTTCCTTCCACAGGCCCCCCGTTCCTCTGCACATTTCTAAGTATTTGATCAACAAGCATTTAGAGGCATGAGACAGGGTGCTCAGGGCCGGTGCACTGGGATGACCCTGAGGGATGGGGTGGAGAGGGAGGTGGGAGGGGGGGTTCAGGATGGGGAACTGATTACACCCACGGCTGATTCATGTCAATGTATGGCAAAACCACTACAATATTGTAAGGTAATTAGCATCCAATTAAAATAAATAAAATTCTAAAAAATAAAATAAAGGACAAGAAAAAAAGAATTAAACCACATATCTCAATTTGGTGAAGATAAATTTCTCCTGCCCCCAAGTGTCTCCTCTCTCCCCAGCCTTCCCAAGGATCCTGATTAGAACACATGATGGAGGCTCCGGGAGGGTGTAAGTGACCAGGTGATCTGCACATCTGAGCACAGAATCAACTAACTTCCAATGAGAAATATAGAAAAATGAGGCTGGGAATAATGCAGCTTGACAGCTTTCAATGAAACGCTAGTTACAAACGTATTTTATCCTGTTTATTATTTTAACTCTACTAAAGCACAGATTTGAATTTCTATTCTAAATGAGAAAATGTTTGTAACATTAAATACATCTATTTTTCAACGAGGAACAGAAAGCACCCTTGCATTTTGCTTTCTGTAATTTAGAATTCTTCAATCCGTCCGTTTTGTTCAAAGAAAAGTAAGAAGACTATGTTATCTGCAGCAGCTAACTAGTTCGAGCTTCTGAGACTGTGTGAAAGATAGTCAAATAATACTACAATTGCCTTCATAACCATAAGCCCTTCCTCAGGAAGATCATAGTTATTTATTTAAATAGTATCTATACTGAGCCACTGAACTGAACTGACGCAAAATCAAAACTCTGAATTTCAACCATTTGGCTTTTTATCTACCAAGTATTATCAATATTCTCTAGTTTCTGTCATGTAAATAAAGTTATTACAAAGATCACAAAACGTACAACCAAATACTTTTTTCCTAGCGAAGGCAGCCAGTGGTTTCCAGCATTCATAAATATTTATAGGCATGAGCTCTTCCAAAACTACGCTGAAAGAAAAATCAGGTAATCTTGTTTTACCTCATAACTCATGGTTTTAAAACTCAAACACGATCATTTACCTGCTGCTTAATTCTAAGTAGTAACAGTAAAACTTTGTGCTCTTAGACATTATCTATATGCACAGCATGATACTCAGGCTACAATCAAATCACCATCACAAAAATTCTTGAGTCAATTATATAAACTACTATCTATTTAGCCCTATTTCTGACTACATTTTAAAAGAAGTAACTCAATACCCTAAGAGTTTAACTTTCACATGTTTTGCAGGACATGAACTACTAATGTCAGCCTATCCTTAAAATAGAATAGTTCAACTAATTTTAGACTCAAGTGTTATAACGCATCATAGCTGCCAGCCAGCAGGATACCTGAACTGTAGCAGCAGCATATGCAGATTCACCAAAGCAAACTGTCAGATTGCTGAACTCTGAGCCACCCCATGCAAGCCCAGGGAGGAGGTCCACATGGTGTACATATGCAAAGCAAAACAGTACTCACAAATAATGTGCCCCTGGGGAAAAATGCCCAGGGCCCTACTGATTTAAATAGTATCTATAATATGCAGTGGTTCAAAAGTGTCAAAAGGAGGTAACGACATAAAAATACTACTATCATATACATAAACAGTGTTCAAACGACTGCACAGTTGCACTCACTTCACATGTTAGCAAAGTAATGCTCAAAATTCCAAAAGCTGGCTTCAACACTACATGAATCAAGAACTCTCAGATGTTCAAGCTAGATTTAGAAAAGGCAAAGGAACCAGAGATCAAATTGCCAACATCTGCTGGATCATTGAAAAAGCAAGACAATTGCAGAAAAACATCTACTTCCGCTTCACTGATGACACTAAAGCCTTTGACTGAGTGGATCGCAACAAACGGTGGAAAATTCTGAAAGAGATGGGAATACCAGACCACCTGACCTGCCTCCTGAGAAACCTGTATGCAAGTCAGGAAGCAACAGTTAGAACCGGACATGGAAAAACAGACTGGTTGCAAATTAGGGAAGGAATATGTCCACCCTGCTTATTTAATGTATATGCAGAGTACATCATGCAAAATGCCAGGCTGGATGAAGCACAAGCTGGAATCAAAATTGCCAGGAGAAATATCAGTAATTTCAGGTATGCAGATGAAACCACCCTTATGGCAGAAAACAAAGAGGAACTAAAGTGCCTCTTTAGGAAAGTTAAAGAGGCAAGTGAAAAAGCTGTATTAAAACTCAACACTCAAAAATCAAAGATCATGGCATCCCGTCCCATGACTTCAAGGCAAATAGATGGGGAAACAATGGAAACAGTGACAGACTTTATTTTGGGGGGCTCCAAAATCATTGCAGCCATCTCCAGAAATTAAAAGACACTTGCTCCTTGGGAGAAAAGCTATGGCAAACCTAGACAACATATTAAAAAGCAGACACATTACTTTGCCAACAAAGGTCCAGATAGTCAAAGTTATGGTTTTTCCAGTAGTCACATATGGATGTGAGAGCTGGACCATAAAGAAGGCTGAGTGCCGAAGAATTGATGCTTTTGCTCTGTGGTGCTGGAGAAGACTCTTGAGAGTCCCTTGGACTGCAAGGAAATCAAACCAGTCAATCCTAAAGGAAATCAGTCCTGAATATTCACTGGAAGGACTGATGCTGAAGCTCCAATACTTTGGCCACCCGACGCTAAGAACTGACTCATTGGACAAGACCCTGATACTGGGAAAGATTGAGGGCAGGAGGAGAAGGGGTTGACAGAGGATGAGATGGTTGGATGGCATCACCGACTCAATGGACATGAGTTTGAGTAAGCTCTGGAAGATTGTGAAGGACAGGGAAGCCTGGCGTGCTGCAGTCCATGGGGTCGAAAAGAGTCAGACACAACTGAGCAACTCAACAACAACAACATATACACACTACTACATATAACATAGATAATGAACAAGGACCTACTGTATAACACAGGGAAGTCTACTCAGTATTCTGTAATAACCTCTATGGGGAAAGAATCTGACAAAGAATGAATATATGTACACATATAACTGAATCATTTTGCCAAATGCCTGAAAGTAACACAACATTGTAGTAATAAATCGACTATACTTTAATATAAAATTAAATTTAAAATAAAATATTCAAATCTCTAAAGTTAAATTTTGAAATATCATTAAAATTTCAAAATAAACTTAATAAAATTGAAATTTAAGTAAACTTAAAAAAAAAGATTACTAATCATTCATGAAAGATATGTGATAAAGGACTGATATCTGAAAGACACAAAGGACTCAAAATTCAACAGGAAAAAAACAAAAGGCAAAAGATCTGACCAGACAACTCACCAAAGGAGATACATAAATGCAAATGCACATATGAAAAGATACTCCACATCACATGTCACTAGGGAAGTGCAAATTAAACCAATTCAATGCTACCGCACCCTATCAGAATGGCTAAAATCCAAAACACTGCCAACACCAAATGCTAAGGAGGATGTGAAGTGACAAGGAACTCTCATTCAACAGGAATCTCATTCACTGCTGGTGGAAACGAAAAATGGTGCAACCCCTTTGGAAGAGAGTTTAGCGGTTTCTTAAAGGGTAAACACAGGCTTACCTATGATCCAGCACTCACACTCCCAGGTATTTACCCAAATGACTTCCCTGGTGGCTTAAGTGTCTGCCTACAATGCGGGAGACCTGGGTTCAATCCCTGGGTTGGGAAGATCTCCTGGAGAAGGAAATGGCAACCAACTCCAGTATTCTTGCCTGGAAAATCCCATGGATGGCGGAGCCTGGTGGGCTACAGTCCATGGGGTCACAAAGAGTCAGACATGACTGAGTGACTTCACTTTTACTTTCTTTACTCAAAATTGACAGAAGTTGAAAGCAACCAAGATGTCCTTCAAAAGTTGAATGAATAAACAAATGTAAATTCATACAATGGAATACTATTCAATAGTAAAAAGAAATGATCCATCAAGCCATGAAGAGACATGGAGGAACCTTAAATGCACATTACTAAGTGAAAGAAGGGCTTCCCTTGCGGCTCAGCTGGTAAATCCACCTGTAATGTGGGAGACCTGGGTTCAATCACTGAGTTGGGAAGATCCCCTGGAGAAGGGAAAGGCTACCCACTCCAGTATTCTGGCCTGGAGAACTCCATGGACTGTATAGTCCATGGGGTCACAAAGAGTCAGGCACGACTGAGTGACTTTCACTTTCAAGGGAAAGAAACCAGTCTAAAGAGACTACATACTGTATAATTCCAACTACAGGAAATTCTGGAAAAGATTAAACTATATGGCGACAAAAAAAAGATCAGTGGTTGCCAGAAGCATGGGAGAATGAAGAGGCAGAGCACAGGACTTGGGGGCTATCAAACTATTCCGTATGATCCTGTAATAGTGAACACACGACATGCATGTGTCAGCTCCCAAAGAACTGTACATATTCAACATAGTTTTGAAAGTCCCAGCCACAGAAATCAGACAAGAAAAAGAAATAAAAGGAATCCAAATTGGAAAAAAAGAGAAAACTGTCACTGTTGGCAGATGACACAATACTATACAAAGAAAAGCCTGCAGACACCACCAGAAAACTACTAGAGCTCATCGATGAATTTGGTTAAGCTGCAGGATACAAAATTAATACATAGAAAGCTGTCGCATTTCTATACACTAATAATGAAGTATCAGAAAGAAATTAAGGCAACAATCCCATTTACCATCACATCAAAAAGAATAAAACACCTCGGAATAAACCTAGCTAAGGAAGTAAAAGAGCTGTACTCAGAAAACTATAAGATCAATGAAAAAAACTGGAGACAACAGAAACAGTTGCAAAGATACACTGTGGTTTTGGACAGGAAGAATTAATACTGTTGAAATAAGCATACTACCCAAGGCAAACTACACCAATGCAACTCCTATCAAAACACTGATGGCATTTTTCACAGAACTGGAACAAATAATTTTAAAATTTGTATGGAAAAACAAAAGACCCTGAAGAGCCACAACAATCTTGAGAAGGAAGAACACAGCTGAAAGAATCAGGCTCCTTGACTTGAGACCACATATAAAACTACGAACAGTGTGATAGGGGCACAAAAGCACACACATAGACCAATGAAACAGGAGAGAGCCCAGAGAGAGCTGTGCAGTGTTACAAACCCAAACTGGACCTTAGTTAATACTAATGTACCAATATTGGTTCATCAATTAAACAAATGCACCAATGCACACCAATGCAAGATATCAAAAGGGGAAACTGTGGGGAGGGGAGGGAGCACCGGAGAACTCTGTACTCTCTGCTCAATTTTTCCATAAAACCAAAACTTCCCTAAAAAAGAAAAAAATTTGTTTTTTATGGCCACTGCCCTAGGAGGAGTTGCATTCTTAGGTCTACCTCATTCACTGACTATGTAATCTCTACTGCCCAAAATACCTCATATGCCCTATTTTATCCCACATTTATTAACATAAAATGGCTTCCCTTGTGGCTCAGCTGGTAAAGAATCCGCCTGCAATTCGGGAAACCTGGGTTCGATCCCTGGGTTGGGAAGATCCCCTGGAGAAGGGAAAGGCTACCCACTCCAGTATTCTGGCCTGGAGCGTAGAGTTGGACGTGACTGAGCGACTTTCATTTCAGTTTTTAACCTAGTGAGGTGGAAAGAGAAGGAGGTCCGCCTTTCTCCCTTCAGGAGCGTAAAATAAGCCACCGAATAGTTCTGCTTCATGGCCAGCATCACGAAGACAAACTGTCCCACTGGCACGGCCAGCATGGAGAACTGTACCAGTGAAAAGAGGGGCATGTTTTTAATTCACTGGGACAATGGTATCTTTGTATAATGCCTTTAATACCAGGATTCACTGGGAAATATTTTCACCCACTAGAGAAAAATCAGGACTTTGTCAGCTCCCTTTGACGATTCTTTCCAGGAAACATCTCAGGCATGTATCAAGGCAGCCACATTCATCAGTGACATTTACAAAACATAATTCTTTTCAAAAATCTCAATCTAAATACACACTGGAAATGCTCATACTAACATTCTATTTTGTTTTCATGGATATCTACCCATTAGAATATATAATCCAGCTAAGATACAACAGGTTCAAGCTCCAAAGTCTATTTAATATTTGAACTAAATCTCTGTGAATTTTTAAACTATTACTTTTTATTTCATGTATCCATTTAACACACTTCAGAAAGATCTACTAATAAAATCATAATCCTAATTTTTAAAATATGCTTAAAAATACTATTTCTGCAACATTTCCTGGTCAGTATAACAAAACTCAAAATACATAGTTTATGTCAAATATACACTTGATGTTCAAATGTCATTGCTACCAGTTTTAGCTATTTGATTTCAGGAAAATTAACTTCTCTAAGCCTCAATGTTCATATTGGTGAAAGAGCAGTAGTGAAATAGTTATGAGATTCAGAAATGAGAGAGAACTCATTTGCAATACACTGCCCTGTGCCTGTCATATAAGTGCATGTGTGCTAAGTCACTTCAGTCGTGTCCAACTCTTTGCAATCCTGTGGACCGTCGCCTGCCACGATCCTCCAGGGATTCTCCAGGCAAGAATACTGGAGTGGGTTGCCATGCCCTCCTCCAGGGGATCTTCCTGACCCAGGGATCAAACCCAAGTCTCTTATGTCTCCTGTAGTGGTTCTTTACCACTAGGACCGCCCGGGAAGCCCTAACAATGATTAATATTAAGAATTTTTTTTCTAATGTTATGTCAACTACACCCCTTTTATAAAAAAAAGAGGAAAAAGACTATTTCAAAACAGCATTTTCTTTTTTTGATAAATATTTGTTGTTGTTGTTCAGTAGCTCAGTTGTGTCCGACTCTTTGCAGCCCCATGGACTGCAGCAGGCTAGGCTTCCCTGTCCTTCACCATCTCCCAGAGTTTGCTCAAACTCATGTCCATTGAGTCGGTGATGCCATCCAACCATCTCATCCTGTCACCCTCTTTTCCTCCTGCCCTCAATCTTTCCCAGCATCAGGGTCTTTTCCATTGAGTCAGCTCTTTGCATCATTTACTGAATTTACTGGATTCCATCCATCTACAGCTAAGCTAAAGGTCTATTTAACAGCAGCTTTAAATGAATTTATAAAACTCCAAACTATGTTTTGTAATGAACATACACTATAAGAGATTTTTTACATATTAAAAAGGCCCCAAGTATCTTCAACTGTAACTTCTACAACAAAGTCATTGCACCCCATCCTGTCCCCACACATACAGCCAACCATCAGCCATGCTATAAGTTTCTGAAGTAAGCTCCTATTGAACCAGCCTTCCATTCAACCACCCCAATCTTTCGGTGGCTCCTGAGGCTCCCGTCCCATTCAGTCTCCACACTGTTACCAGAGGTATCTTCCTGAAACTGATCTAATACCCTGGCAAAGATCATGAGAGTTCCCTGCCTAGAGAAGAAACCCCAAATCTGGTGCTGGCTATGGCATCCCAGGCTCTCTTCAACCTGGTCCATATTCAGCCAGATCCACCTTCCCATAACCGCCACCCCATCCCATTCAGCCAAACTCTCCAAATGAGTTCTGTGGTTCTGCTAATGCAACAGAATTGCCCCGCCAGACCCTCCCCCTGAGGCTCTCCTCCCTGCCACCTTCAGCCTCTGTCCACGGAAAATTCCACCTGACCTGAAGGACAAAGTTTTCCCCAATACCCAACCCCAGGAGGACTATTTGCTTCCTCTTCTGAATGAAAAGAGAGTAGAGTAGAAAACTATGACAAATATAATTACATTAAAGGAGTAGACCATACAGTGAAATATTACTCAGCCATAAAAAAGAAATAATCCTATCTGTGGCAACATTGATAAACCTAGATATTATCATACTAAGTGAACAAGTCAGACAGAGAAAGACAAATATCATAAGCTATCTCTTATATGTGGAATCTTAAAAAAGATCAAATGAACTTTAATTTATAAGACATAAATAGACTCACAAACACAGAAAACAAACTTAGGGTTACCAAAAGGGAAAGGGGGGAGATAAATTAGGAGCTTGGGATTAACATTTCCATACTACTATCTATAAAATAGGTAACCAAGATATTGAGTATAGTTCCTGGTGCTATACAATAGGTCCTTGTTGGTTACCTATTTTATAGATAGTAGTATGTATATGTTAATTCCAAACTCCTATTTTAGTGGTGGCTTATTAGTTCCATTTTCCTTACCAGGACCTCCTGTTTTAAAATAACACATGCAAATGGTTATTAGGGTGCCTGGTCAGGGTGGGCAGTTTCAGTCAGGGTGCTTCCTCTAATACTTCCCTTTCTTCCCATCTGGAATTGAGATGCAAAGGCTGGAAGAGCAGCAGCCATCTTGTAACAAGAGAACAACCACATGATGGCCAAGAAGCAACAACAAGGCTGGGTCCTAGTGGCAAAGAGAGGTTCCCCACAGAACCCAGTCCCTGAGAAAAAGAAAACATCATCAACTGTTTTTTGCTACAAACATCCAAACACAATCTTAGCTAACACTCATTACTAGTTAAACCTATTTCATTTTTTAAAAGAAAAGAAAAGGCCCAGATCATACCTAGCTACAAGTAGCACTATCTCGATGTGCAATGCTCAGTCACTCAGTCCTATCTGACACTTTGTTACCCCATGGACTGTAGCCCTCCAGACTCTTCAGTCCATGGGATTTCCCAGACAAGAATCCTGGAGTGGGTTGCCATCTCCTTCTCCAGGGTTCTTCCCAATCATGATGAGGCCCTACTAAAGATCACTCACTACACAACTGACTATGAATCTCAAAGAGGAGATGAAATCTGAAATCAAGATTTTGCAGAATCCTGAAGCCAACTGAAAACCACTGAGGTCACATGGATTGAAGGGGGCAAAGTTCTCTGAAATCTTTACACTCCAGCTTCCAATTCAGCCAGCACCAGAGTTAATTTACACAGTAAAAGATAGGATTTTGACCATTCAGGTATCTATGTATGCCTTAAAAGTGAACTGAAAATGAAAATTACAGCTGGACTAGTTCTCAGCTCCTTTTGTCACCATGCACAAAAGCAGAATCACGGGGCCTTAATGTGAAAAGGGATTAAAGCAACTCCTCAGCGTTTTCATGGAAAATAGAAACTTCTGTCTTTTTTCTTAATCAAAGAGGGTTTTTTCATGATCTATACACACAGATTGGAGAAGGCAATGGCAACCCACTCCAGCACTCTTGCCTGTAAAATCCCATAGACGGAGGAGCCTGGTAGGCTGCAGTCCATGGGGTCCCTAAGAGTTGGACACAACTGAGCGACTTCACTTTTACTTTTCACTTTCATGCATTGGAGAAGGAAATGGCAACCTACTCCAGTGTTCTTGCCTGGAGAATCCCAGGGACAGAGGGGCCTGGTGGGCTGCCGTCTATGGGGTCGCACAGAGTCAGACACGACTGAAGCAACTTAGCAGCAGCAGCAGCAGCATACACACAGATACCTAGTCATCCATAAGTAAGAAATCTGCCATTCAGCTTTCACAGAGAATAAGAAGAAACCCTTGTTATAGTTATTTGGGGATAACTGATCAATTTCCAGGTCAATGGGAAAATACTCATTTTCTTGGACCAAAATAATTTACCTTCCTTGTCCATTAAGTCTAAAATGTATAGAATAAAATTCACTGGATTCACATTCAGTTCAGTTCAGTTGCTGAGTCGTGTCTGATTCACATTAGCGCTCTCATTTTCACACTTAACATCAATTTTAAAAATTAACAATGTGTTGAGAAAAGAAAATCTTCCATCACATACTCAAACAGCAGAATTTCACAGTGACAGCTAATTAATACTAGTAATATAACAATACATAGAAATTAATTCTAATAACAGTATGTAAGTTGGTTTCCTTATACTGATAGGGAAGACAAGAGGGATGCTGTGCATCTTTTATGCTAACCTACTAAAAATGTTTTATATTACATGGTAAATACCCTGGATAATTCACTGTAAGATATTAAAGAAAGTCACTGATATGGGCTATTTCTAGTATAAACAATAATAAAGAAATATGTTTTATTTGTAAATAAATGCTTTTATTCACCCTGCCTCTGGCAATCTGCTGAATTAATGAGATTTTTTTTTTTTTTAATCAGATGCCTTGAACATCCTAGCAATAAATACATTTTATAAATAAAGGTACTGGAATATGAATCAGAACACGGCACCCTTCTCTGCAGCAAATAGCTCTTTCTGTGTTATTCTAATTCAACAGACAGTTGCCTCTTTTCACTCAAAAGTAAGGACCAAAGCAAGACCCAAGAATAGACTACACCATAAATAATTAGGGCTCACTCACTTGCCGCTATTCTTGTTCTGATCCAGAAGGCTAGGTTTGAAGTTCTTCCAAAGCCATCTGAGGACTCAACTCTCAACTTCTAAACCTAATAGTCATAATTGCTAACGTTATACATTACTGTAATTCTCCGTTTCTGTCAACAGACAAATTCTGAATTTGTTACAGCTGACCCACACTTTCAACAGCTGGGGCATATGATCACTTGGCAACCTGATAACACTCCAGCCAAACGCAAAGTCACCCTGGAATCAAGGAACTTGGTCAGAAATGAATATCGAAATAAGCTCTCAAGTTCAAATGGGAATGGAAAATGTTTTGAACAATGCACGATTTCAGAAATTGGAACAACTGTACTTTGAAAGTTGAGTGAGCTGACACTCCCTATTCACAGCCTACAATTCTTTTCTGATTAGATCAGCCCCCACAGCAAGTCATCGGGATAATAAGCACTGTAATGAAGTCATCGAATTGGATACTGATGGGAAATCATAACCGGCTTCAAAATACATCGGGAAACAATGAGTTTTCCAGGTCTCTAGCTTTCCACATAACGCACTGGCCAATACTCTTACTTTTCTTTCCAAGACCAGATGAAACACAGAACATCTATAAAGCCGAGGACAAACTGATGACTTATGCATTTTAACACAACAAAGAAGATGAAGGAAACAACCTCCACTTTTTCAGCAAATTCGGGACTACAGGTTTGAAAAAGTGGATGTGTAAAGTTCCATACTGATTATTAGGCTATAATGAAAATGAGATAAAGTGAAATCGGCAACAACCTCCAGGATCTTCTATTTCCTTTTACTTCCAAAGGCAAATAAAAACCATCTTTTACAGAATGTCCACTTCCTCAAGGCAAGTCAAATCAGCACCTCAGTTATTTCTGTTTTCTAAGTCATCTGCAAGTACCCACATGTCACAGAGGTAAAACTTGATGGGACAAAAATTCATACAGCTATCTTTTTTTTTCTTCAAAAGTAAAAAAGGTATTTACTTTCAAACTTTCAGACTCTCTTTCTGACCTTAAAGAACACAGGTGTACCTGTTCCATAAGGTTTATTAGTGTGTTGCAATATCTCTCATTTTTAAGGTTCTGGAACAACTGATTAAGACTCTTTATTTTTAAATGGAAGTATAGATGTAAACATGAGTGTATTGGACGTGAACGCATATACAGATGCTACAAATGTGCTTTAGCCTAAAATATCATAGCACTTGCTCAGTGGCAGCATCATACAATAGAGCCTTGGCACAAAGGAATTCTGATTGTGCTGTATACAGAATTCTACATGCATTAAAGGAATGTCAAAAATAAAATATGTTCTAGAAGGAGATGAAACATGTTCATGTAGATTTTGAGCTTTGGGGGGAGGGGGCCTGGAATTTAATTATTCAGTTCATGCATCTTTAACCATATAATCCCCATTCAATTTACAGAAATTGAGTTTCTTAAGACCAAAGCAAATATTCAAAAGAAGCAAGACCACTTAAAATCAACTGATGAAACAGGCCACGATTCACCATCAATATATTAAGGCTCTTAGCCATCCCTGGGTGTGGAGCGCTTAAGTAGGGCCACAGTTAGGAGACTGTCTCGACATATTGAAAGACAATGTCCAGAGACTAAAAGACCCTTTAAGATGAGAAAGTGTTCTTTAATCTAACCTCTCATTTAACTATAAAGTCAAAATAAACATAATGCTAAAATGTCAATACTATTTATCATAGAATTTCCCCAACATAAAGGACAGGCAGAAAAATATCTCAAAATATACTCCTTTACCTTGAAATTTACAACAGACTCTCTGACGAAAGTCTTTCATCCATCACACTATTAAGTAACCTTTTCGATAGGTAGGAATAGATTTAATATAGTCACGAACCATAAACTTTTCAAATAAAATCATTTTAAGAAAAACGATTTGGTGATGCTCTCAGTGGTGAAACAGTCCATTTATTTAAGAAGCTAAGAACCTTTTTTTAAGGGTTAACCAATACCCCATATCAAGCAAGGTCAGCAATGCCTTAGTAATCCCACGGAGAATGAACCGGTAACCATCCTCCCAGCAAGAAGGATGATTATGCGTAGTGCTTAAGAGCTTTTACAAAGGAGAAAAACGCAAGGTGCTTCTTGGAAACCAAACCCCTCCCCCGCACTGTACTGCCCATCCGAGGGTGTCTCCCGGCCATCGCCCACCCGGCCACCCTCCCTACGGTGGGATACGGAACCCCGTCCCCCAAAGACCAGGTTCAGTCCCAAGACTGGTCCAGACACCTGTTTACTTGTGCCCAAGCAGCAGTGGCTCCTGTCAAGCAAAGGAGACGGTCACCCCGCAGGTCTGTGCCCCGCCCAGGCGGGGGGGCGACATACCTTTGTACCTCTCCAGGACATCCTCGTAGGCCTGGAGGTACTCCTGCTCGTCCACGCACAGGTAGGCGGCCGGGGAGAGGTACCCCGCCATGCTCAGGTTTATCTCAGCGGGGACCGGCCGAGCCCCCTCTCCCGCTCGAAACCCGGAGAGGACCGCAGTCAGCGAGGGGCAGCCGCGGGCAAGGAAACGCGCGAGGAGGGCAGGCCGGGGGGAGCGCCGGGGCGCAAAGGGGGTCGGCCGGGGAGACGCCCCGGGGTCTCAGCAACGATCCGTGCAGGCGAGCCCGGCGGCGGCGCGCAGCGCCACGCGGCGCGGGGGAGCCCGGGGCCCGGCGAAGGCGGGCGCGGGGCGACAGGCGCCTGCACCCTCGTGAGCCGAGGCGGCGACCGCCTGGGCCCGGCTCTGCGCGCCCGCTCGGGGCCGGGAGGACGCGCGCGCTGCCTCCGCCCGCGGTGCTCCGCGGCGCATCTGCGGCATTTCCTGGCCGCCGCGCCGCAGACGCGCGCCCGCGCCCGGGAGGGGGAGCGCGGGGAGGGGGCGGGCGAGAGGGCGAGAGGGCGGGCGGGCGGCGGCCTCCGGCGGGCAGCGCCCGGCCCCTCCCCGGCCCGCCCTCCCCGGGCGCGGGGCGCCGCCCGGATCCCAGGGGCGAGGTTTCTATTTGGGACCCACAACAGGTGCCTGGGAAACAAAGGCGCGCATCGCGCCTCCCGCGCTCGCAACCCCCGCGGGGCTCCGGGAGAGACCGGGGGAGCCTCCGGGACCGGCCGGCCGTGCGGAAGGGCCGGACCCCGCGGCAGCGCAGGGCGCACGGGCGGGGGAGCCGGGGTCCGCGCCTCGGGGGCCGCCTGCGCCTGCGCACCCCGCAGCCCTGGCCCGGCCGGCGGCCCCTCCCTGCCGCCCCCCAGAGCCTGGCCGCGCCGCTGCGCCGCCAGAGACACCAGGCTCCGCCACCCGCTCCTTCACGCCGCGGATCACCCGGCGGTTGATGTGGCCAAGTGACTTACCCTGTCTTCATCAGGATAATCATATCATAAAGTTCATCATATCATATCATCATATCACAAACTTGTGACATGTCAACATTGTACGTGTTCGCTGTTACTATTATCAGATAAGCCACTTCACTGTTGACTCTGATTGATGACTCTGGCCACAACTCCCCTCCCTATTTCTTCTTTCATGAGTACTGACCTTTTGTCCTTGATGAGTCTTTTTTTCTTTTTTAGTGATGTGAATCTGGACCGATTTCCATGAATTGTTACATGGGAATGAGTAGTCTTGAGAACACTGTATACTCTGGATAAAACTTCCTTAAGTTAGAATTGGAAAGCTTTACTTCCCATTAGTAATTGGCCTATGTGACTCCAAACAGAACAAGACCACACTTCTCTTTTCTATCCTGACCACTGACCTGAGTTTGATCTCACATCCCACTAAGCCTTTAGGATCACTAGAATTTTCTTGCGACTTGGCATGCATTTATGTGCACATTAGCTCATGAAGCAACAAGCATGGACCATATGGGACACCTAGAACTGAAAGGATTAGCAATTCAATCCCTAAGAGTCATTCCATTTACAAATCACATATGTACAAATAAATCTCTCAGAACTCTCCTGTCTCTCATGGACACAGAGAACAGAGTTGTGGTTGCCAGGGGGTACAGGCTTGGGGGAGGAATGGAGTGGGAGCTTGGGATTAGCAGATGCAAACTATTATATATATGACAGGTAAAAAACCAGGTCCTACTGTATAGCACAGGGAACTAGGTATCCTGTGATAACCATGATAGTAAAAAAAAATGAAAAAAAGAATATATATACATATATATAACTGAATTATTGCTGCTGTATAGCAGAAATTAACACAACATTGTGAATCAATTTTACTTCAATTTAAAAAAAAATTTTAACTGTCTTGTCTCCCTCCCAATGAATAAGGTCATTGAGGGCATAGTCTGAGCCTTAATCAGAAATTGCCACCCAGTAGCTTCCCTGATAGCTCAGTTGGTAAAGAATCTGCCTGCAATGCAGGAGACCCCAGTTCGATTCCTGGGTCCAGAAGATCCACTGGCGAAGGAATAGGTACCCACTCCAGTATTCCTGGGCTTCCCTTGTGGTAAAGAATCTGCCCACAATGCGGGAGCCCTGGGTTTGATCCCTGGGTTGGGAAGATCCCCTGGAGAAGGGAAAGGCTACCCACTCCAGTATTCTGGCTTGGAGAATTCCGTGGACTATATATAGTCCATGGGGTCACAAAGAGTCGGACACGACAGTGACTTTCACAAGCACCCAGTTTTGTGAATATAATAACTGCACACTCAAGTGATTTTTAACTGTTCATTTAAGGAACTAGTCAAAAGGAACAAGCAGCATTGGTGGTTGTTGGGGTAGATGTATATTCCTGGAATGATAATCGAGGCTCAATCTGCTAATAATCTTAGTGTATTCCACAAGGAAGCGGCAAAAGCACAGCAGTTTAGAGCTTGGTCCCCCAAGTCAAGATGGCCTGAATTCAGATCCTAGCTCCACCACTTCCTAGAACCTCAGGAAGAGTCTCTCCTCTTTTGGCAGATTTCTGGCCTGAAAAAAATGAAGAAAATAAGAGTGTGTGTGCTCAGTCACTCGATCATGTCCAACTCTTTGCAATCCAATGCAAAGCAGCCCTCCAGGCTCCTCTGTCCATGGAATTTTTCAGGCAAGAATACTGGAGTGGACTGCCATTTCCTACTCCAGGGGATCTTCCCGACCCAGGGATCGAGCCCGTGTCTCTTGGGTCTCCTGCATTGGCAGGTGGATTCTTTACCACTGTGCCACCTGGGAAGCCCTGAAAATAACAGTGCCTACTTCACAAAATTGTCAAGAAGCCTGAATGAGATAACATATGGGCTTCCCTTGTGGCTCAGTTGCTAAAATATCCGCCTGCCATGTGAGAGACCTGGGTTCAATCCCTGGGTTGGGAAGATCCCCTGGAGAAAGGAAAGGCTATCCACTCCAGTATTCTGGCCTGGAGAATTCCATGGACTGTATATACAAAGAGTCGGACATGACTGAGCGACTTTCACTTTCACTTTTCATCAGGTGCATAGGGCCATCAGTCAACCCTCACTCACAGAGCATTTACCATGTGTCAGGGAATTTGCAAAATGTTTTGCATTTACTACTTTAATCACCATAGCCACCATGATCCTTGGATAGACAAAATGAAGGTAAGAAGTAAACGTTCAGTAAATTGTCCAAAAAAACACAACCGGTTTGGGATAGAGGAGGAATTAAAATCCAAAGTCTAACTCTGCCAAGATCTTTCAATTCTTCACTTCAAAGATCCATAATTTAAAATAGCATCATCACTAACCAACCATGTACCTTCACAAGCACTTCAAGACTGAAAAACCCAGCTTACGATATCATGCAGGCAAAAATAGCAGATCTGCCTGTTACGATGTTAAAGAAAACAAAGCCCCTTTCCTTCCATGTTACCATGTCATTTTCACCTTGACCCTGAGATCAGGAGAGCACATATGGCATGATAGGCTCAGATTTTAACATGAAGACACTGCGATAAGTGCAGAATCACTTTTAAAATTGTAAAGTATCAGACACGTGACATCGTCGCCAGGAAATGTACATCTGATTATCTCACTGCACTGCTTTTTACATCTTCAAGTGATTCTGCACCACTGACAGCTAAATAGTCCAGTCTCCGCAGAATTGCTCCAAAGCATCCTAACGGTTCCCACTCTTCCCTACAAATCCCAAGCTTCAGCTGCACAGATGACTTGCAGTTTCCACCTGAACCCACCTCCCTGCTGTGTGTCTGCAGCTCCATCACGCGGAAGGGACCTCCAGTTCGCACCAGTCCATCAGGCTCATGAAATCGCCCCTCCCGCAGCGAGCCCCCCAGCAGGAAGCTGCCGGCCTGCTCTCGGTCCGGGGTAATCAGACTCTCCCTCTGGGTTCTCCTCATCCAGGCCCTCAGAGCCATCACAGCTGGGCTCTCGCCCTGCTGTGACTCTCTCACTCGCGCCATGTGAGGTTAGAACTGCTTTCAAGGCAGAACCGAGTATGCACCTTCATGTTGTCCCAGAAGCGTAATAAACATGTATTGAACGTGAGTGACTAACGGGATCCCCCAAACCATATGGTCTTCTCCACTCGAGACATTTCCTCATTCCATTCTATTTTTACAACATTAAACACAAATAACTGTGTCCAACTTTCAATTCCTTTATTACTAAATAATAAACAGTGGACATCCCCATACCCTTTCTGACCCTTGCCCTGTCTCTTATTAGGGATGAACTTCACAGACAGGTTAGGTTTTCAGGCCAAGTGCGAAAATGCCTAATAAAATGAGAAGCTGAAACCTGAATGATATGTTTTCCAGCTCTCC
This sequence comes from Bubalus kerabau, assembly GCF_029407905.1. Lineage (NCBI taxonomy): Eukaryota > Metazoa > Chordata > Mammalia > Artiodactyla > Bovidae > Bubalus > Bubalus kerabau. The sequence goes on from NC_073626.1 coordinate 48,646,896, forward strand.
ACTGTACCACATCCCCTCAGATAACCTGTCCCCTTACCTGGATGCTGTGTGGCAAATTTAACACATAATATATCTGAACTTCATAGTTTAGCCACATGATGATGAAACAGGTGTTTATAGACAGACCCCTCAGCCTATGCTCTGTGTGTGAGGATGGATGTGATTTGTGTGCAATAGACAATTTACCAGTATTTATTTTAAACACGGTCATTAGTACATGTCCATACTAGAGCCACTTATTCGGTCTGTTGTTTTATTTTCTTTTGTTCTATTTTTGAAGAACTAATGTAATCTTAAAAGTCCGTAACTCGGAGGTCTCCAGTGCAGCAACTACCACTAACTTCATAGCAAACCCTTTACAGTAAGGTGTGGCCTTGCCCTCACAGAGCCGAGACTCCCCTGACCCCAGCACCCACTTTTCCACTGCACCCCATCAGAACCCCCAGGTCCTCCATTCCCCACCGGCCGTACACACCACCGGCTACTACCGCCAGCCGCTGCTGGCTGCCTGTCTAGTAGTTTATGTGATCTCATCCCCCGACAAACAGGTGCCTGTCCTTCTCCCCTAGCCCCTCCTTCACTACCAAAAGCAAAATGCCCATCTCTGCCACGACCATCAAAACTCTCAGCCTAGGAACACCGTCCAGGCGTCCTGCTTTGGAGACCCAGGCTTGCCACAGAGCACCACCTGTCACTATCTTCCCTTTCCCCCGAGATGAGTATCTGGTACCCTGGTTCCGGCACTGTCTCCTCCGCCCCCTGGGGGTGTCATGACTGCGCAGGGAGTCCGGCCTCAGTGACCAGACCCTCCGGTGCCCATCCAGCGCTCCGTGACCCCCCAGCCATCCTGCTCGCTCTCCCTTGGCTCCCAAACTGTTTCCATCCTCCCTGCCCTGCCCGCCTCCACCCTCCGCGTCAAAGGCCTGGGTGAGACCAGCCAGCATCTCACAAAAGAAGCCAGGAGAAGCTCGAGGTTGTTGCCCCAGAAACCCAGATGAGAGAATGGCTGGCTGGGCGCTGTTTATTTTTCCCGTAATCAGAAAATCCCACTGGGGGGACCCTCGGGGGACTCTCGGCCACCACGGTAGCCAGGATCTGAGCTAGTCCCCTGCAGCCCCCTAGAAGGTAGACAAGTCCCAGCTCTGCTTGATGGTGGGAAGCAGGAGAAACTGAGTGGGCAGGGGCCTGGGAAGGAGAGAGGGAGGGGGACGAGGCCCAATCCACAGTAAAAATCAACTCTGGTAAACACCTCGCCTTTGGCCTTTGCAAGAGAGGCCCCTGGGACACACCCCAACCTACCCCATTGCCATTTCTGAGAAAAAAATTAGGTAACAACCACCTCAAAAAGCATAGGTCATATATACACAAACCACACGGGCACTGCAGGCAGGGGGATAGATTTCCACAGCAGGCTCAGCTTGCAGCTGAGTAAAACAAGCCATCCCTTCTGGGACCTACAGGCAGTGCAAGAGAACACCAGGTAACAGAAGAGAAACATGGGCCCCTCCCATGTATTAATTAATCAGGGATGCATGATGACTAAACCCTCAAAAGCACCAAAGCCAGGAGCTGCTATGAACACATGATGCTAATAGAGATGCTATGCTTAAAAAAAAAAAAAAAAAAAAACCTGTAGAGAGCCCTATGCAATCTTGGGTACCAGAACCCAGGAATCTAGCCCCCTGATAAATCTGGTGGCTCGGAGCTCCCAGGCAACAGGGAAACGAAGCTTCCAGCAAACACACTGTGAAACACTGAATTAATACTTTCAGATTGTCACGGTGGCGACTGCACATATATAGGAAACTTCAATGCAGATGCCTGTAAATATCTTCTTGGTTTCAAAGATATAGGGTCCTCCAACCAGAAGACAGGGCCAAACAGCTTAGTCACTAGCAGACAGGGCCAATTGCTCCTTCGATAAAATCGGGACAGAAAGTAAACATGGTCATCCTCCGCCCCCACCTTAAGCCTCAGCTGCCGGCCAGACAGGGCCCCCGGGGAGCCGGTGGGTGAATTTCCACCTCTCCGTACCCCCCAGCCGGGCCCCCCCTCCGCTCGCTCTTACCTGCGATCCTAAGCACTGCCCTCTCCGCGGGGTCCAGCACCGAGCCCCCGTGGATCTTTCTTTTCGATCGCTCATGTTTAGGCAAATTCCAGGGTAAGGTGTCTCCAGGAGCTGGAGATGCAGAGCCAGATTTCTGGCTGAAATCATCTTCGTCGGAAAAATCCGCAGAGGAAGACATGGAGCAGCGATAGGACGCGTTCCCGGAGCTCTACAGGGGATGACACAGAGAAAAGCATCAATGGCATGGCACTCGCGTCAGCTCATCCATTTCAGCAGCCCCCTCCCTGCCCCCAAAGGGAGTCCGCTGTCCCGCACCCTCCTCTGCGCGGCGGGGGGAACGCGCCCCAGGGCCGACCCCAGCGCTCACCATCTTCTCCGGGCCCCGGCTCCAAGCCCAGCCACAAGGCCTGGGCAGCTCCGGTTCCAGGAAGATGGGCACCCAAGTGTGTGGCCTGTGGTCCGGCCACCAGCTCACAGATGACTGGCCCAACAATGAAGCCAGAATCCACAGCCTTCCTGTTACAAATCTATAGTATCTGGCTCCCCCACCAGGCCGGGACCGAGATTTTCCATTACGAGCTGCTGCTTAATTCATTAATGCAACTCGCTCCAAGTTGCAAACACAAAGCACAAACGCAGGATGCTGAGTCCTGACTCCTTTCCGCTTCCCCTCCGAGTCTCCCCTCCGACCAGGTTTGAGCCCCTCGTTCTTTTCAGTTCATTTTTTTTCCTGAGTTTGAAGCTAGTTCCCAGACTCTTCTGGAGGAAGGAGGGAGGAGGGGCTGATTCTGAGAAGAGCCTTTTCTGCAGACCTGGAGGGTACAAAAGGCTGTTTGCCGAAGCCAAAGGCAGCGCCAGTAAACAAACATCTGAACTCGGTTTGGAGCTCTAGAGATCATATAAACTTCGAGCAGAGGAACAGCTGCCAGCGATGGAGACGGAGGGATGCGGTGGGGAGGGGAAAGAGCTCCCCGGCCCGGCCTGCCCCGTCATCAGACGGGGAAACCGGAGACGCGGCTCGGACCCGCGTGCGCGGCCTGAGCTCGGTCCTCCCTGCAGGAGCGGAGCCGGGCGCAGGGCGTGTCCGGCTGTCTGCCCAGCAGGGAAAAGGCACCAGTCATTAGCCCTTCCTCTTTGGTTGGGTTAAATTTGTGATAATCTAGTGAGCCACTCATTTACCACTGAAAGGAGGCTGCTAACTGTGCTGTGAACAGGGTTATAAACAAGATAAAGCATCCATGGGAGAAAAAAAAAAAAAAAAAGGCTGTGTAACAACCTCCCAAAGCACGAGGGATAAACCAGAAGTGAATCAGGATCCGGCCTCCGTCTAGTCAGGCATGACCGACATGAAGTCCTGATGCACATGTAGTGACCAACACCATCAATTTAAAAGCAAACATACTATTTCCTGCAAAGTGTCTAAGCTTTATCTTTGGCTTTACTCTTTCCCCTCAAAAGCAGTTTTCCATTTTACATGAAATGCATAGCTTTGGCTAATTATCAATTTATTTAGATTTTGTGTGTTTTCTTAGTGGAAATCGTGTACTAGGCAAATAAATAAATTCCACTGATTTTCTGTATTCATTGGAATCCACAGAGTTGTGAGGAGGCATTAAGTCAGTCACAGGATGCTACTATCAACCTACTTTATTTTCCATGTTTTTCTGAAAATTCATCCTGAGCTCTATAAGGCTGTGATGCTGGGTAGATCCACAAAAAAGGATGATATTCTTAAAGACTTTCAAAAGGGTAACGGGTTTCCTTGGTTGCCTTCTGTCTTCCTTAAAAGGACTTCCAACCTGTCCTTAAGAAAGGTCAACTTTTATCTGTGAGCTTGTATTTCTTGTTGTTTCATGCACTCTTTCAGTGAGAGTAGTCATTTGATTGTTTAGAGACAGACTTGGGGAATAAATGGTTAAAGGACTGCCCCCATCCAAAAACTCTGATTATTGATTTTTGTAGATGAAGTAAATTTTTCTAATGATTAGAGTCTCAGCTAATGGAAGAGCAAAACATGATTTATGGCATGACATAAACACCACTCATCACCCAGCCAGATGGGAACATTTACGACCCTGGACCCAAGGGTGTTTGACTGGTGCAGCCTCTAATCTGGACGTGTCCTTGGTGAACGGGTAAGAGAGAAAGGAAGACAAGGCAATCAGCAGCACCTCTTTCAACAACACAGCACGGGGAAATACACATGCAGACAGAGGGAAAGCACGCTGGCTTGTACACAGCCAAGTCTCTCCCAGGCTGCAGGACTCGAGTGCTAACCATCAAAGCATTTGGTTTTTCCCCACAACAATCTTCATGAACACTCTTTAAATATAAGGTAAACTGTACAAAATTAGGCCCATGTGAACCTTGGAAACTGAGAACAGATTTTTTTTTTTATCATTTACATGTTTCATATTCTGAGAATTACCTTTTAATTCACTTTTTAAATTTTAGACATATGCACTCGGCAGTACAGAAATTTTTTTCTATGTCTTTTTAGCCTTATCTGGCTGCTTTATTGAATTTGAATTTTCTATTTTAATTGGTGGTGTTTGCTGTTGGCTCTTTAGCTGCCAACAAGATAGAGACTAAATTGGCCACCTTTTAAGGGCTATTGAATTTAGTCTTTTAGGTTACAAGTGTGTGATTAAATGAATGCTTTTATTTTAATGAATGAAGGTTGTCTATGGTTTCTGTCTTCAAGTCTGGGGAAAATATATTTCGAATCTTAGTAAATTTGCATTCTTTCTAATGTCAGTGGCATCCATGCCAGTGAATCAAGCAGACTTTCTAAATCAAGTGTTCCAGGTGGGAGGCTGAAAATTCCACCACTCACCTGTCCTTTCCTAATATCAGGCAAACTGGATGAACCATTGATAATTGTTTTTCTGTTTCTTTTTTATTTTTTTTAATATTTGATGAGGTAAAAGAAGAGAGTGAAAAAGCTGGCTTAAAACTAAGATCATGGCATCTAGTCCCATCACTTCGTGACAAATAGAAGCAGAAAAAGTAGAAGTAGTGACAGATTCTCTTGGGCTCCAAAATCACTGCAGATGGTGACTGCAGCCATGAAATTAAAAGACACTTGCCCCTTGGATGGAAACCTATGACAAACCTAAAAAGCATATTAAAAAGCAAAGACATCACTTAGCCAACAAAGGTCTGTACAATCAAGGCTACGGTTTTTCCAGCAGCCCTGTATAGATGTGAGAGTTGGACCATAAAGAAGGCTGAGCACCGAATAATTGATGCTTTTGAACTGTGGTATTGGAGAAGAATCTTGAGAGTCCCTTGGACTTCAAGGAGATCAAACCTGTCAATCCTAAAGGAAATCAACCATGAATATTCATTGGAAGGACTGATGATGAAGCTTAAGCTCCAATACTTTGGCCACCTGATTCAAAGAGCAGACTCATTGGAAAAGACCCTGATGCTGGGAAAGACGGAAAGCAAAAAGAGAAGGGGGCAGCAGAGGATGAGATGGTCAGACAGCATCAACGACTCAATGGACATGGATTTGAGCAAACTCTGGGAAATGGTGAAGGACCAAAAAGCATGGCCTACTACAGTCCATGGCATTGCCAAGAGTCGGACAAGACTTAGCGACTGAACAACAAATTGAAGTATAATTGATTTACAATGTTGTGTTAGTTTCAGATGTACAGCAAAGTGATCCAGTTATACATACATGAATATATATATATATATATATATATATATATATATTCCTGAGAATGGATTAAAATGAAGCTGCTTTGAAGTCGACTGACCCTACAAAACTATTCTTTATTGATTTGAAATGACTTGCCACTTCACATCTCTGCCATGGGGGTTAAAGGAAAGAGCTGGGGGTACAGTCCTTTCTTTTGGAAAAAGCAAACGTGTTCTCTGACCCAAAGTCCAGGCCTCGCCTTCGATGTGGGGCTTAAAGTTCAGACAAAGGAAGAGAACTCTTGGGACCAGCAAAAGACCCAAGTTCCTCCTGCTCTGCTCCTGTTGCCTAAGGTTTGATTCCTGTTAAAATATAAATATCTGTCTATAGGGAATTCATTAAGTAAGTGACAGTATATCCATACAATGGACTACTTTGCAGCAATTAAAAATGTTATTGATCTACATTTAGCAAAGTGGGAAGGGTGCATACAGAATGATTCCTATTAAAAAAAGAAGTCTGTGTGTGTGTGTGTCTGTGTGTGTGTGTATATGTGTGTGTGTATATGTGGAAATGAATAGAAAGATAGATGATTTATAGACAAATAGGCAGATAGGTAACTATCTACCAGAGTGTAAACAGCAGTTATCTCTGGGTGATGACTAATGCTATGAATGAATTTAATTTTATTCCTTATAATTTTTTAACGTAAAACAAATAGTATACAAAAAGATTACTAGAGGGAGAAGATACTACATCAAGGGTCAGAGAAAATATCAAAGGCTGTAGAAAGAAACAACCATTTAACCCAGTGATTTTAACTGTCTGGGGCTCATGGACACCTCTAAAAGTCAGACCAGAGCCCATAAGCAAACACACACAAACTTCAAGTGTGATTTTATGGGATTCACTGGCTCCAGGCTAAGCCCCCAAGTTACATCATCAACTGTCAACCCCATTTGTTCTGAGTGTTGAAAACAAAAAAAGTGGGGAGGGGGAAAGAATGTGCAGTATTCAAAAGTGAAGAAAGGTAATTAGGAGAGTAAAGACAAAGCTGGCCCAGGTCATCATGGTTTAATATTTAGCCTTTTTTCCTTAACTAAAGGACTGTGAGAGTCCTCCAGTCTGACAGCAGATCTCTGCGATCAAGAACAAACCGCTAGGCTGTGAGCGACAGAGACCCGCCCTGTGTCAGTGAAGCCTCCTTGGGAAGGCGGTCTGAGCAGCTGGATTAGATCACCGAAAGTGAGCAAAGGGACCTTCCTCATCGCCAATTCACTCCCACGGTGCAAAAACAACCCAGATCTCCTAAAGCCAGGATAGTGACATAATGCGGCATTTTTAGCAGGGGAACTAAACAATAATCGCTCTAATTGAAACCCCGGTGGGGGATCTGGACTAGCACAATGGAGCTGCCTACCCTGGAAGCCGCCCAGCCTCGGCACCCGGATCTGGAGGAAGGTGCCAGGAAACTGCCTCGGCCCGGCATTCTCTGAAGGCAGCAAGAAATCAGTGCGGAGATAAGACCCCGAGATGCAGCCAGATGGCCTGAGGCCCAGAGGCGGGCACGTGGCCTCTCACAAATGCACACACCTGAGACGTCAGCAGGCTGCTGTAAGCACAGTTCCAAAAATTTAACAAGAAAATAAAAAGCCTGTGAGGACTCAATTAGACAAATTCAGATTGAGGGATATTCGAAGATAATTTTATCCTGGCCTCTTTCAAAGAGGAAAAAGGTCAATGTCACAGAACACACACACTACCCAAAGTGGCTGCTGCTGCTGCTAAGTCACTTCAGTCGTGTCAGACTCTATGCGACCCCATAGACAGCAGCCCACCAGGCTCCCCCGTCCCTGGGATTCTCCAGGCAAGAACACCGGAGTGGGTTGCCATTTCCTTCTCCAATGCACGAAAGTGAAAAGTGAAAAGGAAGTCGCTCAGGCGTGTCTGACTCTTCGAGACACCATGGACTGCAGCCTACCAGGCTCCTGCGTCCATGGGATTTTCCAGGCAAGAGTACTGGAGTGGGGTAACATCGCCTTCTCCAACCCAAAGTGGGGACTCTGCTAAATTTAAAAAGACAATGGAAGCCTAACAACACAGTTATGAGCCTTGGTGGGAGTCTGAATTTCTCTTTAAGCTAAAAAGACATGTTAGGGACAACAGGGAGAATGTGCACCTGGATCACCAACTGTTTATTAGCTGATGCTGGGAGACTGCTGTTCATTTTCTGAGGTGTGCAAGTGGTATGCTGGTTGCGCAGAAAAGCATCCTTATCTAAATTCACGCTGTCCGCACGCGCTCTCAGTTGTTTCCGTATAAGCAGGAACTGGTAAACGTGGCAACAGCTCAACAGTGAGTCTTCACCGTACTGCTCTCCCAACTTTGCTGTAAATTTGAATATTTTCAAAATGAAGGGCTGGGTAAACACAGAGCAAGGCCTTTTATGGTTTGTGTGTGTGTGTGTGTGTTGCTTAGTCTAGGCCTGTTCTCACAAGATCAGATCCCCTGGGTTTATGTCCTCGGTGACAGAACCTAAGTAATTGCTCATGTGAAAGTCGCCCAGTCGTGTCCCACTCTGCAACCCATGGACTGCATCTGTCAGGCTTCTCTGTCCATGGGATTCTCCAGGCAAGGATACTGGAGTGGCTTGCCATGCCCTCCTCCAGGGGAGTTTCCCAACCCAGGGATCAAACCCAGGTCCCCCAGAGCATCTCATAGACACCTGGAGAAGAACTGAAACAGATGCCGACCTCAAAGGGACCCCAGATCTCTCTGCCTCTGTCCCAATCACAGTTACATCTTTCCAACAGGTGGAAAGATATTTAAAAGGCGCCTCGGTATTATTCACTTAATACACAATCCAGCCAGCACAACATTAGTGCAGTATCACATAATTTTTAAACATTTTATATAAACTCCCACCAAAAAAACAAAATTTAGAATAAGTGAAGATACAGTTTTATTTAAAACTCTGTTGATTAGGTAAGTACAAATACTAAATACTAACTTCTTACACAGTGTATAAAAATACTTGATCTGGCCCAAGACTATTCTTCCATACCAGTTTTCTATTTGGAAATAAGTCCAAAAGCAAGGGCACATTATCTGATTTTAGAAATCTCAAGGAAAACCATCTCTACCACAAAGAAATAGGTGTGGAAGAAAACAGAAAATGTTGGAAAATGTGTTTAACCCGCTGAAGACAAAATGACTTAGGGAAAACTCTGGGGGCTGTGTGCTTGTCTTAGTTTAAAATGTTTCCCAAACTAGTTGAACAATGCCGGTACTTGCTCATTGAATAAATGACTCCCAATCAGCCTCTTAACTGGAAGCTACCTTTAAACAGTAAGCGGGGAGACTTCTGGTTTGGTAGGGCTCCGGGAGTTGGTGATGGACAGGGAGGCCTGGCATGCTGCGATTCATGGGGTCGCAAAGAGTCGGACACGACTGAGCGACTGAACTGAACTGAACTGAACTGAGGTTGCCTTTCACGCTCTCCTTTCAGGAGAGCTTTGCAGGAACTGTAAACCAGGAGGAGAGCCTGGTGAACCTAGAGGAGAGGGGGTGGGGTGGAGGGGCATTAGAGGGAGGTAGAGCTGGAAGGTTCTTAGATCCAATTCAGGGAGGAGATTTCGGGCAGAAAGCGAAGGAACTCCAAGGTTTCCTTCTAAGTGGAGAAGCCCAGTTCACCAGCCTCTGAAAAATTCAGGACACAAATTCTCTCCAGCATGTAAGACTGTGCTCTGGTCACAGTGGTCCTTGGTGTTAGGTTTCCAGGGCAACCAGCCTCACTGATGGTATACAGGCAGGAGAAGTGCTCCCCAATGCCTTCTGTAGCTCTGAGGGATGCTCTACAAGGTAAGCGCCAGACTCATTTCCTAAAGAGCCTAGCCTCAGGTCTAGTTTGTCTTGGCTCAGCTCTCAGGCATTCTGCAAGACTTCCTTCCTTTCAATTTAACCAGCAAGTTCTCACTCTCTGCATCCCTTATTCAGTGACTGAGGTCAGGGGCTGGACTGAGCATTTTTACTCACTGTCCAATTTAATCCTCACAGTAACCCAGTAAGGAAGTACGATTAGGGAGGTTAAGTCACTTGTCCATAGGCGTTCTCTCAGTCCAAGGTGGAGCTGGAATTCCACCTGGGTCTTTTGGACACCAAAGTGCCCTAGAATGTGGTCCCAGGCCTCAGAGGAACACAGAACACGTTCACAGCCCTCAACTCTCTTACCATGGATTTGGAGAGCCCAAAAGGATTAGACTTGCTCTATATTTACTTCAGTCCAAAGCACGGAAATGACCAGGAGACAAGTGTCAGTCCACAATGACGAAAAAACATTCCAAAAAATACGACTGCTCAGGTAAGGACAGCTTTGAGTGTCAGGGAGCTCCCCTTACCCAAGAGACCAAGCCTTCACTGAGGACAACCTCACACCAACTCCATGTTCTTCCAACCCCAAGACTCTCCAGCCCGGGGTGTTCTCCCACCTCCATAAATCCTCTTCCCATACAGATAAATAAAAGAAATACCATGGGAAGTATCAAAACAGTTTGAAACTGTTTGAAATTTGTAAAATTTCAAATTGTTTGAAAATTGCAAAAACCTTTCAAAAATACCACAAAATTTTTTGCATGTCAACCTTAATGAAATCATATTAAAATTAATTACAGAAACAGAGACACTGAGAACTAGTTTGCAGAATCTAAAATATGACACAGGGCCTCCCCAGTGCGATCCAGGGGCTAAGATGCCTCACTCTCAAGGCAGGCGGCCCAGCCCAGATTCGATCTCTAGTCAGAGGACTAGACCCTGCGTGCCGCAGTGAAGCCCTGGAACAGCCAAATAAATGAGCATTTTTAAAACAATGTGACACAGATGGACTTATCTACAAAGCAGAAACAGACTCACAGACAGAGAGAACAGGTTTGTGATTGCCTAGTGGGAGGGGCTGGGAGAGAGAGAAATTGAGACTCTGGGGTTAGCAGATGCAAACAATTATACACAGGTTGGATAAATAACAAGGTCCTACTTCATGGTACAGGGAACTATACTCCATGTCCTGTAATAAACCATAATGGGAAAAAATATGAAAAAGAAAAAAAGTACGAGTTTTCATTTGAGCATCTACAAACGAGTTTGCATTTGAGCGGCTTTGCAAACTAAGGAAGGGAATTTTTAAAAATCTGCCTCAAAGAAAAGTAAAACATAACTCTGAAAATAGTTCCACGACACAGAAACACATTAAGAAGACAAAAACTACTGAAAACAGCTCTGTACCTAGAGAATACTTAATTTTATATTTTGAATGGATGCTTATTTATATCAATCAATTAAAAATGTCTCTTAAGCACCCATATGCTTCTGCTTTGGAAGAGCCTGACATCCAACCAGGAGAGTAAGGGTGATTAAGAGAGCCCACTTTTAAATACCATCATTTTATCTTCATGTACTAGGCTGTGACATAAGTCTTCCAATGGGACAATATAAATATGTGTGTAAAAATATGGTCTACAGCACAAAGTCAAGCAGGAGAAAGGGTCTGATGCAGGAGCACCTGTGGTCCCTGTGGAAGCCAGGATGGAGCTTTACTGCTCCAGCCCCCTGCCTTCCTCCGACCGTATCACCCCAGACTGGCAACGCTGACAGGGCTCTCCCGTAGAGCAGCGGTCCCCAACCTTTTTGGCACCAGGGACCGGTTCTGTGGAAGACAATTTCTCCACAGCCCAGGGGGAGGGGGTGGTTTCGGGATGATTCAAGCACATCACGTCTGTTATGCCGCCACTGATCTGGCAGGAGGTGGCGCTCCGGGGAAATGTAAGCGCTGTGGAGCGGCTGCAGATACAGATGGCCTCGCGCACTCGCCGCCACTTACCCTGCTGTGCGGCTCGGTTCCTAGCGGGACATGGACTGGGGACCCCTGCCATAGAGGCACTGTGTTCCCCTGCCCACTTTTTAAATTTATGTTATTGAAATATAGCTGATTTACAATGTGACATTAATTTCTGCTGTATAGCACAGTGACTCACATATCCATAAATAGACATTCTTCTTCATTTCCTTTTCCATTACGCTTTATCAAAGCATATTGAATACAGTTCCCTGTGCTATACTGTAGGACCTTGTTGCTTATCCATTCTACATGTGATAGTCTGAATCTGCTAATGCCAAACTCCCAGTCCTTGGCAACCACATGTCTGCTCTCTGTGTCTGTGAGTCTCTTTCATAGAGTAAGTTCATTTGTGTTATATTTTAGATTCCACATATAAGTGATATCATATGGTGTCTGTCTTTCTCTGACTTACTTCATTTAGTATGATAATCTCTAGGTCCATCCATGTTGCTGGACATGGCATTATCTCATTGCTTTTTATGGCTGTGCCATATTCTATTATAGCTATATATCTATGTAGATATATATGGGCTTCCGGGGTAGCTCAGCTGGTAAAGAATTCATGGGTTTTGATTCATGGGTCGGGAAGTTCCCCTGAGAAGGGATAGGCTACCCACTTCAGTGGCTTCCCTGATGACTCAGATGGTAAAGAGTCCACCTGCAATGTAGAAGACCTGGGTTCGATCCCTGGGAAAAGGGAAAGGCTACCCACTCCAGTATTCTTTCCTGCAGAACCCCCATGGACAGGACCCTGGAGGGCTACAGTCCATGGGGTCACAAAGAGTTGGACACAACTGAGCGATTAAGCAGAGCACTACATATATACGTATGTGTGTATATATATATGTATATATACATACATATATATGTATGTACACACACACACACACACACACACGTACCACAACTTCATATTCATTCATCTATCAATGGACGTTTAGGTTGTTTCCATGTCTTTGGCCTGCCGACTTTTAAAAATTATTGGCAAACATTTAAAATTGGGAATTTTACATGAAATTGCAGATGTGGATCATTGATCCTAGAGATAGTTTCCCCTTTCTAGAAAGAACACATGCTTTCCAGGCTAACACAGAGCTTACTAGCCTCTTTATCCATTTATGACACCTGCCGCTGCAGGCATCTGACTTTAGGGCCCTGCCATAAATTAAGGCAAGAAAGACATTGCTGCATGCAGAGCTTAAGAATGACAGAGGCAGAGATGTAGGGATGATGGTAATCAATAATGGGGGACATTTAAAAATTAAGGAGAAGGGAACTGAAGAGAAGACAAAATAAAACAAAGAGGGCAATCAAAGACGCCAGTTCATTAGTGTCAAACAGAAAAAGTGTTGCTACATTCCTACTGATGCCCCTGCTGCTCTCATTCTGCTCCATCCCCAAGAACCCTGGGAACCAGACCCTGCTGCAGGATTCAGGAAGAGCTGGCCCGTGATCACTGTGAACCGAGCTGGACCTCACCCCCACCACACTGCTGAGCCCACTGGTTTTGCTCCTAATCCTTCCCCTGGTCAATCCTGCTCCCCACATGTTCTTCCCACCCCACTCTAGGTTGTGGGAGGCTTTCTGTTGGAAAGAAGACATGGGTATGATCATGCATGTGGAATCCTAAGGTATTAGCACAGGATGTTTGCAGAGACCAAACCCCAACTACCATCCAGGCTGTTAGTCAGACTATGAAGCTAAAAGATGTACATGATGTTGTTTTCATCACAGGAGACTGGAATGGAAATGTAGGAAGTCCAAGAGATACCTGAAGTAACAGACAAGTTTGACCTTGGAGTACAAGTGAAACAGGGCAAAGGCTAATAGAGTTTTGCCAAGAGAACTTATTGGTCATAGCAAACACCCTCTTCCAACAACACAAGAGAAGATTCTACACATGGACATCACCAGATGGTCAATATCAAAATCAGATTGATTATATTCTTTGCAGTCAAAGATGGAGAAGCTCTATACAGTCAGCAAAAACAAGACCAGGAGCTGACTATGGCTCAGATCATGAACTTCTTATTGCCAAATTCAGACTGAAATAGAAGAAAGTAGGGAAAACCACTAGACCATTCAGGTATGAACTAAATCAAATATAATCTTATGATTATACAGTGGAAGTGAGAAATAGATTCAAGGAATAAGATCTGATAGACAGAGTGCCTGAAGAACACTGTACAGGAGGCAGTGATCAAAACCATCCCCAAGAAAAAGAAATGCAAAAAGACAAAATGGTTGTCTGAGGAGGCTTTACAAATAGCTGAGAAAAGAGAAATGAAAGGCAAAGGAGAAAAGGAAAGATATACCCATTTGAATGCAGAGTTCCAAAGAATAGCAAGGAGAGAGAAGAAAGGCTTCCTCAGTGATCAAATGCCAAGAAATAGAGGAAAACAATAGAATGGGAAAGACTAGATATCTCTTCAAGAAAATTAGAAATACCAGGGAAACATTTCATGCAAAGGTGGGGTACAATAAAGGACATAAACAGTATAGACCTAACAGAAGCAGAAGATATTAAGAAAAGGTGGCAAGAATACACAGAACGGTACAGAAAAGACCTTCATGACCCAGATAATCACAATGGTGTGATCACTCACCTAGAGCCAGACATCCTGGAATGTGAAGTCAAGTGGGCCTTAGAAAGCATCACTATGAACAAAGCTAGTGGAGGTGATGGAATTCCAGCTGAGCTATTTCAAATCCTAAAAGATGATGCTTTTAAAGCGCTGCAGTGGCCACAAGACTGGAAAAGGTCAGTTTTCGTTCCAATCCCAAAGAAAAGTAATGCCAAAGACTGTTCAAACTACTGCACAATTGCACTCATCTCACATGCTATCAAAAATGCTCAAAATTCTCCAAGTGAGGTTTCAATAGTACGTGAATTGAGAACTTCTTGAGAGTCCCTTGGACTGCAAGGAGATCCAACCAGTCCATTCTGAAGATCAGCCCTGGGATTTCTTTGGAAGGAATGATGCTAAAGCTGAAACTCCAGTACTTTGGCCACCTCGTGCAAAGAGCTGACTCATTGGAAAAGACTCTGATGCTGCGAGGGATTGGGGGCAAGAGGAGAAGGGGATGACAGAGGATGAGATGGCTGGATGGCATCACTGACTCGATGGACGTGAGTCTCAGTGAACTCCGGGAGTTGGTGATGGACAGGGAGGCCTGGCATGCTGCGATTCATGGGGTCGCAAAGAGTCGGACACGACTGAGTGACTGATCTGATCTGATCTGAAGAAGAGGCAAAGGAAACAGAGATCAAATTACCAACAGGATCATCAAAAAGCAAGAGACTTCCAGAAAAACATCTATTTCTGCTTTATTGACTATGCCAAAGCCTTTGACTGTGTGGATCATAAAAAACTGTGGAAAATTCTTGAAGAGATGGGAATACCTGACCACCTTACCCGCCTCCTGAGAAATCTGTACACAGGTCAAGAAGCAACAGTTAGAACTGGACATGGAACAACAGACTGGTTCCAACCAGTTTGACTGGTTCCAATGTTGATTCAAAAATATAAAGATCATGACATCTGGTCCCATCATTTCATGGCAAATAGATGGGGAAACAATGGAAACAGTGACAGAATTTATTTTCTTGGGCTCTAAAATCACTGCACATGGTGAATGCAGCCATGAAATTAAAAGACGCTTGCTCCTTGAAAACCTATGCTCATAGAAAACCTATGACAAACCTGCTGCTGCTGCTAAGTCGCTTCAGTCGTGTCCAACTCTGTGAGAACCCATAGACAGCAGCCCACCAGGCTCCCCCATCCCTGGGATTCTCCAGGCAAGAACACTGGAGTGGGTTGCCATTTCCTACTCCAATGCATGAAAGTGAAAAGTGAAAGTGAAGTCGCTCAGTCGTGTCCGAATCTTAGCGACCCCATGGACTGCAGCCTACCAGGCTCTTCCGTCCATGGAATTTTCCAGGCAAAAGTACTGGAGTGGGGTGCCACTGCCTTCTCTGATGACAAACCTAGACAGCATATTTAAAAACAAAGACATCACTTTGCCAACAAAGGTCCGGCTAGTAAAGGCTATGGTTTTTCCAGTAGTCATGTATGGATGTGAGAGTTGGACTATAAAGAAAGCTGAACGCCAAACAATTGATGCTTTTTAACCATGGTGTTGGAGAAGACTCTTGAGAGTCTCTTGGACTGCAAGGAGATCCAACCAGTCCATCCTAAAGGAAATCTATCCTGAATATTCATTGGAAGGACCGATGCTGAAGCTGAAGCTCCAATACTTTGGCAACCTGATGAGAAGAACTGACTCATTGGAAAAGACCCTGATGCAGGGAAAGACTGAAGGTGGGAGAAGGGGATGACAGAGGATGAGATGGTTGGATGGCATCACTGACTCAATGGACATGAGTCTGAGTAAACTCCAGTAGTTGGTGATGGACAGGGAAGCCTGGCATGCTACAATTCAGGGGATTGCAAAGAATTGGACACAACTGAGCAACTGAAGTGAGCTGAACTGACCTGCTAAAGACTGGATGTCAGGGAGAAGCTTTAGGACCTGAGGAACTGTTGGGCCTCTCTGGGCTTTGGTTTGCTCATCTGAGAAGTGGGAGACGCAACAGTATACGAGACACGGGGCTGCAGGGGCAGGATGCGGGATACTTGAAAAGTGCTGAGCTCAGAGGCCATCAGAGGCCAACCTGTAGAGAGCATTCAGGAACCTGAGCATCACTTGATGTTACCCAGTCACATCCCTGGCTGATCATACCTTACTCCAAAATGGAAAGTAAGGTAACTAATAAGAAAGTGGTGGGGGACAAGGGAGATGTCTGTGTAATCTGGGCAGGGACTAAGTCCAGGTAAGCCTATATGACTGTCATTCCAGGAAACACTGAACCAACAGAGAGAGACAGAGAGGCTGGAAGTGCCTGGAACTAGGTCACATTAAGGAGCTGCTCTCAGGAGGCAGATCCACATCATCCTCACATCTGTCCTTCCCATCCTCGCTGGCCAAGCCCTCAGCTCTTTGAGATACCCTTGTATCTTTCCAGTGCACTTCGCCTTTATTCTTTTTAAAATCAATTGCTTTTAAAATCAATATCCTTTTAAATTCATTGTCTTCATTGTTGTAGAAAACAACGAAAATTTAGACAAACACGTTTTGGGGGGGAAAAAAGCTATTCTTTTCTGTTGAAACAAACAAGGCTGTCTTTACACTTTCATTTCATTACCTGTCTTCATTAATGAGACTCTAGATAACAGCTTGCACACAGCCATTCTCTCACTTCAGTTACTACTGCAATTAGGTGGAAGAATTAGTTTTTCGTTAAAAAAATAGCTTTTATTATTGGAGCAAAGCCAAGTCCATGAAGCTTGCAGCGTCTGGCTTCTACCTCCTGAAGAAGACAGGGCTGGCTCCATGGCTCCATGTGTTCAGGGAAGGTAACCGTGTGCTGTGGGCCCCACCAGACTGGGACCAGCGAGCACAGCCCAACAGGAGGAAGGCCACTGCCACAGCTGGGTCTCTGGAAGTAGCCCAACCAGGATGCTTCACGCTGCTGGCAACCCAGTCCAATCACAGTGCAAAGTAGATTTCAAATGCTCTTCACTGACATTTGAGTTTTCCCAAAGATCTGCTGCCTATCCCAGCCCCAGAACACTTGAGATCCACGCAGAACCACCACGTGGTTCAAGGCCGCTACATGGTGTCCTCTGGTTTGTAACAGATCTCTCTTTCAGAGAGATAATCAGTAATCGGAGAATCTTCCCTGCTTTATCCCTAGGGGAGGTTAGGTATCCAAACAGGAAGCAGAAAGAGCCTGCACATGAACCTGGCTTTTATCTTCCACCAACCTAAATCTATTGAGGTTAAGGTTAAGGTTTTAGGAAAAAGACAGACAGCAGTACTATTCACAATAGCCAAGACATGGAAACAACCTAAAAGTCCATCAACAGAGGAATGGCTAAAAAGATGTAGTACATTTATACAATGGAATACTATCCAGCCATAAAAAGGGATGAAATAATGCCATTTGCAGCAACATGGATGGACCTAGAGATGATCATACTAAGTAAAGTAAGTCAGAAAGACACAAATACCATATGATAACCACTTACATATGGAATGTGAAATATGATACAAATGAATTTATCAACGAAACAGAAAGAGACTCCCAGCATAGAGAACAGACTTGTAGTTGCCAAGGGGGAGAGAGGTGGAGGTGGAAAGGACTGGGAGTCTGGGGTTAGCAGATGCAAACTAGTAACATATAGGAAGGATAAACAATAAGGTCCTTGCTGTAGAGCACAGGGAACTGTATTCAATATCCTGTGATAAACCATTAATGAGAAAGAAGATGAAACACAATAAATATAGGTATAACGGAGTCACTTTGCTGTATAGCAAAAGCTAACACAACATTGTAAATCAAATAGACTTCAATAACATTTAAAAAATAATATCAATACTCCTGTTTTTCTGACTTATCTATAACAGGAAAACAGGTAAACTCTTTTCCCTGCACTTATAAGACAAATCTATTCCTGCTTTTGCAAAGCTGACCGCACAGCTCTCTCTTCAGGTCCCCCCTTAGTCATGCTGCACACTTGGCATTAGTATGAACTCCAACCCCACTTTCCTCCCCTTCCCAGCTGCAACTCCTGACCGTGAAATCCTGCTTAAGGGTTTTTTCCTTCTCTCCTTCTCAACTGGTGCTTTCCCAGTCAGTCTGAGCACTTCCTCCAACAATAATATAAGACCAAGAATTTTTTTAAATGGATATCCGTGTTCAGAAAACAATACGACGACTCCTACCAGAAATACACACGTGCCATGGAATAAGTGAAGAGCCGTTCCCTGGGGGCCACTGCGCTTCCTCCTGAACTGGTCTTGTGTCTGTGTCCATAGCACCAGAACCAGCTGGAAAGTGACCAGGTAAGGAATTCAGCTACCTTAAAAAAATCTATTCAGTGAAAACCACTGCACTAATAAATTAACCATTTATTAGTGTGATGGCTAATTTTACATGTCAACTCAGCTAGGCCATGGCACAGAGTTTTTGGCAAAATGCCAGTCTAGATGCTGCTGTGAAGATTCTTCAGATGCGATTTCAAGCAAAGCATCTCCATAGTGTGGGTGGGCCTCATCCAAGCAATTGAAGGTCTTAAGAGCAAAGAGCAAATTTTCTCAAAAAAGAAGGAATTTTCCTTAAGAATCAATACAGAAACCTGACATGAGTTTTCAGCCTGATGGCCCATGAAATTCAGACTCAAAGCTACAATGTCAACTCTTAACCTGAATTTCCAGGCTGCGGACTGTCCTAGAGATGTTGGAAAATAAATCTGTGTGTGTGTGTTCCATGGGTTCTGTTTCTCTGGGGAACCCTAACTTGACTCACATTTACTGCATGTTAGGGAAGTAGAAACACCTCGAATAATTCACATTTCACAATTTCACGGAAGACCAGGCAGGACCTTCACCAGATCTCACCACGCAAACTACCCTGAGAAAGTCATTTCACCTCTCTGACTTGCCCATATTCTAAACGCAGTGACTCGCACCCACTTCCCTGGATATCAGACTCTATTAAAATGAGATCATGTGTGTAAAGCATCTAACACAATGCCTGCCTGACACATGATATTCAATGCATTCTTACAGCATCCTACAAGGAAGACATTAAATGAAAACCAGACAAAAAGTACTTAGAATGGCAACGATGGCATATTACAAAAAGTATATCATTTTCAGGACTTGAAAAAACTTCTCACCTTCTTTCACATTGACGCCTAAAATCCCAGCAATTAACATTCATTCTTTCTTTTAACTGAAGTGTAGCTGATTTACAATGTTGTGTTAGGTTCAGGGATACAGCAAAGTGATTCAGTTATTTAACACAAATGTATTCTTTTTAAGGTTCTTTTCTCTTACAGATTTTTGCAAGATATTGAGTACAGTTACCTGTGCTATCCAGTTGGTCCTCATTGGTTATCTACTTTATATACAATAATGTGTATCTGCTAATCTCAAACTCCTAATTTATTCCTCCCCCTCTTTCCCCTTTGGTAACCCTAAGCTTATTTTCTATGTCTGTAATTCTATTTCTGTTTTGTAAATAAATCAATGTGTATCATCTTTTTAGACTCCACAGATAAGTGATATCATATGATATTTATTTTTCTTTGACTTACTTCACTTAGTATGATAATCTCTAGGTCCACTCATACTGCTGTGAATACCATTGTTCCATTCTCTTTAATGGCCGAGTAGTATTCCATTGTATATATATATATATACCACATCTTTTTTATCCACTCATCTGTTAATGGACCTTTGGGTTGCTTCCACATCTTGGCTAATGTAAATAGCGCTACAATGAATGCTGAGGGGAATGTATCTTTCAAATTACAGTTTTCACCAAATATATGCCCAGGAGTGGGATTGCTGGATCATATGGTAACTCTAAAGACTATTCATAAAATAAAGATTCATTGTTCTAGTTTAAAGCCTTTTTATTTCTAATCCAGTTTCTCCCATACAGGAAAGAGTAAGTGATGTCAGTCATTCATCCGTTAGTGTGAATAAGAGCGTGAGCGTCCATCGTGAAGGATATTTTGATAAAAGGAAGAAGTGACACAGAGGCTCCTAAGAGGTAAAACAAACTCTGTCTGCCTCATCATTTCCCCTAGAGCCATGTGACTCTCAGACCCAAAGGAGTACTAACAGAACCGTGGGCTGGCCGTAATTCAGATCACCCCTAAAGAGAACCACTGCCTGGGGTTTGAGCTCATAATTCAGATGTGACCGTCCTCTCCTCTGCTTCCTTAGCTCAGGGCTCAGGCTCTCTCTCCCACTCTGCTGAGCCAGAGACAGACGGCCTCGTCTTCTCTCCGCCACGCTGCCTCTCCAGGGAGAACGTGATCTGTCCGGCGGTGTGACAGAATCAGAAGATCTGTTTCCAAGCCTGGTGCCACAGCGTCTGAGATCCTCCTGCGAGGGCCTCACTTGTCAGCGTTCTCGCTGTGACAGGCCTGCAAACCGCACTTACAGGAGGGCTAATAAACCACATAAAGGCCCCCTAAGCTATTAGTAATGCAGGCAATTTCCCCCAAAACAGAATGGTGCAGGTCACCTGAGAGCAATCAAAGCCACGACCCAGAGAAAAGGCAGAAAGCTGAAAAAAAGTAAAACTGTTCCCACTCTGGTGAATTCTCTACCTCGCTACAATAAGGTAGGAGGCCCACAGATCAGGGCTTTCACCGCCAGTTCAGGCATTTACTGGCCACGTGGCCTCGTTCCACACCTTTGAGTCACAGCTTCTGTGAACCCTGGATTCCTCATCTATGACTGAGAACAGCACCTACCTCCCAGAGTTGTTCCAGAAGAGGAATATATGGTCCAGGGCCCCGAGGACCAAGCCGAGCAACAAGAGGAATAGATGAAGGACAGTGATCATTTTAAAGAGCTATGCCAACACAGCCGATTGGACAGAGCCCTATGGTCAGAGCTGCGCAGCCTGGGGCAAACTTCCAAGCCCCTGGGAGCTTTCCGGTCCTATCTTAGTTAATGACTGAATTCAACCAGATTACTGTAAGGGTCAGCGGGGACACGCGTATAGCACATAGTAGGCACTGCAAAAACAAGAGGCTCAACGTTCTTACCCCAAGCTCCTCTACAGTCCATTCCCCACGCATAAGCCAGACTGAACCTTTAAAAGCAGCAGTCAGAGTGCAGCCTGCCCGTCCTCAGACCCCCAACGACACCCCGCTGCCCTCGGAGTGACCCCAAAGCCTGTGCTCTGGCCACAAGGCCTCACTGTCAGTCTTCAGCTTTCTGCTCAAATGTTTGTTTGTTGTGTTTTGTCCTGTTTGGCCACACCCAGCGGCATGTGAGATCTCATTTCCCTGACTAGGGATTGAACCCGCGCTTCCTGCAGTGGAAGTGCAGAGTCTTAACTGCCGGACCACCAAGGACATCCAAATGCCATCTTTTTAGAGAAGTTCTTTCTGAACAACCGGACACTGTAATATCGCCCCCTCCTCCCTTCCCTCAAACTCCCGCCTCCTCCACCCCCCACCCCCACCCCCCGACGCCGCCAACCTGCTTCAGTTCCCCCACAGCACCCGTCACCACCCGACACGTTGTTCAGTCCACAAGAATCTGTATGCTGCCTGTCTGCAAAACATGCTCCATGAGCACAGGAGCTGTGTTTTCTTCTCGGTTCGCTCACCAGCTCCTGACCCAGTGACAAGCCCATAGCAGGGGCTCAGTCAGCGTTTGTGAAATGGAAAGATAAACAGTGCATGGGATTTGCAAAAGCACCTGTCCTGCCCAGCACTCAGGAAGGGCTCAGGAAACGCCGGTCTCTCCTCCCTGCTCCCACAGTCATCGCCCGCCAGACTTGCCCTGAAGCTTGTCTTGGAAGAAGAGGTTCACAGCATCACCCACAACCCACAGTGAACTTTCTAACCACACAGCAGAAGTGGAACCACCCTCAGCCAGCTCACTGGGGAGGGTCAGAGACCGAGGTCAGGCAGAGCCCTGGGGGCTGGCAGCACCGGCCCCCTGCCTAGCCTCACCACCCACCTGCCACGTGACTGTGGGTCAGCCCGGGACCTGCTCTGAGCTTCAGTTTCCTAATCTGCAGAGAGAATCCACCTCCTAGGGCTGCTGCTGGGACGAAGTGAGCGCAGCGCCTGGAAGTGCTGACACAATGCCAGCTCCCGTTATGATCGTCAGTTAGCACCAGTGAACATGCTGCCAGTGTGAAAGGTATTCGCGTCTTCACAACTTCTATTCTTAGACGGTTTCACTTATTTATGGTTAACTCTGGAGCTAATGGAGTCCCCAGATTTTAGGTGGATCTAAAAACAGGAAACAGTGATAGTCTTTTGCTTATAAAAAGCAGCATTCTCATTTCAGAAGCCATTTTTCACTTCCCTAGGATTCTGAAACGTCTACACCTCAGACTTCCTGATTCTTCGGTTCTACTAACAAGATAAGTCTGCCTGGAGTCATAGTGATTACATGTATTCTAGAAATAAATTTAGACATCTGTGTTGTCTGCTTAATACTCCCATTATGATAGAGGTTTTTTTAAGACTTGTTTATTTATTGGCTCTGGCGGATCTGTGCCACACACAGCCTATCTCTAGCGGGGGTGCACAGGCTTCCCGTTGTGGGGGCTTCTCTTGTCTCGGGCACAGGCTCTAGGCACGTGGCTTCAGCAGTGGTAACGTGGGCTCAGCAGCTGCGGCACACAGGCTGAGCTGCTCCGCGGCATGTGGGACCTCCTGGGACCAGGCACGGAACCGATCTCCCCTGCATTGCAAGGCAGATTCGTAACCACCGGACCACCCAGAAAGGCCTATTATAGAGTTCTTTAAGGTAAGTTATCTGGATTTTCTAAATTAATTTCAAACAAGGGGACTCGGTTCATTTTATAAAACATAATATACATTTTTTAAAATGTATAGATAGAAAGCATTTGAAATGTTTAGCTAACCTGGGCATTTAAACCTAGAAACACCACAACACAAGTTCAACTAGAAGGTTCTGCCTCCACTGAGTCTGAAAGTCGCAGGATACATCTGCAACTACAGATACATCAGCGTCTCAGATCACCTTCCTGGGCCCTGCATGGCAGCAAAGGCACAGGCTTTGGGGAACCTGAACTGGGCCCCGCAACAGAGGGAGCTTAAACTTCGACTCAGAGGAACCCTCTCCAAGGGGATTCTGTGGCTGGAGGAAGGGATCAAGGAGAGGGAAATTTGGAGGCCAAGCAGGAACACACAAGCAGGAAGGGCTTTTCCCTCATGAAGAGAACTGCAACCCACTCGCAGGGCGCCGATGATGAACCAGCCACGTGCTCTGCAAAGCCCACACCCCGAGCCTTCTCTCCCTGGGCTAACGCTAGAGCCTTCGGAAGCAACAGCTGGTGGGTAAGGGAGAAAACGGAGAAGGCAGAGACAGGAAACCAGTTATGTCCTTTGCCACTTCCACCTGAATCTGGCTCAAGCTGAGCGAAGAGAGGAGCTTTGATAACACACAAGACCAGACTGCATTATATTGTTATGCGTCTAGGCTCAAATCTTTAATGCTTGAAAGTAATCCAAGGACTCGCAATAGGGAAGAAACTTTTTGTTCTATTACCAGTTAATCACTAAAGGGAAGTGTCTACACAACGGCCCATCTCTGGGAACTCTGCCTCCGAGGTAATGAGCATTAAGCAAAAATACCTTTGTTTAGCTCACAGGAAGCATCCTGACCAAGCCCACCTGTGAATGACTGCAGGAAGGGAGAAATTAACACATTCCCTCGGGAGACTGACCAGAACCAGGGAATGTTTGACTCCACCCCCTCCCACTTTAGTATAAAAGCCTGAATTCTAACTCAGGCAGGACGGTTCTTTGGGACATGAGTTCACCATATTCTTAGCTTGCTGACTTTTCAATAAAGCTGCTATTCCTTGCCCCCAACAACTTGTTTCTTGATTTACTGGCCTGTCGCGTGGTGAGCAACATGAGCCTGGCCTCAGTAACACTTTCCATTATCTAAGAGTGACCGGAAAAGCGGAATCTGTCTTGAGTTTTTCCTTGGGGGCAGAAATAGAGATTGGTGAAAAAGAATAAATCTGATTTCTCTTCCTACCCTAATCAATAAATAGATTGCACATAAAAATAGTGCTCTGTAGCTCTCGTGCCCCTCTTCCCATAGGCAACCAGCTTCAACTCTTTGGTTATTACGGCATTCGTCTCTATAGTTCTAAACAATATGCACATGGTAGTATCTATATTCATCGATTTTAGATATTATCTAATGAATTCCAATTATGGTAGACAAAGATTATACCATCGTTACATAACTTTTGCTTAAAGCCATAGCTAGTGATTTCATGGTTAATTTCATGCTAATTTAGTCACTGCTGAGTCAGGCAGCATACCATGATTAGATTTCCTTGCATAATCAAAATTTCATTTTTCTTGGAGTTAATAATTGCCTCATTTCTCCCTATTGTCTTCATTTAAATTTCTAATTTATGATACGTGCAAAAAGCTCCTCTCGACATTCATTTTCCCTGTGGTCAAATCGGCCCCATTTTTGCTCCTGGAGAAGTCTTTTCTGGTGCTGTCCGCCCTCCTTCTCCTTCTCAGCTGCCTGCCCTCAGGTCTGCTGTACAATGATGCTGGGCCACCCTCCGTCATCATCTGCTGATCCTCTTCATCTCTTCAATGACCTTCCTATTGGGTGCTAAGTGTCTGATGTTCTCTTAGAACACCCCTACCCTACTAAGTTGTAACAGCTTTGTCCGTGGTCCACGAGACCTGAGGGTCCTTGAGGTAGGAGCATCATGTCACCCACCTCTGTGACCCCAGGATCCTATCCAGCTGGCGCTCAATCCATACCCAGCATGTCAATGCTATGTGCCAACCACTGTTCCGGGCACAGTGAAAAGACGATGCTCACAGGAACATGATGAAGTCACAGCTGCCCATCTACAGCTAAGCAATCAAGCCCACTGGAAGCAGATAGAGTCACAGCACCCCTGGCCCTGAGCTAAGCGTGCTAAATCCAGAGCTCAAGCTCACACAGGCAGGTGGCTCCAGAAAACACACTGTCTGCCTCTCCGTCAGACTGCTTACACTGCAGAGAAGCTTGTCTTAACTCAAGAAAAAGTAAACTGGCCCAGCCTGCTGATAAACCAGGTGCAGCTGTGGCATACGACACACAAATGTTCAAACTTCTGCCCCCAGGATGAACAGATCAATTTCAAAAAGGTATCCAGAAAGGTGCTTTTGGATATATCAATATAAACCACAATCTAACTTGGCTTTTCACCACAATAACTGAGCCTATGATTTTCCTTTTCTCCACTCCTCCTCTCCCTGATTTCTCACCTCACAGCTTTCTCTTACTCCATGATGACTCAGCAGTAACTATTCACAAAAAAAAGGAGATCAGAGGTTCATTATTAGAAATTTATTGAAATTCCACAATTCCCAAGGGCAGAGGCTTAGAATACAAAGCCCAATCTTCTTCTTCTAAGGGGACATCATTCCTCTCAGAATTTTATTAAAGTACAGTTGATTTATAATGTTGTGTTAACTTCTGCTACACAGCAAAATGACTCGGTTACACATATATATTCTTTTTCATATTCTTTTCCATCGGGGTTTATCACAGGATTGAATACAGTTCCCATTCTCATTATTAAAGTCAGAATAGAGATAAGACTACAATGAAGCAATGACTTTTTGTAAAGACAGCTTTCACATGTCTCTAAGAAATCAGTGCTGTTCTGGTTTACAACTTACCTGGCTCCACAAATCGTGAGAGATTTTTAAATTATCAGCTAATAGGAACTTCCCTGGTGGTCCAGTGGTTAAGAATTCACCTTGCAATGCAAAGGATGCGCTTGATCTCTGGTCAGGGAACTAAGATCCCACACGCCTGGGAGCAACTAAGCCCACTCACTGCAACTGAGCTCCACCGCCACAACTCGAGAGTCCCCGCAACACAAGGACAGCCCCCGCGCGACGCAAGGAATAGCCCGTGAGCAACCAAATAAATAAGTATTTTAAAGATAAAATATCAGCTAATTCACACTGGCTATCTGTTTTACATATGGTAACTTACATGCTTCAATGCTATTCTCTCCAATCATCCCACCCTCGCCTCCCCCACGGAGTCCAAAAGTCTGATCTTTACACCTGTGTCTCCTTTGCTGCCCTAGAGGTAGGACTGTCGGTACCATCTTTCTAAAGTCTATATATATGTGTTAATATTTTTAGTATTAGTTAGTATTTGTCTTTCTCTTTCTTCAAAGCTGGTGCTCTGGGACCACCTAGAGGGACAGGGATAGGGTGGGGAGGGAGGTGGGAGGGGGTTCAGGATGGGGGGACACATGTATACCTATGGCCGCCTCATGCTGATGTATGGCAAAAGCCATCACGATATTGTAAAGCAATTATCCTCCAATTAAAATAAAGTAATTAATTTTTTAAAATATCAGCTAATAATATACTCATATAGCACCAAGCAATATAAAATACTCTCTCACTCAAAGTTACATACACCCAGAGAGATAAAAAAGAACCAGTGAAAATAACTAAGAATATAAAGCAAACACTAAGTAACTCCCAGAAGAATCACAGTGCCTGACACCAAGCTGACTCATCACCCCACTGTGTCTCCACCTTCAGGTCCAGCAGTTTATTTTTATATTCAAAAAGGAAGCATTCAGGGTTTAGGAGCAGACTATGGACCACAGAATTCTAAAACTTTCCAACCATACTCAGTCTTTTACTCCTGAGAACAGAGAGTTGCTGCTGTTCAGTCGTTAAGTCGTGTCCGACTCTCTGCCACCCTGTGGGCTGCAGCGCACCAGTCCCTGTCAGGCCAGCTCCCCTGTCCTTCACCATCTCCCGAGGTTTGCTCAAATTCACCTCCATTGAGTTGGTGATACTATCTAAGTATCTCAAAAGCAGATCAACAATCAGATATCTAATTCTCATGATTTTTTTTATTGGTGATATTCACCAATTCCTGTAATTTGCCATCAGTGGAAGAAATAAAGTTTGGTTCACAGTTTACTAAATAAATGGGAGACTAATCTTCTGTTTCGCAAAGACAAAAAAAGCATCAAAGAAAAGGATGGAAAAGGTGCCAACAATGAATGACTTTCCCTACATCTCTTCTCTAAAACTCCCAAGAGTTCAATGAGCATGTTGAACCCCACCTGAAAGTTTATGTTCAGTCTGAATGGATAATTTTTGTCCTTCTGAACTCTTGAGACAAAGGCTGATGCTCAATAATGTTTAACCTTCTGGGAACGCAGGAGGAGGAAAGGCTGAGAGGGAAATGTCACACCTGGTTATAATCACAGTTCAAGGGCAATGTGACAACTGAGTTGTCTTACTCTGTAAGTTGTCTTACTCTGAAAAAGGAGCTCATTTTCAACACTTATGCTGCCTGTTTAAAAAGAATTACTCTTCTGCAGCTACAAGTTGTTAACAGTTAACAGCATGAGGTCACACATCCTGTAAGGACTCCATTGCTTCTTAAAGATCCATGCTTAGCTGTCCAGTTCAATAAATATAACTGGTGGCAAAGCAGCTAAAAATTACAGTCCATTCTCAATTACCCATGCCCATTTGTAATAGGGCTAAATAAAATTCACAGACAATTCTAAAGCACCCCAGCTAGTAAGAGTTTCAAGCAGTCTTAAGTAAGCTTTAAACCAAACTGGTCATCAGCTCATGGCCCTATTTAGTGACAGAGAAATACAAGTACGAGCAGCAAAACGAAAGCAATAACATTCCTCCGGAAAACCATCTCCTAAGCCCAGTCACATAATGGAATGTGAGGTCAATATTATTAACTCCAATCGATTAGGCAACTCGAATTTCAGCCCTCATCAAAATTTCATGATCTCTGTGAGAAGATGTAAAGTGCAATTTGCTGGAGTAAAGTAATGCTGAAATGGAAGGACTCCATTACTATGAAAAGACTGTAAGATTAGGTCTCATTTGAGTTTCAGCAAGACAAAGTCATGCCACGTGATGGCACGTTGCCTTCAGGTCAGTTTTGTTTCAGTAATAATTCCAGTTTCATCAATAAATCTACAAAGAAGCAGAAAAGCAGTCTCAGGGAGAAATCAGCTTTTTAGAGATGACAATTAAAGAATATGCCTATATAACTGACTCGTCTGTTTTACAGTATTTGTTTAAATTTTAAATAATAAGCACACTTTTCCCCACCATTCACCAATACGGCTTCATAAAATGCTCCAAGTGAAAAGCCAACAAATGAGCAAACTGTCCTTTGTTAAGAGAAAAAATAAAAGACATGAAAAGACAGCCATGGGAATATAGCTCCCTTCTGTCTTTCTGAAAACATTTTAATAGTAAATATCTGAATATGAAAAAGAATATGTATATAATATGATAACTGAATCACGATGCTGCACACTACAAACTAATACAAGATTACAAACCAACTATAATTTTAAAAATTTAAGTAAATATTCAAAATCTGGAAACGATATTAACAAAAATTTAGGCTCTATGGAAAACTAAACCCAGAAGAGGGACTAGATGAAGCAAAGTGTTAACGAGGTAAATTTTGAATAAAGATATGTTTGGGTTTTTTGTTTATTTGTTTTTCATTGTGAAAAGTTTCGAGCTTATACTCATAATAGAAAAACAAAGAGCTACCATCTGTCTACACCCAGCTTCAACAATCACCATCTCTTAATCAGCATCATTTGGATGAGACCCACACTCACATTTCCTCCCCTCCTCCTCCTGCTGGATTATTCTGAAGCAAACTCCAGGGATCTTATTATTTCATTACTATTATATCAATAGTATAAATCTCTAAAAGATAATGACCCCTTATCGATGTAAATATTAATATATTTCTTAATACCATCAAATATCCCATCAGTCATCCGTTTTTCTCAAGGGTCCTTTTTTCATTTGATTTGTTTATTCAAACAAGGCTTATATCTTACATTTGGTGGATAGGTCTCTTAATCCACTGTTAATCCATAGATTATCCCTCCCACTTTTTACGTCTTACAATTTATTTGTTGAGGAAATTGCAGTGCTTGCCCCAAAGCTCCCCAGAGTCTGGATTTTGCTGACCCCGCCTTCAGTATATCACCTGACACACAGCTCCGCCACATGCTCTGTGCAAGCCTGTCTCTGATCCAAAGCGGTGCTGGTCCTTTCATCATCGGGCACCTGAGGTCTCTCCTGAGGGTCAGCATCACTGATGACCACCCTCTAGGTCACCGTTCATCAGCGTCTGCAAAGTGGTGACACCTAATTCCATCAGTCCTTCCCTCCCAGCCATACGATTACTGTGTAGAATAATTCTTACAGCAAAGACATGACAATGCTTCATTCTTTCCCTTTACTATTTTCCGGAGAAGTGAGTCAGTTCACTTAGCATTCTCCAAAGGTCAGCAATAAGGGTTTGGGTTTTTTTTTTTTTTAATATCATATATCATGGATTTTAGATACACTGATGTGACTCAATCTACTGTGATCATTATCCTCATTGACCAGGCAAGCAGGAGCCTCTCCAAGTTTAACATTGATTCGATACAGTATTGAATCTCCAGAGAATCTCTCCTGGTTATTTTGACAAGACTACAGTCATCTTTGATGCTTTCTTGTCTTCTGGTTTGACAAAATGTACCAAGCTCAGTGAAGTCTGGAAACAGGTACTAATACGTCACATGCATTTTAATGTAATACTAATAAACCACATATCACATACTCTCCTAAGGTTTCAGCCTTGGTAGCCATTGTGTATTACAGGCATATTTCTCTGGTGGCTCAGACGGTAAAGAATCCGCCTGCAATGTGGTAGGCCTGGGTTTGATCCCTGTGTTAGGAAGATCTCCTAGAGAAGGGAACGGCAACCCACTCCAGTGTTCTTGCCTGGAGAATTCCATGGACAGAGGAGCCTGGCAGGCTACAGTCCACGGGGTCGCAAGAGTTGGACACAACTGAGAGACTTTCACACAGGTGTATATTAAAGGAGACTAAGAGGTCAATCTAGTGACAAGTAAATACACAATGAGATCCTGGCTGGAAAAAACAAGGCCAATATTGGAACAACTGGCAAATCTGAACATGGATACATGTTAGACAACAGTATCAGATCAATGTTAAAATTCCTGAATTTGATAACTGTCATATAATATGTAAGAGAAAGTCCTGGTTCTTAGGTGATACAAATTTAAAGTGTTTGGGAATGAAGAGTTATGATGTTTGCCACTTCCCCAAATTGTTCCCAAAAATGTGTGTACAGAAAAATCAAATGGCAAAATACTGATAATCTAGATGAAGATTATAGTATTCAGAATTATTGCTTTTGAACTTATAAGTTTGAAATTTCAAAAAAATAAGGAATTGAAGATAAAAGGCAAAAAAAAAAAAAAAAAAAAGATGTACTGGGCTCATCCTTCCTTTCTCATTGCAGACCTGGAATTAGCCGTTTCTCCAAGTGCTGCTAAGCGCCCTCAGCCCGTCCTTCTACCTAGCCCTTGAGCCCAGTGACTCACTGCAGCCCTTCCTCACAGCACTCTCCTGGGTTGCCCTGGGCTCCTCACACCAAGATCTGGGACTAACCCAAGTGAGGCAGCAGGCTGGCTTCCAGGGGAGACCACGCTGCTGCAACCAGGCCCGGAGCCGGCCCCCCGCCCCGCCTGCACCCACTCAGCCCGTCCCCCAGGTGCTCCCCCTCGATGCATCACTTACACTGCAGAGCCCCCAAGCTCTGCCTCAGAACCTGAGCCAGCCTGAGTCTGACACAGCTGGACACAGCCTGAGCTTGTTTCCATAGGAAACAACACAGGAGGCTTGCCTGATGGTCCAGCGGTTACAACTCCATGCTCCCAAGGCAGGAGGCAAGGTTCAATCCCCAGTTAGGGAGCTAGATCCCGCATGCCACAACTAAAGATTCTGCATGTGGCAACCGAGACACAGTGAAGCCAAAGAAATCATAAAATTTAAGAGAAAAAGAAATGACACAGAGGATTCCCCAAGAGTCCAGTGGTCAGGACTCTGCACTTCCACCGCAGGGGGCGTGGCTTCAACCCCTGGTCAGGGAACTAAGATCCTACACGATGCAGCACAGCCCACCCCCTCAATTCCTAAAAATAAATAAATAAAAATCCACCAGTTAAAACAGAAATGACACAGGGAATGATAGCCATTATCTTGTAATAACCTACAATAATCTGCAAAAATACTGAATCACTATACAATATGCCTGAAACTAATATAACCTTCTGATTCAACTAGACTTCACATTTAAAAATGAATTAAAAATGACATTAGGATACCATAATACAGGCTATTTCTGCCGCATTGGTCACTGTTTCTAGTCCTGTCCAGTGGGTGGAGCCAGGAAACTTTTTTTTTAAAGGAGAAAACCTCACTATGAGTTCAAACTGATATTTCCAATTAAATTTTGGGATTAAAGGGATTTATTTAACTTCTCCAACTTCGCACCTGTATTTCTTCTCTCTCCCAACTGAAAATCCTGGCTCTGAAAAAATCAACATATCTATTTGCTAAATAAAGTTTCTGAAGTTTTCTGACACAAGAAAAAAAATCCATCATAAAATATTTAATACAACATTTTGACTTGAAATCCAAGTTTACATCATTTTAGATCAAACTTGCTTATTGCAGAGTGTAACATTTTAATTCATGCAAATGTGTTATACAATAGCCCTTAAAACCTCAACTAAGACATAACATTCTAAGGAGTTTCTAAACAGCTTCTCTTGCCTCATGACATTCAATCCACAGTCGTGACCACATCAGGTAGGTGTACAAGGACACGTCCTTCAATTAGTAAGTCAGGGCTTTCTCAGCATCTGCTACTTGTAATTACCTCTTTATTTACCTTGTGCCTCTCATACTCCATCGTTGTTTTATTTAAAATAAGCTAAACGTAACTTCTCTGATGTTCTTATCACTTGGGCCCTTCTTTTGTGAACCTTTATTGTGATTCTTCTGCCTCTTTGCCTGCAGCTGCTGTTTAAACCCAATTTCCTTTTAATTGCGATAAAATACATAAAAAATAAACTCTAAAAAAAAAAAAGGTAAACTCTATCACTTTTTAAATATATGTACACCTGGCTGTGTCAGGCCTTAGCTGCAGCACGTGGGAGCTTCCCTTGCGGCGCACAGGCTCTCTAGCTGGGTCGTAGGCTGAGCTGTGCTGGTGTGCGGGTTTAGTTGCTGGCGGCATATGGGATCTTAGTTTCCCAACCAGAGGTCAAATCTGCGTCCCCCGCACTGCAAAGCAGATTCTTACCACTGGACCACCGGGAAGTCCCAACTCTATGATCTCAGCCTTTCAAAGTTCAGCATTACTAAGCCCAGTCACCTTGCTGAGCACCCAATCTCCAAACTCTTTGAGTTTTGAAAATTAAAATGGCACACTCATCGAACACTCCCCACATCCTCCTCCCTTCACCCCCAGCTACCACCATTCTACTTTCTATCTCTATGATTCTGCTACTCCAGGAACCTCATGGAAGTGGAATCCACAGTATTTGTCCTTTGGTGACTGTCATTTCACTTAGCATAATGTGCTCAAGGTCCATCCATGTTGCAGCAGCTCAGACTTTCCTTCCTCATTCAGTTCAGTTCAGTTCAGTCACTCAGTCGTGTCCGACTCTTTGCGACCCCATGAATCACAGCACGCCAGGCCTCCCTGTCCATCACCAACTCCCGGAGTTCACTCAGACTCACGTCCATTGAGTCAGTGATGCCATCCAGCCATCCCATCCTCTGTCATCCCCTTCTCCTCCTAACCCTTCCGTATTAAGGCTGAATAATATTTCATGGTATGTACACATCATATTCTGTTTATATATTAATCCATGAAAGGACAGCTCGGTGCCTCTACCTTTTGGATAGTATAAGTCACACTATTGTCAACACCAGCACACAAACATCCCTTCGAGACCTTACTTTCAGTTCTTCTGGGTACACATGCCTGGTGGCTCAACGGTCAAGAAACCACCTCCCAATGCAAGAGACCTGGGTTTGATCCCTGGGTGGCGAAAATCCCCTGGACGAGGAAATGGCAACCAACTCCAGTATTCTTGCCTGGGAAATTCCATGGACAGAGGAGCCTCGTGGGCTACAGTCCATGGGGTTGCAAAAGAGTCAGACACGGCTTAGCGACTAAACAACGACAAATTCATCCAGAAGTGGGATTGCTGGACCCTACAGTTTCCATTTCTGATTTTTCGAGGAACTGCCATACTGTTTTCCAGAGCAGTTGCACTGTTTCACATCCCCAGAAACAGTACACCAGAGTACTTAAAGTTCATTTTAACACTAGGTTAACTGAGGTACCTGGTCTTCACCCACCAGAGGCATCCGAGCTGCACGGAGTGGGGGTCAGTGATGACAGGTCGGGGATATTCCCCAGCACTAGGAGTGATGAGCCACATGAAAGCTGAGCAGGAAGTGTGGAGGCTGCCGCGTGGAATTGGGAATATTGGACGAGAGCACACTTGCCCACACACTGGTACCCTGGGGTGGCCACACAAATAAAGCAGGCTGTGAGCACGCTCTCAAGACACACAGTTACTCTTCCAGGGTGAGTCAGGATGAGAAATGCATAATTCCTCCAGTCTACTGGAATCTACGATCGTGACTCCTAGGTGAAATTCCTCAGCTGACTCCCCAAGTGCTCTCGGAGCTGAAGCTCTCCCTAACAGATGGCAAGGACAAGGGATGTCAGAAACACTTCCATCTAGACTGACGACCTGGGTCAGTCCTAACTCTGAGACTCAGAGCTGTCAGACTAGGGGTCCGCCCAAGGTAAAAACTGCTTGTGCAGATTCAATGAGATATTCACTAATACAAACACACTTTTAAAAACATGAAGCGTGAAAAAAAAGCACAACCTGAACGCTGAGAGCTGTGTTAATATAAATCAGTGGACAAAACTGAGGACTTAAGACTGGGACACAACAGCGGAGGGATTGCTCTGAAGCAAGGGAGGGGCCAGGATATCCAGGAGTTTCTGCAACAAAGACCAGCTACATGGAACAGCAAAAGGTGACTGCTAATTAAGAAAAGCCAGACATCTCAAGTTAACGAATTTAGCGCTTTGCTATGTGTGGGAAGGTGCAGGAGCTCACTGACATCATCCATTTGATCTGCATCTCAGCTGTCTGGGGTCAGCATCCTGCCATCCTCACCCCTGGTCTCCTCAGAGGTGCTGCTGCGGGCAGCAGGGGGCTGCAGCGGCTTACAGTTGATGGCGAGCACCCTGTCTCCACCCCAGGTTCCCTCAGGCTCACCATTGTAATGCGCATGGCTTGAAGACTGCAACACCCTCTGCTCAGTAACACTGCAGGCAGCACTCTTCATTCACAAGTGTTACTGCAAAGCAGTAGTTCTCCTGAAACATCACTGTCATTTCCAGATCTGACCTCTCCACTCCCAAGGCACAAACTAAATTTGGTTTGGCCATGGCCCACTGTATTCTTTGCAACTCTGCATTCCAATGGGTGTATCTTTCCTTTTCATTTGAATGCAGAGTTCCAAAGAATAGCAAGGAGAGATAAGAAAGCCTTCCTCAGTGATCAGTGCAAAGAAATAGAGGAAAACAATAGAATGGAAAAGACTTGCCTGGCAAATCCCATGGACGGAGGAGCCTGGTAGGCTGCAGTCCATGGGGCTGCTAGGAGTCGGACACGACTGAAGCGACTTAGCAGCAGCAGCAGCAGAGATCTCTTTCAAGAAAATTACAGATACCAAGGGAACATTTCATGCAAAGATGGGCTCAATAAAGGACAGAAATGGTACTGACCTAACAAAAGCAGAAGATTTTAAGAAGATGTGGAAAGAATACACAGAAGAACTATACAAAAAAAATCTTCATGACCCAGATAATCACGATGGTGTGATCACTCACACTCACCTATAGCCAGACATCCTGGAATGTTAAGTCAAGTGGGCCTTAGGAAGCATCACTGTGAACAAAGCTAGTGGAGGTGATGGAATTCCAGTTGAGCTATTTCAAATCCTGAAAGATGATGCTGTGAAAGTGCTACACTCAATATGCCAGCAAATTTGGAAAACTCAGCAGTGGCCACAGGACTGGAAAAGGGCAGTTTGCATTCCAATTCCAAAGAACGGCAATGCCAAAGAATGCTCAAACTACCCCACAATTGCACTCATCTCACACGCTAGTAAAGTAGTGCTCAAAATTCTCTAAGCCAGGCTTCAGCAATACGTGAACCGTGAATTTCCAGATGTTCAAGCTGGTTTTAGAAAAGGCAGAGGAACCAGAGATCAAATTGCCAACATCCGCTGGATCATTGAAAAAGCAAGAGCGTTCCAGAAAAACATCTATTTCTGCTTTATTGACTATGCCAAAGCCTTTGACTGTGTGGATCACAATAAACTGTGGAAAATTCTGAAAGAGATGGGAATACCAGACCACCTGATCTGCCTCTTGAGAAATCTGTATGCAGGTCAGGAAACAACAGTTAGAACTGGACATGGAACAACAGACTGGTTCCAAATAGGAAAAGGAGTATGTCAAAGCTGTATATTGTCACCCTGCTTATTTAACTTCTATTCAGAGTACATCATGAGAAACGCTGGGCTGGAGGAAGCACAAGCTGGAATCAAGATTGCCGGGAGAAATATCAATCACCTCAGATATGCAGATGACACCACCCTTATGACAGAAAGTGAAGAGGAACTAAAGAGCCTGTTGATGAAAGTGAAAGAGGAGAGTGAAAAAGTTGGCTTAAAGCTCAACATTCAGAAAATTAAGATCATGGCATCTGGTCCCATCACTTCATGGCAAATATATGAGGAAACAGTGGAAACAGTGGCTGACTTTATTTTTCTGGGCTCCAAAATCACTGCAGATGGTGACTGCAGCCATGAAATTAAAAGACACTCCTTGGAAGGAAAGTTATGACCAACTTAGCATATTCAAAAGCAGAGACATTACTTTGTCAACAAAGGTCTGTCAAGTCAAGGCTATGGTTTTTCCAGTAGTCGTGTATCGATGTGAGAGTTGGACTATAAAGAAAGCTGAGCGCCGAAGAATTGATGCTTTTGAACTGTGGTGCTGGAGAAGACTGTTGAGAGTCCCTTGGACTGCAAGGAGATCCAACCAGTCCATCCTAAAGGAGATCAGTCCTGGGTGTTCATTGATAGGACTGATGTTGAAGCTGAAACTTTAATGCTTTGGCCACCTGATGGGAAGAGCTGACTCATTTGAAAAGACCCTGATGCTGGGAAAGACAGAAGGCGGGAGAAGGGGACGACAGAGGATGAGATGGTTGGATGGCATCACCAACTCAATGGACATGGGTTTGGGTGGACTCCGGGAGTTGGTGATGGACAGGGAGGCCTGGCGTGCTGCGGTTCATGGGGTTGCAAGGAGTCAGACACGACTGAGCGACTGAACTGAACTGATGGCCCACTGTTGAATCTCCATAGTTGGATTTTCTTTTTAACCACACAACTGGAAAAAAGAAAAGATAAAAATACAAAAACGAACAGGCATTATTGAGAGAGAGCAGATGGATTGATGCTGCTCACCAGGAGGGGGTGGAGAGGAGCGCAACAGTGGTATTTGGGAAACCTGAGGACTAGCCTTTGACTGTGTGGATCACAATAAACTGTGGAAAATTCTGAAAGAGATGGGAATACCAGACCACCTCACCTGCCTCTTGAGAAATCTGTATGCAGGTCAGGAAGCAACAGTTAGAACTGGACATGGAACAACAGACTGGTTCCAAATAGGAAAAGGAGTACATCAAGGCTGTATATTGTCACCCTGTTTATTTAACTTATATGCAGAGTACATCATGAGAAATGCTGGGCTGGAGGAAGCACAAGCTGGAATCAAGATTTCCAGGAGAAATATCAATAACCTCAGATATGCAGATGACACCACCCTTATGGCAGAAAGTGAAGAGGAACTAAAAAGCCTCTTGTTGAAAGTGAAAGAGGAGAGTGGAAAAAGTTGGCTTAAAGCTCAACATTCAGAAAACTAAGATCATGGCATCTGGTCCCATCACATCATGGGAATAGATGGGGAAACAGTGGAAACAGCGTCAGACTATTTTTCTGGGCTCCAAAATCACTGTGGATGGTGACTGCAGCCATGAAATTAAAAGAAACTTACTCCTTGGAAGGAAAGTTATGACCAACATAGATAGCATATTAAAAAACAGAGACATTACTTTGCCAACAAAGGTTCGTCTAGTCAAGGCTATGGTTTTTCCACTGGTCATGTATGGATGACTGGACTGTGAAGAGTCCAGTATGGAGAGTATGGAGAGTTGGACTGTGAAGAAAGCTGAGTGCCGAAGAATTGATGCTTTTGAACTGTGGTGTTGGAGAAGACTCTTGAGAGTCCCTTGGACTGCAAGGAGATCCAACCAGTCCATCCTAAAGGAGATCAGTCCTGGGTGCTCTTTGGAAGGAATGATGTTAAAGCTGAACCTCCAGTACTTTGGCCACCTCATGCGAAGAGTTGACTCATTGGAAAAGACTCTGATGCTGGGAGGGATTGGGGGCAGGAGGAGAAGGGGATGACAGAGGATGAGATGGCTGGATGGCATCACTGACTTGATGGACATGAGTTTGAGTGAACTCCAGGAGTTGGTGATGGACAGGGAGGCCTGGCGTGCTGCGATTCACGGTGTTGCAAAGAGCTGGACACGACTGAGCGACCGAACTGAACTGAACTGGAGGACCGGGCTGGAGAAAAAAGGTCCAGAGAGACGGATTCATGACCCAGAAAAGAAATCGCACTTTGATTCTCAAGTGGGATGATTGGCTACAAATCCAAGCCATCAGACCACGGGAAGCCTCCTCACTGAGGCCCTGGACAAGCTCCAGGTCTTTCCCAGTGTGATTTCTCAAGAATGGAGGGGACACAGAGCTGCAGGAGCGCTGCTTCAGCATCTTCACGGATGGCACCACTGCAACCCACAGCATTCAGGCCAAGACCGAGAAGTCACCCCAGGCAAACAGAATTCCAAAAGAAGCTCTGAGTGTGTCCTTTAAAATAAATAAGGACATTTATACCTATCTTCCTAGAACAATTTAACGATCATTCTGTTTAGAGGTACACATTTTTCTGGTTAAAGGCAGACTAGTCAACTAGACCATCTCTGAAGACACTGTCTTTTCAGCTCTTTGATCCACCACTGTGCATGAAAACTTTAAAGGCACAAGTGGCTATCTAAAATTTTTCTGGAAAAGGAAGACTAAAGAAAATAATTTAGAAAATAAAAAATAGGGACCTCCCAGGTGGACCAATGGTTAAAAATCTGCCTTGCAACGTGCGGGACAGAGGTCAACCCTGGTTGGAGAAAAAAGATCCCACATGCACCAGAGCAACGAAGCCTGTTCAACACAACTACTGAGCTCAAGTACCTCAACTACTAGCCCAAGTACCTCAACTATTGAGCCCAAGTACTTCAGCTAGAGGGTTCACGTGCCACAGAGAAAGATCCCGCCTGCTGCAACTAAGCCAGAATAATACATAAATATTTTTTAAAAAATAATAAGCTCTCTTTGCCTGGAACTTAAACAATTTAAACTTTTTAAGACAAGAGATGATGCTGAGTACAAGATGAACAGAATGGCAACAGGCCTTGCTGCCATCAAAATACTGATGTCAAAAAGAATCGTCAGTTAGAAGAATGTGCTTATTTTTCCCCAAGCAGAGCACATAAATCCCTTCGCCAAGCTCATCTTGGTTTCATGAGCTGCTTGAGAAATTAAACTTTATCTATATCAGCACCATTCATTTATATAGACCACCTACCCTGCAAGCTCCTGGGGACCAATTATTCTTACACCTATTGACAGTAAATTTATAATAAATGAAATAAATGGTAGGGTCCTGTAAGGGGTAGCAATGAGCAAAGACTCAGTAAGCTGAATGGATATTAGTCCACAAATTCCTTCTGAAGCAGTCAGCAGAAGAAATTTGACTTTATTCATTTAATGCATTCTCCAGAACCCCAAAGAGGGAAAGGAAACAAACATTTCCTCTAGGAGCTCTGTGTCTGCCAATTAATTAAGCCAGAGGAAGGTGTGAGCTGTAAGTAAGCCTTCCCCACAAAGGGCAGTGTCCTGAGGTTATGCAAATAAAGCTACAGGGGGCTCCACACAGGGAAAGGAGAGGAAAAGGCAAGACCACCTTAGTCCCCAAGCAGGAAAGGGAGAGAGAAACATCCTACATTCTCAGCGAGATCACAGAGGTCTGGTTAGTCTTTGCTACACAGCAGCAAGCTCCCAATTACAAAGATGACCTGAAATCCTGTTAATATTAACTTAAAATGAAAACTATACAATGTTCCAAAATACCTTGCACCCTTAAAATGGCCTAAGCTGCAAAGAAAGAAACAGAAAATTTCCCCAAGACTTGAAAACAAAATCCAAAAAGAGAAGGAAAAAGAGAGTGAGGTCAAGGAAGTGTTCTGGTAGGAGAAAGGACAGGACTGGGAGGGGAAATCTGCCTGCCTGGGAAATCCTTTTCAGGTTCTACCTGAGATGCCTTTTCTGGGCCGAATGCACACATCCTTCAGGGAAAGTCAAGAGCCCTGGACCCACCTCTGCCTAAGGCATTTGTAATTTTTTTCCTTTCCTTCTTTTTTTTTTTTTTTTTTTTGGTATATTCAAGGGTTTGTTTTCCCGTGTCACTGAAAACAAAAGACGTATTCAGATATGTGTGCTGTTTTAAACTGCATTTTCCCTGCCCCCACTGCCCACCCCTGCTAACCACCCCTCTGCTCTCTGCATCTACAATTCTGAGGAAGGCATTGAAGTTAAAGGAACCTCCACCCTCTTCCTGACCTCTTGGCTACGGAGGACCCCCCAGCTCAGACCTCAGCTCTCTTTTCCATCAGTATTCACTTCCTGGGCCATCCTACCCAGTCTCATGGCTTTGATAGCATCCATGTACTGATACTACTGACTCCATGAAGTCCAAACCCTAGGAAATCTAGCAGATATTTCAGACTTAACATATCCAAACTGGAAATTTGATTTCTACCCCTCAACCCAAAACAGCTTCTTCCCCAGTATTCACCTTTCAGAAATCAAGACCACCAGTCATCTGTGCTAAGCCTGCCTGTCCTCCAACCTGAGTCAAAAGTACCAAGCTAAAAACATGGAAACAACCCAAATGTCCATCAACAGATGAATGGATAAAGAAGAAGTTGTACATATATACAATGGAATACTACTCAGTCATAAAAAAGAATGAAATAACACCATTTGCAGTAACATGAATGGACCCAAAGATGATCATACTAAGTAAAGTAACTAAGAAAGAGAAAGACAAATATCATATCAACTATATGTGGAATCTAAAATATGACACAATATGACAGGAATGAACTTGTCTACAAAACAGAAGCCAAGACTCAGACTCGCAGACATAAAGAACAGACTTGTGGCTGCCAAACAGGATGGGGTGGTGGAGAGGTGGACTGGGAGTCTGGGATTAGCAGATGCAAACTACTACATACAGCATGGACGAATAACAAGGTCCTATAACACTGGGAACCATATTCAATATGCTGGGATGAACCAAATGAAAAAGAATATGAAAAGAATACATACATGTAAATGTACGTATATATACATATGAACAAATGATATACGGATGTTGGCAATTTGATCTCTGGTTCCTCTGCCTTTTCTAAATCCAGTTTGAACACCCGGAAGGTCACGGTTCATGTACTATTGAAGCCTGGCTTGGAGAAATTTGAGCATTACTTTGCTAGCATGTGAGATGAGGGCAATTTTATGGTAGCTTGAGCATTCTTTGCCATTGCCTTTCTTTGGGATTGGAATGAAAACTGACCTTTTCCAGTCCTGTGGCCACTGCTGAGTTTTCCAAATTTGCTGGCATATTGAGTGCAGCACTTTTACAGCATCATCTTTTAGGATTTGAAATAGCTCAACTGGAATTCCATCACCTCCACTAGCTTTGTTCGTAGTGATGCTTCCTAAGGTCCACTTGACTTCACATTCCAGGATGTCTGGCTCTAGGTGAGTGATCACACCATTGTGATTATCTTGGTCGTGAAGATCTTTTTTGTACAGTTCTTCTGTGTATTCTTGCCACCTCTTCTTAATATCTTCTGCTTCTGTTAGGTCCATACCATTTCTGTCCTTTATCGAGCCCATCTTTGCATGAAATGTTCCCTTGGTATCTCTAATTTTCTTGAAGAGACCTCTAGTCTTTCCCATTCTATTGTTTTCCTCTGTTTCTTTGCACTGATCACTGAGGAAGGCTTTCTTAGCTCTCCTTGCTATTCTTTGGAACTCTGCATTCAAATGGATATATCTTTCCTTTTCTCCTTTGCCTTTAGGTTCTCTTCTTTTCACAGCTATTTGTAAGACCCCCTCAGACAGCCATTTTGTCTTTTTGCATTTCTTTTTCTTGGGGATGGTCTTGATCACTGCCTCTTGTACAATGTCACAAACCTCTGTCCATAGTTCTTCAGGCACTCTGTCTATCAGATCTATCCCCTTGAGTTTGGCCTCAGGTCAAACAACAGGGAGGGAACACAGCCCGGCCCATCTCAGAAAATTAGATTAAAGATTTATTGAGCATGGCCCCACGCATCATAACAAGACCCAGTTTCCCCCACAGTCAGTTTCTCTCATCAGGAAGCTTCCATAAGCCTCTTATGCTTATCCCTCAGAGGGCAGAGAGAACGAAAACCACAATCACAGAAAATTAATCAAACTGATCACATGGACCATAGCCTTGTCTAACTCAATGAAACTATGAATCATGCCATGGAGGGCCCCAAGATGAACAGGTCATGGTGGAGAGTTCTGACAAAATGTGGTCCACTGGAGAAGGAAATGCCAAACCACTTCGGTATTCTTGCTTTGAGAACCCCATGAACAGTATGAAAAGGCAAAAAGACAGGACACTGAAAGATGAACTCCCCAGGTCTGTAGGTGCCCAATATGCTACTGGAGAAGAGTAAAATAACTCCAGAAAGAATGAAGAGACAGAGCCAAAGCGAAACAACACCCAGTTGTGGATGTAACTGGTGAAGGAAGTAAAGTCCAATGCTGTAAAGAGCAATATTGCATAGGAACCTGGAATGTTAGGTCCATAAATCAAGGTAAATTGGAAGTGGTCAAACAGGAGATGGTAAGAGTGAACATCGATATTCTAGGAATCAGTGAACTAAAATGAACTGGAATGGCTGAATTTAACTCAGATGACCATTTTATCACTACTGTGGGCAAGAATCCCTTAGAAGAAATGGAATAGCCCCCATAGTCAAATGCAGTACTTGGGTCCAAAATGCAGTACTTGAGTCTGAAATGCAGTACTTGGGTGCAATCTCAAGAACGACAGAATGGTCTCTGTTCGTTTCCGAGGCAAACCATTCAATATCACAGTAATCCAAGTCTATGCCCCAACCAGTAATGCTGAAGAAGCTGAAATTGAATGGTTCTATGAAGACCTACAAGATCTTCTAGAACTAACACCCAAAAAAGATGTCCTTTTCATCACAGGGGGCTGGAATGCAAACGTAGGAAGTCAAGAAATACATGGAGTAACAGACAAGTTAGGCCTTGGAGTACAGAATGAAGCAGGGCAAAGGCTAACAGAGTTTTGTTAAGAAAATGCACTGGTCATAGCAAACACTGTCTTCTAACAACACAAGAGAAGACTCCACACATGGACATCACTAGATGGTCAACACTGAAATTGGATTGATTATATTTTTTGTAGCCACAGATTGAGAAGCTCTATACAGTCAGCAAAACAAGACCAGGAGCTGAGTGTGACTCAGATCATGAACTCCTTATTGCCAAATTCAGACTTAAACAGAAGAAACTAGGGAAAACCACTAGACCATTCAGGTATGACCTAAATCAAATCCCTGATGATTATATAGTGAAAGTGACAAATAGATCAAGGGATACATCTGATAGACAGAGTGCCTGAAGAACTATAGATGGAGGTTCATGACATTGTACAGGAGGCAGGGATCAAGACCATCCCCAAGGAAAAGAAATGCAAAAAGACAAAATGGTTGTCTGGAGGCTTTACAAATAGCTAAGAAAAGAAGGGAAGTGAAAGGCAAAGGAGAAAAGGAAAGATATACCCATTTGAATGCAGAGTTCCAAAAAATAGCAAGGAAAGATAAGAAAGCCTTCCTCAGTGATCAATGCCAAGAAATAGAGGAAAATAATAGAACGGGAAAGACTACAGATCTCTTCAAGAAAATTAGAGATACCAAGGGAACATTTCATGCAAAGATGGGCTTGATAAAGGACAGAAATGGTATGGACCTAACAAAAGCAGAAGATATTAAGAAGAGGTGGCAAGAATACACAAAAGAACTGCACAAAAAAGATCTTCATGACCCAGATAAGCACAATGGTGTGATCACTTACCTAGAGCCAGACATCCTGGAATGTGAAGTCAAGTGGGCCTTAGGAAGCATCACTACGAACAAAGCTAGTGGAGGTGATGGAATTCCAGTTGAG
Source organism: Bubalus kerabau (assembly GCF_029407905.1). Lineage (NCBI taxonomy): Eukaryota > Metazoa > Chordata > Mammalia > Artiodactyla > Bovidae > Bubalus > Bubalus kerabau. The sequence goes on from NC_073626.1 coordinate 48,690,551, forward strand.
CTATTTCAAATCCTAAAAGATGATGCTGTAAAAGTGCTCCACTCAATATGACAGCAAATTTAGAAAACTCAGCAGTGGCCACAGGACTGGAAAGGTCAGTTTTAATTCCAATCCCAAAGAAAGGCAATGCCAAAGAATGTTCAAACTACTGCACAATTGCACTCATCTCACATGCTAGTAAAGTAATGCTCAAAATTCTCCAAGCCAGGCTTCAATAGTACATGAACCGTGACCTTCCAGATGTTCAAGCTGGATTTAGAAAAGGCAGAGGAACCAGAGATCAAATTGCCAACATCTGGTGGGTCATAGAAAAAACAAGAGAGTTCCACAAAAATATCTATTTCTCCTTTATTGACTATGCCAAAGTCTTTGACTGTGTGGATCACAACAAACTGTGGAAAATTCTTCAAGAGATGGGAATACCAAACCACCTGACCTGCCTCCTGAGAAATCTGTATGCAAGTCAAGAACAGAACTGTATATGGAACAACAAACTGGTTCCAAATCGGGAAAAGAGTACGTCAAGGCTCTTTACTGTCACCCTGCTTATATAGCTTGTATGCAGAGTACATCATGAGAAACGCTGGGCTGGAGGAAGCACAAGCTGGAATCAAGATTTCCAGGAGAAATATCAATCACCTCAGATATGCAGATGACACCACCCTTATGGCAGAAAGTGAAGAACTAAAGAGCTTCTTGACGAAAGTGAAAGAGGAGAGTGAAAAACTTGGCTTAAAGCTCAACATTCAGAAAACGAAGATAGTGGCATCCGGTCCCATCACTTCATGGCAAATAGATGGAGAAACAATGGAAACAGTGACAGACTTTATTTTGGGGGGCTCCAAAATCACTGCAGATGTTGATTGCAGCCATGAAATTAAAAGACGCTTGCTCCTTGAAAGAAAACCTATGACAAACCTAGATAGCATATTAAAAAGCAGAGACATTACTCTGCCAACAAAGGTCCATCTAGTCAAAGCTATGGTTTTTTCAGTAGTCATGTATGGATGTGAGAGTTGGAGTATAAACATAGCTGAGCCCTGAAGAATCGATGCTTTTGAACTATGGTGTTGGAGAAGAGTCTTGAGAGTCCCTTGGACTGCAAGGAAATCCAACCAGTCCGTCCTAAAGGAAATCAGTCTTGAATATTCATCGGAAGGACTGATGCTAAAGCTAAAACTCCAATACTTTGGCCACCTGATGTGAAGAACTGACTCACTGGTAAAGACCCTGATGCTGGGAATGATTGAAGGCAGGAGGAGAAGGGGATCACAGAGCATGAGATGGTTGGATGGCATCACTGACTCAATGGACATGAGTTTGAGTAAACTCCGGGAGTTGGTGATGGACAGGGAGGCCTGGCGTACAGCAGTTCATGGGGTCGCAAAGAGTCGGGCAGGACTCAGCGACTGAACTGAACTGAACTAAACTGAATTAAGATACTGGTGACCTGCTTCAAAAGATCCCATGCACGCACTGCTGCACTCAGTGCCCTGACCATGCAGCAGACCACCTCCAACCCACGCCTCCGCCGGAGACTCCTGTGCACTCGCAGGCAAGTCTGGGTCAGTCTCCTGTTGGTCACTGTTCCTTTCTCCTGGGTCCTGGTGCGCACAAGGTTTTGTTTGTGCCCTCCAAGAGTCTGTGTCCCCAGTCCTGAGTATGTTCTGGCACACATTTGAATCACCTTACTGTACAGCAGAAATTAACACAACACCGAATCAACGGTACTTCAATAAACTTTTTTTAAAAGTACCAAGCTTGATTATCCAGTTACTCAGGGCAGGGGCCCCAGAGTGAAGGACAGAAGCCTTGGTTTTGCCAGCAGGGGGAGTGGGTGACCGTTTGGCTGGCGCCTGGAGGTGCTGGTGGTTTTTACTCAAAGTCCTTCACTGCCACTAAAAAAGATTCAGAGGCTCTGAGTCAAGGAAATGCCCGCAATGAGGTTGAAATGTGCACAGCAACTGGGATCCGTAAAGCATAACAGGGTCAGAGTCAAGGCACCTGGTTAGCTGTGGGTGCTCTCAAGTTCTGATCCCCCCTGTGTGTTCTATGTTAAGAGGCTCACATGAGGGCAGAAACACTCCTGCTGCCTCCCCAGTCCTCTGCCCCAGAAGGCCAAGCTCACCGAGAAGCGTGACCAGAAGGAGGTTCAGGGCTTTTCTGTGCTGCTCAATGCCATTTAAAAATGGGTATTGATGGATGCAAAAGTTGAAAAACATCTACACATGTAGGAAAACTGAGACTTTACGTGATGAAACTATGATCCATCCGTGAGGATGAACTTCTAGCCCCAGAAATGGGATCGTCTGAACCTCTGTATTCCACGTGCTCTGGTAGGAACTCCTGGGCTTACATCTTTGTTCTGTCATCCCCCAGCTGAGTGACCTTGACAAGCTTCCTCCTCTGGAAAGTGAGCACCTGTGCCAAAGAACGACTGGGAAGATAAAAGGCGGAAAGCAGGGAGGCACAGAGCCGCAGGGACGCACAGAGCCGCGTGCTCGTGGGGGGTGCGAGGGAGCGAGTGTGCGGTGACGCGGCACCCACCCCGGGGACAGTGGGATGGGGACGTTTCGGCTCAAGGAGTCAGACCCCAGAAGGCTCTGCAAAGTCAAAATACTAGAGAAGCAAGGGGGATCTGGATCTAGTTATCTTTTCTGCTTCAAGATGGTAAAAATTCCTAAATGTTCCAGCGACATGTCTTCGTTTACAGGATAAGTCCGAAGACCCAAGAGAGAAAATCAGGATGGATGTTTGCCTTACTCACTCTTAGAATCATCTCATTTCCCCAAAAGAGCAGGGAAAGAAAATCACATTATTAACTTCCCTTATATTAGTGATCTCTATTACAAATTCTCAGAGCCACACTGGAGTATAAAAGCTACACACAGAACAAGTAAACAGGTCGGAGCCGCTAAGACGCTGAAACATAAGGCACTGCCCGCGGCTCGGGCGCTTCCTGGCTGAAACTGCACCGTCACGTTTCTGAGTCACCTCCTCACAGCGAGATCCGGTGTCAGGCCAGCAGACTCGTGGGCCTTTTGCTCACTCAGACTACCGCCAGAAAGGCCTGCAGTGCTTCCCGTCAAGTCATTCACGCAATCCCGAGTCAGCAGAGCTGATGTACTTTATTCCACCTCCAGGGCCCCATGAGAGCTGCCCTCGGGGCACCGCAGTAGCAGGCTCGGGGCTTGGGGAGAGGAGGCGGCACCCAGCGGCCCACGGGCTGGACCCAACCCCACCCGGAGAGGGACCGGAGGCTGGCGCTCACATCCCGGTACAGCATGCGAAGAAATGCCAGCAAGGCTGTGCTACCAGCTCCGACAACCTCGTCTCCAGAACGACCCCGAGGAGACGCACACGGATGGACGAGGTGAGCTTCACCCGCGCAGAGAAAGCTCCTGCAACGTCCTTCTCGCTTGCTCACAACAGGACAGCCCCCACCGCCCCTTCCTGCCCTCCAACCCCACCGCCTCCCAACGAATCCTGCTGAAGAGGGCAAAGGCCACCCGCAGCGTCTCCACCAGAAGTCACCACCAGATGGCGTCACAGAGCAACCGGCGAAGCCCACGTTCAGGTCCCAAATACCAGGCACCAGACCCCGGGACAGCTGCGGACCCAGCCCTGCCCTGCGGCCCTCAGGCCTACCCTGCTCCGGTTCAGTTCCTGATGACGGCTCACCTGCTCCAGGGCCTTCATGACGCACAGAAGATGCAGTTTAAATGCAGTGGTATCATGGCCCCCTCTCTCTTTCCAGCTTTATCCTGTACATTTCTCATAAACCCCCACATCCAGCCAGAAGGGTCTCAGCACCATCCCAGACCTGATCTCTGCTGCCTGTCCAATTCCTACGTGTACTTAAGCCCAACTCAGTCCTGTCTCTTGAAGTAGTTGCTCCCTGACCACCCCATTTGGGAGATAAAAGGAAAAAAAAAACCCTCCCTGTTGTCCAGATCCTGTAGGGCGTATGCCGTGTCGTGTGTGCACATCACTCATCCGTTTATTTAAAAAAAAAGCATCAGATGCTGTTTACCAGGAGATATTCTAGATCAGACGATTCAGCCCCCGGGGAAGACAGGTCTGGGAGGAAAGGAAATGAAGGTATCACTACGTTCTGAGTGTTGATGCCAAGCAGGCCATCACCTCCACTCGTCAGCTCATCCTCACCCGTCAGGGAGGCCACCGGCGCTATGATGAGTCCATAATAAGAAAGCTGGGTCTCCAGGAGTTGGACAGCTGGGTAAAGATGATCACGTGTGTTCTTTGCCCTCCAGGGTCCCTGTCTGCCCCCCACACTGCTCATCCCTGCCCTGCCTTGTCCTCGGGTGCTGAGCTCTGAGATCCGCATCACTCACGCCCCCTGCCCTCTGGCATCCTGCTGGGTCGGGTCATGGAAAAGCGGCGCACCTGGCCCCCCACCCTTGTCCTGACTCAGCAGGCTCTGGCGGGCTGCAGGCCTCAGCCACAGCTCCTGGAAACCAGCCTTCCCACGGGGACCCAGCAAGACGACTGCCTGCTGTCACCCCTGCAGGCCAGGAGTGGTGGGTAAGCGGTAGACAGGCTCCACAGGAAGCTGGCTGCACCATCGCAGACCTACTCACACTTCTGGGCTGTCCTTACATGAAACTCTTAGTGTGAAGACTGCTTCCTGCCAGGTCCACGGGGGGGGGAAGGCAAACGTGCATCTGTCTCACTAGAGAGCCTGTCTTTCTCACCTGAGTAACTGCTCTGCTCAACATCTGGGCAAAGCACCTCACTCTCATGGGAAGGATCAGAAAAGACTTTCCTGAGCGGGTCGCCTGATGACAAGTCAGTGGTCAAGGTGGACTGGAAACCACCAGGCAAAGAGACAGCAAGGCGAGGTGATCCAGGACAGACTCACCAGGCATGGGGACCACGTCTGACCACCCGCGGCAGTCGGGCACAGGGCTCAGGGGAGAATAAAGGTGCGATGATGCTGACTTACTTCTCCATCCGTGTAGGAAAAACGGAAGAGAGAATTAGCTAGATTCAGAGCAGGAAAACCAAGCAGGAGAGCCCTACCTTCAACAAGACCACATTGCAGAAGATAAGCCCCGCTGCTGTTTAGCATAAGATGCCCCCTAACGCCCAGCCAGACCCTGGTCTCATCTCCCAGCATCACTGAGCTGCCCTGAGCCTGCCGCACCATCGGGCGTCCTGGCTTCTGTGTCTGCCCTCCTCATCAGGGATGCTGCCCTCCTCATCAGAGACGCTGCCCTCTGCTTCCCACCTGCTCGACTCCCCTCTCAGGATGTCTCAGGCGTCTGCTTCTCTGCACACACGGCTGGTTCTGCACAACGTTCCCTTGTGCCGGTGCACAGTCCACAGCAGCACTTCGCTAAAGCGGACCCACCCTGCCTCCTTGTGGGTGTCTGTCCACCAACAGGGCCAGGAGGCCCAGGAAGCAGGAGGGCGGCAGCTTGCAGAGAGGTGCTGGGGCTCCAGAGCCCGCAGCCCAGACCCAATCCCTGGCACTGTCCCAGCCCCTGGGTGAACTTAGGCAAGTTATGACCCTCTCTGGGGGTCTATTTCATCATCCAGAAAACAGGGATAACAACAGCCTCCACCTCAGAGGCTTGTTAAGTGAGTCACGCATAACAATGCCTGGGCCACAAATAAGCCGTCAGTAATGTTAGTTGTTAACATATGTCTGTGTATCCCTTATTTCCTGTGTAGAAAAGTTTTCGTTGAATGGATGAATTTTCCCACTATTTCATTTTGCTCCATGCAGACACCAAATTCTGCTTAGCCTTTGCTTTATATAAGCATGAAAGGAAGACTCTCTAAATATGTGTTTATCTTACAGGTGGTTAAATGGGACCTTTTCTGTAAAGGAATTCAGCTTCTTGCCTCTGTTTCTGGCCTGGGAGCAAACTCCACATACATTTGCTACACAGTCACCCCACTGAATGAACAGCAGGGCTGTTTTCACAACTCACAGGGACATATCATCACATCATATCTTGTCGGCTCTCCTCGGGTGACCAGAGTCACAACGACCATGGGGCCCCCACAACACAGAAGTGACCCAAAGGAAAACTTGTCTCAACGCTGAAGCAATGCAAGGTTACTGAAGTCATGAAATACTCTCTACAAGTTTTTAAAAATGTCAGCTTCTAAGCCCCAAAGTCTTAACTGTTACAAGCCTGGCAACACATCCCTGGGTGAGAGCCCCAACCAAGACAGAAAATCAGAGCACATGGAACAGTGTGCTCAGGAGGTGAGGAGGGGAGACCGGCTTCCAGGTGTGCCCCACACTTCCCAGCTAACTGTCCAGGTGACTTCCCAGCTAACTGTCCAGTCTGGCTGACAGAGACCCAGGGTACTCCCTAGAAAAGGAGAGCATGGTCCCGTGGGAGCAAAAGAAAGGCCACCCCAGAGGACGCAGCACCCCAGCATCGCCCCAACAGGAGCTGCAGAGGAAGGGTCAGCCCTCCGCCCAGGCCTCCCAACTCCAATACCGCTTTGTGAAGGCCCCTGGTCCCTGGCCCAGCTCTCACCACGGCCAGGCCTCGGCGGGGGAATCCTGTGGCCCCATCCGGCCTGTGGACCCCGCGCTCAGGGTCAGGATTCTCGTTTTCAGTCTCCCCTCCCGCCAGCGACCAGGACTTCCTGGGAAACCACACTCCACACTGACACAGCGGAGCTCAGTGCCACTGCCCAGGAAGATCAGAGACTCACTGAGCACTTCAGGTCGACCTGATCATTTCTGAGGACTGAGAAGGACCGCTCCGGGCGACACCGCACCTAACACTCCCGGCACGCCCAACCCCACTCACCGGTCTGCGGGCAGCGGCGCCCTGCACGCTCTGGTAGAACTCGGGCGGGACGCGCGCGCCCCTGCGGAGCCGCCGCCGCCTCGCTGCGCCGTCCTGCTCGCTCTGCACCAGGGCCTCCGCGGCGGGCTTCGCGTCCTCCAGCCGGGCGGCAGCGGCGGCGCGTCTGCGGAGGTGCCGGGGGCTGGATCGGAATCCCTGGGCAGGAGACACAAGCGGACCCGTGCAGGTTGGTGCCGGTCAGCTGCACTGTTCCCTGCGGCTCGCGGTGCAGGCGGCGCCAAAGCCACCAGCCCCGCGGGGGCCCTCTGCCCACCCACAAGAAGCCCGACGCGGGGCAAGACCCGGGTTCCCAGTCCAGAGTTATTCTACATTGAGAGACGCTTTTAATAAACAACAGAGTCCTACCGTATAAAGCGCAGGGAACCATACTCAATCTCCTGTGATAAACCGTCATGGAAAAGAATATGAAAAAGAATCGATGTATGTACAACTGAGTCACTTTGCTGTACAGCAGAAATTAACACATTATAATCGACTACACTTCAATACATTTTTTTTAAAAAAAGAGAACTGTTTTTAACCCAGAAATGCCAGTTTTTTTAAAAAGAGCAGGCAGACACATTGCTTTACTTCTGTGTACACAGTCAGACTATGTGAAGAAGGGGGCTCCATGATGATGGGGAGGGTCGGGACACAGTAGTACCCCGGAGAAAGGGCCCTCTGCCTCCTTTCAGGAAGGAAGGCCAGGAATGCAAGGCATCACCAAGCAACACCTTAAAGTGAAGACCTAAAACTAACTGGACAAAGAACGGTGCTTCGGAGGTCAGATGGACCAGGGTCCAAACGCTGCTCATTATAGCTACACATTTATTAAATATTAATGACCTAACTTTTCTAGTCTAACAAATGGATAACATTCTCCTCAAAGGTTTTTTTTTTTTTACCCTTTATTTTACTACACGCATAGAATTTTATTATTTTTTCTAATTAATTTTTATTGAAGTATATAGTTGCTTTATCGGAGAAGGCAATGGCACCCCACTCCAGCACTCTTGCCTGCAAAATCCCATGGACGGAGGAGCCTGGTGGGCCACAGTCCATGGGGTCGCTAAGAGTCAGACACGACTGAGCGACTTCTCTTTCACTTTTCACTTTCATGCATTGGAGAAGGAAATGGCAACCCACTCCAGTGTTCTTGCCTGGAGAATCCCAGGGACAGGGGAGCCTGGTGGGCTGCCATCTATGGGGTCGCACAGAGTCGGACACGACTGAAGCTATTTAGCAGCAGCATAGTTGCTTTATAATATTATTTTCTGCTGTACAGCAAAGTGAATCAGCCCTATGTATACATATATCCCCTCTTTTTTAATTTCCTTCCCATTTAGGTCACCACAGAACACTGAGTAGAGTTCCCTGTGCTATATACTCTGTTCCCATTACTTATCTATCTTACACACAGTATCAATAGCCTATACGTATCCATCTCAATCTCCCAATTGCCCCCACCCTCCTTCCCCTCCTTGGTATCTATACATTTGTCCTCTAGTCTGTGTCTGTTTCTGCTTTCTCTCACAGGGTTTTTTAGAAGGTAACAGATGTTAAAGGGCTTCCCTGGTGGCTCAGCTGGTAAAGAATCTGCCTCCAATGTGGGAGGCCTGGGTTCGATCCCTGGGTGGGGAAGGTCCCCTGGAGGAGGGAAAGGCTCCCCACTCCAGGATTCTGGCCTGGAGAATTCCATGGACTGTATAGTCAATGGGGTCGCAAAGAGTTGGACGTGACTGTGTGATTTTCACTTCAATTTCAACGGATGTTAAAATTCTAAGCACAGCATCTGGCAGACAGCAGGCGCTGAACAAAAGGTTAATTTCCCTTCTCTTTTAAGTAAGGTAAGTATAAGGACAACTCGCTGGACAAGGAAACAAGCTCTGTTGTGCACCTGGGAATGTGCATCTGGTTTTGGAAAACACCACAGAATTCCATAAAATGATGCCGTCCTGGCACGGCCGGTGCTTTGCAGCAGAGCAGAAGTCAGCCGCAGAGTTCACGAGCAGACTGGGATGGGTGACGGGGGGAGGGGGGCAGCAGAGGGCACGGGGGGCCAGCAGATCCCACACGAGGATAAATGGATGAAGCTGAGCTCAATGGGGCGAGCGGCACGTGCAGAGCAGGTAGGATCTATGCTCCAGGCACGGGAGCAAGAGGGAAGAACAGAGAGGTAAGGGATGACTGGCTGGATGGCGTGTTTATGCAGCAAAAGGATGACCTGCCAGGGTCAGAGCACAGCCACACTCGGAAGTCTGATGGGAAGTGAGAGCAGACGAAGCGTCCAAGGCTCCAAGGAGGGCTTGTTGGAGCTTGTGAGTCTTCTGAATTTTAGAAGACATACAGACACTTAGACTTCAGTGAAGGCATAGAGAAGAGAGAGCATGGATTTCAGGGGGAGCAGTGGGGAGAGGCCCTGTGGACACTGCAGAGCCACGTGCAGGGAGCCATAGAGGCACTGACGGGGGGTCCTGCACACCAGACCAGGGAGACAGGGGAAAGGACAGAAGTCCAGGTGACGTGTAAAGGAGCTCGGAGGTCAACGGAAAACAATCAGGAGGAAACGCAGTTTGGGCACGCGCTTCTCACAGCAAACACAGGGGCCTGATGCCCCCCTCCTCTGTGTGCAGGCTGAGGGGGTGCCTCCACAGCCCCCACCGGGCCCAGGAGGTGCCCAGGGTCCCACGCACCACCAGGCTGCACAGCAGGCGTCACGAAAAGAATGGAGAGGAGGGAGCCGGGACGCTGGCTGAGCCAGCCTGCTGTCTAAATACACAGGTTCCTGGACGGTCCCCTCCAGGCACGTGCTCTGAGGACGGCTGGGGGGTGCAGTCACCACTAGGTGGCACCAGTTTCCAGAAATGGGTGCACTGACGGAATGAACAGGGACAACTTACTAGCTCCTGTCCTAGTGGCGTGACCCAAGCCTGCTTCTTGGGTAAGAACGCAGATTCTCTTCCTCTCACACTCTTAGGAGTAATCAGCAACCAAATTTTACTTAAACTTCTATTATTACCAATAGACTTCCTTGGTGGCTCAGACGGTAAAGCGTCTGCCTACAATGTGGGAAACCCGAGTTCAATCCCTGGGTCAGGAAGCTCTCCTGGAGAAGGGAATGGCAACCAACTCCAATATTCTTGCCTGGAAAATCCCATGGACAGAGGAGCCTGGTAGGCTACAGTCCATGGGGTCGCAAAGAGTCGGACACGATTGAGCGACTTCACTTTCTTTTCTAGTATTACCAATAGAAGGCCTCAAAGGCCTTACAAATTCTAGAAATAAAACCACATAAAACTCGCTTAAAGTGATCAAAAAAAAAAAATTAGTAGTCATTCTGGAGAATAATAACCCTGTAAATCCACACCCCTGTATCTACTCTAAAGGAACTTTGCCAAGTATGCCCAAGAAGATGGTCAAGCATTGCTTACATAAAAATTAGAAACTGTTTAAATCAGTCTTTTCTAAACTTCTTCAATTTTCATTCCCCTTTCACATTTGTGAAGCTCTGAGCACCATCACATAAGCCTCTGTGATTTCTCTCATATCCAAATACACGTACACTATTTTAAAATAACTCTTTACAAGCACGCAGGGCAGGACACCGACAACAGCCAGGCTATCTGGGCTCATGACGGCCTCTGTCACTTCCTAGCTGTATCATCTTGAAGAGTTGCTTAGCCACATCCTCATCTGTAAAATGGAGCTTAAAAACACTACCTAATTCACAGATTTGTTAAGAAGAATAAATAAATGTAAAGTACTTAGTGCCTGGTATACTGCAAAACATAAGGGTCACCTATGATCATTAGGTATATTGCTTGTGTAAATAAAAGATATTCTTAAAGACTAAGGCATGTTATTAATCCAATATGAAAAGGAAAAGGATCACACTGCGGGTGTGCCTCGCTGCCAGACACGGAGGCACCAACCTCTCTGCTCATCAGAAGAGCTCTTTGCTCCAGAGCATCCCAGGCACTCACTGTCCTGAGTCAGAACTATCTGCGCTGGAACCCCAGCTCTCCCACTTCTAGGTGAACGATCTTGGAGCTCAGAGATCGCTACTTCTCAGAGCCTCAGATTCTTCTGCCGAATGCATACAATACTCGCCTCTCACAGGGTCAGACAGTGTTTAAAGGAGACGGTCCACATGAGCCTCCTGGAACAGTACACATATCAGTGTACGCAGTCGATGCGTTACCCCCTTTATTACTACAGTCCCACTTCCTGGATCCTGAAGTGCCAATTCACTTGCCAGAAGCTCAGAACTACAACCACAAACACTGCAAACAGCACGGAGTCATCACTGAGCCGGCAGCTTCTTCATTTCCCTAAAGCAATGCAGAGCATTGGGGTTTACTGCATGGGCTCGTTCTAAACACTATCAAAAAATACGCCATGACTTTTAAAAACAATTTATTTATTTATTTATTTATTTATTTATTTATTTATTTAGGGCAGAGCTGGGTCTTGGGTGCTTTGCGGTCTTTCTCCAGTTGCGGGGAGTGGGGGCTTCTCACTGCGCTGGCTTCTCCTGCTGTGAGCACAGACTCCAGGCGCCCGGCCGTCAGCAGCTGCAGCGCGCAGGTTCAGTAGTTTCAGGGCATGGACGAAGCTGCTCCACAGCACGTGGAATCTTCCAGGGCCAGGGATCGAACCCATGTCCCCTGCGTTGGCAGACAGACTCTTATCCACTGTGCCAACAGAAAGTTCCTAAGTCATGACTTTTAACAAAAAGAAATTTTCTTTTGAAACAGCAGGTGGTGCTATAAGCTCTCACAGGTGTTAACAGGCTTTGATGCCATCAGTATAAAGTCCACTTCTCCCTCCAGTCATTTGATCTTGCCCACGTGCCCTTCAAGGACTGATGCTGAAGCTGAAACTCCAATACTTTGGCCACCTGATGCGAAGAGCTGACTCATTTGAAAAGACCCTGCTGCTGGGAAAGATTGAAGGCGGGAGGATAAGAGGACAACAGAAGATGAGATGGTTGGATGGCATCACCGACTCAGTGGACACGGGTTTGAGTAAACTCTGGGAGTTGGTGATGGACAGGGAGGCCTGGAGTGCTGCAGGCCACGGGGTTGCAAAGAGTCAGACACGACTGAGCAACTGAACTGAACTGAACACGCCCTTCAACTAGTAGGTGACAGGCACTTGGCAGTCTCTCGGTAATGGACTTCTGTCATTTTTAGGGCACCCTATTATTAAATTTTTAAAATTCTTTATTGAAGCATAGTTGATTTAAAATGTGTCTGTTTCCGGTGCACAGCACAATGATTCCATAATTTTATTATATATGGTGGTTTAGCTGCTAAGTCCGGAAAAGGCAATGCCAACCCACTCCAGTACTCTTGCCTGGAAAATCCCATGGATGGAGGAGCCTGGTAGGCTGCAGTCCATGGGTTGAGAAGAGTCAGACATGACTGAGCGACTTCACTTTCACTTTTCACTTTCATGCATTGGAGAAGGAAATGGCAACCCACTGTTTCTGCCTGGAGAATCCCAGGGACGGGGGAGCCTGGTGGGCTGCCGTGTATGGGGTCTCACAGAGTTGGACGCAACTGAAGCGACTTAGCAGCAGCAGCAGCAGCTTTTAAGTTATGTCCGACTCTTGTGACCCCATGGACAGTAGCCTGCCAGGCTCCTCTGTCCATAGGATTCTCCAGGAAAGAACACTGGAGTGGGTTGCCATTTCCTTCTCCAACTTTTTCTTATTATATATACATACACACATATATATAAGGCTCCCCAGGTGGTACTAGTGGTAAAGTTAAAGAACCAGACTGCTAATGCAGGAGACATAAGAGACACAAGTTTGATCCCTGGGTTGGGAAAATCCCCTGAAGAAGGGCATTGCAACCCACTCCAGTGTTCTTGCCTAGAGAATTCCACGGACAGAGAAGGCTGGCGGGCTACAGCACGTGGGATCACAAAGAGTCAGACACAACTGAAGTGACTTAGCATGCACATGCCCACGTATATTCTTTTTCAGATTCCTTTCCCATATAGGTTATCACAAAGCATTTGAGTATAGTTCTCTGCACTATACAATAGGTCCTTGTAGATTACCCATTTTATTTATAGTAGTGTGTATCTGTTAATCCCAAACTACTAATTTATCCCTCCCCTCCTTTTCCCTTTGGCAACAATAAGTTTATTTTCTATGTCTGTGAGTCTAGTTCTGTTTTGTAAATAAATTCATTTGTACCATTTTTTTTAGATTCCGCAAATAAGTTATATCATATGATATTTGTCTTTCTGACTTCAGTTCAGTTCAGTCGCTCAGTCGTGTCCGACTCTTTGTGACCCCATGAACTGCAGCACGCCAGGCCTCCCTGTCCATCACCAACTCCCGGAGTTCACTCAAACTCACGTCCATTGAGTCGGTGATGCCATCCAGCCATCTCATCCTCTGTCGTCCCCTTCTCCTCCTGCCCCCAATCCCTCCCCGCATCAGAGTCTTTTCCAATGAATCAACTCTTCACATGAGATGGCCAAAGTACTGGAGTTTCAGCTTTAGCATCATTCCTTCCAAAGAAATCCCAGGGCTGATCTCCTTCGGAATGGGCTGGTTGGATCTCCTTGCAGTCCAAGGGACTCTCAAGAGTCTTCTCCAACATCACAGTTCAAAAGCATCAATTCTTTGGCGCTCAGCCTTCTTCACAGTCCAACTCTCACATCCATACATGACCACAAGAAAAACCATAGCCTTGACTAGATGGACCTTTGTTGGCAAAGTAATGTCTCTGCTTTTGAATATGCTATCTAGGTTGGTCATAACTTTTCTTCAAGGAGTAAATGTCTTTTAATTTCATGGCTGCAGTCACCATCTGCAGTGATTTTGGAGCCCAAAAAAATAAAGTCTGACATTGTTTCCATTGTTTGCCCATCTATTTCCCATGAAGTGATGGGACCGGATGCCATGATCTTCGTTTTCTGAATGTTGAGCTTTAAGCCAACTTTTTCACTCTCCTCTTTTACTTTCATCAAGAGGCTTTTTAGTTCCTCTTCACTTTTTGCCATAAGGGTGGTGTCATCTGCATATCTGAGGTTATTGCTATTTCTCCCGGCAATCTTGATTCCAGCTTGTGCTTCTTCCAGTCCAGCGTTTCTCATGTATGATAATCTCTAGGTCCACCCATGTGGCTGCAAATGGCATTACTTCATTCTTTCTTATGGCTGAGTAATATTCCATTGTGCGTATGCACACACCTTTCTGATCCATTCCTCTGTCAATAGACATTCAGGCTGCTTCCATGTCTACAGGCCACCCCATGTTGTCAGCACCCTTTGAGTCAGCACCCTCTCAGACTTGCAGTCCTGATACGCAGCTAAGCCCAGGAGCTCCACAGACCACCCGGCATCTCCTCTCTTAATAACCCGGCACAGTGCCTGGGGGAGTTCGCGGCTGAGAGTCAGCCCACCGAAGTCCCACTGTTTGGACACTGAGTACTGAATGGAGGGAGGGAGAGACTGAAAATAGCAGAAGGAATTCACTCATGCAGTGGCCACACCAACGACCTTCTGAAGCTCCTAATTCTGTCTGTTCTAATCTTTCAGTCTTAGTTGTGAGTTCTATCATATATTTGTATTAAATTCTCTTTCAGTAGGAGATGACACTGCACTCCCTTATTCTTGCCTGGAAAATTCCAAGGACAGAGGAGCCTGACGGGCTACAGTCCACAGGGTCACAGCGTCAGACACAAATGAACACGGCACATCCATATATACTCTTTCAGTTTAAGTCAGACTCAGATCCCACTGCCTGCAAACTAAACCCCTGATGCATGCACGTGGCTAGCTATTTCCCTCAGGTACTAAACACTCAGACTTAACCAGGCTGTTTGTGTAGACTGATAAAAAAAGGAGAAAGCAACAATTTACTAAGCACCATTTAGATGCTAAGCCTAGTATACCCACTGAGACAAGCAAACTGAGGCTTACCAGGATTAAGAAATCTCCCTATGGCCAAAACCTCTGCCACCAAAAGAAATCACAGATATTTGAATACTGAATTATAGGGGCTGCAGATATCCAGAAATGCCATTTATATTCATTCATTGTTACTTCAAAATCATAGTAGTTGGTAAACGTGCCACTAGATCTTGTTATTTAATGCATTAATCAGTTCAGTTTAGTCACTAGTCGTGTCCAACTCTTTGCAACCCCATGGACTGCATTAATAAAGAAGTACATTTATTGCTCTGTCAAAAATGTTTTTTATTGAAGCATAATTGATTTACACTATCTGCATTAGCTTCAAGTGTACAGCAAAGCAATTCAGTTATACAGATACATGTATGCTGCTGCTGCTGCTAAGTCGCTTCAGTCATGTCTGACTCTGTGCGACCCCAGAGACGGCAGCCCACCAGGCTCCCCGTCCCTGGGATTCTCCAGGCAAGAACACTGGAGTGGGTTGCCATTTCCTTCTCCAATGCATGAAAGTGAAAAGTGAAAGTGAAGTCACTGAGTCGTGTCCGACTCTTAGCGACCTCATGGACTGCAGCCGACCAGGCTCCTCCATCCATGGGATTTTCCAGGCAAGAGTACTGGAGTGGGGTGCCATTGAGATATATGTATATATCTATATTATTTTTCAATTATTTTCCATTATAATTTACTACAAGTTATTGAATATAGTTTCCTGTGCTATACAGTAAAACTTTATTGTTTATCTGTTTTATATATGGTAATGTGAATCTGTTAATTCCATACCCTAGTTTATCCCTCTCTCACCCCTTCCCCTTTGGTAACCATAAATTTGTTTCCTGTGTCTGTGAATATCTTTCTGTTCTGTAAATAAGTTCATTTGTACTATTTTTTAGATTCCACATATAAGTGATATCATATAATATTTGTCTTTCTCTGACTTACTTCACCTAGTATGATCATCTCTAGATCCATCCATGTTGCTTCAAATGGCAATATTTCATTCATTATGGCTGAGTACCACAACTTCTTTATCCACTCATCTGTCAGTGAACCTTTAGGCTGGTTCTATGTGTTGGCTATTATAATTAGTGCTGCTGTGAACACTAGAGAGCACGCATCTTTTCAAAGTAGAGCTTTTGTCTTTTCTGGATATTTGCCCAGGAATGGGAATTCTGGATCATACGGCAACTCTACTTTTAGTTTTTAACATACCTCTGTCCTGTCTCCATCCGAGAAGGCAATGGCACCCCACTCCAGTACTCTTGCCTGGAAAATGCCACGGATGGAGGAGCCTGGTGGGCTGCAGTCCATGGGGTCACTAAGAGTCGGATACGACTGAGCGACTTCACTTTCAGTTTTCACTTTCATGCATTGGAAAAAGAAATGGCAACCCACTCCAGTGTTCTTGCCTGGAGAATCCCAGGGACGGGGGAGCCTGGTGGGCTGCCATCTATGGGGTCGCACAGAGTCGGACACAACTGAAGAGACTTACCAGCAGCAGCAGCAGTACTGTCTCCATTGTGGCTGCACCAGTTTACACTCCTATCAATAGTGTAGGGTTCCCTTTTTTCCACACCCTTTCCAGCATTTGTTATTTGTACACTTTTTGATGATGGCCATTCTGACCAGTGTGAGGTGATACCACACTGCAGTTTTGATTTGCATTTCCATAATAATGAGTGATGCTGAGCATCTTTTCACGTGCCCGTTAGCCATTTGTATGTCTTCTTTGGAGTCATTAGTCACATCGTTTGCAAATATTTTGTCCCAGTCTGTAGGTTCATTTTGTTTATGGTTTCCCTCTCGCTGTTTAACTTTGCTTTTATTTCTATCGCCTTGGGAGACTGACCTAAGCAAACATTGGTATGATTTATGCCCAAGAGTGTTTTGCCTCTAACCTCTTCTAGGAGTTTTATGGTATCATATCTTATGTTTGGGTTTCCCAGGGAGATCAGTGGTAAAGAATCCACCTGCCAAGCAGGAGACGCAGGTTTGATCCCTGGGTTGGGAAGATCCCCTGGAGAAGGAAACGGCAACCCACTCCAGTATGCCTGCCTGGAGAATCCCACAGACAGAGGAGCCTGGCAGCCTGGCAGTTGATGGGGTTTCAAAAAAGCTGGCCACGACTGAGTGGCCGAACAACAGCAGCAACACCTTATGCTTGCGTCTTTAAGCCATTTTGAGTCTATTTTTGTGTACGGTGTGAGCGAGTGCTCTAACTTCACTGATGTACTTGCAGCTGTCCGATTTTCCCAGCACAACTTGCTGAAGAGATTGTCTTTGCTCAGTTGTATATTCTTGCCTCCTTTGTCAAAGATTAATTGACAGAGGTATGTAGGTTTATTATGGGGCTCTCTATTCTGTTCTGTCTATTCATGTGTCTGTTTTTGTACCAATAGCATGCTGTTTTTCGTTACTGTAGCTTTGTAATACTGTCTAAAGTCTAGAAGGTTATGCTTCCACAGCTTTGTTCTTTTTCTTCTTTGGCAATTCTAGGTGAAAATTTTTTAACAATTTATAATTATATTTCAATATAATTGATTTCCTTTGTATTCTATTTATTATTTTATGCATTTAAAAACATCTTGAGAATCAGTCCATGAGCTCTGATGAGGCTGTCAAAGGAGTTTCTGCTATAAAATAAGTCCAGTATGATACAGAGAAAGAACCTCAGAAATGTTCATAAAGATACTGCAAGCTGCTCACCAAAATCCACGTTTGCCTCTTTCCCCTCAGCACAAGCTAGACTACTTTCACAGCCTCCCCTGCAGGCCAGCAGGTCCATGTGACTGAGCTCTAGCCAATGGACTATGGACACAAGTAACGTGTCCCACTTCTGGACCCAGCCCAGGGACTCATCCCTCTGCCCTTTCTCCATACTCTTCTCTTTTGGCTGGGATGACCTCCAGACAGCCTTGAAAGTCACATAATAAAGACGGCAGCACCTTCATCACCCTGAGTCCCTGAATAACTGCACAGAGGAGCCCACTCTGGCAGCCTGTTCACCCACCTGCACCTTTAAATGAGCAACAAATATATGTCTATTTGTTTGAGTCGTTGAACCATTATACACTGAACTGAGCATTCAGTATAGGAGTTTGCATGACCCAGTCAGTGGTTCTCAAACTTTATCAAGCACCAGAAACCTCCAGGAAAGAAGACTAAAACACTGATTGCTGGGCCCCATCCGGAGCTTCCGGTTCAGCAGCTCTGGGATGCAGCCTGAGAGTTTTCTAATGTGTCCTCAGGTGATGCTGCCGCTGCCCGCCTGTGACTGCAGTCTGACAATCCCTGCACTAACCCACACCAGCTCCCGCCCCTTGCTGTGTGGCTGGTGAGAACTTGGGTCAGAATAACACTGTCCCCCTGTGCTGTGTGCAGCAGGGCCCTTCAGATCAAAGCGATTCCTCCCTTTGTGGATCTTAATAACCCCACATGAAAAGAATGGCCATGAAAGCCACTCTGTCAGCTGAACGGGAAAACAGTGTACCTTTCTGTTTTCAGAGGGAACATATTCCCTGACAAGGAGTAAGCAGGTCAGCATATTACTTTTTAAAAACCTTATTTCCTATTAATTAATCATTAGTTGGTATAGATCACTGGTCCTAGAGGTATGATGACAGCAGAAAGTCTTTTTTTAATCTTTGCAAAATCTAAGGAATTATACATTTATGTTAGACAAAGGCTCATTTACTAATATAACTGTGTCTCTTTAATATTTACCAACAGTATATCAACTGGTAATTTATTCCTGCCGATCAGAATCTCTAATGAGCAGACAGCCTTGATTTTTTTTTCAAATTATGAATGAATTCCAACTGAAATGCAGTTTTGAACTGATGCCAATCATTCCCTTTTGGACATATGCCCCACCCACAGCTCCTGCTGCCTGGGGGTGTGTGCTTTGTACCCTGGGTCACGATGCCGGGGCGGAGTCCCAAGTATGATAGAGAAACATCAAGAGCCTGGACCACTTAGAACAGAACTTGAAACTGAAAAAAAAAATCATTCTGTGGCCAGTCCTTCTCAAACTGTACTCAAAATGTATATGCACAGCCTAGGATTCTTAACAAAATGCAGATGGTAGGGCCTGAGATTCTGAATTTCTAACAAGCTCCCAGGGAATCCCAGGGTTGCGGGTCTGCAGACTCAGTTTCCAAAGGCCTGATGGAAGCTGTGTGGCCCTCTTACAGGTTGAGGGTGAAAGTACAGAAATCGCGGTGAGGACTGAAAACCAGCGGACAGCAAAGGAAAGGCGGCAGCCGCTGGAGTGGCTCTGAGTCACACCTTCGCCATTTCCGTATGGCAACCCCCACAACCACAACTCTCATTTCTGTGAAGCCAAACTCCCTCATGGGTCTGATTCTTAAATTCCACTAAATAACACATATATCCTTACAACACGCCCTCAAATACAGCAGGTCTCTGATTCTGCGTCCAAGTGAGCCTAAGACAGAAAACACGTCCACCACGGTGGGGCTGGGGGAGGGGAAAAAGAATAAAAGGAGATTTGGAGGTTGAAACTACTTGAGATGGAGCATCATCTCCTGTAAGGAGCTTAAAGTGCTTTTTAATTATAACTGTTAGATTAACCTAAGCCAGGACCACAGGATCCATGCTGAAAGCCAACTAGACTGCCCCTCCCGCTGTCCTTCAAATCCACCATCCGGAATCAGTTCTTTCTCAACCTATGTACAGTGTGGGGTAGAGCCTATAATTGCTCTGGTTGTTCTCAGATGATTTAAAAGTGCTCTAGCCATTGACAGTGAAAAACAGTGCTATTTCAGTGAGGTCATTCCACTCCTCTCGGCTTCCTCTTGGACGCATTTAAAGTGACTGCAGGCTCTCCCCCAAGAAATCCACAGGAAATACACATGCTTCGCCCCAACTCACTCTGCTTCCCTCCTCTGCCCGCTCCCCCGCCGGGGCACTCAGCCAGCCACAGTCCCGCTCTTTGCAGTCATCGCCCGCGGTCTGGCACCAGCCTTGGCACACTGGCCTTGAGGACTCAAGTCAGCTCCCTAGTGGTCTCCTTCAGTTGTTCACTAAGCTTCAGACAGCCTGGCGTGGACCCAGAGCCCTGCTCAGAACTCCCCAGCCTCTAACCCTGAGCTCCCAGCAGGGGAGCCACTGGCCACAGGAGACGATGTGCATTCAACTTCTAGGCTCTAGGGACCTCCCTGGTGATCCAGTAGTTAAGACTCCAGGCTTCTGACATAGCGGGCACAGGTTCTATCCCTGGCCAGGGAACTAAGATTCCCACAGGCTGTGTGGTGCAGCCAAAAAAAGAAGCGTACTAAAAATAATAAAGGAAAGAGTAGTCAATCTATTTTAAATAAATAAATGTTAGGCTTTAGATATATACATATTTTTTAATTGAAGTATAGTTTGGAAAATCCCCTGGAGGAAGGCGTGGTAACCCACTCTAGATTTTTGCCCGGAAAATTCCATGGAGAGAGGAGCCTGGTGGGCTACAGTCTGTGGGGAGGCAAAGAGCTGGACACAACTGAGGGATAGAGCATACATACCCACAGTTATTTACAATGCTGTGTTAGTTTCAGGTGTAAAGCACAGGGATTCAGTCATACATACACATGCATATTCTTTTCTGAATATGTATATATATACACACACATGTGTATGCTCAGTTGCTTCAGTCGTGTCCGACTCTGTGATCCTATGGACTGCAGCCCTCCAGGCTCCTCTATCTATGGAATTCTCCAGGCAAGAATACTGGAGTATCGGGTTGCCATGCCCTCCTTCAGGGGATCTTCCAGACCCAGAAGTTGAACCCACATCTCCTGTGTCTCCTGCTTTGCTGGTGGATTCTTTACCCACTGAGCAACCTGGGAAGCCCATATACATATTCTTTTTCTGGGAAAAAAAAAAAAAAGCTACAAATGAACTTATTTACAAAACAGAAAAAGGCTCACAGACACAGAAAAC
The DNA here is from genome assembly GCF_029407905.1 of Bubalus kerabau. NCBI lineage: Eukaryota > Metazoa > Chordata > Mammalia > Artiodactyla > Bovidae > Bubalus > Bubalus kerabau. Next base: position 48,711,271 of record NC_073626.1, read on the forward strand.
AAACTTACAGTTATCAAAGGGGAAAGAAGGGGGATAAATATATTAGGAATTTGGGTTTAACATGCATGCACTATTATCAACCCTGAATACGCATTGGAAGGACTGTTGCTAAAGCTGAAGCTTCAATATTTTGGCCACCTGATATGAAGAGCCAACTCAGAAAAGATTCTGATGCGGGAAAGATTGAAGGCAAAAGAAGGGAGCAGCAGAGGATGAGATGGTTAGGTAGCATCACCAACATGAATTTGAGCAAACACCGGAGATAGTGCCGAACAGAAAAGCCTGGTGTACTGCAATCCATGGGCTCTCAAAGAGTCAGACACAACTTAACAAATGAACAACAAGAGCAACATTACTACATATAAAATAGAGAACCAACAAGGTCCTACTGTATAGCACAGGAAACTTTACTCAGTATTTTGTAATAACCTATAAAGGAAGGAAAAGAACCTGAAAAAGAATATATACACATATATTGGACATGAATCTGAGCAAACTCCAGGAGACAGTGAAAGAAAGTGAAGCCTGGCACGCTGCAGTCCATGGGGTCACAGAGTCGGACAGAACTGAGTGACTCAAAAACAACAAGCAGACGTATGGGCATCCCAGGCGGCGCTAGTGGTAAAGAACCTGCCTGCCAACGCAGGAAACAAAAGAGATGCGGGTTCAACCCCTGGGTCAGAAAGACCCCCTGGAGGTAGGCACAGCAACCCACTCCAGTATTCTCGCCTGGAGAACCCACGGACAGAGGAGCCTGGCAGGCTATAGTCCATGGGGTCACTAAGAGTCAGACACGACTGAAGCGACTCAGCACAGTATATATATATGCATTCAGATGACAATGAATTAAAATCAAACTGAAAATTCAGTTCCTCGGACACGCTAGCCACATTCCCAGAGCTCAAGGGCACATGCAGATGCTGTACTGGGTGATGCAGGTAAAGCATTTCCATTATCACAGAAAGTTCTTAACAGCACTTCTCCAACCTCTCAACCCTGGATACTCAGCTTTTTCCACACAGCCTAGACCTGATGATGGGAGACTCTGAATGTCAGCGCAGGCTCACCACTGCAGCATCCTAGTGCAGTGGTAAGCCTGCACCACAATCTCATCCTGAAGAACAGTGACTTCTGCCCCGCTCAGGGCCAGTCACACATGGCCAGCAGGGGGAGAGCCGCTCTGCTCCAGACACTCACGTGGGGCACGAGGCACCTTCCACCGTGCAGCCCAGGAGGCGCCCTACGTCCTCTCTAGGCTGCCAGTTGATGGAGAAAAAACCAGGACCGTGTGTGCAGGGAATCCACAGGCCCGGCCTTCAGACAGCACCTGTCCCTTCTCACAGCTCATCAACCAGAATCCACTGACACAGCCATCGAGGGAGGCTGCAAACGTGGCTAGACCACGTGCCCAGATGGAGAGAACACAGATGTCTTGAGCACAGCGGTTCGGCCACAGAGCTGGTCACAAACTGCTCTCTAGTCACCCCCTCCTCTGGGAGTCCTATCTGGCAGTATGAGCCTCCCCAAGAGCAACTCATGGGGCCTCAGACAAACCGAGACAAAAAGAGTTGCCTGCACACGTCTGGTTACACAGCCAAATTTAATTTGAGCCCATTTATCTTAACACTTTTCCAACCCTGTTCAGCTGGTTAATTACATCCAACTCTCTTTAGAATTAATTAGCATTAATAATAGCAATTTCTAGTCATCAAACATTTCCCACGTGCCAAATACTATGCCTGCATTATATCATTATTTCTTATAGCATTCCTAGGAGGTAAATATTTTAATGCAATTTTACAGATTTAAAATACAGACACTTGGGCTTCCCTGATGGTCCAGTGGTTAAGAATTTGCATGCCAATGCAGGGGACACAGGTTCAATCCCTGGTCTAGGAAGATTCCATGTGCCACAACTTCTGAATTGGAGCCGTAGGGCCTGTACTCCACAAGAAAAGCCACTGCAATGAAAAGCCCATGCACCACAACTACAGAGTAGCCCTCATTCAGCAACAAAGCCCTCATACAGCAACAAAGATCCAAATAAAATAAATAAAAATGTTTAAAACCTTACAAAATAGATACTAAGAATTTTGCCTAAGACTTAGCAAGTATCTGCTCTACCGAGGAAGCCCCAGGAATAATACTCTAGTAGATCTTCCCGACCAGGGATCGAACCTGGGTTTACTCACATCGCAGGCAGGTTCTTGACTATCTGAGCCACCGGGGAAGCCCCAGGCCTCCGGCAACCAGACCTGCCCTCTCCAGCAGGGGTCAGCAAACTGTAACCCTCAGGCCAAGTGTGACCGACTACCTGTTTTTGCAAAGTTTTATTGGAATGCCAGCATGCCCACTGCCCTTCATTGCCTATGGCTACTTCTGTACTAGAAAGGAGCACAGTTGAGTAGCTGCAATAAGAGTTCACACGCCCTGCAAAGTCAAAAATCTCTACGAGGTGGCTCGTTACAGAAAATCTCTGCCAACCCCTGCTCTGCAGTGCCCCAGAGGGCCTTGAGCGCTTGCTTCTACCGTAGACTGAAAAGTAATCCTGACTTGGTGTTTTGGTTGGCTGATCTGTGCTCTGAACCAACAACCTGGTCTGTGAAATATACAGGTCAGGCTAATAATACCCTGCTGGCAGCCTCTACTCCATCTGTTTGTGTCTGCTGTTTCACAAGCAGATTAAACAACATCTGCTACACTGTTTCATCAAACACACAGGTGACACCATTGAAGGATGCACTTGCATTATTTTCTAGTAAGGAATATGCCTATTCCCTGATGATTGTTTAATACTTGGACTGTAACTACCAAGCAAAAGGTTTGCACAAATTTATGAGCTCTATGGCTTTTGACACAACAGGTTTCATCCTTTTACCCTTTCCACTTCCTGCTTTGGTTTTTCAAGATAAAACCATCAGCACAGGGCAACAGTGAATTTTATGGTCAGTGGCTGTCCAGTAAATTGAGGATTGTTCTGAGAAACTGGCCTACACTCACTTTTTTCTTCGATGGAATTCACCAACATGTTTTTTTTTTTTTTTCCAAAAATGAACCGTAAAAAGAATATAAATATGCTTAACCTTCAAGAGACTCAAGAGTATGGAACCCACATTGGCTGCACGTTGAAATAAGAGCAAAAGAGGATAGAAATTTCACCTACTTACACAACACTAGAGAAAGGGTATGTGAGTGGATGCCATGCGGGCACCAGCCAAACGCCACCCTTCAAGAACCAGCTGCTAGGACCGCGGGCAGCCTGACTTTTAGCTGAACCCCTGTGTGGGAATTCCCCTCAGCCTGAGCACTGGCTGCCTGGGCCAGCATCACAGCCCTCCCCGGGGCCAGCGCTGGTCCGCAGAAAGCGCACGTGCTGGCCTCAAGCAGAAACAACTCTGCCGGGCCTCTCGGCTCCAGAACGGTCTGTGGGGCCGGCTGGGACCACTGCTGCACATGCCTCACGTTGCAGCTTCTCCCCTGCCAGGTCCTGCTTCTCCCTTCCCTCTAAGCACTCTTCCCCAGGGCCCCCTCCCCCTGTCAATTCCCCTGGCACATAACTGCCCTCTAAAAGTTTCTCTGCTTCTGCAGGGAAACTGACCTGCAACAAACATGAAGTCTGATTTCCTAAACAGCACCATCAATAACTGATGTGCCATATTCAACATTCAATGACAGCAAAGAATCAGCAATAAGGAGATTCCAGGGGACAGCAAATCCATCAGTACAAAAAAATAACAGTAACAACAAAAAGTCAGGCAGTATAAACATCAAACACAGGGAGTGTCAAGGCAGAGAAGCAGCGGGCATTGGGGAGGTGAGGCAGAGACAGACAGAGGTCTGGAGAGAAGTTAAGGAAGGCGAGTGAAGGTGGAGCAGAATCAGTGCCATCTGCTCTCTGCAACCACAGCTCCGGGCGCAGATAGTCATGCGCAGTGACAGGCTCTATAAATAGCAGATCAACCAGGAAATCATAACCCAGCCTTCGTGATTACAGGCCCAGGGGTCTCACAGATGATTTTCTAAATAAGAGCACGGTCAGCTTGCAGCTAGCCTTTTCTGAGCTGCCCACTCACAGACAGTAACTAACCACCGTGTCTACTAAATAAGGAGTCACAGTTTAAAACAGGGATGTGCCAGAGGCACTGTCCTTTTCAGGACAAAAAACTAGATAACAGAAAACACGGAAGCTTGTCTTGTGGCATGTATAAACCTCCCAGTTGCTAAGACGCCAAACAGCATCCAAACATCAAGACACCCAAAGTGATGGCCGCACAAAGCAGAAGCCACAAACCTCAGGCCTAAGAAAGAAGCAGTGCAGGGGCAGCCCAGAGGGGCGCAGGGCGGACAGGCAGGGGACAGCAAGAAGGAGAAGACAGACAGGGAAAGCAAGAAAGCAGACAAGAGGAAAACAGGAGCGTGTGCCTGTTTGCAACAAGCCACAGCAAAGTCCTAGCAAGGGGTCACCAAGCCTTTACAAGGGTCATTTAAGCACCTTGAATACTTGTTACAAAATCAGTCTTTAAGAGACTAAAGGCAATTTATCAGACAGCACAGCAGAAACAACTCAAGGGACTTCCCTGGTGGTCCAGTGGTTAAGAATCCGCCTTATGCAAGGGACTGGGTTCCATCCTTGGTCAGGCGATCAAGCCCCTGCACCACAATTAGAGAGCCCAAATGCTGCAACTAAGCCCCAACACAGCCAAATAAATCACATTTTTGAAAAAGGAAGAAACAACTCAAGTCACAGTAGAGGGCAGTGGACATGACCAAGAGGAGAAAGTAAGAGACTAAAAGGCTAACACTGAACAAACTGAACAGCTAACACTCCATACAAAGGAAGAATGGCGATTAACCTCACAGCTACAGCTCCATCAACAGTGTCATCAACAAGCTATTCTCAAGTCAGAGTCCAGTCTTACAGTCCAGTGTAGTCCCAACAAGATATTGTTTCTGAGAAATTCCTACACTGAGGCCCATGGAACGATGCCTCAGAGCAAGTCAGGCTCAAGACAAACGGGGCCTCACTGGTTCAGGGAGCCTCTGCCCCTGAACAGTGATGGGGAGGAGCGAGCCAGGCCTGCTAGGGGTCACGCGTCCACACAGGCAAGACCCCGCAGGCTGGCGCAGCCAGGAGCCTCTGGCCAGGCGTGCAGGAGTGTCAGGGCACCCGGGGATCGACTCAGCCAGGGTGAGAGCAGAGCAGCCCTGAGGGGGAGAAGCCCCGAGACCCCAGGTGTCCTCAGGGCTGCTCACCTCCTCCCCACACTGAGCTCCTGAACTGCCCCCCCCAGCTTTGAGCAACCTAAAGGCATCAGTCTTTCATTCGGCACCTGTTCTGATGGATCAGAGCCCATTTTCTCCTCGTGGTTAAATATTTCGAATATCGAATGCTGCTACCAAAGCATTGGGCTGGCCAAAAAGCTTCTTCAGGCTTCCCATAAGATGGTACAGAAAAACCAGAACGAACTTTTTGGCCAACCCAATACAACAGTAACAAGAGCTCTTTCAGCTTCTGGACCGGTGCTCAGGGTGGGCTTTCATATCCCAGAGGTGAGCTCCAGCACAAGCGCAGGCCAGTGTGGGAGCCATTCACCAAGACCCAGCCCAGAGCCGGGGACAGATGCTTGCCAAGCTCAGCACCAAGCCCTGGGCAGCGCCTCGAAGGGCAGGAGCTTCCAGCACACAGAGCTGAGACCAGAAATGTCTCGGAAGTATCACTAGCCCCCACTGGGAATTCAGTGGGCATTCCCACTCATAGTCTGAAGGTGGAACCTTTCCCCTAAAGAAAGGAATCGAAGGTGCATTTGGTCTGTGTTCAAGTCTTAAATGCCTTTCTGGAAGCACATTTTCTCTCAAAGTTGGATTACTCTGAAGACACACTTATCAACAAGAAGGAAAAAGAAATGTTTTCATGACCTCATGTCTTCGGATAATTGATACTAAGTAAAGAGAGAGACAAGGAGAAGGGAGCTAAAAGGATCAAGGGCCAAACACAGCTCATCAGACCGAGACACGTGAACTCGCCCAGTCTCGGGGTGGCGGCAGCCTCGCTTACTGTGCATTTCTGCTCCGTCTTTGGCCCGCATCTCACGAACACCAGCAAAAGCTCTGCATTAGAAGTCACCTTGGGCTCTTTGTCCTGAGATGATGTTATTGAACACTAGCTAAAAGCATTAAAGAGATTTTGTTACTCTCTCTGGCAGTTATTGGGACAAGAGCTATGAACTTTTTAACCTAGATCATATGATCTTATTGTCTTTCCCAGTAGACTAATGGAAGTGGTGTTTATTTCAATGTGGCCTTTTTGGGTTTTTTTTTTTTACAGCATTTATCACAGTCTGGCTCATTTCAAATGTATTCGTGGACCTGAGAGCAGAAACAAGCTTCTTTTTCCTCTGTATCCTTCATTGTTCCTATCTGAACTTGGCACAAAGTCCATTCTCGTTAAGTTTGGGGTTTTATTTTCTTTTATAAAGATCTACTTGTCTAAAATTTGCAGAAAAGAACAAATTAGAAACTTAAACCCTCCCCAAAGAGTACACTACCCTCTTTAAAGTATATAAATTAATGAATGTCCCTGTTCTGTACCTGAAAGACCTCTCCAGAGTAACACCTGGGAAGTCAGTAAATAGCATCCTGATTTTTTCCCTATGCTTACACAGATATTTACAGAATAATAAATAATAATTTTTAACAAAACAGGATCTTGTTATATATATTGGGTTGCACTTTGTTCTTTTTATCTAACAATCATAGAGATAGCATTTCAGATGTACATCCTTTTTAACAATTGAAGAATTCTCCAGTATATTGGTATGCCATACCATAGTTAAATCCCTGGTCAGGGAACAAGATCGCACATTTTGCAATTAAAGAAACAAAGATCAAAGATCCCTAGTACTGCAACTAAGACCCGCTGCAGCCAAATAAATAAATTAAATAAAGATACTACCACATTTGTCTCTAAAAATGTTGAGCTGATCACATTTCTAGCAATGCTCTGAAAGCCCTGTTTCCTCCTGTCCCCAAAAGCAACGGGAGAGTATCAGTCTTATTTGTTGCCAGTCTGATGGGGTAAAAAAAACCAGTAAGGCTGGAAATATCTTCATATTTTTATCAGTCTTTTTTTGTTTTCTGCTTTGAATTATCAGTTCATATCCTTTAGTCATTTTTTTTTTTTAATTTTAAGGTCTTTACTGAATTTGTTACAATATGGCTTCTGGTCTATGTTTTGCCTTTTTAGCCAAGAGGCATGGGGGATCCCAGCTCTCTGATCCCTTGCGCTGGAAGGCACAATCTTAACCACTGGACCACCAGGGATGCTAATGCTAAGTCACTTCAGTCATGTCCGACTCTGCGACCCCATAGACGGCAGCCCACCAGGCTCCCCCGTCCCTGGGATTCTCCAGGCAAGAACACTGGAGTGGGTTGCCATTTCCTTCTCCAATGCATGAAAGTGAAAAGTAAAAGTGAAGTCGCTCAGTGGTGTCCGACTCTTAAGCAACCCCATGGACTGCAGCCTACCGGGCTCCTCTGTCCATGGGAGTTTCCAGGCAAGAGTACTGGAGTGGGGTGCCATTGCTTCTCCGGGACCACCAGGGAAGTCCCTCCTTTACTCACTTTTCAATGAACTGTATGTATGTGCCTTATTGCTTTTGTGGAAGCTTTTTATATAATATGAATACAATTATTTCCTAAATATAGAGCAAGTATGTTTCCTAGGTTGCAAACTGTCTTTTAATTTTATTGTACAGAAATCTATAATTCTTTATTCAAATCTGCCCATCTTTTTCTTTATGATTTTTTTATAATTTTTATTGAAATATAATTGATCTACCATGTTGTTTTAGTTTCAGGAACTAACAGCAAAGTGATTCAGTTACACATGTACATATAAATACGTATTATTTTCTTACATTCTCTTCCATTATAGGTCATTACAAGATAATGAGTAATTTCCTGTGCTATATAGTAAGTCCTTGTTTATCATCTATTTTATCTATAGTTGTGTGTATATTTTAATCCCAACCTCCTAATTTATCCCTCCCTTGCCTTAATGACTTCTAAATTTTTTTCCTAGAAAGTTTTCCCAACTTGCAAGATTACAAAATGTTCTCCTATATCCTCTTCTATTCCTTAACTCCTTTAAGGGCACATTTACAACCCATCTGGAAATTACACATTTTTAATCTATCTGAAATCATTTTTTGACTGTAGTGTAAAGTATAGGCTAATTTTACTTCCTCCCAAGTGGGTAATATTGTCCATTGACCTATCCTTTCTTCAAAGAGTTTATTTTTAATTTTCTAAATGTTTATTTTTTTATTGTAGAAAATTCAAAAATATATAGAACAAAGAAGAAGTGAGACAGGCTGGGTTCTGGGACCCTCTACTTGAACACTTGTACCTGGTCCAATGTCCCCTCAGACAACAGACACAATGAAACTATAAGGGACTAAAAATAACTGCACCCATGCCCAGCTGGGGCAAATCATGAACAATAAGATACAAAAAGACTACCAACCAGCCGGCACTTCTGAGGTGCTAGGAACGTGATCCCTGCACCACCAAGAGGAAGGGCAGACCACCGAAGCCACTCCAATGACGCCACTCAGGCAACAGCCCCCACCGAAACCCCATTTAAGGGACCAGCCTGCCCCTCTGCAGGGAGCAAGAAAGGGCACCTCTGACTTGTTTTTCCTCCCTCCCGCTGCACCACGAGCCCCAATAAGGCCTTGCCTGAATTTCTCATCTGGCTTCATCAATTTCTATTAGAGTCCAAGGACTCAGGTTGGTAACATGAGTACAAAGAACCCTAAGTAGCCATCACCCAACCTCAAGAACTATCAGTTCATCCTTTTTGATTCAAAATGGTATTTTTATCATTTACTAAACCTCTACATCGGAGAAGGCAATGGCACCCCACTTCAGTACTATTGCCTGGAAAATCCCACGGACAGAGGAGCCTGGAAGGCTGCAGTCCATGGGGTCACTGAGGGTCAGACACGACTGAGCGACTTCACTTTCACTTTTCACTTTCATGCATTGGAGAAGGAAATGGCAACCCACTCCAGTGTTCTTGCCTGGAGAATCCCAGGGACGGGGGAGCCTGGTGGGCTGCCGTCTATGGGGTCGCACAGAGTCGGACACGACTGAAGTGACTTAGCAGCAGCAAACCTCTACATATACTTGGATATACATCTGAACAATCTGCTCTGTGCTACTTTCATCAATGTGGTCGTTAGTATTCTTATAAAAATATGGGTGTGTGTTAAGTCGCTTCAGTCATGTCTGACTCTTTGCAACCCCATGGACTGTACATAGCCTGCCAGGCTCCTGTCCATGAGATTCTCCAGGCAAGAATACTGGAGCGGGTTGCCATGCCTTCCTGCAGGGGATCTTCCCAACCCAGGTATCTAATCCACATCTCTTACGTCTTCTGCATTGGCAGGCGTGTTCTTTACACTAGCACCACCTGGCAAGCCCCTTATAAAATACAGAAACACACATAAAATTTTTGTAAAAACAATAAGAATATACTCTTTATACTACATTATAAATGATATGAAAAGCACAGGAAAATACAAGCCTATTCCTGTAACAAAAATCCAAAAATACGGTGATATAAACAAGTAGAAATTCACCTTCTCTGTGGCTAGTTCTTGTGGCTGACAGATGGCTCTGCCCATGAGCTCACCTGAGGACCACGGTCCTACTCCGTCGCTGCCCAGCCTTCCCCGTAGGCACACCACATCCTCATGGCTGAACCTGGCAACTCCTTTCCAAACAGAGGAAAAGAAGATACCGGCGAAGACAAGCAGCTCTCTCTCCAGGCATGTGCATGCATCACTTCCGCTTACACCCAACTGGCCAGAATTTTAAAAACTGCAGGACAGGCTGAGAAATGGAGGCTCCTGCAGTTCACCATATGCCCATTTATAACTGCAGCATTTATATTACAGAGAAAAGGGAAGGATGAACTCTGAGGAAAAATCATAGTCCTAACTATAAAAATGAGTGTAAAGTGTGTATCACAGATGAATTGGCTGACATATTTGCATATGCTTTTTCTCACAGGGGTCAAGAATAATTCATATGGGCACCCTGCTGCTGCTAAGTCGTTCAGTTGTGTCCGACTCTGTGCGACCCCATGGACTGCAGCCTACAAGGCTCCTCCGTCCATGGGATTTTCCAGGCAAGAGTCCTGGAGTGGGGTGCCATAGGCTGTCTAATTTAAAAAGCTTTCTTAGCAGAGTAATGCTGGGCCAACAGGTCAGAAAAAGATACAGTCACAACAGCATTAAGCAGGAAGAGTGTGACTTTCTCATCCAGACCCTGCAGAGCCTGGCAAGGACAGCAGTCACAAGTCCTTGACAGTTCGGCCTGCCCTTCTCAGAGCAAGGAGAGGAGCACGGCCCTTCACAGGATGCCTGGTCCTGGGGTGAGTGAGGATGGTGCTGGGGGGCAACGTCTAGGACAGAGACACAGGAGGAGGAAACGCCTGTGCTGAGGATGCAGACTGACCAGGAGACAAGAGAAGAGCTCAAGAATCAGAGACTGAGGCCTTCCCTGGCAGTCCAGAAGTCCAGACTCTGAGCTGCCACAGTGGGGCTGTGGGTTTGACCTCTGGTTGGGGAACTAAGACCCCCATGCCAGCAGCATAGCCAGCAAGAAAAACAAACAACAACCATACGGAGTAAAGAGATCCAAAGGCCTGGGCGGCGGGGCCGGGCTAGTCCTTGACAGAGCCCAGGTCCTCCTCCCCTCATCCCCCACTCCGAGCATTCTGGAACATGCAGCTAAAGCCTTACTGGATCTTCCTGGGATTCAGTGTGCACCAATGTCAAAGACAGGAGGCAGCAGGCGTTCCCACTCTATTCCCTGGGGAGCAGGGAGGCCACTGCTTATCTGGAGAAACAAGATCAGCCTCCCCCGGACTCCATCCTATACCCACAGCACACCCACCACCACCAAAAGAAGACAGAAACCAGCGCTGGGGGTAGAAAGAAGCACTCAAACTGACTTACAGGTAAGAATTAGCCTCCCCTATCACAGTTGGTAAAATGAAATGGAAAAACACTTCTGAAGCCAGGTTATAAAATCATCAAATCTATCCTGTCAGCATCAAAAAATTTTCCTTCACTTGGCAGTGATGCTAAACTCTTTATGAAGATTAATTCTGAATATTAATGCAATTCAATAATAAGCATAGACACGTGTGCAAATCTTCTTCAAAAGTGTCCCCATAAGATTCAGCATGACTAAACATAATTAAGTAAATCAGTTAAAAAAAAAAAAAAAACTGGCACACAAAATAGCTACCTAGAGAGTAAGAATAAATAACACACAGAGGGGTACCCTGGGCAGGATACCCAGCATCAGTGGAGGGGTAGGCAAGGATAACAGTGTTTCAATGGCCCAGAATAATTTCTGCAGCTAAAGTGGGTCGAAAGAATTCGAAATTCCTCCCTTTGTCATCCAAACATGGGCTGCTAATTAAAAATTTTCCAGCAGCTCACGATGGGAACACATTCAAGCAAAACCTAATCCCATGTTCTATTTATATTTACACTTTGCAGGTGGAGGCATCATGGAAAGAGCTCTGATTTCCTGCAAACTCCTCAGTTTAATCCTGACCATTCAGGTCAGCCAGTCTCCCCAAAGATCTATTCTTAGCCTTCGTATTACTCCCTTTGAGCCCCTTACCTCTCCTGCCATCATTTCCTGAAGCAGGAAATACAAACACAAATTTCCTGATACGAAAGGTGAATTATTATAAAACCACCAGAGGCTCTAAATTTTGAAAGCTGTTTTTCTGACTTATTTTGATGTACATCTACCAATAAGCAGATTTAAATGTGTGTTGCCAGGAAAGCATCTGCAATGTAAACATATCGAATATAAATTCAATTCCCCCTGAATGAAAACATTATGGTCACTTTCATACTGTTTCAAGTGAATTATTTTTAAAAACCCTTTTAGCATCTGGCACATGGTACTGAAACCCGTTCAGGGTCCATTCATCCATTTGCCATCCATCTTTCTTTATGTCCACGTTACTTGGATTTCATTTATTCAATAATTCAACTAAGATTTTTGAGGCCTCCTATGTGCAGCAGCACTGTGAGCCCTGGAAACAAAAGTGCTGAGACACAGAACGCTGCCCAGAAGCACTCAGTCCAGAGGGGACACAAATGTGAAGCAAGGGATGTGGTGAGCGAAACAGGACTCACGCTCAGGAGACGGCGCAGGGCAGAGGAGGAGTCGGTCAGCCACGGGGAGTGGGGCAGGGGGCCAAGGCCATGGCGTCAAAAACGAGCCAGAGGCGAGGGAAGCCCTGCTGACCGGAGAGGGTGAACATAACTGAGGCTAGAGCTGAGATCAGAAACATAACTGAGGCTAGAGCTGAGATCAGAAACTTGACAAAGGTGTCATTTCATCTTTTCCTGGACTTACTCCAAGGGAGCCACATGGTGACCCTGATGGGTGTGTTTTAAAGAAGGCTGGGGACCTGCTAAGGTTCCCGAGTGGAAAGTTTATTAACGGAGTCCATGGGAGGATGGACTCTCCCCTACCTGGTGCGTTTATGTGTCACCGCAGATCGAGTGTGCCCGGAGAACCTAACAGAGAAGCCGGGGGCACCAACTGTGCACATGTCTACATCCGTGACAGAACACGATTCTGTCCTGATTACATTCATGATTCGCCTATTAAAATGCAAGCATTTCTCAACTAACAAGGGCTTAATTTCCAAAATATACAAACAGCTTATACAACTCAATAACAAACAAACAAAATAAACAACCCAATGAAAACCCAATGAAAAAATGGGCAGAAACATCTAAATAGACATTTTTCCAAAGGAGACATAAAAATTGGCCAAAAGACACATGAAAAAAAGCTCAACACCAGTAATTATTAAAGAAATGCGAATCAAAACTACAATGAGGTATCACCTAACATCGGTCAGAATGGCCATCATTAAAAAACGTACAAATAACAAATGCTGGAGAGCGTGTGAAGAAAAGGGAGCCCTCCTACACTATTGGTGGGAATGTAAGTTGGTGCAGGCACTATGGAAAATAGTATGAAGGGTCCTTAAAAAACTAAAAATAGAACTACCATATGATTCAGCAATCCCATTCCTGGGCATATATCCAGACAAAACTATAATTAAAAAAGATACATGTACCCCAATCTTCTGGGCTTCCCTGGTGGCTCAGACAGAAAGAATCCTCCTGCAATGCAGAAGACCTGGGTTCGATCCCTGGGTAGGGAAGATCCCCTGGAGAAGGGAAAGGCTACCTACTCCAGTATTCTGGCCTGCAGAATTCCACGGACAGAGGAGGCTGGTGGGCTACAGTCTACGGGGTCGCAGAGTCAGAAACGACTGAAGTGACTTAGTATGCACCCAATGTTCATGGCAACACTATTTACAATAGCCTACATGTGGATACAACCTAAACGTTCATAACAGATGAAAAGATAAAGGAAACGTGGTACAAACCTACCATGGGACACTGTTGCAGTTAAGTCGTATCCGACTCTTTGCAACCCTATGGACTGTAGCCCGCCAGGCTCCTCTGTCCGTGGGATTTCTCAGGCAAGAACACTGGAGTGGGCTGCCATTTCCTCCTCCAGGGGATCTTCCCAACCCAGGGATCAAACCCTTGTCTCCTGCATTGGCAGGCAGATTCTTTAGCACTGAGCTACCAGGGAAGCTGAAGGGTTTAAAGCCAAAGTTAGTAACACCGAAAAAGGGGCAGTTTGAGGGAAACCTAGGCACATCTTCCTTCCCTTTGACAAGCAGCCCCTCCTCTGTACAAAATGTGCCTGTGAAAGCACAAAAGAAATTAAATGTGCAAAACTCACGTAACAGATTTAGGCTTCAAGCCCAGAAACTGTAAGATAAGAATCCTTAGTAATGGACCTAGAGACTGTCATACAGGGTGAAGTAAGTCAGAAAGAGAAAAACAAATATCATATATTAAATACATATATATATATGGAATCTAGAAAAATGGTAAAGATAAACTTATTTGGGAAACAGAAATAGAGACACAGATGTAGAGAACACATGTATAGACACCAACGGGGGAAAGAGGGGGTGGGATGAATTGTGAGCTTCTTATTGACATTACACACTACTGATGCTATATATAAGAAGGTAACTAACAAGAACTTACTGAATAGCACAGAGAACTCTACTCAATGCTCTGTGGTGACCTAAATAGGAAGGAAATTCAAAAAGGAGGGGATATATGTATACATGCGTCTGATTCCCTTTCCTATACAGCAGAATCTGATACAATATTGTAAAAATTTATACTCCAATAAATAAATAAGTAAATAAAAACACAACAAAATAAATAAATGTTATTGGAAATATTCTTTTAAAAACCCTTACCAAGAGCTCCCCTTCTGCATAGAACCCTCAGGGACAGAGTTTCAGAATTCCAGACACGTCCCTGACTTTGGCTTTCTTTCTCCACATAATGAAAGACTAGAGACGGGCTTCAATTCCATAAGCATCCATTTGAGGCAGAGAGTTGACTCTTTGGCCTCACCTGATGATTTTGTATATTTTTGTATGAAGTGCATTAACTGTGTGAGATTTAATTGCCCATTACCAGCATAGGTAGTTATTTTTCCAATGTCAGTCATTTATGTTTTTTTAAAAAAGACACAAAAAAGCAATAAAGTATTCAAATAACTGCACAAATGCTGCTGAACAAAGACAGTAATTTTGCTGAAACGGGTTGCAGGCAAGGCAGCTCTCAAAATATTCCTTTGTCATGACTGAATGACATAATCCAAATCCCGGCATGAAAACCTGTGTAGAGACGGCATTAATATTCTGCAGGAAGTGGAAGGCAATGCGCCCAGTCAGAAATCTGCAACCCCATGTACTGTGGAATCCAAATCTCAGCGTCTCCTTGGGATCTCCCCATCAGTCTTTTATAACCTGGGATGAATTAGGTTGACATGATTATCCTTTAATTGTGTCTAGCTGCATCCTTCAGTATAGAAATGGCATTCTGATTGGAACCAAGGGTGAAAATCTGGAAAGGAAAGAGTATTGTAGGAGTTCAAGGCACTCAGGGACAAGGCAAGCCAGTAATACCCAGAGGAACATGTTCTGGGAAGCCCGAAAACCAGCCTGAGGGCAGTGGTACCCAGAGCGGCAGGAGGATGAGGGACAAGACAGAAAACAGGAAAACGGAACTTCAACTACTGTGTTTTTCTCACACAGGCCCCAGTGACTCCAATGATCTTACCCACTTAATCCCATTCATTGGTCCATCAAATATTTACCAAACATCAAATATTCAACACACAGGGAGGAAGGACGCATCCCACGCCAGATGCCACGTACGGCTACAGAGAGACAAGATGAAAGGTGCGTGGCACCTGCCTTGGGAAGACAGATGCATTGGTCCCTACACCTAGTGCCCTCATCCAGTCCCGGGAGGATTAAGGAAGGATTGTGAGATAAAGGGACAGAAGAGGTGAGGCTTCATTCTCCTTTTGAAGTAGGAAAAGGAATGACTGAAGTGGCTAACACACAAACACAAACACACACACACACACACACACACACACACACACACACATACACACAATTACCAAACACACAAATAAAAGAAGGCAGAATTCCAGGTCTGGCAGTAGCATGAAAGCGTAGCAGGATGGGAGGTGAGAACTCTACCACAGAACGGCCAATGCGAAAGCACAGCGGGCAGGGGATGGGGGCGGCTGGGCCACGTCTGAGTTCAGTGTGCCCAGCTGAGGCTAAGAAAACACGACCGATCCCACAGGCAGACGGAGTGGGGGGGTCCCATCTGACTCCAGGCAACTAACTCGGCCGACAGGAGAGCAAGAGGCGACCTGCAACCGCAGGCCAGGAGACCAGATAACAGACTGCTGTAGGAGCGGTCCCGTCCGTGTCCCGTCACTGTGACTCTATTTTATCAGGCGCTCCTCACCTCTGCAGCGACTGCCCTCACCAAGGGGCCACACAGCTCACCCTCCAAACAGGTGCGTTCAGAAGAGCAAAGGGAAGGACCACACAACAGGCATATGCTCACATTCCCTCTGACACAGAGGATGATCAGATCTCTCCATCAATGGGTGTTGGTACACAACATGTACTCTGACTCGAGAAGAGTGGCAACTTTTGCTTTTCCGTTTAGTTTCTGTTTTTTAAGTTACTCTGTGGTATGCTGTGCCTTTATAATAAATTCTAGCATGTAGGCTGTCAATGGTTCAGCTCAAGAGAGGAACCCTTTACTAATTTGTTGCTCATCAACCCACTGGTGCATTTCACTGGGACATGTTAACAGTCTCCAGCATCAAAATGGAAATAACATCCATTCTGTGACCCACCCTAGGTTGGCCGCCCTCCAGGTTGGCCTTCCAACTGTCAGTTAATGTGTACTCAAGAATTATAAATTAATTTGAACACTAATCTTAAAACCATAACCAGGAAACTATATTCTCTTTAAATATATACATAACATTCTAACGTCAAATACTGATGTCCACTAAAAGAGTTTCCCTATCATTTCTTTGAACAATATACAGAACAAAGAATTACTAAATATATCTAAAACGAAATTTTTTTTTCAGTTGTCTGGATTATTCTCGTACACTCTTCCTATCAACTGGCAGCATCTCTGTTTTCTAAGCCACACACACTACTTCAGCTTTAATTAAAAGGCCCGTTGCCATAGTTTCCCTGAGAACAGCTCGAGGCATGCTCAAGACCATTATTTTCTTAAGGTTTCTAGAGAAATTGTAACATAGCAGTAGCCAGCCAAAATTCCCCAATTTTACCTCCCACCCAGTACAGCAGATGACTCAGACACAGAGCTAGGTATTCTGAACATTTTTAAGAGACTCTAAACAACCAGGAATGTTACTTAAAATTCAGCCTTTGGTTTCTTCTCTTCTGCCACGTTGGTAACGTAACCAGCAGGCCCAGATTGATGGGGGATTAAGCCTACAGACACAACACTGCCTGCATCTGTGGAAACACCAGCACTTTTTCCTTGCTCACAATAAAGGAGAAAATGCACTGTATTTGCACATTAATAGCATCTTTTGCTTCATATCACCTAATAACTCAGATATGTAAACCCAACATATTGGGGGAAAGCTCTCAAAAATAGAGAAAAACAATGGAAGTTCATTTCTTTAAGAATTTCAAAATTAAAAAGTGGAACTCACAGAACCTTACTTTTTTGGGGTTTTGTTTTAATTTTAGTTCACGCCACATAGCATATGAGATCTCAGTTCCCTGCCCAGGAATGGAACTGGGTACTCCGTGCCATGGAAGCATGGGGCCTTAAGCACTGGACCACTGGGAAAGTTGCCCTAATTTTTATTTTATTTTGGAGTATAGTTGATTTACAATGTTGTATGAGTTTCAGGTGTATAGCAAAATGAACCCTGCCAAACTTCACTTCCTAAAAGAACCTGCTTCCGTCCTAGTTCTCACCCTGCTTTCAGATGGCAATTACCACTATCTCTAGGTCTTGAAGAGTAAGCTCGAAGGTTATTCTGAGCCTTCAAAGTTAAAGAATGTGAATTAACACTGATCCCTATGAACCCCAGAAGGGCAAATGCCAGTTCAGCTTGCTGTAATTCAGCCCCACTTCCCGGCTTCTCAGGAGCTGTGAGCACAGACTCTGCAGGTTAAAGAGCCAGGGCTGGAATTTCAACTCGGGGAGCCCCTGAACCTCAGGCAAGGGATGATTAAACGAGATAGACATCTGTAAAGACGGGCCGCGCTCAGGAAAGGGCAGCTATCATCCGCCCCCGTAACTAGGTCATCTCCAGGACAGGGAAGGGGACAGGATCAGATCTCACTAGTTTCAGGAAAGCCGAAACTCATCCTACTCCCTTTGACTGTCATTTTAAAAGCCACGATAAACTATGTAACTACTGATCTTTCCAGTGTAAACATTATACAAATCTTTGACTTCCTTATTCTGTATTGCCAAACTTCCTTTTATTCTCTTTTCTACATATGAAGAGATTCTAAAAAGTATTTGAGAGATACTGCTGTGGTTCTTTCAGTCGCTAAGTTGTGCCTGACTCTTTGCAAGCCCATGAACTGTAGCCCACCAGGCTCCTCTGTCCATGGGATTTCCCAGGCAAGAATACTGCAGCGGATTGCCATTTCCTTCTCCAGGGGATCTTCCTGATCCAGGAGTCAAACCCATGTCTCCTGAATTAACAGGTGGATTCTTTATTGCTGAGCCACTAGGGAAGGCCTATTTGAAAGACAGAAGAACCATATTCCCAACCAGGAGCACAGGCAAGTTAAAGATGCCCTGTGAGTATGAGATGAGATGTATTTACTAATGAGTAAATGCATGATGCGGAGAAGGCAATGGCACCCCACTCCAGTCCTCTTGCCTAGAAAATCCCATGGACGGAGGAGCCTGGTAGGCTGCAGTCCATGGGGTCGCTAGAGTAGGACACGACAGAGTGACTTCACTTTCACTTTTCACTTTCATGCATTGGAGAAGGAAATGGAAACCCACTCCAGCGTTCTTGCCTGGAGAATCCCAGGGATGGGAGGCCTGGTGGGCTGCCGTCTATGGGGTCGTACAGAGTCGGACACGACTGACGCGACACAGCAGCAGCAGCAAATGCATGATGAATAACGACAGTGCCATTTTTTCATAGCTATTATGCTATGTGTCCCTTCCACTTTGAGACGCTTGCATATTTTAAAAATCACATATATTATTGTCACTAATTCTCACAACTGCTAACTGCTGCTAAGTTATGTCTGTGTCTGTGTCTGTGTCTGTGTCCGTGTATCTCCAATTTTTCTCAAGATGTGGACCACAGTTTTCATCAGATTCTCAGAATGCCTCCCTACCATGGGTTAAGATCCTATAGAAGGATTTCAGAGCAGCAGGAATTAGTTGGATCTCATTATTATTATTTTACTTGGAAAAATTTTAAGTTTCTGTTTGTGACTCTGTCATTTTTTTAACTGGAAAATTACACCAAATCTCCGCACCAGTGAACCAGTGAAGTTGCTCAGTCTTTGCAATCCCATGGACTGTAGCCTACCAGGCTCCTTCATCCATGGAATTTTCCAGACAAGAGTACTGGAGTGGATTGCCATTTCCTTCTCCAGGAGATCTTCCCGACCCAGGGATTGAACCCAGGTCTCCTGCACTGCAGGCAGATGCTTTACCATCTGAGCCACCAGGGAAGCCCACATATATATCTCCCCATATATATCTGTAATTCCTTCAGGACACCCTACAGCAGCTTTCAAAACAAGAGAGCTATAGTCTAGGTGACTTGGAAATACAGATTCCTACTGCCTCATCCCTGCAGCCACTGCGCAGGGGGTCAGGTCAGGAATTTACCTATCGGGATTCATTAAGGATTCTCCAGAGTCGATCAGCTAGTTCTTTAAAAGTAACAGTCTAATGCTAAATTACTTCTTAATGTGAGAGTTCTATTCTCTTTGTAAATAAAATCTGTATGTGGTTCTTTAATCTCAACCTATTTGGTTTTCAAGAATTAGAAAGAAATCCAGAAAATCTGGAGAATGATGAGATTAAACGAAAAGAATTTTTTTTTTTCAAAAGACAGTATATTGAATTTAGATTCCTAAAAAATCTGCACAATGATCAAAGAGGTGGAATCTTCAGTACTGCACGGGTTATATGTAGGAAAACACATCTCTACCGGCATCATCTTTGTTTTTGGTGGCTGAGCTAGGTCTTCATTGCTGTGCGGGTTTTTCCTTAGTTGCAGCGCTCAGGCTTCTCATTGTGGTGGCTTCTCCTGTTGCAGAGCACAGGCTCTAGGGCATTCGGCCTTCAGTAGCTGCAGCACATGGGCTCAGTAGTTATGGCTTCTGAGCTGTAGAGCACAGGCTCAGCAGTTGGGGGCCATGGGCACACATGCTTCACAGCATGCGGGATCTTCCCGGACCAGGGACTGAACCCATGTCTCCCGCACTGGCATATATGCCTGCCAGTGAACCACCAGGGAAGCCCCCACCTACCAGCATCATCTTATTAGATGGCAAAATACAATGAGATTTTCCAAAAAGTAAATAAATTAAAGAAGGAAAGCAATGGGTTTAAGGTGAAAGGGAGATAGACTGATTGAAAACAGGCTGTGGTTCTGGTTACAATAAATAAGAACAAGTGTATACCCGCCACTGAGCACAGATACACACTTGGACAGAATGCACTCAGCTGCTTCTGAGGATTCTGAATAGGAAAGAGTAGTGAGAAGCCTGAAGCAAAAAGGCCAGAATTCCAAGTACCACCAAACCAGTGATGGCTTTGCTGTGTTTGACCTCCAGCATCCCCCAGGCTGAATGCAACTCAGCAGGGCAGCTTGAAACCCAGAGCTGGTACTGAGTCTGAAGCAGAGACAGTTCCAGGAAACGCCCCCTCATCCTGGCTTCTGGAGTGAGGGAGGGAATCCTTAAGACTTAGACAGAGAACAGACCTCCCCCATCTTTTTCTTCTCTGAGGTCTCTTAAGCCTCAGCTTTCAAGCAATCCCATGAGCAGTGACATTAGAAGTCACTACTAATCCGATGACATTAGAAGTCCCAGGGGAATAGGAATTAGAACTCTTAGGAAGGAAACCTTCCTCTCTGATCGCAAGAAAGTGGGACAAACTCCCATCTTACTCTTTCTCTCTCTTCCTCCCACTTGGCCCTGGACACAAGAATAGTGACAAAAGTGTGCAACGGAAGAGGAGAACAAACTCCAACTTCCTGGCTGAATGAAAGGAATCTGGAAGTATCAACAACCCTACAGAAATTAAAAGGAGTAAAAGAGATTTGTTGGCCAACAAATCAGACAATTTAGATAAAATGAACAAATTTTTAGAAAGACACAAATTATCAAACTGACTCAAGAAAACATAGAATATCTTAACAGGCATGTACATAAAGTTTAAAATCTGAATACTTAAATTTTAAATTGATATCTTAAAAATATTCCCACAAAGAAAACATCAGCCTCAAATGGCTTCACTTTGAACCCTATCAAATATTTAAATAGTCAACACCAATAATTCACAAACTCAAAAAACAGAGAAAAACTCAAAATGGATCATGGCCTACATGTAAGAACCAGAACTGTAAATTTCTAGGAAAAAAAAGGAAAATGTTCATGACTTTGGGTGATGTAGGGTTCTGAGATATGACATCAAAAGCATGATAATAAAGGAAAATAACTTCTTAAAAATTTTAAACTTTTGCATTTAAAAAGATACTATTAGGTAAATGAAATGACAAACCACACACTGTAAGAAAACATTTGCAAATCATATGTCTATTAAAGGACTTGCAACCAGAATATATAAAGAACTCTTACAACTCAAGAGGAAGACAGAGAACCAATTTTAAAATAGGCAGAGATTAGCTCTGGGAGGATACCATCTTGTACAGCTGTTCCCTGGAACAGAAGTCATTTCTCTTTCTCTGCCTTCCCTCCCACCTACGAGTGAGCCACAGTCCACAGAAAGCCACCCAGAGGCCGCAGAACTGTCCTGGTCGTGAACTGTGATGAAAGTGAGCAGGTAGCTTTGAAAACAATCAGTGGAGGGGCCAGGGCAAAAGATGGCTTTGCACATTATTGAAGCAGAGGCAACGAATGATGAGCCCAAGTAAAGCAACACTGGCGACTTTGAGAAATATCTTTCCAGTCAACGGTTTGCCTTGGGGACTCTGAAATGCCACCACCTGGGTCTCACAGTTGAATGGCGGTGCGGGTCTGTGCGTATTAGTGGGCAGCACGTGGCAGCAGTGGAGGAAGATGAAGATGATGGAAACTCCTCAGTATCTCTGGAGAGCACTCTGCCCCTGGAAGCGGTAACAAGCTTCCACAGGAAAAAGCAAAACGTGATGCTGATGAAGGGGATGATGATGATTTTTACAAGCTGAAAAGCTCCAGTAAAGAAATCTTCATGATGTATCACTGATTCACTGTGCTGTACAGCAGAAAGTAACACATATTGTACATCAACTAGACTCCAGTAAAAAAAATGTTTTAAGAAATCTATATGAGATACTCAAGCAAAAATTGCACACAAAAATCAAACAAGAATGGAAGAGACTCAAACCATCACTACCAAGATCAAGATGTCAAGAATATTTTTTAAAATGGGAGGGGGGAAAACTCCTAAGACACAGAAAGGACCTGTTCTGTAGAAGACATTAAAAAAAATGCGAGTGAGTATAGAAAAGGGTGGTTATCTCCCAAAGTGGAAACCAAAATCATCAATTATGTGAAGAATTGCTCCAGATGACTGACCTGAAAACTACTCAAGATTTCCTGCAGTTGAGGAATTCTCTTTAAGAAAACAATTTAAATCTTTCGTCAAAACTTTCCATCTTATTCCATTTCTGTCCCAGTTGATATCTGGTTGTACTTTTTATAATGCAGGGTGAAAACTTCCCCTACTGTATCGGATAAATGCTATCCAGGTTCACTGCCAAGAACGCATTGTCCAAAATGCCCATTTTATTTTTAAAAATGGAACTCTACCATTTGCTCAGTCTTAAGAATATATGGAATGCCGTGATAGGACCCAGTAGTCATGGTGATCAGACAAACTAAAATGGTGGAAAGACGAAAATATACATGTGAAACAAATGCAGTATTTCAATAAAGCAAAAAGTAAAATAAAGACGGGAAAAGATTTGAACGTTTCACTAAAGAAGATATCTGAACTGCTAACAGGCACACACAAAAATGCTCAAAAATCATTAGTCATTAGGGAAATGCAAAGTGAAAACTACAGTGATACTGCTGCTAAGTCACTTCTGTCGTGTCCGACTCTGTGCGACCCCATAGGCGGCAGCCCACCAGGCTCCCCCGTCCCTGGGATTCTCCAGGCAAGAACACTGGGGTGGGGTGCCATTTCCTTCTCCAATGCATGAAAGTGAAAAGTGAAAGGGAAGTCGCTCAGTCGTATCCGACTCTTAGCGACCCCATGGACTGCAGCCTACCAGGCTCCTCCATCCATGGGATTTTCCAGGCAAGAGTACTGGAGTGGGGTGCCATTGCCTTCTCCGTCAGACCCACTAGAAGAGCTATAATCAGAAAGACAACAAGTTTGCCAAGGAGGTAGAGAAACTGGAACCCTCATACATTGCTGATGAGAATGTTAAATTGTACAGTCACTTTGGGAAAGAGTTTAATAATTTCCTTTAAAAATTAAACATTCACTTATCACATAAGCTAGGAATTCAACTCCCAGGCATCAACCCAAGACAAATGGAAATGTACGTCCACACAAAGATTCCAAGCAAATATTCAGCAGTATTATTTATAACAGCTAAAAATTGGAGAAAAATAAAATGTTCATCAATTGTTGAATGGATAAATAAGTATGGTATATTCATAGACTAAAATACAATTCAGCAATAAAAATGAACAATCTACTGATACATGACACAACGTGGATGAACCTCAAAAACATTAATATTCATGAAAGAAGCCAGATGCAAAAGACTATGTATTTAAGATTCCACTTATAATGTCCAAAAAAGACAAATCCATAGATACTAAAAGCAGATTCATAGTTTTGCAGATTAGGGGTGGGAACAGGGATCAATGGCAAATAGACATGAGAAATCTTTCTAGGGTAATGGAAAATATTCTAAAACTGGAACATATAGCCACCCACGTTGTTGAAATTGTTAGGCTTAAAATTTTTTCAGGAGGAAGTAATTTTTATATGGATGTAAACAAAGTCATTAGAAGACTACCCAGGGAAAACAACAGAAAAACCTTAAAATCAGTACTAAGGAATAGCAGACAGCAGCAAACCAGACATAAATCAAAAGATTAGCCACAAGATTACAGAAGTGGCCACCACATGATTCTACTTCTCCCACCAGGACTCTATTTCCCTCACTTCCTATAACTTGCTTTGGTCAAAACAATGTATGAGCAGAGGCCACAGATGAGCTGAGAGCCTAGACAGACCCCCAAAGGCCTCGCACTTCCACTCTTGCTGCTTTGAGAATCCGAATCTAACCAACCACGGGTGAACCAACCCCGGGTGGCCTGATGGAAGGGGACAGACCACGTACAGGCAAACTGTGAGTCAGCCAGAAGCTCATCAATTGAAGCCAACATGTGACTGGGACCGGCTGTGATGAGCCAAGCCTGACTCAGACCAGAACCACTGGCCAGCTGGGCACAGCTCAAACTGCCAATTCTCAGACTTGCGGGCTAAATAGTTAACATTCGAACTGTTATTGTTCACTGTTACAAAGCAGAAGCTAGCTGATACTCTCTAGGAGCAAACCTGGTTGCTGGATAACATAACAAATGGATGGGTTTTATGATGCTGTCCAGTAAGGCCAGGCCTCCTGGGCATAAGAAAGAAAAGCAAAGTCACTGACTCAGATCTGATAATTTTCAAGTCACTGTGGTAGAGGAACTGAATGACCAAAGTGAGAACAACAGTAAAAGCTTCTCTACACAATTGATTAACAGTCTATACTAAGCAGAAAGGCAAGTGAAGTTAAACCAGGAAGTGGTGACAGGCTGAACTTAGAGAAGCAAGAAACTCATTAAGAGCTCATGATGAGATGCAGAGACAGGCAGGGATGTGGTCAAAGAGAGAGACTTCAGAACTTAGGATCTGGGACTTAGAGTAGTTCTAAGACATGGTGAATAATTAGAGAGCTATAAGATATTTGTCCATTTCATCTAAGTTGTCAAATTTCTTGGCATAAAGTTGTACAGAATACTCTCTTTTCCTCTTAATGTCTGTGATTTTTATTGTTAAAATGTTTCTTCCACGTGTTATATCAGTGATTTGTCATTTTTTGATCAGTCTAGCTTGATATTTATAAACTTTGTTGATCTTTTCAAAAAACCAACTTTAATATATACACTCTGCTGCTGCTTCTGCTAAGTCACTTCAGTCGTGTCTGACTCTGTGTGACCCCATAGACAGCAGCCCACCAGGCTCCCTCGTCCCTGGGATTCTCCAGGCAAGAACACTAGAGTGGGTTGCCATTTCCTTCTCCAATGCATGAAAGTGAAAAGTGAAAGTGAAGTCGCTCAGTCGTGTCCGACCCTCAGCGACCCCATGGACTGCAGCCTTCCAGGCTCCTCTATCCATGGGATTTTCCAGGCAAGAGTACTGGAGTGGGGTGCCATTGCCTTCTCCTAATATATACACTCTACTATATATGAAATAGGTAAACAACAAGGATCTACTGTGAAGCACAGGGAACTATATACAATATCTTGTAATAATCTGTAACAGGAAAGAATCTAAAAAGGAATATACACGTATATATAACTGAATCACTTTGCCATCTACCTGAAACTAACAAAAAATTGTAGATTATACTTCAATTTTAAAATACTTTTAAAAAAACAATCTTGCTTTTGTTAATTTTCTCTATTGTATGTCTTTTGTTTATTTCATCAATGTCTACTCTGATTTTTATTATGTCCTTCCTTCTACTTATTTTGCATTTACTTCTCCTTTTCTTAATCCCCTAGCTTCTTAAAGTTGACAATTTGTTAGATTGTAGACCATAAGCAGTAAAAGCTATATGTTTTCCTCTCGGCACTGCTTTGGCTGCATCCCACAATTTTGAGATACTGTGTTTCATTATCATTCACTTCGAAATATTTTCTAATTTTCCTTATGGTTTCTTTCTTGGTGAACGAATTTTCTAAAGCATGTTATTTAGCTTCCAAATATGGGAGGTTTTTCCTAGAGATATTACTGTTATTTATTCCTAGTTTAATTGTGTTATGATCAGAGAATATACTATATATGATTTCAATCCTTTCGAATTTAAATTAATTTGTATTGTGAACTGATTTATGGCCTAGAATATAGTCTGTCTTTGGGAATGAGTCATGTGGGTATGGTGTTCTATAAATATCAATTAGGTCAAGACAGTTGATGGCATTATTAAGATTGCTTATAGTTTTACTGATTTTCTATTTGGATATTGTACCGATTGCTGAGAGAAAGATGTTGAAATCATCAACTGTGATTCCAAAACTGTTCGCTTCTCCCTTTAATTTTGACAATGTTTCCTCCATGCATACATTTATGATTACATCTTCCTGAACATTTAGTCTTTTAATCATTAAAAAAGAAACATCCTTTTTAATCTCTGTTAATACTATTTGCCTTGATATCTATTTTGTCTGAGCCACTCCAATCTTCTTCTGATTATTATTTATATCATTTACATTTTTCCATCTGTTCTCTTTCAATCTAATATAATAATTGATAGGATTGGATCGAGGTCTACCATCTTCTTATTTTCATTCTGTCTTCTCTGTTTTTTCTTCCTTTGTCCCTTCCTTCTATGGATCATTTGGATATTTTTTTAGAATTAAATTTAGGTTTATCTTTTGGCTGTGCATTATTTTTTACTGGTTCCTCTGATAATTAAAATGTTCATCTTTAACTTTTCATTCTATTTAGTATTTAGAGTTAATACACCACTTCATATAAAATATAGAAATCCTGCAATCATATGGGGAGCCCATTTACTCCCCTGTACTTCTCTACACTATAGCTGTCAAATCTTCGTATACATTACAAATCCCACAATGTTATCATTTGTGCTTTAAACAATCATATGTTTTACAGTTTTACTAGAAAGATGGTAATGATGAAATTGTTTGCAGGGTAGCAATGGAGACACAGACCTAGAGAACAGACTTATGGACACAGCAGTGGAGGAAGGAGAGGGAGGGACGTATGGAGAGAGAAACATGGAAACTTACATCACCATATGTAAAAGAGACAGCCAATGGGAATTGGCTATATGACTCAGGGAACTCAAACCAGTGCTCTGTAACAACCTAGAGGGGTGGAATGGGGAGGGAAGTGGGGGGGAGGTTCAAGAGGGAGGGGACATACGTATACCTATGACTGGATTCATACTGATGTATGGCAGAATCCAGCACAATTCTGTAAAGCAATCATCCTTCAATTTAAAAAAACAGAAATTACAAAGAATAAAATTTTATATTTACCTTGGTATTTGGCATTTCTGATCTTTTTTATTTAAACTTACCACCACACGTCTTAAAACTAGCTGAACAAAGATAACCACAGCACATTACTTGGCCTTCACCTGGCATGAATGCATAAAGCATGCGTTAAAATTGCCCTGGTGTTTTCACTTAAGATCATGACAGTTAAAGCAACTCCACTGGACACCAATTTGATTGCGAACAAAATATAAGATGAGGTACTGCAACTGGGAAACCAAAACTGGTGATAAGGGAAACATTTACAAGATAATTCAAAGTACATTTATGTTGATGTTTCAGATTATAAATTGAAGCAACGTTAAATATTAGGCTTGCCAGTAGGCTCAGTGGTCAAGAATCTGCCCACTAATAGAGATGGAGACATGGGTTTGATCCCTGGGTGGGGAAGATCGCCTGGAATGGGAAATGGAAACCCACTCCAATATTCCTGCCTGGAGAATTCCGTGGACAGAGGAGCATGGTGGGCTTGTCTATGAGGTTGCAAAGAGGCAGACCCAACGAAGCACACATGCACACACATTAAATATTAAAGTTCAAAATTCAAAATATTAAAGTTCAAAATTCTCACCTCAAAGTATAAAAACCTCTTCAATAATATATAAAAATGTTGGGAAATACTTTCAACTCATTTTAAAAAGGGCCTGTAGATGAGATGGATATCACTAATATCTTCAGGACATTCCATCCAAATGCAGAAGAATACACTTTCTTCTCAAATGTGCATGGAACATTCTCCAGGACAGACCACATCTTAGGTCACAAACCAAACCTCAGTAAATTTAAGAAATTGTATCAAGCATCTTTTCTGACCACAGAGCTATGAGACTAGATATCAATTACAAGAAAAAAACTGTAAGAAACACAAACACGTGGAGATTAAACACACGTTTCTAAATAACCAACAGGTTACTGAAGGAATCAAAAAACTTCTAGAAACAAATGACAATGAAAACACAACAACTCAAAACCTATGGGATGCAGCAAAAGCAGTTCTAAGAAGGAAGTTTATAGCAATGCAATCCTACTTCAAGAAACAAGAAAATAGACAACCTAACTTTACATCTAAAACGACTGGGAAAATAAGAGAAAAAAAAATTAGCAGAAGGAAAGAAATCATAAAGATCAGAGCAGAAATAAGTGAAAAAGAAATGAAAGAAACAATAGTAGCTGCTGCTGCTAAGTCGCTTCAGTCATGTCCGACTCTGTGCAACCCCATAGACGGCAGCCCACCAGGCTCCCCAGTCCCTGGGATTCTCCAGGCAAGAACACTGGAATGGGTTGCCATTTCCTTCTCCAATGCATGAAAGTGAAAAGTGAAAGTGAAGTCACTCAGTCGTGTCCGACTCCTAGCGACCCCATGGACTGCAGCCCACCAGGCCCTTCCGTCCATGGGATTATCCAGGCAAGAGTACTGGAGTGGGGTGCCATTGCCTTCTCCGAGAAACAATAGTAAAGATTAATAAAACTAAAAGCTGACTCTTTGCAAAGATAAACAAAATTGACAAACCTTTAGCCAGAATTATCAAGAAAAAAAAAAAAGAGAGAAGAATCAAATCAACAAAATTAGAAATGAAAAAGGAGAGGTTACAACAGACAATGCAGAAATACAAAGGATTATAAGAGACTATTATGAACAACTCTATGGCAATAAAATGGATAATCTGGAAGAAACGGACAGATTCTTAGAAAAGTTCAATCTTCCAAGACTGAACCAGAAATTATGAATAACCCAATTATAAGCACTGAAATTAAAACTGTGATCAAAAATCTCCCAAAAAACAAAAGCCCAGGACCAGATGGTTTCACAGGAGAATTCTGTCAAACATTTATAGAAGAGCTAATGCCTATCCTTCTAAAACTCTTTCAAAAAATTGCAGAGGAAGGACCACTTCCAAACTCATTCTATGAGGCCACCATCACCCTGATACCAAAACCAGACAAACACAACAAAAAAAAAGAAAACTACAAACATCACCGATAAACATAAATGCAAAAATCCTCAATAAAAATTTTAGCAAACAGAATTCAACAACACACTAAAAAAGCTCATACACCATGATCAAGTTATTCCAGGGATGCAAGGATTCTTCAATATATGCAAATCAATCAATGTGATATACCAATATTAACCAATTCAAAGATAAAGACAACATGATAATCTCAAGACATGCAGAAAAAGCCTTTGATAAAATTCAACACCCATTTATGATGAAAACTCTTCAAAAAATGGGCACAGAAGGAAACTATCTCAACATTGTAAAGGTCATATATGATAAGCCTACAGCAAACATTATTCTCAATGGTGAAAAACTGAAAGCATTATTCATAAGATCGGGAACAAGACAAGGGTGTCCACTTTCACCATTATTCAACATAGTTCTGGAAGTCCTAGCCACAGCAATCAGAGAAGAAAAAGGAATAAAAGGAATCCAGACTGGAAAAGAAGTAAAGATCTCACTGTTTGCAGATGACATGATACTGTATACAGAAAACCATAAGGATACTATCAGAAAATTACTAGAGCTAATCAATGAATTTAGCAAAGTTGCAGGATACAAAATTAGTACACAGAAATCAATTGTATTTCTCTATACTAACAATGAGAAATCAGAAAGAGAAATTAAGGAATCAATCCCATTCACCATTACAACAAAAATAATTAAATATCTAGGAATAAACTTACCTAAGGAGACAAAAGAAGTGTACACAGAAAATTATAAGACACTGATGAAAGAAATCAAAGAAGACATAAACAGATGGAGAAATATTCCATGTTCCTGGGTAGGAAGAATCAATATTGTGAAGACTATACTACCAAACACAATCTACAGATTCAGGGCAATCCCTACCAAATTACCAATGGAGGTTTTCACAGAACTAGAACAAAAAATTTCACAATTCATATGGAAACACAAGAGACCGCGAATAGCTAAAGTAGTCTTGAGAAAGAAGAATGGAGCTGGAAGAATCAACCTTCCTGACTTCAGATTATACTACAAAACGACAGTCATCAAGACAGTATGGTACCAGCACAAGAACAGAAATACAGACCAATGAAACAAGATAGAACGCCCAGAAATAAACCCTTGCACCTATGGGTACCTTATTTTGACAAAGGAGGCAAGAATATACAATGGGGCAAAGACAGACTCTTCAATAAATGGTGTTGGGGAAACTGGACAGCTACATGCAAAAGAATGAAATTAGATCACTTCCTAACACCATACACAAAGATAAACTCTAAATGGATTAAAGACCTAAATGTAAGACCAGAAACTAGAAAACTCTTAGAGGAAAACAAAGGCAGAACACTCAATGACATAAATCAAAGCAAGACCCTCTATGACCCACCTCCCAGAGTAATGGAAATAAAAACAAAAGTAAACAAGTGGAACCTGATTAAACTTAAAAGCTTTTGCACAGCAAAGGAAACTTTAAGCAAGGTGAAAAGACAACCCTCAGAATGGGAGAAAATAATAGCGGATGAAACAACTGACAGAGGATTAATTTCCAAAATATACAAGCAACTCATACAACTCAATACCAGAAAAACAAACAACCCAATCAAAAAGTGGGAAAAAGACCTAAACACACATTTCTCCAAAAAGGACATACAGATGGCTAACAAACACATGAAAAGATGCTCAACATCCCTCATTATTAGAGAAATGCTAATAAAAATTACAATGAGGTATCACCTCACACCAGTCAGAATGGCCATCATCAAAAAGTCTACGAACAATAAATGCTGGAGAGGGTATGGAGAAAAGAGAATGTTCTTGCACTGTTAGTGGGAATGTAAATTGATACAGCCAGTATGGAAGATGGTATGGAGATTCCTTAAAATACTAGGAATAAAACCACCATATGACTCAGCAATCCCACTCTTAGGCATACACCCTGAGGAAACCAAAATGGAAAAAGACACATCCCATTGTTTACCGCAGCACTATTTACAATAGCTAGAACACGGAAGCAACCTAGATGTCCATGGACAGACGAATGGATAAAGAAGTTGTGGTACATACGCACAATGGAATATTATTCAGCCATAAAAAGGAACACATATGAGTCAGTTCTAATGAGGTGGATGAACCTAGAGCCTATTATACAGACTGAAGTAAGTCCGAAAGAGAAAATAAATATTGCATACTAATACATATATACGGCATCTAGAAAAATGGCACTGAAGAATTTATTTGCAGGGCAGCAGTGGAGAAACACATAGAGAACAGACTTGTGGACATGGGGAGAGGGGAGGAGAGGGTGAGATGTGTGGAGAGAGTAGCATGGAAACTTACATTACCATATGCAACACAGATAACCAATGGGAATCTGCTGTATGGCTCAAGAAACTCAAACAGGGGCTCTGTATCAACCCAGAGGGGTGAGATGAGAGGAAGATGGGAGGCACTTTCAAAAGGGAGGGGATATATGTATACCTATGGCTGATTCATGTTGAGGTTTGACAGAAAACAACAAATTCTGTAAAGCAATTATCCTTTTATTAAAAAAAAAAGTGTCTGAATCTGCATATTTTCAAAGCAAACGCAGGATGTTAACTAAAAGGCGCAGCTAAGGTAACCATCAGGGGTTATGAGTACGCCCGAAATAAAAAATGAAAAGCATCTGTCTCTTTCCCTTTAAATAAAACAAGGATATGGGAATATTCTGAAAGTTAGCATCCATGAGAACTGAAAATTAAACTGACTTTAGAAAACATCAAATACATTCATTCCTTCACCAAACATTTACAGAGCTAAAAACCAAGGTGTTTGTCTATCTTCAACAGTCCACTGGATCGCAAAGAGTCGGATAGGACTGAGCGACTTCACTTTCACTTTCAAGATACTTACAATCTTTTAAGAGAGACAAATTTTTAAAACTCCACTATTATTATTATTACAAGGGAGTTAAGAAAGGTTCCTGAAGACAACTT
Source organism: Bubalus kerabau (assembly GCF_029407905.1). Taxonomy (NCBI): domain Eukaryota; kingdom Metazoa; phylum Chordata; class Mammalia; order Artiodactyla; family Bovidae; genus Bubalus; species Bubalus kerabau. Next base: position 48,743,268 of record NC_073626.1, read on the forward strand.
ATGAACTGAGTTTTGAAGGAAGAGCAAAGAGTTTGTCTTTCGGTGCCTGAGTATTTCTGCTTTAGTTAGGAGTGGGTGTGCAAAGAAAGAAAAGGAAGACAAAGAAGGGCTTTCTCTGTTGGAAATAACATGATCAAAAACAATAATCCAAAAAGTCATGGTCTGTTTAGAGAATTAGAACCGTCACCAGGACATCAGCATAGGGATCCCTCTGATATCACATTAAAAAGGTCGAACTTTATTACTCAGAACAAAGTGGAAAGCCACTGAAAGATTTTAAGCAGGGGAGGAATATGGCCTATCCAACCTTTTCTTCCTGCCTACCTCTACCAGGAAGCCAGGAAAAATGAAAGCTCATATTCAAAACTTCCTCTGCAGTGAGAGGTGAACCTGTGACACAGTTCTGACCAATGAAGCATAAGAAATCTAACTGGAAAGGCATCTGGCAAAGATTTTGATTTCCTAATGAATATCTTTCCTTGGCTGTCTCTGCCTTTTCCCTCACTTCCTTCCTTGAATTCAGGCATGATGTCTAGAACGGTGCAACCATCCTGCAACCATGAGGGAAAGGCCAGGACCATCCGAATCACCCCAGCAGTAACAAGTGGGACTGCTGCATCAAAGCCAGTGGCATCTCTAGACTTCTGGCTGTGAGAGAACAGAAATCCCTGTAGTTTCTACTTTTTTTCTTAGCTGTTTTTTTTTTTTTTTGGCCACACCACAAAGCATGCAGGATCTTAGTTCCCCAACCAGGGATCAAACGCAAGCTCCCCTGCACTGGAAGTACGAAGTCTTAACCACTGGGCCTCCAGCGACGTCCATAGAAATCCGTGGTTATTAATAACCCATCTTATGCTGGGATCATGAAGATCAGAACAGCTCCCTGACCAGTAAGTTTTAAGACTTAATCTGTATTTTAGATGATCTTTACTAAATTAGTGTATATGGACTGGGAGTGGAGAGTTAGGGAGACTTGCCTGGAGGCTTGTTATAGGGTCTGAAGCAAGGTAACCATTGGGAGGACGGTAAGGAAGGCAGGACAGGACAGGATGGATGAGGGGGTGTGTCACAGCTTCTAGATTTCTAGTTTGGGCAACTGCAGCAGCAGGGGTGAGGGTGTGCCACTCTCCACAACGGGGGCACATACTCAGTCTGAGATCCCTGCGGGGCACCTACGTGAGGATGAGGGAAAAGGGTCGACTCTTTGTATCTGGAGGTCAAGAGTGAAGCCTGAATTTGACATCGAGATTTCAAAGTAACCATTCTGTGAAGGGGCTTCCCTGATAGCTCAGTTGGTAAAGAATCCACGTGCAATGCAGGAGACCCTGGTTTGATTCCTGGGTCAGGAAGATCTGCTGGAGAAGGGATCGGCGACCCTCTCCAGTATTCTTGGGCTTCCCTTGTAGCTCAGTTGGTAAAGAATCCACCCGCAAAGCAGGAGACCTGGGTTATCCCTGGGTTGGAAAGATCCCCTGGAGAGGGGAAAGGCTACCCACTCCAGTATTCTGGCCTGGAGAGTTCCATGGACTGTATGGCTGCAAAGAGTCAGACATGACTGAGCAACTTTCACTTTCATTCTGTGAAAAGGAACTAAAACAGGAAATATGTGAGTACAAGCACAGATTGAACAGGATGAGTAAAAATGAGGTCCAGCAAATCTATTTAGACAAAACTAGGTAAGTGGTTGCCTATGGTTGGGGTGTGGAGGTGGGAGGTGAATGCAGAGTGACTGCTAACTGGTAGGGGCTTTCTCAGGGGGGATAATGAAAATGTTTTCAATTAAATTGTGTGATGGTTGCACATTATAAACACACTACAAATCCTGAGAATTTTATCTCAACAAAGTTATTTTAAAAATTAGGAGAAAGGGAATAACTTGGGAACATCAACATAAGTAAAAAGAGGGTCTAGCATAGAAACAGAGGGAACCGTGGCCAGAAAATAAAAGGGGGAAGAGTTTCAAGAAGGGATTGGTGTTGGGACTTCCATGGTGGTCCAGTGGCTGGGACTTCAAGCTTCCAATGTGGGAGGCCTGGGTCCAATCCTTGGTCAGGGAGCTGGATCCCACATGCGGCAACTAAGACCCAGCGAAACCAAATAAATAAATAATAAACAAATAAATAAATATTTTTTAAAAAGAAGGGATCAGTTGTCAACAAAGTCCAATGCAAGATAGGTCGATTAAACCTAATACAGAAATATGGAATGTAACAACATGGAACTCATGGCTGAGCAAAGGGTGAGTGGTTTCAAGTTGCAGCAGCAGAAGTAGATTTTACTAAGTCGAGAAATAAATAAGAGCATGGAAACAGTGACAGAGTTTATTTTCTTGGGCTCCAGAATCACTGCAGATGGTGACTGCAGCCATGAAATTAAAATACGCTTGCTCCTTGGACGAAAAGCTATCACCAACCTAGACAGTGCATTAAAAAGCAGAGACATTGCTTTGCCAACAACAAAGGTCCATCTAGTCACAGCTATGGTTTTCCAGTAGTCATGTATGGATATGAGAGTTGGACTATAAAGAAAGCTGAGCACTGAAGAATTGATGCTTCTGAACTGTGGTGTTGGAGAAGACTTTTGAGAGTCCTTTGGACTGGAAGATCAAACCAGTCAATCCTAAAGGAAATCAGTCCTGAATATTCATTGGCAGGACTGATGCTGAAGCTGAAACTCCCAATACTTTAGCTACCTGATGCAAACAACTGACTCACTGAAAAAGACCCTGATGCTGGGAAAGATTGAAGGCAGGAGGAGAAGGGGTTAACAGAGGACAAGATGGTTGGATGGCATCACTGACTTGATGGACATGAGTTTGAGTAAGCTCCAGGAGTTGGTGATGAACAGGGAAGCATGGCATGCTGCAGTCCATGTGGTTGGAAAGAGTTGGACATGACTGAGCAACTGAACTGAACTGAAGGAATGGGAGGTGGCAGATAAAGAACCTTTTTCAGGGAACTTTTTTTGCCAAGAGAAGAGCTAGTGGTATAGGGAGGTTTGAATTGTTTTTGAAAGGATGCACCTATGATGTTTATATGTCAGGGAGCAGGTGCCAGCAGAGAGGGAGCAACAGAAGACAAAACAGCAGAGTCAACTCCCCCAAGAGACAGGAAGACAAGGAATTCACGGCATAAGCATAAAACATCCATAAAGAGGCGGACAAACGGGTAGGAGGGAAGATTAAGATGCCACTTAATATGCAGGGGCAAGAACTTTAAAGTGCTATTACTTGGTTGCACTGATGTCTTCAGTGAGTTAGGAGACAGAAGTCACTGGCTGAGGGTGATGGGCTAGGCTTGAGGATTTGAGGAGGAAACAGACATTCAGATTATTATGGGAGGGGGATTTTCTTCAAGAAGTTTAAAAGCAGAGACATATTTGAAATATTCTTAAAAACTGTAATGTATCACATGGCCTTGTACATAATAAATTGCCTGCAAATCCCTGGACACACACGGTGTCCGTGGTCAAGTATAACCCAGTGATGCTTGAAAAGTAGACCTGAAACGCACAATGTCCTGCAAGAACACAGCTTTCCGGTGACCAGGAAGGTCCCCGGCCAGCCATGGTCCCAGGCCTTAGAGCTGAGGCCACAACTCTCCACACTCTGTGACACAGTAAAAAGAGTAAATGGGCTGTTTTGCCGTAGTTGCTAGAAAAGAAATAAAAACTCTGCTTCTCTTGAGAGTTCAGGGCAGGTGTCCTCTTAAGACGCTCAAATAACATTCTGTGAAAGCCTTTGTCAGCTCCTTAGTGGTACTCAAAAATAATTTTTTATTATAGCTGGCACCTACTTATGTTTCCAGTTCTACATTCCATGATATGATCTCAAGACCCCTACCTTCTAACCACATGGACATGTTCTGAGCTATCGAAAAACAAGTGTGTTTCCTAAACTGTTGCTTATTATTAAGCAGTTCTGCTGTCTTGGGGGTTTGCGAGTCCCTCTCTGTCTAGCTGGATACTACTCAGCCTGCACGCTGCAACAGAAATATCACCTCCTCCTGGAAGGCTTCTCTGATCACCCCAGCCAGAAGCCATCACATCATCAGAATTATTCCAACCATCCTTTTTATAATAATCTGTTACTTCATGCTTATGCTATATTTTGTGACATGCTTATTTTACCTTTGAAAGAGAAGTCGCTCAGTCGTGACCAACTCTTTGCAACCCCGTGGACTGTAGCCTATCAGGCTCCTCCATCCATGGGATTTTCCAGGCAAGAGTGCTGGAGTGGATTGCCATTTCCTTCTCCAGGGGATCTTCCCGACCCAGGAATCGAACCCGGGTCTCCCGCATTGCAGGCAGACGCTTTAGCGTCTGAGCCACCAAGGAAGCTATTTTACCTTTACCTGCTTTAAATTCGTAGAAAGAATTGTGCTTTACATGATTCCTTTTTTAGCAGGTTGTTTTTTTTGCACAGAGCAAAAACAGGACCTGTTTACTCAGAGATCACCTTCATGTTACCAGTGAGAACAGCAGGTCTGTGTCAGAGCCCCTGAGAGACTAGACTAAGATGGCACAGTTAGTGGCAGAGCTGGAACCCAAACCAAGGCTCTAAACTCTTATTCCTGTAGTCTCATTAAACCACTGCTCGTTTTCTGCCTGGTTCTATGCTATACCTGCAGGGTCAAAAATTGAGTTCTTAACCCTTAAGTTTAGACAAAGATTTCAGACTTCTCTGAAAAAGCTTTCTTCTAGATTAGATTTAATAGGTTTGGATACAAGAAAAAACAGTAGGTTTCTTTTTTTCTTCCTTAGCTCTCAGCATCCTCTGTCACCACAGAGCTGAAGTAAGGGTGACTTCTATGCTAGTGGTGACCCGGTGGATGGGGTACATTTGTCTTTTTCATGAATGTACTCGCTGTACTTGCACAGCTTGGCCTCTGATGCTTCCATCACATTTGTGATTCATAGCTGGAAATAGCACAACAGCTCAATTACGAGAACCCAACCAGTAACTGCAAAATTCCAGCACTGCTATTGGGAGTGACCTGAAAAGTTATCATTAAGGGCAAGGGCTATACCTCAGACCCTTTGTTATTCCTACCATCTAATGTTATACCTTGTAGGTGATGAAAAAATAAATGTCTGTTTTTAAAATAATTGAGTGAAGCAAAATGAACCCAATATCATGTGTCGAGTTCAACTTAAGATTGGTTCAATTAGCATAAACTGACTTAGACCTAGAATTTAACTCCAGGCAAGGAATTTGTTTGTAAAGATAAATTAATTGCAAAAGAAAACTAAATAATAAACTATCATTTTCTCTAATTCACTAAATGAGTAACACTCTTTTTTCTTTGGGTCTCAGCTGCAGCACACAGGAGCTTTAGTTGCAGCACGTGGGATCTAGTCCCCCGGTAAGGAATCGAACCCTGGTCCTGTGCACTGGAAGCTCAGAATCATAGCCACTGAACCGTCAGGGAAGTCCCTAGATTGGTAATTCTTAATGGAAGATGCAGATTCCAGGAGAAACTGTGAACCACGGTTACTCCACTGAACATGCTTCCATGGTTTGGTGCAGAGAGGCTCTGGGAACATGATGAGGCCAAGAGAGTCTGTGTGGACCACCTATTCATCTAGGAGAAGGTAATGTGGAGAATCCCTGGGAAAATCTAAAGGATATGCCTTGACAGCTTCATCAAATGGCCACTAAAAACTCATTCCACTGAGCTTCCCTCTTTCACTGAGAATTCTGGGCACATGATTCTCTGGAATGTGAACGACACAGTTAAAAATCACACAGTGGTTCCTTTTCCCTGAAACAGGAAGTGAAGTTATTTACTCAATCCTGATGGACACAAAGCACACTCTTGCTTTTCCTGATATCAAACAAGGCTGCCCTTATTCCACTGAGCTGATGAATAGGGATCATGTACCACTGTCCACACTGGGTATTCTCAAGGGCATTATATGAAATTGTCTCCACTCTCCTGAAGGGCTCCCAAGGCTCTTTCTTGTAATCTAATGGTACCTCAATTACCCGTATCACTTTCTGAGATTTCCTTAAAATCAAGATTGTCATTGTCTGGTCCTCATCACAGGCGTCTAGGGTAACAGGCATTGTGTAAAGTCACAGCATCAAATCTTATAAGTCCTCAGGAAAAGTATCCTTCTTACAGACCCAGAATGAGCACTTGGTTTCCAGACTGTGTCCCACATCAATATGAAATCACTTCTCATCAGTATATGTATTGTTGATATATATATATATATGTGTGTGTGTGTGTGTGTGTGTGTGTGTGTCACACAGAACAAGTTCTTTATTTTTACATACAAAGTGCATATTTCTAGTTATCTAACTGAGCCCCTTTTCATCTGTTAGAGAATTGGGGTTGAGCCCTTGCTGGGTGGTTAATAATTTCACATTCTCATATGCTATCATTAAAATTTAGGGAAATCCTAAGCCAGTAAAGATGAGTTTGCAAGTGTGTGAAAATAAAAAAGGATTGTTGGTAGTTGCCAAATATCTCATAAATATCTGTATCAAGTACTTCTAGCTTTATGAGGGAGAGATTGAGATGAGATGTTGATTATTCACTTGTGAAAGTGAAAGTGAAGTTGCTCAGTCATGTCTGACTCTTTGCGACCCCACGGACTGTAGCCCACCAGGCTCCTCCACCCATGGAATTTTCCAGGCAAAAGTACTGGAGTGAGTTGCCACTTCCTCCTCCAGGGGGTCCTCCTGACCCAGGAATCGAACCTGTGTCTCTCGCATTGTAGGCAGACGCTTTTACCATCTGAGCCATCAGGGAAGCCCGATTATTCACTTAGTGAGAACTAAAAAGCTGCAGCCACTCAGATGAGAGACGTGGATTTTTTTTTTCCTGCTGCAAAACTTCCCCAAAGCATGCTGGGTCCTGATGACAAAGTCTCCCCCCTGGGAGAAGTATTTCTCTCCCTACCTGGGAAGAAACATCCTGAAATTTCCTGTCCAATGGGATTCCTTTCTGGACATATGGAAAACAGAAGCGATATCCTCCACCAAGTAAAGCAGCCAAGTGCTAACTGAACTTCTCCTGTGTTCGAGAGCATCCCCAAACCTCTCTCACATTTCCAAATACGCCAGCAGATCTTAAACCCACTTCCCTCATTTGACCACTATAGAAACGCTGAGAGTGACTTACCTACAGACTGAGACTGGGATAAGTAATAGAATACTCAACAGGACTATAACTTGTAAGAAAACAAAATTGTTTTATTTGATACTTATTTTGCATCAGCTACTGCTAAAAGGCAACCCAAGTTCTAATCTTCTAATTTGCTAGAATCCAAAAACTTCAGAGGTATTTCCCATGGAGAAAATCCTGCAGGAAATGGCGTTTTGAAAGGGAGAAGGGGGAAAAAAATCCACCCCTCTGTTTTCCTTAGGGGAAAAAGTTTTATTTGTAGTGAACATGAAACAATGATGAAACAGACATTCTCCTGGAACAGTCTAAGGGTGTTCACTTATCACTTGACTTTCTCTGAGTAGTTTAACACAAGACCTTGGTACGAACAAGAACACAGGTGGGCCATCAACAAACGACACTAACACTGCAACTTTCTGAGAAAAAAATTCTAACCAAATCCATTTTCTTGTAATTAGTGATTTACATTGTCAGTACAAACTCCAGAGCAATATTTTAACATCCGGAAAGATAAAATAAGGGCTGGGATTTAGCAAATGCTGAATTCTGAGCACTGTCCTGAGAAAGTGCAAAAAGTTTTTCTCTTCGGCCCAATTCTGAGTTGTATTTGCCCAGTTATGGGAACAGGCACTCATCGAAGAATTTTTCACTCATTTGATAAATATTCATTATACAACAGGCAGTGGGGATACAGCCCTAAATGAGACACTTGGTCCAGGCCGTCAAGATGCGCACAGGCCCAGGAGATTAGGCAAATATGAAGCACACACAGGATGTCAGTCTATACAGGGGATCTTGGGAAATGAACTATGGTGTAAATAGTCACTCTCAGCTTTCCTAACCAAAGGCAAGTTTAGGATAAATACTTAACTGACAGGTAACTAAACAAAACATAGTCCTATCTCATTTTTTCTGTCTGCACTTTTCGTTGAAACACTTGAGGGTTGATCTAACAACCCATAACAGAATTTTAATTCTGGTTCTAGCATTGATGTGTATTGGACTGATAATCTCTTTTTAAAATAAAAATCGTAAATTTTGGTGTTCATACCTTGACTGTGATGGATTTTTTTATCACTTCTAGATGGGTTATTCTATTAATCAGATATTCAAAAAGGGTTGGTTTATAATAGACACAGTTTATGTTGTTTCAGATAACTTTGAATTAATTAATCTAATAAAGACTTTAAGATTTTCAGACAAATCTTTTATTTTTACATATTTTAATTCAATTTTACAAAATGTAATGATACCTATCAGGTACTGAATAGCTACTATAAACTAAATGGGTTTTAGTTTCTGGGATTTTTTTTTTTTTTTTTTTGGCCTCACTGCACAGCTTCTGGGATCCTAGTTCCCTGAATCCAGGCCCCTGCAATGGAAGGGCAGAGTGCTAACCATTGGGCAGCCAGGGAATTCCCATAAATGGGTTTTTTTAAAAAAAAAAAACATGATTGTGGTAAACCCTGCCCTCCCCTTACAGCCCTGTAAGGTACTATTAGCCCTATTTTACAGGAAGGGGAACTGAAGGTCTGAGAAGTTGAGTCTTCAAGCACCACACAATTAGTTAGCATTGGAACCTCTGATTATCTGATTGGTTATTTTATTCTCTTTACAGTCCTATATTGAGCCCAGAGTTCTCACCCACCGGGACACCACGCATACTTCCTCACTGGGCAGCATTATAAGGGTGTTATAGTAGTACAGTGAAAGCTTTCAAGCAACCAGCGTCCAATCAAACATCCAGGGTGCGACAAAACATCGGATTAACAAGGGAAATGAAATGTGAAATAACTTCTCAGGTACATAGAAAGCCGATGCAGGGGAATAACTATGAAGTCTTTGCTAAGATGATCAAGCCACATCACCCATTGCTACTAGCAACCTCCTGGCTGTGTGAAACTCCCCGAGAAAGAAGGGGAAATCATCTGGCCTTAAGTGGGGGTTGGCCTGGAAACTCATCAAGAAACGTTGCGTTGGGAGAGCTTGTGCTTCTCGGTTTTGTTCTGTCTCCAGCAGACCTAGTCCTACAACAGTTCCACTGAATCAGTGCAGCCAGGTCACCTGTCTAAGTAGGGATGGATGGTTTACCTTTTGAGGGTAAAGTCGGATCACTAGCATCATCACTTTGCAAAAGTCATCAGACGTCCCTAGTAAAACATGGAGCGCTTTCTGGGTGAATAGGAATACAAACTTGCAAGTAAGTCTAAAAGGTAATGCACACGGATCAAATTGCCCTGCACTAACTCCTTAAAAGCTCCCAGCGTGGTTGGATACCCAAGTGAACAGCAGCGGCTGGCTGACTGCTCCCGGAAAGCTTCCGGCCACTTCCAGATGGTCAAGGAAGCTGACAGCCACCGCAAGGCTGCGTTCCTGAGGTCAGGCGGCTTTTAGGGGCTGTCTCTCCCCTTCCAGCACAGCGGCTCCACGACACAAGAAATCTGCCACAACCACTCCCCGGGAACTCATGCTGGGGAGTCGCTTCAAAGCAAACATGTCCCTTTTGGCTTGGGGGCTGTGGGCTCGCAATACAACACCCTCCCTGCTGTCTTCTAAACACGCCTATGATTAATACGGGTACCCAGGAAAGAGAACTTCTTCTGACCTTGAGCGTGCGCGCTAAATAAATTACCTCGGAACGAAAGTGGTGAGATCTCAGAACAGCATCTGGGGGAGAAAAAAAAAAGAGAAAAACGAGACTTCAGTTAACTCCTTGTTCTTCACCTGCCGAGTCACCGACGACTTACCTGGGGGGCCGGGGACCGGAAGGCGCGTTCCGGACGCCTTGTACGCAGTGGGGACAGCCCGCAGGGCGGGTTGGCTGCTAGGCCATCAGTTTAGAAGTTTCAGGGAAAGTTTTGGGGGAGTTGGGGCGCCCCGACGTCTCCCTGCCCCAAGCTCCGGCGCCGGGGGGCGCGGGTGGAGGCGGCTGCCGCAGCCTGGACTCAGCTCGGTCACCCCGGGCTCAGGCGCCGAGCCCGAACGTCCGCCGCCTCCCCTCTCCCGGAGCTGTGCGCGCCGCGGGCACCACGACCCGGCGGACCCGAGGAGGCGGCCGGGGCTTGAAACAGCGAAGCGCACCGGGCCGGGGGAGGGAGAGTTAGGACGCGGCGGGGGCAGCGGCGCTGAGGGAGCGAAACGCGCTCCCCTCTCCAGACTCGCCGAGCGGTCCCCCCGGTCCCGAGGAAGCCCGCCGCGACGCGCCTTACCTCGGCTCCTTGAACGACCCGAAAAGACCGATTTCATGGGATGCCTCGCCTTCTGGAGCCTGCGGTGCCAGCAGCAGAAGAAGACGATGGTGGCGATGGTGCCCAGCAGAAGCAGCAGGAGGAAGAGGGCACATTGGATGCTATAGGGTCTCAGCAGGACGAGGAACGCGGCGGCGATCATGGTGCTGGCGCGGCGCGGCCGGCCGGCGGGCGGCGGGACCAGAGGGCGGCGGCACAGGCACCCGCGCGGGGCGCACGCGGCGCGGCGAGCGCGGCTCAGCGCGTCATGCCCGGCGCTCGCGGCCCCGCGCCGGCCCAATGGCTGCGCACCCGCGCCCGCCGCGCTGTGCGAATGAGCCCGGGCTGCGGGCAGCGCTGCCCATGACTCAGCAGACGGCGGCCCGGCGGGCACTCGGAGGCGGGGAGCCGCCCCCGCCCCCCGCGGGCGCCCCCGCCCCGCCCCGCGCGCAGCCCCCGGGCGCAGCCCCGCCGCAGACGCGGCGCGGGGGGAGGGGGAGGGCCCGCCCAGCGGGCCCCGCCGGCCCCGCCCGGACCCGGCGCATCGCCCCGCGGCCGCGGCGGCCGCAGCATCCCCGGAGCCGGAGCTCGTGGGGCGGGGCGGGCGCGGGGGGCGGGCGCGGGGCGCCGCGGCGGGGGCCCGCGATGACATCACGGCCGGGCTGCGGCGGCGCGCGCGGACATGGCTGCGGCGGCTCCGGCGGCCCCCGGCTGCGCCCGGGCCTGAGCGCCCAGCGCCCTCTCGCCCGGCAGCCTGCCCGTCCGCGCCGTCCGCGGGGCTCCGGCCGGGCGAGGGGCTGCCACCTCCCTGGCCTCGCTCGGCCTGATCGCTGGGGAGTCCGGCGACAGGGGGCGCCCCGGAGCCGGGGGTAGACCGCAGGGCGCGGGCGGGAGCCTCCGAGCGGTGCTGCCCCCGCCTCCCACCCCCCACCCCCCCGCGCCCCGACCCGCGCGGCTGGGGCTTCGGAGGATGCAGCCGGGTGAGCGATTGCTTGCGGGGGTGGGGTTCCTGCACGACCACGCGTGAGCCCCAGGCAGGGCCTTCCCTGGGATTCGGGGTTCCCCGGAACAGGGGGTCCACCCCTACCTCTCCAGCCCCCCTGAACTGGACGCGCGCCCCAGCTTGGGTCTGCAGAGGTGACCCCTACCACCCCTAACTTGGCATAGTTTGGCAGCCGAGAAGTGGGCACTTGCCATCCCCCTCTATCCATCCATGCGTTGACCCTAAAACCTCGCCTCCTTTAATGCAGCTGGAGGGAGAGGCAATTTCAGTTTATGGAACCGGCAGATGGAGAAGCTGGAGGCTGACTTGTAAATACTCTATTTTGAGGAGAGATTTTGTAGGGAGAGGGAGGAAATAATGATCTGTCACACTCAAAAGGCACACACTCCTTCTCTCCGTCTTGCCCGCTCCCCTTCCTTCGTCATCAGCAAAAGGGATCCTGCAGTTGGAGGTTGTCCCGGGGTCGCTGGCGCAGTGCGGACGCGGGAGGCGTGGAGGGGGCGCTGCAGCGGCCGCAGGGCACCGGATCGGAACCAATGACAACAGCGACCTCGGCCGGCCGATTCTGCGCCGCTGGCTGCTGCCCCATAGCCGGGGCTGGTTTTGCTCATGCGGGGCTGGGTTTTGCTTGTTTTATTTACTTGAATAATGAAACAGCAATTAGAATGACAAGGTAACCCATTACTACATGTGTGGAGTTTCTGCTAACTAGTAAGGTGAACTCAAATATTTAGGAGGCTGAAGAAATCGTGTAATTTTGTAAAATTCTGGAAAGCAGTTAAAGAATTGATGGCAATTCTTGTTTTGTTACTTGCTTGTAGGATATCAAAATCCGTATAGTTTTCTAACTATATGTAATCTACTGTTCAGCTCTGCATAAAGGCTTAACTCTTGATGTTCTTAAGGCCTTTAAGCATCATCACATCTAAGCGTTATGGGACACTCAAAAAGGCATTGCCTAGCGTATGTCTTAAATGCGATTCATCACCACGGGAACCATGGGGTTGAGTTTTCTTATGAACATCTTGTTTCTTAAAACAACATGTTCTGGTTTGAAGATGGACCTTGCTTGCAGTGGTTGTATAAAGTGAGAATGGTGGATCAGAGTGCCAGCAGGATGGGCTTACCAGCAAGGTCCCAGGCTCTTGGGCTGACAGGTAGCACTGTATCTGTGCAGGTAGCTCAAAGGTTTCCTGATTCTGCAGCCACTGCAGTGAGACACCACATTCCCATCCACTGTGCAGGGATCATTGAGGAAAAGTCTGGGAGCCTGCCGTGAGGGGCACACCAGAAAAGGAAGAATTCCATATCCCTTTGCTTCGCAGAGGCGCAATGGAGTAATTTAAAGCAACAACAAAACGGAATTAACCTTTTGCAAACATTGGGAGAAATATCTCACAGAAGATAGGAAGGTCATCTTTACTTTATCCTTCTTATTGAGGAAAATTTCTGAGTGAGAAGAAATGGCCTAACTCTCCTTGAAACATGCCTAAGAGCACAAACACAGCATAGTAACCAGTTTGCCCCAAACTGTACATTTATAACAACAAAAAGCAACTAAATAGCAATTATGGTTTTCTGAGCTATAACTTGAGCACAACTGTTATCATCCTGAGTCTTACTGCAGCCATTTGTAAGTTTCAAGTGCACACAAGAACATCATTTATCTCTTTTGGCAGGCAAATACTTTACCGCCCTGCAGTTAAGATTATAGATACTTCGTTTTAGAGCTGTTCATTTCTGTTCTTTGCATCAAAATTTCAAGGATACTAATAATAAGCTAACAAAATCGTTGAAAGAATTTAGTATTTAGGTTCTATTGTTATTTTCTGGCTTGTTTGTTGCTAATTTATCATCCCCTTATCCAAATGATGGCATGTTATTAATTGCTTCTTTCTGTGTGGTTGTGCAATGCTAATGCATTGTGGAATTCAATAAATATTAAATCAGCCAATCAATCCTTTTGGAAGTTAATTTAGTAGAATTCATACCTATTCTTTCCAGTAGGTTTTTATTAATAAAGAATAATTGATATTATTTAAAAAATCACAAATTTAAAGTTTGGAGGTAGCAATGGAGGAGGAAGAAAGTCTTTCATACCTTGGAATGAAAAATCAAGATGGAAAAGTATATATAATTTTTTTTTTATTTTTATGATAGTGAGTTAGCACTGTCACCCAAGACAAATGAGTTGTGAAAATTAGTTAAGAGAATTTGGTATCAGGGATGTAGATGATACATCCTGCAGCCCTTTTTCCCTTTAGATTTTCAACCAAATTGAGAACGCATACAAGGATTCAAAAGGAAATTAAGAGCCTGGCTTAGACTCAGAGCCAAGATGGAGCATCTTATCCCTTTTCCCCCTAATTCTGCTGACCCACCCAGTCACAAGTGAAGTATAGTCCTTCCCAACACTAAGGCAGGAAGGAACCCTACCTGTACTGCTTCTCACCTGAAGACTAGGGACTCAAAAGAGCCTGACACCCTCCAGTCCACGTGGCCTGCAGCACAAGTTAGCAAGAGACAGGACCATCTGTGAGAGGGACCTTTCCTATGCCAGCCCTGCCAATAGTGGTCCCAGTCCCTCCCCAGGAACCCTCATCATGGAGTCATTCTGCTCCCAAAGATAAACGTGAGTAAGGGGCTTAATAAGGTAACAGAAACATCTTCTACAGTACCTCCCTAGAGGTAGGAATGGCACAAATTCCTCATGTGTGCATCAGAAAGAAACATCGAGAAGAAGTGTCTTCACCTAAGCTGTGTGGTGACCAGCTGAGGAAAAGACAGGGATTGCAAATGACTCAGGTTTGGGGCTCAGATGAAGGAACAGTTGTGAAGGCAGGGAAGACAAACTGAGGTTCAGACCCAATGAGGAGCAGAGTTGTCAGAAAGTCATCCATGTGAAATTACCCATGGAAACCCAGCTGGGGAATCAGAAGCAGAGAAGGGTGGGAATCGCACACATCAATTATAGTTGAAGTCACGCAGGTGGACAGAGTTACAAAGGAAGAGAAAGTGTAGAAAGAAGTGAAATCTGTTGAGGTCTATCCTGATGGGGCTTTTTGGTAAACCTACATTGCTCGAAATGCCTCATAGAGTAACTGTGGTTTCCTTTAATCATAGAACTATGTATTAGATCTGTGGTAAAGAACTCTAAGTCAGAACTGCCAAGTAAACTATGAAAAACTTAATGATCAAACTTTTTTATCATAGATATTGGTATATCCCAATGATCTGTGCTGTTCTAGTGTGTGATAGCTTAGAAATGAATATAATCTGAACTTCATGCATTCACAGAGGGTGTCTAAAATTCAGAACCATGCAGATCCATCTTCTGACCCTAAACATGGTAAATTGCTTGAGGAAATTGGATCCCAAAAATTACAGGTGAGGAGCTTTGAAGTGTGTCCATATTCCATTGGAGAACAAAGAAGCCAACTAAAAGAATTGTGGACAGACTGACATGACAGCTGTGGATTGAGCAAAACATCTGTTTGAAAGGGCTAGCTTGAAGATTCTGACTTTGGAGAACTATGGCTATTGGTAGTGAAAAGAATCAGAACACATGAAATTCCTTAAAATTTTATTGAATGAAATAGTTTTGCCTGTTACACATAATAATAATAATTTTAAAAAGAAAACCTTTACACTTTGTGCAGAAAGTAAAAAAAAAAAGAAGAAGAAGAAGAAGAACTAGAATCAGAACTTTGGAGACGTCTAACCCCTTGTGGGCTGGAAAATGAGAGCAGGAAGTGCTTCCGGTTCAGGGGCTTCTCAGGACAGGCGCACATCCGGAGTAAGGAGTCAGAGCACCGAGGACCAGTGGTGAAGAGCCCTCTGCACACCTTCCAGGGAATCGGTTCATCACACTGGGAGAGGCTGAAACCAGACGGGAGGGGGTTGGAGAGGGACTAGGATGTGGAGAAGAGGCAAGAGCGATATCTACAATCTTTGGAGAAATTTAGCTCTAGAATGAATGGGCAGAAATGCGAGTAAAGCCCAATAATTGTGCTTTCGTCAGAATAGGATACAACTTGGGAGAAGGAGCCAATAGTGGAAGAGAAATTGAGAGTTGAAGGGAGAGGAGAAGACAACCGCCTCTCCCGTGTGTTTAGTCGTTCCGGTACTTGTCCTTAGGCCCCCTGAGTCTCCCAGACCTGTTCTTTCCGCTCTCAGGCTACCTCTGACTCTACAGAGTTAAAACTAGCCCTGACTGGTTGTGATGGCTCCCTACCCCAACTCCTCCTCACCGGCCCTGGCTACTAATGTTCAGATAGAAGAAGGATTTTTAGGGAAAGAGAAAGAATACCTTGGAATATCGCTGAGGCCATTTGTAAGCGTTTATTACAAACTTTTGTGGAAGTGAGTGGATGACCTGATTGGTAATCATGCAGAGTAATTCCACGGGAATGTTACCCCGGAAAACAAAAAATTTAGGTAAGAATGACTCTAGCAATAAGATACATGAAATCATACTGATTTCAAATAATAATAAGTTTAGGTAAGAATGACTTACCTAAAAAAAATTTAAGTAAGAATGACTCTAGCAATAAGTTACTTGAAATCATACTGATGACCTTCTTGATTGAACTTGTTTACTCTCAGAAATCAGTGGTGTGAAAGGAATTGGGAGGAATCTGAGAAAGGTTGTATGCTTGTTCATTCCCAAGTGGTTTTCATGACAATCTGAGACCAGGGGCTGTGCCAACCGTATACATGCCCTTGGATTGAAAGTCCAAGGAGCCACATCATTTGGGAGCATCACTACAGCATCTAATGTAATCCAGGAGGCAGTTTCCAGCCACCAGAATCAGGGGAGCCATCATATGAATGGATCACTGTTCTCTTTTAAAAGTTTGCATTTGAAGGTAAAAGAATTACTCTTTGCAATAAATATCAAATATTATTTGTAGCAAATATGTCCTATAAAAGGTCTTTATTTTACCATAATAAAAATTTGAAAAATAAAGGCATCATTATAAGAGAAAATATTTTATATGACATCATCCCAAATGTTCTTTTATGTTTTAGAAATTTTAGAGTCAGATTTGGATTTGTTGTCCTAGCAGTGGCAAAATTCATGATCATTCTTGGAGGGGGAAGGGGTTTGTTCTTTTTTTGTGAACACTACAGACTTCTCGAAAAAGTCTGCTGACTTTGAGAGTTTAAAAACATCAATATAATTGAATTCATCTCCTCTGTAATGCTTTGCAGACAGTTTTTTGGAAAGTAATCATTTATTATCCAGAAGCAAATAGAATTCATTTCTATAGTTTCCACACTGAGTGTGGGATTAGTCATGCAGCAAAATACTGAGTCATTTGGCTGGAAAATTTACTCATAGTGGTATGAACTGCCAATGGAAGATGTGAGAGCTGTTCATAAATCAAAGTATAAAGCTCTCAGAGTTATAAATCACTGCACAACCTTATTCATTATTGTTCAGATAGTGTGGACTACTTCTACCATTTCTAAGAATGGGCAACTTATACAAAGCAAGTTAAAAGCAGAAGTCACTGCCTTCTAGATCCAAGATAAGAGTTGTCATATTCATTACAAGCATTTCAACATTCTTAAGGGAAAAAAGTAAGATAAGCAAGTGATTTATAGTTGAAGCCCACCTGGTGGCTCCACGATAAAGAATCTGCCTGCCAATGCAGGAGACTCAGGAGATTTTGAGTTCAATCTTTGGGTTGGGAAGATCCGCTGGAGAAGGAAATGGCAATCCGTGTTCTAGCCTGGGAAATCCCATGGACAGAGAGGCCTGGTGGGCTGCAGTCCATGGAGTCACAAAACAGTTGGACAAGACTGAGCAACTAAACTAAACAAAAAGCAAAGCAAATAGGTTACAAGGTGAGTAAATTCTTGATTAGCTAATGTTTATGGATTAAATTCCAGATTGTCTTAATAAAATGACAGCAATATTTATTAACTAAAGGATCTCCATTTCTTACAATAGTTTTTGTAGGACTTTCCATTAACTGTTTTGTGGTAACAGATTTGTATACTAATGCATCAATGTGCTGGTAGCCTGAAAGGATGTCACCAAGAGAACAGAAGTAGCATGTGTACCAGGAAAAGAGAATGAGTAACTGAGAATTAGTAAAAGATATGTCAATAACATACAGCTCCAGATGTTCCTGAAATTATCCAGGGGTAATGGCATCCCATGGATCTAGGAACAGAAAGAAAAAATTTATCTTAACATGACTTTATGGTTCCAAAATACTTTTTGTAGGAAAACAAATAGCAAACTCACTAAATTAGGATATAGTAAAATTTATATTTCAAAGACAAAAGCCAAAAATCTAAAGTGTGTTCTTGCTGGTCTTATCTGTGCTGTAGGAGTCTTTAATCTGGGATTCACAAACAGGATTCTAGGGACCTGAAATTATATGTAAAACCGTGGATCTCTTTAGAGGGACATGATCTACAGTTTTCACCAGGTTCTTAAGGAGTTTTTACCAAAAAGAGCATCCTCAGAACCATACACAGCCACACAGATATACCAAGGCTTCTGCAGCATCAAATCATTCTTTCATCCATCAGCATCACATCACATCAGGGACCACCCACATCCCAGACTGGGAGAAGGCTCTGAAGCATCTTCAGACTAGGATGAACTGAGAAAGCTCTCAGCTGTAATTAAACAAGCTCAGGGACGTTTCCCCAGTGCAAGGAAACAGCTAGGCAGAGACAGGGTGCTCTGAGCTTCCTTGTCCTCCTGCAACTTTAAATGAGTTTGAAGAGGGACTAAAGGGCTCCTTCAGTAACTTTTATTGGGATGTCAGTTTCAACCCTGAGAGGGGAAACCTGTATTAAACTATCCAGGGCCGCTCCACAGACAGCTAGATGTTTGAAGGCAGAAGCCCATTCTGAGCCAGAAACACTGGTCCTGGAATTTAGTCTTCAGCTCAGAGTCTGCAAGGATCTCCATAAAATCTTAAAGCTTAACAGAGAGGCAGGCGGACTTCCCTGACAGTCTGGTGGTTAAGACTCCCTCTCCACTGTGGAGGGCTGGGGTTCCATCCCTAGTCAGGGAATGTGCCACTCTGTGTGGCCAAAAACTAAAAATAAGAAAAATTTTTAAAAAGAGCAAGGCAAGGACTTAGTATTAGGCTCCCGGAAACTACTCCTAGACATCCTAGTGAATTTAGCAGCCACTCCTCCTGTATCCTGCTTAAGCCACAGCTGTGAGGCTTTTCAATACCCAGTGTTCCCTGGGGGTCTGGGAACTGGGGCCCTGAATCCTGCCAGGATAACCCTGCCCGAGGTGTGAATGGGCTTTCCAGGTGGCTCAGTAGGTAAAGAATCTGCCTGCAATGCAGGAGATGCAGGAGACACGGGTTTGACCCCTGGGTCAGGAAGGTCCCCTGGAGGAGGGCATGGCCACCCACTCCAGTATTCTTGCCTAGGAAATCCCATGGACAGAGGATTCCGTGGTGTCGCAGAGTTAGACACGCCTGAAGCAACCAGCACTCAGGCACGTGGTGTGGAAGACCGCCATCCGTCCCCAGGAGCTCAGCCCCATCCTCCCACTACTCTGCCTTCCCCTCCCCCTGCCGTGCCTGTGAGCCCCGCTTCCCTGCCCCTCATCTCCCAGGACGCTAGGTCCTGTGACCTGTTCCTGGGATCACACTCCCCCACTTCACGAGGCCCTTTGCTTCATTACGGGACTGCCTCACCCCAGTGGGCAAGTCCACCGTCCAGGGGTCCTCGTCTCTGGGTCTGGTGGCTCGATCTCCTCCAGGTTCCCTACCGACCCCACAGGCTGTGGAAGGTTTTGGGGTACGACATTCACACATTCCACACCAGAGCGGACTTGAGACAATGCCATTTCCAGAGTGCCTCGGGTACCTGTGTGCACTGCTCTTGGCGCAGTTTCGTTTGGGGTCCATCTGCAGTGAAGCAGGAATCCACTTTGAGGAGATACTGCGGGCTCACAGTTCGTGCCCCTCCTCCTGGTGGTCTGCCCAGGCGAGCTGACCTGGTCTGGGTCTTGGGGCCCCGGAAGCTGGCTGGCGTGATCGCTGTTCACCTCTTGCCCTCACTCACAGGGCTCAGGTCTCTGTGTGCTGGGCTTCCTCATCACAGAATGGAATACTGCTTCAACAGCGTGTGAAAGAATATGAGAGCCAGAAAATTACTGATAGTAGGTGAAGGGGCACCTACAATTGATTAAGTAAATTATCTGAAATATGTGACTCAGCAGATTAATTATGTTCCGATGTAAACTTTTAAGGCTATTAAAGTACAAAACTAATAGAGACATTGATAATTGGTATACATTTCCCTGGTGGCTCAGACGGTAAAGCTTCTGCCTGCAATGCGGGAGACCCGGGTTCGATTCCTGGGTCGGGAAGATCCCTTGGAGAAGGAAATGGCAATCCACTCCAGCACTCTTGCCTGGAAAATCCCATGGACGGAGGAGCCTGATAGGCTACAGTCCATGGGGTCGCAAAGAGTCGGACATGACTGAGCGATTTCACTTCACTTCACTTCACTTAATTTCATTAGTATGCGACATTAATATAGGATATGTGCTTAGTCGCTCAGTCGTATCCGACTCTTTGTGACCCCATGGACTGTAGCCCGCTAGGGCTGTCCATGGGATTCTGCAGGCAAGAATACTGGAATGGGTTTCCATGCCCTCCTCCAGGGGATTTTCCCAGCCCAGGGATTGAACCCACCTGCATTGCAGGTGGATTTTTTACCAGCTGAGCCACCAGGGAATGGGGCAGATATTTCAAAGAGAAATTAGCTCGTCCTTTATGTTATAATCAATAAGATAGATTAATATTTGTAAGTTGAATCACTCCTGATTTTTATGCATAGGCATTAATTCCTGCATCAGAATGATTACATTTTATGAATTTTTAAAATTTGTCTAAAAATTATTAAAATTATAGTGATCTCATCTTGCAGTCAACTTTCAAGATGGATAGAATGTTCTACATTAATAAAAAAAAAAGTGTGAAGTGGAAGATGGTTTACATGACTTAACAACTATCCTAATATAGAACATTTCATTGATTCTTCCTCTTCTTTAGGCGTGACTCTGCACTTGTGTTTCTGATAAATTGGGACAAGCACATAAATATCAGAGTGTAGAGTGAAGGGACAAGTAATAACAGAGGAATAGCCAAGGAAAATAATACTCACAAAGACTGGTATTCCTTAGAAAAGATTTTGGAGGCCCTATAACCATGGGAAAACTTATCCGAGTCCTTCTGAGTTTTGCATATACTCTATTGTGCAGACTTTTAGATGGTCCTACACACACACACACACACACACACACACACACGGCTATAGGCTTTTTTTAATTGAAGTATAGTTGATTTACAATGTTAATTTCTGCTGCACAGTAAAGTGACTCAGTTATGCACATATATTCTTTTTCATATTTTTTCTATTATGGTTTATCACAGGATATTGAATATACTTCCCTGTGCTATACAGTAGGACCTTATTTATCCATCCTATATGTAATAGTTTAAATCTGCTAATCCCAGACTCCCAATCGTTCCATCCCCCTGCCCCCTTCGCAACCACAAGTTTGTTCTCTATGTGGCTACAGGCTTTCTGTAGACATTAGAGGGGACAGGTGACATTGTGGAGCAGGTGACGGTTGTCTTCCACTGCTCCCAGCCTCTGATTTCCACTCTATTACTGCTCTGCTGTAAACATCTTCTTCCTGAACACATCAGGATAAAAATGAAGTGGTCTCACTGTCTTATTACAGAAGAGTTGCAGACTGGGCCATTTTGCACCCAGCTCTCCCACCAGGTCAGGAGCAGCAGAGAGACTCCAGTGCAGAAGATGAGGTTGGTGTCTTTCTTTGTTCAAGCTGCTATAGCAAAATACCCGACACTGAGTAGCTCATAAACAACAGAAATGTTCCTCTCACAGTTCTGGAGGCTGGGGTCCTGGATCAGGTGCCAGCGTGGTCAGGTGCTGGCGAAGCCCCTGTTCAGGCTGCAGACTGCCAGTTCCTCACTGTGTCCTCCCATGGCAGAAGGCTAAAGATTCCCTGGAAGCCTTTCTAACAAGGGAACTAATCCATTCATAAGACCCCCAACCACTTCATGACCTCATCACCTCCCCAAAGCTCCACCACCTGATACCATCACCAATGAGGGTAAGGATTTCAACATATGGATTTGGGGAGGCACCCATTCTGACCATAGCACCTGGGTGTAGGAAAACCAGGAGGAACTTCCTCCAGTATATATATAGTTTAAAAAATAATATGGACATCTCCTACCCCCATGTCCCACCTTGCCAAAGGCAGAGCTCAGACTGGTAGCCCATTTCACAGACAGCATTAAACCAGCACTGGATATTTAGAAATATGTTGCCATTATTTTCCTGGCACTTTGAAACTCACTGAGAGGAGAGTCTTCAGTTTGTATTCTGACTTGAGTACTGAAAGGGACCTTCTATGTCTACACATTCTAAAACTAATATGTATAGAAAACAAAACTTTTGGCAATTTGGAAGAATACTTAAGTTTTATTTTGCTATTTCTTTAAATGTGGTACCTTTTGTTTCTTACAGTTTAAGAGGTGGCTTTTGTATTTTGAATTCCTGAATTAATTGTATTAATGACATATTAAAAGTAAACCTAAATGCATTAATAATTTATATTTTTATTAAATTCATTTGCTTTCATTAGTTACAAAGTTCTCTGTTCTCTATGTCTTATTTCTCAGATATGTTTTGTATAATTTGAAGGTTTCTTGGAATATTCTTTTTCAAACTATGGGTTATAATCCATTAGTGAGCTGTGAAATCAATTTAATATGCTATGATCATCCCTTATTAAAATGAAATAAAATACAGTACATAGAATAAAAACTGAGAGAATGCATCACATGCAGTAAAAATGAGTATATTTCCTGAAATTTTGTTTTAGATGTATGTGTGTAGGTATGTCTGTGGGTGTGTGTTTTCTGGATCAAAATGTAGAATGTATTAATATAGATTACATTTAATATACTTAAATATAATAGTATATATTTTATTTCTAAATTTTAATATAATATTCACTATAAATATATTTAATATACAGAATATACTTACTGTGAGCTTTGAAAGATTGAAAGTCATTAACATATTATTCATCCAACCCCACGTCTTAGAGAATCTCATGGCTGTGGTCGTATTTAATCTTGCCCACTAAAACTACCTGGGGAGTTAATGGTTTCTGGTAGCAAAAAAGTAAAAAATAAAGAAGGGCATATAACTACACGATTTTTTTTTACTAACTAATAATGTTTAATATACAGTCATATTCATAATATCCCTTCTGAATTTGCTAATTGGCTAGTAATATATACATTGACCCACTTGTTTGTGGATATTAGAACAGTGGCCTGAAATCTACTGAAAAGCAAAAATTTTGAAAGCGGTCTGATATGTCCCTTCTGGTTGGTCTTAAATGAGTTGTCTGTTTGTAAAGAAATTTGAAGATTTGTTCTATAAGGAAATTATGTCAGCAAGAGAAAATTTTAGTACAATTAAGAATATTAAAAAATTCTGTATTTTTGCCAACTGATTTTTTCCAATTTTTTTACTAAACACAAAAAACATAGCATCGTTTTTTACCAAAACACAAAGCATCAACTTTACATCTTAATCATTTTTAAGTATATAGTTCAAGGGCATAAAGTACATTCACATTACTGTGCAACCATCACCACCTTCTGTCTCCAAACCACTTTTCATTTTGCAAAACTGAGCTCTATATCAATAATTTCCCAGTTCCCCCTCCCCCCACCCTGAGCATATCAGCAACCGCTGTGAATGGGACTCATATCTGTCACCATCAACTAAGGAACACTTAACAGGTCTCGGAGTTGGTGCAGGGAGGCCTGGCATGCTGTGGTTCATGGGGTCGCAAAGAGTCGGACACGACTGATCTACTGAACTGAACTGAACTGGTTAAATCTGGCAAATCCAGTTTTATCAAATAATAACAATTTGCTGTTGGATCTTCAGTTCAGTTTAGTTCAGTGGCTCAGTTGTGTCCGACTCTTTGTGACCCCACGAATTGCAGCACGCCAGGCCTCCCTGTCCATCACCAACTCCCGGAGTTCACCCAAACTCATGTCCATCAAGTTGGTGATGCCATCCAGCCATCTCATCCTCTGTCGTCCCCTTCTCTTCCTGCCCCCAATCTCTCCCAGCATCAGAGTCTTTTCCAATGAGTCAATTCTTCACATGAGGTGGCCAAAGTATTGGAGTTTCAGCTTTAGCATCAGTCCTTCCAAAGAACACCCAGGACTGATCTCCTTCAGAATGGACTGGTTGGATCTCTTTGCAGTCCAAGGGACTCTCAAGAGTCTTCTCCAACACCACAGTTCAAAAGCATCGATTTTTTGGCGCTCAGCTTTCTTCACAGTCCAACTCTCATATCCATACATGACCACTGGAAAAACCATAGCCTTGACTAGATGGACCTTTGTTGGCAAAGTAATGTCTCTGCTTTTGAATATGCTATCTAGGCTGGTCATAACTTTCCTTCCAAGGAGTAAACGTCTTTTAATTTCATGGCTGTAATCACCATCTGAAGTGATTTTGGAGCCCCAAAAATAAAGTCTGATACTGTTTCCCCATCTATTTCCCATGAAGTGATGGGACCAGATTACAGGCTCTAAATTATGTCTCTCAAGTACCGTTCTAAATATTTTAGAAATAATGTGCAGTGAACTAAGGCACGGAGAGGAAAAGGTTAAAGCAGTTGTTTTGCTCACCAGGAAAAGAAATGAAGATGAAAGTAAAGGAAGCATGTGACACAGCTAAACTCCTTTTCAGTGTGGTAACTGAGCCCCTAGGTCAGGGTTGAGCAAACTGCTGCCTCTCTGCCTGCCTTTTGTTTCTGTACAAACTGTAAACTGAGAGCAATTTTTTACAGTTTCAAGTCATGAAAATAAAAAGTGAGAATACCGTATCAAGATATGTGAGAATTGCATAAAATTGAAGTTTGGGCATCCATAAACTTCTATTGGAGCACATCCACACTGTTGTGTGTACAGATTGCCCGTGTGCTTTTGTGCCGCAAGGGCACAGCTGAGTAGTTGTGACAGAGGCCACACGGGCAGCCGCTCAGCGCAGTGCCGTTGAAATAACTGGACAGTGTTTCAGTGTCATGCACATTGTCCTACCACGGTATGACGCTGCGTTTTATTTTCTTACTGTCAGTGCATGCCGGTCACGCCAAAGCTAGAAAGAAAGAAATCGGGACTCACAGCTTCTGAAGCAGAGTGGCATGTAAGTTATTTTGTTACCAAATTAGATGGCAAAGCATTGTGTGTATTATACAAGACACTATGCTGCTGCTAAGTCGCTTCAGTCATGTCCGACTCTGTGCGATCCCATAGATGGCAGCCCACCAGGATCCCCCGTCCCTGGGATTCTCCAGGCAAGAACACTGGAATGGGTTGCCATTTCCTTCTCCAATGCATGAAAGTGAAAAGTGAAAGTGAAGTCGCTCAGTCGTGTCCGAGTCTTCGAGACCCCATGGACTGCAGCCTACCAGGCTCCTCTATCCATGGGATTTTCCAGGCAAGAGTACTGGAGTGGGGTGCCATTGCCTTCTCCCACAAGACACTATAGCTGTGCTATAAAAAAAAACACATTACCAAACTCAGCACTCATCACAGTATTTCCAGCTCACCAGACAGCAAGTCACAACAATTAGAAAATCTATTTATTTTGACTTTGGGCCATGCCCTGTGGCTTGTGGGATCTTAGTTTCCTGACCAGGGATTGAACCCAGGACCTTAGCAGTAAGAGCCTGAAGTCCTAACCACTGGATTGGCAGGGAATTCTCCTTGAAAATTTAAAATGAAATATCACAGGAGAATTTTTTCACAAAAATGAGGAATGAAAAGGAGTCTGTGACTAGAGTAAGTTTCTGGGTGGTTTTTTAGCAAGGAAAGCCATTAGTGACAGTTAATGAAGTCATCCCTTTTTGCACTAGCTAAAGGCATGCGCCCCCCAAAAAAACAAATATACTTAAGACTCAGCTTTTCAGCAGAAACAGTTACTCAAAGGAATGAGGACATCAGGAGCAATGTAATTAAAATACACAGCAAATGATAGCATGTTTCTTGGCTCATGATGAATCAACAGATGTTACTGATATTGCTTAGTTGTTCTTGTTTATTTGGGGAGTAATTGCTGAGTTTAAACTGACTGATAAATTAGCCATTACAAATAGTCTTTGTGAAACTACTGTGGGAGAGAATAATTCCTAAGAAGTTGAGAAAACACTGATTCAGTACAACCTGATGTGGAATCTACTAAGATGTGATGCAGTTGATGGTGGTTCAAAATGTGTGTGAAGCCAAAAAAAGATTTGTTGGAAAAATTTATAAAACTTGTGAAAATATAAAGTATTTAAAGCCCACAGTTATTCATTTTATTTTTCATCAGAAGATACTTTGAAGAAAATGTTTGAACCTATTATATAAATATATATTTTTACATAGCTGTATTGAATTATTATTTAAATGCAATTCACCCATTTGAAGTACACAGTTCAACATGGAGTTTTATTTTTATTATTATTTGTTTTATTCACAGGGTTTGTGCAACAACCACCACAATCCAGTTTTTAAAAAATACTTTTGGGGCCTCCCTTGTGGTCCATGGGTTAAGACTCTGTGCTTCAAGTGCAGGGGTTATAGGTTCAGTCTCTCGTTGGGGAACTAAGATCCCACATGTCGCATGGCTTGGCTAAAAAAAATTTTTTTTTAATTTTTAAACATATTTTTGTCTTTTTTAAAAGAAACCCATCAACAGGCATTCCTGTCCCCATCCACCAATCTTTTACCTCTAAGAAACCACTAATGTATTTTTGTTTCTAGAAATTTGACAATTCTTGACATTTCTTATAAATGTAATCATACAATGTGCGATCTTTTGAGATTGATGTCCTCAACTTAGCATAAGGTTTCCAAGGCTCATTTATGTTGTAGCATGTATCAGAACTTCATTTCTTCTTATTGCTGAATCATATTTCACAGTAAGAATGTACTTACTTTTATTCATCTAGTCAGAAGTTGATAAACTTCTGGGTTTTTCTACTTTTTAGCTGTTATGGCTAATACTGCTGTGAACATTTGAGTACAAATTTTTGTTTTGAAGTATGGTTTCCCTTCTGTTGGATATATACTTAGGAGAGAAACTGATGTGTCATATGGTGATGCAATATTTAACTTTTGGGAGAACTGCCAGACTGTTTTCCAAAATGCATGCCCTATTTTTACAATCCCACCAGCAAGAGTGGGATTCCAATTTCTCCACATCTGTACCACAAGGGTTCCAATTTCTCCACATCAGTACCAAAACTTTTTGTTTTTTGTCTTTTTTGGTTATAGCCATCTCAGTGGATATGAAGAGGAATCTTACTGTAATTTTTATGAGCATTTGTGTAGTGATTAATAACACTGGGTTATTCTTTGTTTATCTTCATTGAAGTAATCTCTGTTTAAATCCTTTGTTTAAAAAAGGATTTATTTTTTATTTAAAAATAATAATTTTGTTTATTATCCTTTGTTTAAAAAAAGCTCATTCATCTTTGTATTATTGTGTTGTAAAAGTTTTTAGATATCCTGTATTCAAGTCCCTTATGAGATCTACTTTCAAATATTTCCTTCCATTGTATAAGTTTTCTTTTTACTTTCTTGATGGTATCATTTGTGAAAATAATGTTTTTGTTCATATCTATGAAATCGTTGCCTAACCCAAGATCACAAAATTTATGTAAACTCTCATAACACGTCAGCATTAGCAAATGAGCATTTGACTTTAATTTTGGAAAGGAAAAGGGAAGGAAAGAAAAAGAAAAGGGAAAACGTTGAACACTACTTAAACAAGATTTTTAAAAATTCCATTCTCCTAGGCCTATCTTACAAAAAATTGTACTCAATTATTATTAGTTTAGTTTCAAATATGCATAGTACATCATGAGAAATGCCATGCTGGATGAATCATAAGTTGGAATCAACATTGTCAAGAGAAATATCAACTACTTCAGATATGTAGATGATACCACTCTGATGGCAGAAAGTTTATAAAGAGGAACTAAAGAGTCTCTTCATGAGGGTGAAAGAGGGGAGTGAAAAAGCTGACTTGAAACTCAACATCAGAAAAATTAAGATCATGGCATCCAGTCCCATAACTTCACAGCAAATAAAAGGAGGAAAAAGTGGAAGCAGTGACAGATTTTAATTTCCTGGGCTTCAAAATCAGTGCAGATGGTGACTGCAGCCATGAAATTAAAAGATGCTTGCTCCTTGGAAGGAAAACTATGACAAACCTAGACAGCGTATTAAAAAGCAGAGATACCACTTTATCGATGAAGGTTCATAAAGTCAAAGCTACGGTTTTTCCAGTAGTTAGGTATGGATGTGAGAGCCAGACTATAAAAAGTGCTGAGTGCCAAAGAATTAATGCTTTTGAATTGTGGTGCTGGAGAAGACTCGAGAGTTCCTTGCACTGAAGGGAGCTGGAATCAGTCAATCCTGAAGGAACTCAACCCTGAATATTCATTGGAAGGACTGATGCTGAAGTTCCAATACTTTGGCCACCTGATGCAAAGAGCCAACTCATTGGAGAAGACCCTGATGCTGGGAAAGATTGAAGGAAAAAGGAGAAGGGGATGGCAGAGGATGAGATGGTTAGATAGCATCACCTCAGTGGACATACATTTGAGCACATCTTGGGAGATAATGGACTACAGAGGAATCTGGCGTGCTACCTTCTTCCTTTGCTGGAGTTGCAGAGAGTCAAATACAACTTAGAATGAACAACAACAACATTTCAAATTCATGAATGAAAAGTTTTGAAGATTTATGTTCTTTCTTACTTGCAAGTACCCACATAATATCCTTGATTTTGCCTCTTGGCCTGCAAAGCCTAAAAAATATACTATCTGACCCTTCACAGAAAATGTGTGTTGACCTTGCTCTGAGTAACTAGATGAATGAGATTTGCTGTAAGTGGAGACTTTGTTGACAGAATGCTCTCTAAATAATTATATATCACTGATTTAAGATTGCTTATGGCAAACACACTTAGGATCTGTGGATTTACAACTCCCTAGAGAAGGTTATCAGAGAAGGCAAGGGCACCCCACTCCAGTACTCTTGCCTGGAAAATCCATGGACAGAGAAGCCTGGAAGGCTGCAGTCCCTGGGGTCGCTAAGAGTTGGACACGACTGAGCGACCTCACTTTCACTTTTCACTTTGGAGAAGGAAATGGCAACCCACTCCAGTGTTCTTGCCTGGAGAATCCCAGGGACGGGGGAGCCTGGTGGGCTGCCGTCTATGGGGTCGCACAGAGTCGGACACAACTGAAGCGACTTAGCAGCAGCAGCGGCAGAGAAGGTCATGCGAGCTACACAGCTCTGAGGTATAAAATGGAGGTATGTCACAACCTAAACACACCCACTGTGTGAGCTGACCCCCAACTCTCAGAGGTCTCACCTGTTATTCTAGAAGGAAGGACCTACAAAACCAGCAGGAAGTCCTAAATTTCTCCCCATTCTGCCGGTGCCTTTTTTTTTTTAATTGGAGTATAATTGCTTTACAATGTTGTGTTAGTTTCTTGCCGATGCCTTTTGATTGCTTGTATCTTTGAAATTATTAACAAAACTTGATACTAGATAAGGTCTCTGATGTTTGTGAGTGAGACATGATAGTCTAGTCCCATGTGTTAGTTGAAACACTATTCATGCATTTAAAAACTTAAAGTGAATTTTCAAAGAGTCAAACCAAGCAGTCTTGGAAAGACCATCCAAAATATAATTTTATGCTTGGAGTAGAGAATAATTAATTTCTCTGAAAATAGGTAAAAGATCCATATTTTCTAAAAGGAGTATTTGGTGTAATTTGGTAAGGAGCATAGTTACCTTCTGTTTAACAGTCCCTTTGAGATCAGTCTCTTCTGTAAAGTTTTATCACAAGCGTACTTAGTCCCTCAGTCATGTATGACTCTTTGCAACCCCATGGACTGTAGCTCATCAGGCTCCTCTGTCCATGGGATTTTCAGGCAAGAATACTGGAGGGGGTTGCCATTTCCTTCTCCAGGATCTTCCTGACCCAAACTCATGTCTCCTATGTCTCCTGCATTGCAGACAGATTCCTGACCTGCTGAGCCATCAACTATATAAATTATATATCTTTTCATGAAAACAAACCAACATTTGCAAGTAAAAAGGATACTCGGATCAAATGTGCTGAATCATCCACAGACAGTAAAAGATAGATTTGATCATTTCCACTCTATTCAACTTAAACACTATCGTCTGCTTTATCAGGTTTTGAAAAAATGATTCTCCCTTAAAATTTTTATGAAGTCTATTACCTTTGAAATTTGCCCTCATTCTTTATAGTACTATTCTTAAGTTTATACCAAAGAAGATATTCCATCTCAAAACTTTAGAGGTTTCAGAAAAAAAAAAAAAGGACCAATTTCGAGGCCATTATTGATCTCCCTTGGAATATTTTGATCCTGATGAGATCTGCTATCTTTAATGTCTTTCCTAAAGGTATATAACTTCCGTCCTCATTTGCATCATTTTGTAATCTTTCTACTTAAACTCCTTACAACTGACAAGAAAAAAACTTGTAAAGATGGGGAAAAAATTATACTATTTAATTTTATAAGTGACAACTTCCTGCATCCCACATATTGGAAACATGACATCCTCGTGATTTTGAATCGAGTGGAAGTGTGTCCTAAATAGGCTCGTGGGAGAAGAATGACAGGAAGTATTGAGTAAACTAGTTCACTTGGGTGGCTAGTGCCTTTATGAAACATACAGTTACAAAGATATTATGTATCCCTTTGTTTTTTCTTTTTTATTTCATATATGACCAAACATCTCAAAATATCCCTACTTTTTTAGATTGTATTAACTTTATTCAACAGTCTAGTAAAGATAGAAAAATGTTACAATTTTGTACATACCTACATATACTTTCATTTTTTCTGTTTATTTGTTTTTTATGGAAAGGTATTTTATTTTAAACATAGCAAGCAGTGTGTACATGTCAATCTCAAACTCCCAATCTACCCTCTCTCACTTCCTCCCTGGTAACCACAAGTTCATTCTTTAAGTTTGTGAGTCTGTTTCTGGTTTTTAAATAAGTTCATCTGTATATTTTCTTTTTCGATTCTGCATATAATTGATATCATATATTTGTGTTGCTCTATGTTACTTCACTTAGTGTGATAATCTCCAGGTCCATCCATGTTGGTGCAAATGGCATTATTTTGTTCTTTTTTATGGCTGACTAGTAGTCCGTTGTGGAGAAGGCAATGGCAACCCATTCCAGTATTCTTGCCTGGAAAATCCCATCAACGGAGGGGCCTGGTGGGCTGTAGTCCATGGGGTCGCTAGGAGTCGGACACGACTGAGCGACTTCACTTTCACTTTTCACTTTGATGCATTGAAGAAGGAAATGGCAATCCACTCCAGTGTTCTTGCCTGGAGAATCCCAGGGACTGGGGAGCCTGGTGGGCTGCCGTCTATGGGGTCGCACGGAGTCGGACACGACTGAAGCGACTTAGCAGCAGCAGTAGTCTGTTGTATATATGTACCATATCTCCTTTATCCATTCCTTTGTTGATGACATTTAGGTTGCTTCCATGTCTTGGCTATTGTAAACAGTGCTGCAATAAACACAGGGGTGCATGGATCTTTTCAAACCATGTTTTTCTCTCGTTTTTCATTTTAGGGCAAAATATTAACAGCGTATCCCCATCTCATGGGCTTTCCCTCCTCCCACAATTTCACAAAACCTTTGGTAACTAACTAAGAAAATGCAGAAGATCTTTCAAACAGAGGAAACCACTGATTCCCAAGCTCTCAGAAAAGGAAAGAGGAAAAGGACGGAGCCGATGGACTCAGAGAACGTGAACAGTGACCCAGACAAAGCCCAGGTGGGTGTGCTGCTGCTGGGGGTCCACCGCGACTCCACAATTCCTTTCTCAATTTACTGGTGCATTTCCTCCTCTTGTCTCAGTTTATTCTTCCCTTTAATTCTTTATTCAACTGAAGGAATAAAATTTCATGTTATCTTTTTATTATTGAACAAGGTGAATTAGAAACATACTCAAAAGACATCTTACGTACTTATATTGAAGTGTGGCCAATTATGCATTGTTCCAACTTTCCTTGATATCCTGGTATATTAAAGATCAGCAAACTATCAAAAATGTTTTTTCTTCCCCAAACCACTGGAGACATTGGAACACCTCTTCTAAAATTTACTGGCTGTTTTTCTTTTTTGACTGCTGTTTGTAGTCAGAGCCCCTTTCTTGTTTGTATTCATTCATTTATTCCTTTCTGATCTGAATTCCCTACTCGCATTCTCCTCCTACACTTTCGACAAACTATCCATGTGTGTATTCTGTGTCTTTTTGTGTGTCTTTGTAATGCATAAAGTGTTTATGTGCATATATTTTTAATTTTTCTTAAGGTTTAGAATATTTTTTAGTCCCTGGGAATGGTGTCTAGAGGCATCGAGAATGGTCCAGCTTGTGGCACATGTCCATCCTAGGCTGCCCTACAGCACAGCCTCTAACAAAGCTAGACTGACTTGAACCCCTGGCAATAGAATTGTTTACCTTTAAACCCAGAAGTTTGGGGAAGTACATGTGCCCCGGCTGACTTTGAGAAGCTGGCTCTGTGAAACCGAAAGATCTTACGAGGTTTCCTGAAATGAAACATCTCAGCTGGGCATATGGTGGGTCTGTGTCTGCTAAGTGTGTCCGTGACTGGATTACACAGTCTTTCCTTATAGAGGGACAGAAAATCCTTGTAAAAGTGTTGGAGGCACAAGCACAGAGTCACGAACCTAAATTTAAAATGAAGCCTTTTTCACCTGAAGTTAATGAAATACTGTTAATCAACTATATTCCAATATAAAATTTTAGATTTTTAAAATAAAATAAAAATTAAATGAAGCACTTTTGGGTAATTAAAAAATCAAAAGGCTAAAAATTATATAGTGTATATATATTATATAGTATATATATAATATATAGTATGATCATTGTATATATATATATCATATTATATATGTGTATATATATATACAGTGTGTGTGTGTGTGCCTATAAAACATCTCCCACCCATCCTGTTCCCCACCCCCCAGCCCCCATCATAGGGAACCACATATTTGGCTTTCTTGTTTATCATCCCAGTAAAATAAAGCAAATTGAATGTAGATATTCTTATCCCCTCTTCAGCACAAAGAGTAACTTATTAAATAGGCTGCTTTGTACTTTGCTTTTTTAATGTAGCATATTTTGCAGATCTTTCTATTAGTGCATAAAGAACTTTCTCTTCTGTACATCAGCACCCCCTGGGCGTATGTATCCTTTTTTTACTTATCCAGGCACCTAGCATGGATATGACTTGTTTCCAGTCTTCTTTCTACAAATCATGCTATACTGTACAACATTATGGCTCCATCATCTTGCACATCACTTAGTATTATGCTGGTATCATAATATACACCTCAATCTGTTGCTAATTTTTCAATCAGTGCTGCTTTTAACTTCTGTCTATACTGCTATTATACATGATTCATTGTGTCTAACAAAGCACAGCATTCATTATTTCACATGTGCTTTCCTCCAATGATGAAGACTTAGATTTCCTCCAGCATCTTAGTACTACAAACAATGACAAAGTAAATGTCCATATGCATGTCCTTTTAAGAAACAGCGTGAGAATGTCTCTGTGATAAACACTCGGGAGTGTAATTGCTTTCGTATGACAATGAAATTACTTTCCAGAAGGTGTGCGTTGGTCCACATGCCCAGCAGCAGCACCTCAGGGGTTCCGTGTTTGTGCTTCTCTGCCAACACACAGCATTTATGTCCTTATTGCATATATTTGGTAACTGAGGGGAGAAAATGTTTCGATTTGCTAGTGCAGGTATGGGGGTCCAGAGGTTCCTCGAGGATAAAACAGTTCACCTGCTCTAGCAGGCCAGTGTTATGGTTTCTTTTGCGATTTGTGTCTCTCAAAAACTTTAACAGCTGATCAAACTCTTTCTATTTGGTTCCCTTGCAAGTAACTACTGCC
Source organism: Bubalus kerabau (assembly GCF_029407905.1). NCBI lineage: Eukaryota > Metazoa > Chordata > Mammalia > Artiodactyla > Bovidae > Bubalus > Bubalus kerabau. The sequence goes on from NC_073626.1 coordinate 48,776,746, forward strand.
ACACATCTTATTTGGTCCTAAATAAGCCTGAAAACTCTCCTCTTTTATTACAGCTGCCCAGCCTCTTTTCTCTCCAACTTTTGGCATTGAGTTAATTCCCACGTGAAACAAAAGCCTTGAAGGTAACGCTCTGAAGCTGAGGTTTACTTCTGGGATGGATTTCAGTGTCTGGCAGAAAGCACTTAAAGAGAAGCTCTTGAGAAAGCCTTAGGTCACAGGCTTACCTCCTGCAATTTAGATATAGACATCATTTTTTTTTCAAGCCTTGAAGATTTAACATTATTGGACTCAGTTTAGATTGCTTGCTGCATTCTCAGTGTCGATGGATGAAGAAAGTCTTCCGTTTCTGCAAACCAGCTAGCACTGACAGGAAGTCACTGATGCACACAGACATTCTCTTTCCAGGCCCAATAAGCACATGGTCTGCCTCCCAAGGCATTGCAGGAGACCGTGTATCAACTGTGTCATCACTGAGGCCTAACAAGAGTCAATGACCTTCCAACATGGTATACCTGTGCTCTTTTTGCTCACAGCCTGACCTCTAATTGAAACATATGTCACTTTTTGGGTATCTGGCTTCTAGTTTATAGAATCTACATTAGGATGCATGTTGCAAAAGCTGTAACAAAGACCCAAACATCACAGTGGTGTATAAAGATGGTTTATTTCCCTTTCACATAACAGGAAGCAGAGTCCTAGTTGCTATGGCAGCTCCACAATGTTGAGGATCCCTCTTATCTTCTGTATCTACCTTCCTGAACACACAGCCTTGGCATCTGGGTCAAGGTGGCTGCTTCAGCACCTACCCTCACGCCTCTCTCTTTGCCAGTAGAAAAAGGAGAATTGAGGCAGGATAAAACATGCCCGTTCCTTCTAAGGTCATGACCCAGTGGTGGTACACATGGTTTCTACTCCTGTTGATTGGTGGAAGCTTAGTCACATAGCCACAGTGAGATGCCCAGGAGTCTAGAAAATGTAATTCATGCATTGGAGAGGAAATGGCAACCCACTCCAATGTTCTTGCCTGGAGAATCCCAGGGACAGAGGAGCCTGGTGGGCTGCCCTCTATGGGTCGCACAGAGTGGGACATGACTGAAGCGGCTTAGCAGCAGCAGCAGCTAGATCTATTGTCTATTAACTTTGTCTTCCAATGATGTTTACAAATGGATTCACTTTAGCTTGATTTTATTTCTCTCTTGTATGAACTTGCTGTAAGAACTAGATCATGGATTCTGCTTTTTTTCCAATTACTTTTTTCCAATTGCTCTGCATAGAATTATGATCTCAATAGGCATCCTTCAGTTTTTTTTCAAAAATATTTCATTTCTATTTAACCAAATCTATCATCTTTTAATTTAAAATTTATATATCTACTGTGAATACATTAGCTACTTGCCCACATAGGACAATAGTCATTTTCATTACCAGTATGTATATTATATATGTCACATACGTATATGAATAATGAAAAATATACACATACATAGATTTGTATATTTGTAAAATAAGGAGTGAGGTTGAATGTATACATTACCAAACATACAAAAACGAAATTGTATTTCCTATAACTGATCCTACCTGGCTTTCAATTCTCCTTCCCTGCTTGACAAGGAAGTGGGGGGATGGGGAATTTGAACTTGTCCATTGACAGTGAATTACAGTTAGAGTGTTCTGGGGTTTAAAAGTCCCTTTGAGATATTGGTATGATTTAAGTCTCAGTGAGACTATACTCTCACCCTCCTCCGCTTCCTGTTTTTTTCTAAGAAATGATTCAAGTTTGGGAGTCTTCTACATCATCCAGCGTTTCTGCAGAGGGGCGGCTGCTCTTCCACCCGGGCTCAAGTCTTCTTTGTGGTTCCTGGGTGTCCCGTACTGCGACTGCTGAGGCACAGGGGTCCCTCCAGCCCCCCGGGGGTCCTGTTGGCACCGTCTACTGATGTTTGCCGTGCTGGAACCCGCTGCCATCTTCTGTAAGGTTCTGTCGCTCTGTAGCCTCTCTGTTCCCCTGTTCCCCCAGCACTTGCCCAGTTCCTGACCGGGACACAGGGACCATTCGGATTCTCCAGCTGCTTTGCCTGGTCTCCGAGGGGTCTGGACACTGTCTCTGGTTCATTTGGCTACACGCTCCTTTTGGCCATTTCTGATCTGGGGCTCAGAAAGGCACTGTGTTGCCCTGATGTTGCTGGACAGGGAGCTCATTTAAGGCGTTTATGATGCGCTGAGAAGCCCGGAGCCGACCGTGATGCCTAGACTGCCTTCATTCATCTGGGTGTTTCTGTCATCTACCCTGACCTTGGTCATCCACCTCCATTCCCCACAAAGGTCAGGGCAGGAAGAGCAGACACGAATCTTTCTGTCTTTCTTGTCCCTAATCCCTCTTGCTCCTCAACCCGGCCCCAGGAAGTCTCTTCCCTTCCTATTCAGCAGGAACTTTCTTGATGCCATGCCTTTATCTCTCTATACATATAAAAAAAATTGTTGTAGTAAAGCTGATCTACAATGTTGTGTTAGTTTCAGATGTACATGGGCCTTTATCTCTTCTCCTTTGAAGTTTATTTTTATAAACATCATACTCCAGGCTTCTAGGGATGGATCTTTATAAATTCTATTCTGTGTTGTAATTTCCCAGATTTAGATTTATATAAAGATAAGCTTTATAATTTGAGAAAATTTTTCTCTTTCTCTGCACAGCCTAGGTTTTACAGCTTAGGTGTACACATTTCAGACTGTTGTCCTGCTTGCCTCAAAAAACATCTTTTAAACTAAAAGGTAAACTTCAGTCCTTTGTTCTGGGTAAATCTCTCTCCTTTCTCTGGTGACATAAACCCCCAAATTGGCCTCATGGCTTAGTCTCAAAGGAGAGGCTGAGGATGAGGCAATGGGAGAAAAATGGAGGATGTGGATGAGTTATGAAGATCTGAATAGCACTCTGGTTTTTTCTGCTCTGTTATACTATTTTTCAACTTTGTGTTTTTCACTGACATTAAGCTGAAAGTCAGAATCCTGATGACTGTTTTGAGAAAGACGTGTGTGTGAAGCTTTGATGTCCTCCCTTACTCTGAGTTCCCCTGGATGGTGGAGGACCAGGCTGAGGCTAGATCACTCGAAAGGACTCAGCTCCCTCCTGGGAGAGCAGGAGCCTGTAGGTCTGATTAAGTCCCAGCAGCATCCAGAACACAGAATAAACCACAAAGCTGCCTTGATGCTTTTGTTGTGCCTGCCTTGTATTTTAGAGAGACCCATATTCGGGAAATGCCTTTCTGCCTGGTGAAAGCTCCAGTGAGGATGAAGAGCCTCTAGCAGAACTGTCAAAGGAGGAATTGTGCACAAAAATAAAAAGCCTGAAACAAAAACTAACAAACATCCGGAAAGAAAACAGCCGCCTTCGACAGTCTTTGGTCATGCTGCAAGGTAAACCTAGAGAAAATTGACATTTTTAGATAAAAAGAAAAATATGTGATGAGTGAAAAGTATTTAAATCAGTTGTCAAGAATGAAAAAATCAGTGCCTTAGAGAAAAAATTAAAAACTACATGTTAAGAAAATCTATGATTACACAATTTAACATGGATACACTATCAAATCCTCAGTTTATTGCTTAGAAAATCTTAGATTATTCCTACAAAATACCAAATGTTGTATTCATTTAATAATGTCCAACAAGTATTTACTTTAGTATTTAGCTCAGAGTAAGGGAGCATATAATATAGGCTTAGACAGAAAAGACCAGTTAGACAAGAGATACGTCAATGTGTTCACGATGTACTTATCTCATTCCCCTCTGCTAACGAAGCGCTAGAAAATGGGGCCTGTGGTGATCCCTTATAGAACCACTGGAATTAAACAATCCATATATTAAATTTTAGATTTAGAGTTGGGAGGAGTGGAAAATAATCACATTCCATTGAAGACTTAAAAAGGAGAAAGATAGGCCCAAGAAAATTAAAACTCCCCTGGTATAATGCCTTTTGGAAGAACCTATTAATATATTATGTTTAAGTGTTTATTTTTTAAATTATGGTTTCCATTTGTAGTTCAGCGTCATGCCCTATTTTTACAGCTGAATTATATTCTGTGTTGGAAAGCATTCTTTCCAACATAAAATGGTAAATGCATAGTGTATTTTGAAAATACATCCCTCTGGCTGCTGTGTACAGAATGAGTACAAGGAGCACAGAAAGGAAAGTGGGGAAGAACCACTCTGAAAGGTGTTCCAGTCCTCATACTAGCAGGATGGCAGCCTCGCGCAGGGCTGTGGCCATGGAAATAAAGAAGACGATCTTGCAGAAATGGCAGGAGACAGAACAATGTCGTGAGCTAGGTCGACACAGTGATGGCTCAGATGCCTTCCTACCATTATTGGTTAAGTTGAAGGCTTCCTAGTTTTAAGTAGAAACAGGGACATGTGAATGGAAATAAGATATTTATTCCACCAACAAGCTATTCTCTCTTTATTTTTTACATCTTAAATGTTGCATTTTTATAACTGATGGTTTTTCCTGGTGAGGTTTTTGCAGTTTTCCTTTTTATAAGGACGTCAGTCATTTTGGGTTAAGGCCTACCTCATTTTAACTTGATTACATCTGCAAGACCCTATTTCCAAATAAGGTCACACGCTGAGATTTTGGAGGTTGGACTTCAGCATCTCTTTTTGGGGGGGTACACAGTTCAGCCCACAATATTCCATATTGCTAACCCCAAAGGTCATTTCTGAAGGGTCCCATTAAGTGCCTGCTACTTTTGACGCCTTGGCTACCTCCCCTCCCTTGGCTTCAAGGACACCTGATTCCTCAGGTGCTGCTGAGCTTTCCACCCTGGTCCGTGTGTCTGCCTCATTTCATCATTTTACCCTCCAAATATCTAATAATGCCCAGGCTCAGCCCTTGGACTCCTTTCTTTTCTGTCTGCGTGCATTCCACAGGGGCCCATGTCCAATTCTATGGTGTTAAATTCAACAGTAACTGTGATTCTCAGACGTACCTCTGGCCTGGACTTCTCCCTTTAGCTCCCGACTCACTGTCTGACTGTATTTACGTGACCGGCAGGTATCTCAGGTCAGCCTGTCCCGTCCATGTGCGCAGCCTTCCCCTCCACCTGCTCCTGTATTTCCTTCTTCCTTGTCTTGGTTAATGCTAACTGCATAGTTAAAGTTTCTCAAGTCAAAAATCATGATGCTATCTTGTAGTTCTTTTACATCCTACACTCAGTCTCTTGGCAAATCCTACTAACTTCCCCTTCAAAATATCTCTGGGTTAGACTAGTCCAGATCACCAGCATCTCTCACCCCGGCTATCACGGTGGCTTTCTCCCTGGTCTTGTGCTTTTGCTCATGCTCCTGTGCAGTCGCCTCTCAATGTGCAGCAGTTGCAACCCTGCTCCTTGTAGGCCAGCTCATGCCATTCTCTGAAAACTCTTTGGTGCACGTCCACCTCACAGGGGGAAGAACCAAGGTCAGTTTTATGATCTAGAGTCCTTACATGATCCAGGCACCTCCCCGCCACCTACCTTTCTGGTCTTGTTTTCTACTCTCTCCCCATCCTTCTTTGTGATTCAACCCATCCTGGACTGCTTGCTTTCCCTCTGAATACATCAGAGGTGATCTGACTTCAGGGTCTCTGTACCAACTTTCTCCTTGGCCTGGGATGTTCCTCCCCCAGATATCCATGTGGTTTGCACCCCCACATCCTTCAAGACTTCACTCTAAATTCATTTTTGCCCTGACTTACTCTCTCCATTTAAACTATCAGCCTCTCTTCCCTCACAACGTTTTTTATCCCCCTCCCTTGCTTTGCTTCCTCTTTGGTATTTACAACTCTATATCCTCTGTTCCATATTTAATATTGTCTGCCCCCCACATGTGCACACACTGGAATGTACTCCTGGAAACCAAAGTAAGGTTGGCTATTGGGTGGACTTCAGGCAACAGGAAGAGTCAGGAACTGCCAACCGCCACTGCAGCATGCATGCATTTCTTCATCCAACCAATATTCATAAAGTCCTCTGTATATCAGGCACTGCTGCAAGTACCTAGGAAAACTCAGTGAGCAAAACAGCAAAAGATCCCTGCTCTCGTGAAACTCACATTCCAGTGAGGCAAGCAGTCAAGATCATGAAAACTAGTGATTAAATAAATTACATAATATGTTAGCAAGTGGAAAAAGCTATGGGAAAAAATAGGTGGTCGAGGAGGATGGGGATTTGAGAGAGAGCATGTGTGTTTTAGAATAATGTGGGTCATAGTAGGTCTCCTTGTGAATCTATAGTTGGGAACTAGGACGATATCAAAAAGTTGAAATTTCGTGTATAATCCAAGTAAGAAAGGGATCTGAGAGAAGAGTGCATAGTGGTTATTCATCTTTTGCTCAGCAGTATTCTTCTTTGAACTAAGAATCAGTTTTTCTGTCTATAAAGCCTATTAACTAAGAAATATGGCAGAGCATATATGCCATTCTAGACATTCAGAACAGCAGATGTGTGTGTGCTCTGTGTGCACATGTTAAACATTTGAAGCAGATCTTGTGGACCACAGCTAACCAGCACAGTAAGATAGAGAAGGAGAGAAGCGATATCTCTTCTGTACAGAATGCTATTAAATTGTTACTCCGTGTAAAGGGTGAATATATACCCAGGAAAAATGATGCCTCAGCTGAAAACTCAACTCTATTAACTAAAGAGATTTCAGTAAAGAAGGAAAACTCAAAAAAAAAAGAAGGAAAACTCAATTAAGTTTTGCCAAGGCTCATTTAAATATAGCAGAAAGCTGTCAAAGTTTCAGACATAGGCAAAGTAAAACCAGTGAATCACTGAAGTAGTAATCATTAAAAGTTTATTGTGCTCACATCAAAAAGACAGTTTGCAAATCAGGAGCACTCAAATCAGAATACGGAATAAGGCTCAGGGGTATATTTTTATAAAGCAGCTTGTATAGTGAGAACGCAGTGACTGATTATACTTCTTTATAATATTGGTTATAATATTAGAATTTTTTTAAATCGCAGGGAATTGGGTCAGTGGTTGCCTCATATCAACCTTGGGAAGCAGTTCAAGTTTTGTTTATGATTTTTCAGAGATGAAAACAAGAAATGGCCCAGGACTAGTTAAGTCTTGCAAAACAAGCTAAATTAAGCCTTGTTTGTGTGATTAAATGGTTCTGTCTGCTTGGGGAATTTTCAAGGCTGGTTTTCATTTCTGATTTTTAACAAAGCTTAAGTTAAATGTGTGAATCTCCCTCTTTTCTTGAAATCCTATGAAAAAGAAACTTAAAATGCATAAAACCACAAGGACCAAGAAAACTCAAAAGGAGACCACAGCAGATAAAAGATGCCGATAAAATTTGAGAAGCTGAGAGCAGATGGATGAATGGTAACTGACTCCATCTGGAGAAATCTGAAAGCTCAGTGTCTGTGATGGAGTGGGGGAGGTACAGGCACAGGACTGAGGAAGAGGAATTCAAAGGAAATAAGCCACATCCCAGCCCAGAACTACAGAAGGCTTAGAATTGTACTTGAGAAAAGGATTATGTTAGTCCTGATAGTGCGAAAACTGGAGGAGTCATTGAAAAACTTCATCAAAACCCTTTAGGACCCAAAGTCTCACATTTTTCCTGTGTAGCCGGCAACTTCCACCCTTCCCACAGCCAAGGATGGGTGTGTTCTCTTAGGAGAGGTTGATCCAAAGCCATGAACTCAGGGACACTGAGCACACTTGAGGGAAGGGGTGTGATCATGGAGGAACTCCTCTAACGTGTAATGCAGAGACCAAATCAAAGGGGACAGTAAGGTCACAGGAAACAGAGAAAATGCAGGGAGCAGAGGGAGGCTCCACGAAACAGGGTGGTTTAAGGAAGGAACAGTCAAAGACATCAATAAAATGTGTGGAAGTGAAAGTTAAGAAAGTCTTGTAGATATCGCATCAAGGAGACTAAGAAAAGGGAAATAAAAGAGATTAGGAAAAACAGAGAATGAGTCCAGGAGGTCAAACATCCAAAGAAAAGAGGTCCTGATAGAGAGGAGAGAGAAGAGGGAGAAATTATCTTAAAAATAAATACAGTAAACTTCTAGAACTGAAAGACATAAAATTCTAGACTAAAAGATGCTATCAAAAGCAAAAAAGCTTATTTAAGGCACAATAATGTGAAATTTCAGAACACCGGGAAGGGAAGATCCAGAAGCTTTCGGAGGGAGCAGGCATGTTACCTGCTAAGACGTGGGGGTCAGATGATGTTGGACTTTTCACCAGCAACACTGGAAGTTCCAAGGCAATTGAGCAATGCCTTTAACATTCTGAGGAGAAATGATTTAAACCTAGACTTCTATACCCAGTGAAACCGTCAACCAAGGGTGAGGGCAGAATAATGATACTGTCACACTTACAATGACTCAGTGCTCGTCCTGTGCTTCCTGTTTCAAAAATTAAGGGAGGCTGTGTTCCTCTAAATGAGAGAGTGGATCTAGAAAGTCAATCTGAAAATGGTAGTCCAGTTCAGGAGAGGGACAGAGAATAGCCCCAGACTAATCGTGAGGGGACACTCCAGGGGAGCAGCTCCACAGTGGGCCGGACGCAGCTGGTTCAGAGAGGTGGAGGGGCTTCCAGGAGAGAGATGACTGAGAGAAATACGAAACTGAGAGATGACATAGTCGAAAGTCAGTAAACAATTGTATGAATCTGAAAAAAATAAAAGAACAGTTGGTTATGCTTATTATTATTATTAAAGACTGTAATGGTAATGACCAGAGAAACAGGTAAATGAATTAGAAATTGTCCCTCTAAAGCACTAGGTAATCCAGAGTGGTAGCAGTAGGGCAGAGGACTCCTATTTTTCATTATAAGCCTTATTGTATTTAAAAAATAAATGCCTAGTACATAATAGATACTCCAAATCTAACAGCTACCATTTTTTTAAAAACCAGCAATTTTCTTAAAGATAAAACTGCTGGTTATATCCCTAAAAAAATAAAAAGAATCTACACATATTAATTACAAATAGCTATAAAATATCTACTAGTTACCCTAACAAGAAATGTGTTGGCTTCCCAGGTGGCTCAGTGGTTAAGAGTCCGCCTGCCAATGCAGGAGATGCAGGAGACACAGGAGGCACAGTTTCAGTCCCTGGGTTGGGAAGATGAAGATCCCCTGGAGGAGGAAATGGCAACCTGCTCCAGTATTCTTGCCTGGGAAATCCCAGGGACAGAGGAGCCTGGAGGGCTACAGTCCGTAGGGTCACAAAGAGTCAGACACAGCTGAGCAACTGAGCACAGAATGTGTAGGATCTATGATGGGAAATTAAAACCTCAACAGAGAAATACACAAATCTGGACTTCCCTGATGGCCCAGTGGTTAAGAAGCCTCCTGCTAATGCAGTGGACACAGGTTCGATCCCTGGACTAGGAAGATCCCGCATACCTCAGGACAACAAGGCCGGTGCACCACAGTTAACGAGCCTGCAGTCTAGAACCTATGCTGTGCAGCAAGAGAAGCCCACACACCACGACTGGGGAGTAGCTGCCCCTCTCCACGACTAGAGGAAGCCTGCATGCAGCAACAGAGACTCAGTGTGGCCAGAAGAAAAAGAAATACACAAAGCTGAATAGAAAGACCTTGAATTCATAGATGAGAAGATGCCAGTTCATCCCAAAATAACTCCTAGTTTGAATGGAATCCCAGTCAAAATGTCAATAATTGCTTTTTTTGGGGATTTTATCTTTGGGATAATTTGACAATAATTATTCTAAAGTTAACCTGAAAGAATTAATAGGCAAAACCAAGTAAGAATATTCTGAAAAAGAATCTGAGGGCATACTGTCAACATGAAACCACATGGTTCTGGTAATTCCAAGCAACTTGCTAGGACAAGAGGCAGCAGATCAATGGAACAGAACACACATTCCCAGATAATACCTTCCACACAGAGAAGAAATGTCCCGGAGCCACTACGGCACACGGGCATGGTTTAGAGGGATCAAACCACCTGGGTTCAAACCCTGGCTCTGCCACCTACTAGCTGTGTAGCTGAGTGTGAGATCAATGGAAATGATGAAAGTGCTGCCCTGGGTGACACGCAAAGCATTCAGAGCAGAGGCTGGCAAGGCACGTGCATGGAGTGTTTGCTTCTTGCTGTTCGGCAGCCAGCCCAGCCACATGGGGCTCTGCTCCTAGGAAAGCCCCACCGGCTTGTTAAAGGCGTTGCTGCCACCAGATTCAAATTCTGAAGAAGCTTGGAGCAAGGAGTCCTGCATTTCCATTTCACAGTGAGCCTGGCCATTTACTACATAGTGAGTCCTGCAAGCTTTTAGGATAAGGATGAATTATTCAACAGAGGATGCTGGGCAAACTGACATTCCAGTGTTGGGGGAGGGACAGGTTTAAGTTAGGCTCTCGTTTCACACCATATGGCATACTAAAAACATAACTGTACAGTTTAAATTAAAACTTCATGTTCTGAATTTGAGTTTCAACACAAGATGAATTTTATTCTTGAAAATTAATAATGCATATTTTCTAATAATATTCACTGAAGAGGCCTAGAAACAAGAAACCAATAGCAAAGAGCACTTCCAGCACCTGGGTTATGGTCTCAAAATACTGTTTCCCACTAAAAGGAGCTGGGGTTCCCTGGAGAAACAGCTGATTCCAGAACTCGCCCAGGAAATGGACAAGATGAGCCTTGTCAGGAGCGTTGAAGGGAAATGCAGATGAAAATGTTGTCCTATTGGGAAAGAAGGAGGTCAGCAAAGACCATGTGAGCATGTCAACTGGAAGAGGTTCCTACTGGCCAAAAATTATCACTGGAGCATCAGTAATAATGACTGTGGCAATTGGTTTTCATGTGTGTTCACATGCATGAGTTCATTCAAAGGAGAGAAAACTTAATGACCATCTGGAAGAACCAACTCATTGTTTTGAAAACTGGCAAATACAGACTGAAAAATCAAGTGTTTATCCTGCCATTATTATAGAAATTAACCTCAGGGTAACCAAATAGTTGATGAGAGAAAATTTCCCTTGGTAGAAGAATTCTAGCTAAATGAAGAAGAAAAGAATTAGGATATCACCATTTCATAACCCCTTGTGATTTAATGAATCTAGGCAGTGATCATTCAGTTCAGTTCACTTCAGTCGCTCAGTCGTGTCCGGCTCTTTGCGACCCGGTGAATTGCAGCACGCCAGGCCTCCCTGTCCATCACCAACTCCCGGAGTTCACCCAAATTCATGTCCATTGAGTCAGTGATACCATCCAGCCATCTCATCCTTTGTCGTCCCCTTCTCCTCCTGCCCCCAATCCCTCCCAGCATCAGGGTCTTTTCCAGTGAGTCAACTCTTCGCATAAGGTGGCCAAAGTACTGGAGTTTCAGCTTTAGCAACATTCCTTCCAAAGAACACCCAGGACTGATCTCCTTCAGAATGGACTGGTTGGATCTCCTTGCAGTCCAAGGGACTCTCAAGAGTCTTCTCCAACACCACAGTTCAAAAGCATCAATTCTTCGGCACTCAGCTTTCTTCACAGTCCAACTCTCACATCCATACATGACTACTGGAAAAACCATTGACTGCTAATATTACAACAGAAGGTTATCATGCATTCAATGCCGTCTGCTGGAAGTGTTTTTAACTTCCAAGCCTTTAGATCTAACTACCAACTTACACCAAGTAAGGAACAAAAGAATATGTGAAACACTCTCTTAAGGGTGCGATCAGCAAAATCCAGACTGTGGGAAACCCTCCAGGCCGAAGGACTCAAGTTTCTTCCGCTAACAGCCTGGTGTGCTGCAGTCCATGCGGTCGCAAAGAGTCAGACACAACTGAGCGACTGAGCAACAACGAAAAACAACTATCAATCACAAGGAAAAAACTAGAAGAGGGAAAGGAAAAGCATAGTTTGTAAGAGACAGCAACGGATTGTATTAGGGCGTGTGCTTAGTTCTGTCCAACTGTGCGACACCGAGGAATGTAGCCCTCCAGGCTCCTCTACCCGTGGAATTCTCCAGGCAAGCATACTGGGGTGGGTTGCCATTTCCTGCTCCAAGGGGTCTTTCTGACCTAGAGAGCTAACCTACGTCTCCTGCATCTCCTGTATTGGCAGACAGATTCTTTACCACTGCACCACTTTGGAAGCCCAACAAATTATAATATGTGCACTTTATTTGGATTCTGATTCAAACAAACTGAAAACAACATAGACAACAGCAAGGAGCAATCTGTACATTTGCTAGTTTGTTTTTTAATGGTATTCAAAAACTATTGCTAAGTATTTCTGGTTGTAACAATGGTGTTATGGTTATATATATATATATTTTTTTTAATTTCTGACCTTCAGTGATATACACGAAAATATTTACAGATAAAATGAAATGATGGCTGCGATTTGCTTGGAGTAATTCTGCAGGTAAAGGAGAAAGTGGATGGAGGCATAGGTGCAATGAGATTGGCCATGAGTTGGAACTGGGGCATGGAGTACATGAGAGTTTACTATTTTGTGTATGTGTGTTTAAACATTTCCATTAAAGTTTAGAAAAAATATATATACAGGGAGAAAGAAAGCTTACTTGGGGAAAGATGTTTCGACTGTATGAAATATGTGAGTGAATATTTAACTGATCTGAATGGCTTTCTAAACAAATAAATAGTATATTAGGGAAAAGACTACTACTTTTAACTAAAATAAAAACTTAAAATATGTGTCTGCTTATAAAACATAGTAAAATTAAAATAAACACTCTAAGAAAAATAATTGTAACATGACAAATTAAAGGTTAAAGTGCTTAAGACAGAAAGAAATTAATAATAAAAGCAAAGCTAATACATTGTGCTTATAGTGTAGTAGGCACTCCTATAAGCACTTTACAAAAGCCGTCTGCTGCTGCTGCTGCTGCTGCTGCTGCTAAGTCACTTCAGTCGTGTCCGACTCTGTGTGACCCCATGGACAGCAGCCCACCAGGCTCCCCCGTCCCTGGGATTCTCCAGGCAAGAATACTGGAGTGGGTTGCCATTTCCTTCTTCAATGCATGAAAGTGAAAAGTGAAAGTGAAGTCACTCAGTCGTGTCTAACTCCTAGCGACCCCATAGACTGCAGCCTACCAGGCTCCTCTGTCCATGCCGTCTAGCATATTATAAAATAGAAAAAGTACTAACATTCCTTGGCCTAATAGCTATCTCATACGATAAGTTCAAATAATCAATCAATAAATATTTAACTTCACAATAATAAAATAATTGCAATTTAAGTTGTACTAAATTTTTAAATTATTTTTTTATCGAAGGATAATTGCTTTACAGAATTTTGTTTTCTGTCAAAGCTCAACACGAATCAGCCATATATCCCCTCCCTTTTGAAGCTGCCTCCCATCTACCTCTCCATCCCACCCCATAGGTTGATACAGAGCCCCTGTTTGAGTTCTCTGAGCCATACAGCAAATTCCCGTTGGCTATCTATTTTACATATGGTAATGTATGTTTCCATGTTACTCTTTCCATACATCTCACCCTCTCCTCCCCCCTCCCCATGTCCATGAGTCTATTCTAAAATTTTAGTTATCAAAATAGTGAAGATCATTGTTCATAATGAACATCTCTTGTTGATAGTGCAGTGACTGGTTGACTTCATACCTTACTAGTGGGCATGTAAGTTGGAAGATTCTGGAGAGCCATTCAACAATATTGACTGAGTCTTAGAAACATTCATACCTCTGAGCCTATTGTTATGCTTTCAGGAATTTGTAGTTATCAATATGATCAGAGATACATATATAGATGTCTCTGGTAAATGGTTCATAAGAATGTTGTCTATAGTCAAGAAAAATTGAAGCAACTTAAATTCCAAAAAAAAAAAGGAGCATTTAAATAAATTACAGGAATCAATACCTTGAAATATTAGGAAATCCTTAAAGTGTATGTTTAATTGGAAAAGAATGAATATGTGCATGTGTGTGTGTGTGTGTGTATATCTGAATCACTTTGCTATATACCCGAAACATAGTAAATCAACTATTTGTTGATGTTGCTTAGTCACTAAGTCATGCCCAACTCTTTGTGACACCATAGACTGCAGCATGCCAGGCTTCCCTGTCCTTCACTGTCTCCTGGAGTTTGCTCAAATTCATACCCATTTAGTTGGTGGTGCTATCCAATCATCTCATCCTCTGTTGCCCTCTCCTCTTTTTGCCCTCAATCTTTCCCAGCATCAAGGTCATTTCCAATGAGTTGGCTTCTCACATAAGGTGGCCAAAGTATTGGAGCTTCAGTTTCGGCATCAGTCCTTCCATTGAATATTCAGGGTTGATTTCCTTTAAGATTGACTGGCTTGATCTCCTTGCAGTCCAAGGAACTCTCAAATCAATCAACTGTACTTCAATAAATAAATAAATAAAGTATAATTAAATAAAAAATAAATAATATTCATCTTTCTAAAAAAAAGAATGAATAACTGACACAACAGGAATGAATCTCAAAACATTATGCAGAACAAAAATCAGACCAAAAAAAGGAGAATATACCACTTGCATCCATTTATATGGAATTCTAGAACAGGTAAAGAAGTCACATTAGTCGTTGCTTTTGAGGTGAGTCCAGGAATTAATTTATTTGGAAAGAACATGAGGCAACTTTCTGGGCAGACGGAAACATTCTATGAACATATTGGTGTGTGCTTATTGGGTTTATCCTTTTGTCAAACTCATCCCCCATACCTACTTATATCCTGTTCAGACTTCATGTAAGATCTTACCTTTGATGCTAAGCAAATTACACCTCAAAAGGTCATATTTTCCAAGATTTAATAAAATAGGTAAAATATTCAATGTATGATCTTAATTGAAAAAAAAAAGAACCATGATACAATGCTGTGGATGTAGCACAGTCCTAATTATACAAAAGAAAGTATACGACAAAGATACAGAGATAGAATTGGCAAGAAGGATATCTTCTGATGAACATGTACAGCTTTCATTATTAGAAAAAGCGGTGAATGTTTTCTAAAACCCACTTTATACGGAATTCCCTTTTTCTCCTTACAGTCTAGCTTTGGCCTTCTTGCAGTTCCTTAAATACAGAACTTGTGTTTTTGTGTTTCCTATGCTCCTGATGACCTCCAGGTATTTAATTCCTGCTCAGCCCGCAGCTGTCAGGTAACTCTTGACTGCCCCAGAGAAGCCCTCTGTGCCCCTTCCCTTAGAGGAGAGGCTGCTTGCCTCTCCTCAGTGGTCTTAACAACTGCAATTTTTCATTTCTTTGCATGCACCTTGAGTTACCCAAACCGTAAAGTTAAGTGCACTGTCTTCTAGATGGCCAAGTCCGCTAAGACACCTGATACCAACTGCAAATTTAGGGGTTTTCAAAAACCACTCTCAGGCTCAGTAATTTGCTAAAGACAGTAAATTCACCAAAACCTGTGATACTCATGGTTATACTTATTACAAGAAAAGAATACAAATTAGAACTAGCCAAAGTTGGAAGAGACCTATAGGGCAGAGTCTGATCAGTTTCCAAGTGAAAAATTTCTGTCCCCAGGACCCATTACCTCCTAGTCTTTACATGTTACAACAATACACACAGAGGATTGTCCACCCAGGAAGCTCTCTGAGCTTGGGCATCCCAAGTTTTTAAATGAAAGTTCATTATGTAAGCATAATAGATTGATTGACTGCTCACAGGGTTGAACTCAGGCTCTAGGTCTTTCTGGCTTTCTGGCCATGGCCAGCTTCTGCCCTAAGACTAGGCTGTATGATTGTCCCCACCCTGAGAAACTCCTTAGCATAAACATAAGTCAGATGTGTTCTGAGGGGCTCACCGTGACACTCCTGATACTGCTGAAGAAATTCAAGGGTAGAGAGATTACTTCCCAGGAACTGGGGGGTGGTGGGTGGGGGTTAGGGCTGGCGATCAGATTTCTTTCTGAGCAGGCCTAATGCTTACACACAGCACCGTTAGGTAAAGAGTGCTCCCCACCTGTCCCAGTTCCAAAAGGCTAGGACCGCATCTAGTTTTGCTCCCGGTTTCATTCCTTGCACCTAGAGCCGTAAGCAAATGTTGCGAGTCGGTGCAACATTGTGGTTTACAGCAGGGGATGGGCAGAGTCCTAATTTGAATGTTGGCTCTTCTTTTCACTGAGTAGACCCTGATAGGTATTTAACCTCTCATTGCCTCATTGTCCTCATCTATAAATTGCAGGTAGTGATAATATTATATTAATACCTTTCTAGGAGAATTGCAATGAGGAGTAAATGAATAAACATCAATGAAGTTCCCAAAATAGTGCCTGGCACAGAGTAAAAACTAGCTAAATGTCTGATATTATTAAGTGCTCAATAAGTAATTGCTGATAGAGCAACTGGCTATCTCATGAGAGATGCTTAGCAAATGTTAACTGAAAAATATAGAATAACATTTTCTTCTTTAGCAGGTTTTTTTCTATTATTTTTCTATTAACATAGTATCAAATGTGTTGATTTGGACATATCATCACTATATCTGATGTTCAGGTCTTTAATCATCTATAATTCTAAAGATTATATAGCTCAATAATATGCTTAGAAAAGTACAAAAAAGTTCCAGTCTTTTCGCCTCTCTACCAGGCATTACCCCCAACCGCAGAGTGAGGAGTTGAATTAGACAGGGTTCAAAGTGTCTTCCAGCTTCAACAAAATGTTATTTGTCCTTAGGAAACAAACTAGATATAAGAACAGAGAAGACCATTTTACATGGAGGCATGAAACCTATGAATGTGTAAGTTTCCATTTAAAAAAAGGAACAAAGAGAACATTCAAGTTGACTACCAAAATCCATCTGTTATCTGTGAATACATAGATTTGAATTGTGGCCATAAATTTTTAATAATTTGATGTCATTTGACTCCCTGGCAAATCATACACTAAGATTATAGAAGATTTAGTGAGAAACCTATTTATTTAATCTCATCACTTAAACTGGCCTGATGGAAGGTGATACAATTAGTAATGTCTCCAAACAAGAGATTAAGCACCTTCAAGCAATACCATTAGCAATTAGAAAAAGAACCAACTTCTAAAAACATTTTTTTAGTTACAAAGTAATGCATATATATTTGGATACAACAACCAAATGATTTAACACTGATTTACTATTATTCAGCAATTATTAAATTATTGAATAATAAAAAGTAAATGTGTTCCAATCACTGTTCTTACCATGTTTATTTTCCAGATGTAGCAAGTGTTAACAGTTTGTTCTATACACTTCTATGCATAGACACACAATAAAAAATACGTGTCTATGCTGTTATGACAAGCATCTGTAAAGACCTACCTGTTCTTGCCATTTTAGTGTTACCGCAGGCCGTCACTCAGTTTGAAGAACTGGTCGGTATGGCAGAGGCACTGCTCAAGGGTGGAGGAACCCTGTCCACATCCGCATCCACCCTCTGGAGAGCAGCGAATAACTCCTCACCAGATTCCTTTGCTTCTACATGCAGTAATTCTAACTCTGATTCCAGTTCACCCATCTCCCTGAAAGCTGAGGAAGACCATCAGACGGATGAGAAACAGGTCAGCAGGGAGACTGTCCCATCTTTCTCTGGGGTGCAGTTACAGGCGAAATGAAAATCACAGAACAACATAGTCATTGTCTTATCAGATCACTTTATGGAACTTTAGGTCAGTCATAATATTCTGATGACACAAAACAATTTTTTTTACAATAAATCTAATATCTGTGAAGTAAATATCCAGTTTAGAAAATAAATGGTGAACAATGATGAAGTTATTAAACTAGAAAATTCTTAAACCAGTGAGAAAAGGACAATTATGCATTAAAGGTTATAAAACTGTATTATTGAGACCAGGTGAATTTCAGCCTGTACATGCTGGCTGAACACAATTCTTTGTCTTCTTTACCAATTTCTCTTAATCAAGAAACAGAAGCTAAAAATACAAGTTTTGTTAGAATCAGCCTAGGAAAATATGCCTTCAAGAGCAAGTAATAACTGTAAATGTTCACAATCTAGCATTCAGAACACTTGAATTTTAGTGTACCAGTTTCCTCCTGCGATGTAACAGGATCCCACAAACTGAGTGATTTATAATATTACAAACTCAGACGCTATAAAGCCAAGGTGCTGGCTAGTTCTTTCCTTTCTAGAGGCTCAGGGGAAGGCTCTGTTTCCTGGCTATGTGGGTTCTAGAATTCAGTCTCTTGTGGCGCTACAGCTGAGCTCCCTGTTTTCTTGTCAGCTGTAAACTGAAGGATGTTCCCACATGCCCCGATTCGTGGTCTTCCTCCACCATCTTCAAAGCCAGTCAGAGCAGGCAATCCCCTCTCACTCTCTGAGTCTCTCCTTCCTCTGTGGCTTCTTTCTTGGCCACTTTTCTGTTAGCCATTTTCTTTATTTTTATTAAACACTTATTGTGTGCTTATTATATACCAGACACTGCTAAGTGTATGTATATATTTATACACATAAGATTATATATGTATGTGTGTATGTAAATATATATTCATACTTGCAATAAAGTACATGAATTTTAAGTGTAAAAAAGGTAAAATTTTAAAACGTCTCATAATTAGATTGGGCCTTTCTGAATAACCCGGCATACTCTCCAGCTTTCCCCATCTCAAGGTCCTTTAATGACTCCTGCAAAGTTGGTTTTCCCATATAAGGTGGCACATTCACAGGTTTCAGGGATGACGATGTGGTTGTTGTCCGTGGGCCATTATTCTGTTTAGTAGGAGCGGTTGAGGGTGGAATAATCCTTAAAGCACCAAATCCAGATTACATGACAAGAATGTGAATACACTCTGGAACAAATACCTCATACATATTGGGAGTCTATCTCAAAAATAACATCTAACTCTAACCCCTGATATATATATATATATTAATATATATTAAATATATGGGCACCACCTTAAAGAATGTTGATTTTGTTTTCTGGTCTGTATGAATTCAATGAATAATATATTTCTTCAGATACTCCTTTCCTTTTTCAGTTATTTCAATTATTATTTTTAATTTTTTAGTTCAAGATTGAAAAATGGCAGATTGCACGTTGCAACAAGAGCAAGCCTCAGAAGTTCATTAATGATTTAATGCAAGTGCTTTACACAAATGAATACATGGCCACACACAGCCTGACGGGGGCAAAATCCTCTACTTCAAGGGACAAGGCCGTGAAACCAGCTATGAATCAGAATGAAGTTCAAGAAATTATAGGTGATATGATTGCATTATATTGTGTCACATGAATCTGAAATTAGTTTACCATTCAACATTTGGTTGTTCTTTCATTACCTTTTTTTCTTCAGATTTATTTTTCTATGAGAGAAATATCTCAGGGTAGCCGAAACCTCTTACGATACATGGTGAATTTTGTGGAACAACTTTACATTAAAAGTGGTTAATGGGACTTCCTTGGTGGTCCAGTGGTTAAGAATCCGCCTGCCAATGCAGAGGACACAGGTTCGATCCCTGGTCCAGGAAGATCCCACATGTTGAAGAATATTTAAGCCCAAGCACCTACTGAAAAACACACTGTGCGCCGCCATGACTAGAGAAAGCCAATGAGAGACAGCAAGAACCCAGCATGGCCAAAAATTAATTAGTTTAAAAAATTTTAAGTGGTTATTAAAATAAAAATGAATTCTATATCACTGAAAAATTTGAATTCATACAATTCATAGCTTTAGAAGAGTAAAGTTTCAAAATTCACTCCAACAAAATTTTATTAACTGTTCATATCTTGTATTCTTTTTCTTTATTTTGGTTAGAAATATCCCTTATCTTTTATTCAGAAAAATGAAGGTTAATGTAACCATCCTACCTACAGTTTTTAAGTTAATCTCCTTAAATATAATAATCTAGGTTATCAAGTAACAATTTTAAGTACTCACTGAATCCCAGCTCTCTGTATTTTGATAGTACTTCATTTCTTAGTTGGAAAATAGTCAGTTGGAATCTGCTTGTTTCAGCTGATGCTGGGAATGGGTAAAAATAAATTCTCAGCATTTTGGGTCAAGGACACGTGGTATTCAGAACAAGCAACAAGGGTAAAGCTGGGTGGTACTGTAGGAAGACTCATACATATGTTCTCAGTTTATGATATAGACCTATTATCTCTTGCTTTGCTTTGGAAAATCTGCCTATATAGTCTGTTTAAATATCTCATGGGTGTTTGGGCTGCTTTTTCAAAATGGAGGCAAAAATTATAATGTGTGGTGTTTGATGTTTTATCTCAGTTCATAACTTAAGATGCAAAGGCCTGATAATGTGGGTTTTTAATTAATTTACTTATTTTTATTCAAGTATAGTTGATGTATGGTATTACATAAATTACAGGTGTACAATATAGTGTTTCAGGGCTTCCCAGGTGGCTCAGTAGTAAAGAATCCACCTGCCAATGCAAGGGAACACAGGAGATGTGGGTTCAGTCCCTGGGTGGGAAAGATCTCCCACTGGCAACCCACTCCAGTATTCTTGCCTGGAGAAACCTGTGGACAGAGGAGCCTGGCCAGCTATAGTCCATGGGGTAAAACAAGCGTCGGACACGGCTCAGTGACTGAGCAGGTACATATGCAATATAGTGTTTCACAGTTTTTAATGTTTATACTCTGTGTACAGTTATTATAAACTATTGGCTCTATTTCTCAGGTTGTACAATGAACGTGAAAGAGAAAGTTGCTCAGCTGTTTCAGACTCTTTGCAACCTCATGGATTGTATTCTCCATGCCAAAGTACTGGAGTGGATAGCCTATCTCCTCTCCAGGGTATCTTCCCAACTCAGAGATTGAACCCAGGTCTCCCACATTTCGGGCGGATTCTTTACCAGCTGAACCACCAGGGCAGCCCAAGAATACTGGAGTGGATAGCCTATCCCTTCTCTAGGGGATCTTCCTGACTCAGGATTCAAACCAGGGTCTCCTGCATTGGAGGCAGATTCTTTACCAGCTGAGCCACAAGGGAAGCCCATATAACTTACTTTATGCATTATCATTGTACCTCTTATCCCCCCAGCCCAACATCCCCCCTCCCCTACTCCCCCACTCCCCACTGGCAACCACTGGTTTGTTCTTTGTTTTTGTGACTCTACTCCCATCTGATAAAGTGTTTTTCTGTGTTTTGTTGTTGTTGTTACAGGAATCACAAAGCAATTGTTTCCCAGCACAGACGACGTTTCAATCAGGAGAATGATAGGGCAAAAGCTAAACAACTGTACCAAGAAGCCAAATTTAAGCAAAACTCTGAACTCTCAGGATATTAAGTAGAACTTCTCGGTAAGTATTGTCAATCTCTGTAATCCTTTCAGTGTGGCAAGAAGATGCAATACCTGTACCCATGAGACAGCCTTTCCCAAACACTCTGCTGGAGGAGACCAGTTGGCTGTGCGAAGCTGATGAGTATCCCTGGGGTAAAGCAAAGACAGGGAAGGGAAGGTAAACTTGGGAAATGCTGGGTCAGGTACACAGATTCTCCTCTCCCAGAGCCTCTCAAATATTCTGATGCCCTTTAAACACGCCCGAGTGCAGCAGAAATCTCTAAGAAGGGCATATTGGGTATAGTGTTTCCCAAGTGCATTTCTCTGAGGAAGTTTTATTTTTCTTCACATCTTAACTATGGGTGGAGCTAGAAGGGAGCCAGGGGAAAGACACATGACAATTTAGGAAGTGCTTCTCTAGAATAAGGGGGGTACAGACCCTTGAGAGGTCCCTGAGGTCCATCACTGGGGCTGTACTTACAACGCTGAACAGAGAACAAACCGCTGGTCGAGGGTCTCCTCTACCATCCCATCCTGCTTCCCAGTGTCTTTAAATCTTTCAGTCAGTTGTTACAGTTTGAATTTTTGAGATAAGTATTTTTTACCAATATATTTGTATTAAAATACTCAAAGGAAGAACTATTTGTTTTTAGTGAGTTCTAAAGGAAATTCACTTTATGATCAAGCCTTGCCCTAGGCAAGAGTGTGATGTGTTTGCTTTACTAACTGAAAGTCTTGGCCTTTTCACCTGTCCTCATTCTTCCTCTTCATTACTTTGATGGAAAATACATGACACATGTGTACTGTTATGCTTTTAATAACTTTTAAACAGAGGTATATGATAAGCAAGTGAGGGCAGGTTTTCCTTCCATTTTCTTAACTTCTGCCTTTGACTTCCACTTTGCCTGCTCTCTGCCTGATTTGTCACCTTGAGACCATGTCATTTGTCTTTTTCTTCTGTGTTTTAAATAGATGTGGATATGAGTGTAATACAGTGATTCCCCCATCCATCACTGACTACCACCTCATCCTCCTTGAGGGTCCCTTACTATGTTGCTATACATTTAAGGCTACCTCTGCTGAGGGTCAACAATAGTCTCTCTTCCTATAACAAAACAAAATGACCAAAAAACCTACTTATAATAGCTGCAGGGAAATTCTTTCCCTTGGCTCATACATACTGGCAGTTCTGCCTGAAGAATTTATAAAAGGTAAAGATACTTGTATCCTTTTTCTCCCCCAGGGATTAAAAATTTCAGTAGATGGTGAATCTCACAATCACCCAGTTAAGAGCTAATTGCTTAAAAGAGCCCGTGGAACTCCTTGGGTTTTTTAAAAATTTTATTTTATTGAAGTACAGTTGATTTACAATGTTAATTTCTACTGTAGAGCAAAATGATTCACATATATATATATATATACATATATATATATATTCTTTTTTGTATTCTTTTCATTATGGTTAATCCAAGGATATTCAAAATATGGACTTCTTTTTTGACATGAGGCTCCTCAGTTGTATCATGGCCAAGTTCCCCATCTACAGGTCATGTTACCAGACCTCCAAGTCATAGGGCTCTCTTTTGGAGCACATAATTGTGTCTCAGAGCTCCGCAAAGCATTTTCATATCCTAACTTCTTCCTGTTTTGTATCCCAGGCTGCTGAGGGTAGGCATGAAACTCATATCTGATAACAGCAGAATATTGAAGAAATTAAAGTTAAAAGGTTTTTCTATCAGTTTTGCTTCCACTTGCCAGCCATAAAATCACCTGGTGATGACATTAATTAAAACTGAAAGGAAGAAGGAATCTTTTGTTATGAATGCAGGAAACTCTGGTGCCTCGTGCACCTGAGCTTGGGGGCCAAGATGCTTGGAATAGAAATGTGTATATTTTGAATCAGAAGTAGAGATAAACAGTAGAATGGGATTTTTGTTTAATTGGCAGATACCTTTCATTTGAAGTATAGGCTCAATCCAATTATTTCAAAAGGACTGAGAAAATTCACTGGGAAAGACAGGGTCACAGAAGCCCTGATTCAGCCCGTGCTTGATGAATGAGTCAGATACAGCGCCACCTGGTGGAGCACTGCTGCACTTTTCTCTTCTTGCTCATTTAACGAGTAGGAACCTAAAGTGACTGCATTTATTCAGGCAAACCATACTCCTCCTCACCGTGCCTTCTAAAGTATTCTTTGGAAAAATCATTGTTCTCCCATTACTGCAGTAAAAGCAGTCGATACTGCAAAACCATGTAGATTTCTATGAATTCCAATATATCCAGGAAACCCAGCAGGCCTACCGGGGCTCTGGTAGACTGTGCCCCCGCTGCAGGACTGAGCTCCAGTGGCCCCCTGCTTGGATTTGAGAAGACAATCATTTCCCAGCTCAGACTCGTCTTTGTAAGAATAAGAGCTAAGTCCATCCTGCCACTTTGAGTCCGCCCCCTCTCACTTCTGTGACTTGTCTGCAGCTCTCACTCTGCCTAGCGCTTCATGTTGCCAATCTTTCTGACCTTTCTCCATTGTTTTGCTTTTTTCTTACAAGAGCTATAGAAATTTTTATCTATGAGGATTACAGAATATTAGACTGTCACCTCTGTAACATTCCTCTGTGGTCAAACAGCCTTTTGAAATGTCCACGGCTGCTGCAGTGTATATAGTCTCTACCATAATATTACATGTGCATGTAACTTCAAGGTGATCTAATACAGCAGTGCTCAATCCAGGTGGGAGGGGTTTTGTCCCCTGCCCCTGAAAGGGGATATGTGAAAATGTCTTGGAGGCCTTTGGGTTAGAGAGGTGCCAGGGATGCTGCTATACATCCAACAATATACAGGACAGCCCCCATAATAAAGAATTACCCAGTCCATCTGTCAGTTCTGCCTAAGTTGAGAAAGTGAAAGTGAAAGTTGCTCAGTTGTGTCTGACTCTTTGCGACCCCATGGACTGTACAGTCCATGGAATTCTCCAGGCCAGAATACTGGAGTGGGTAGCCTTTGCCTTCTCCAGGGGATCTTCCCAATCCAGGGATCAAACCCAGGCCTGCCATCGCAGGCAGATTCTTTCCCAGCTGAGCCACAAAGGAAGCCCAAGAATACTGGAGTGGGTAGCCCATCCCCTCTCCAAGGGATCTTCCCAACCCAGGAATCAAACCAGGGTCTCCTGCACTGCAGGCAGATTCTTTACCAACTGAGCTATGAGGGAAGCTCAAGGCTGAGAAATCCTGACTTAAATGATTTCCTGGTCACTGGTATGGTAGAGTAGGAAGACCCTGAGCATACCTCCTCCCAGGGGCACACCAAGATTAAACCTGTTTGCAGACCATCTATCAATAGGAATGACCTGAAGACTAGCAGAAAAGATCTTCTACAACTAAAGATATGAAGAAGGAACCACAACAAGAAGGGTAGGAGGGGTGGAGACATGGTATAGTCAAGACCCAAGTAAGTAACCAATGAACAGGAGGATAGTCACAATTGCAGAGGTTCTTCCCAGGGAGTGATGGGTCCAAGACCCATATCAAGCTTCCCAGTCGTGGGGGTCCTGGCACCAGGAAGACAAGCCCCCAGAATATCTGCCTTTGAAGGTGCAGCTTGCATTCAGGAGAGCTAGGGGCCTGTAGGAAATAGAGACCCCACTCAAACAGGGTACGTGCAGAATCTCACACATTGTAAGTCCCAGTTCAGAAGCAACAATCTGAAAGAAGCCTGGGTCAGACTCACTTGCTGCCCTTGGACAGTCTCCTGGACCAGCAAGAGGCAACGGGGACTTCCCTAGAGACAAAGACACTGGTGGCAGCCACTTTTGGGAGCTCATTCTACCGCAAGGACTCTGGTGCTGGCAAGCACCGTTTTGGAGCCCTCTCTCTAGCCTATTAGCTCCGGGACTTACCCACCCACCAGCCGGTCACCACTAGTCTCGGGACCCCTCAGGCTGAATAGGGACCTGGCCCCACCCTCTAGCAGGCTGGCAGAAGCCCTGGTATCACCCAAGGCCAGAACCAGCACTGGGAGCCCTGGTCCCACAGCCAGGAGTGCCAAGACCACACCTCACACCAGTGCGCTGGCACAAGCCTCAGGCCTCACTGGGCCCCACAGGACCAGCCCTGGATCACCCTAAGCCTGCAGCCAGTTCACCAGGATCCTGCCTTGCTCAGTGGCTCAGCATAAATCCCAGGGCTCCGCAGGCCTGGCAGCCAGCTGTGCCAGGATGTGGCCCCTTCCACCAGCAGCCAGTAGCTTCTGCGGGTGGCAGGGCCTGGCAGCCAACTGGACAAGGGAGAGTCCCATGTATCAGCATGCCCACAGCATGCCCCACCACAACAGGAGGGCCCACTCAGCCTCCATGGGACACCCTGATAGCATATAAGGGGTGTGCGCTACTGGTACGCACAACATGTCTCCCACATAAGTCCACTTCTCCAAAATTTGGATGGAAATGTAAGCAAGGGAACTTCCATTCCACTGTCAGCCACCTTTTCAACAGAAACCATGCAGGCCAGAAAGGAGTGGCACAGTATAGTCAAAGTGATAAAAAGAGAAACCTAAATCAACATAGTCCACCCATCAAGGCTCTTGTTGACGTTTGAAGGAGAGATAGTTTCCCAGACACGTGCCGCACTCTTTAGTTCCTCTTCACTTTCTGCCATTATATCATTTCCATATCTGAGATTGTTGATATATCTCCTGGCATCCTTGATTCCAGCTTATAATTCTTCCAGCCTGGCATGTTATATGATGTATACTGCAAAGAAGTTAAATAAGCAGGGTGACAATACACAGCCTTCTCATACTTTTTCCCAATTTTGAACTAGTCCATTGTTCCATGTCCCATTAACTGTTGCTTCTTGACCAGCATACAGGTTTCTCAGGAGGCATATCAGGTGTTCTGGTATTCCCATCTCTTTAAGAATTTTCCAGTTTCTTGTGATCCACACAGTGAAAGGCTTTAGCATAGTCAATGAAGCAAAAATAGATTCCAAATTTCCTGGAATTCCATTGTGACCCAATGAATTCCATTGTGACCCAACGATTCCATTCTGTAATCCAACAAATGTTGAAAATTTGATCTCTAGTTCCTCTGCTTCTTTGAAAACCAACTTGGACATCTAGAAGTTCTTGGTTCACATACTCCTGAAGCCTAACTTGAATGATTTTGAACATAACCTTACTAACATGTAAAATGAATGCACCCTAGTTGGAAAATTCTAAAAAAGAGCATTGCCCTTTTTTGTGATTGGAATGAAAACTGACCTTTTCTAGTCCTGTGACCACTATTGAGCTTTCCAAATTTGCTGTCATATTGAGGGCAGCATTTTAACAGCATCATCCTTTAGGATTTGAAATAACTGGAGTTCCATCACTTCCACTAGCTTTATTCCTAGTACTGCTTCCTAAGGCCCATTTGACTTCACATTCCAGGATGTCTGGCTCTAGGTGAGTAACCACATCATTGTGGTTATTCAGGTCATTAAGACCTTTTTTTTTTTTCTGGTTGAGCTACAACTTTTCTTAAAAACACGTAAAACCACTCCCACTTGTGAGTTAGTAAATCTACATTATTACGTTTAATTGCAATCTACTGTTTCATGTTATATATCACTATAGTTTATTTTTTGTTTCTGTTTTTTTTTGTTTGTATTTTAGTTTATTTATTTTTTAATTGAAGGATAATTGCTTTGCAGAATTTTGTTGTTTTCTGTCAAACTTCCATGAATAAGCCATAGGTATACAATATATCCCCTACCTTTTGAACCTCCCTCCCATCTCCCTCCCCATCTCACCCCTTTAGGTTGATACGGAGCCCCTGTTTGTCTTTCCTGAGCCATACAGCAAATTCCCGTTGGCTATCTATTTTACATATGATAATGTAAATTTCCATGCTACTCTCTCCATACATCTCATCCTCTCCTTCCCTCTCCCCATGTCCATAAGTTCATTCTCTATGTCTGTTTCTCCATTGCTGCCCTGCAAATAAATTCTTCGGTACCATTTTTCTAGATTCTGTATATGTGCATTAGCATACGATAATTATCTTTCTCTTTCTGACTCACTTCACTGTGTATAATAGGCTCTAGAGGTTCATCCACTTCACTAGAATCAAATGCGTTCCTTTTTATGGTTCAGTAATATTCCATTGTCAGAGAAGGCAATGGCACCCCACTCCAGTACTCTTGCCTGGCAAATCCCATGGACAGAGAATCCTGGTAGGCTACAGTCCATGGGGTCGCTAGGAGTCGGACACGACTGAGCGACTTCACTTTCACTTTTCACTTTCATGCATTGGAGAAGGAAATGGCAACCCACTCCAGTGTTCTTGCCTGGAGAATCCCAGGGACGGGGGAGCCTGGTGGGCTGCCATCTATGGGGTCGCACAGAGTTGGACACGACTGAAGCGACTTAGCAGCAGCAATATTCCATTGTGTATATGTACCACATCTTCTTTATCCATTCATCTGTGGATGGACATCTAGGTTGCTTCCATGTTCTAGCTATTGTAAATAGTGCTGCAATGAACAATGGGATACATGTTTCTTTTTAAATTTTTGTTTCTTCAGGGTATGTGCTAGGAGAGGGATTGCTGAGTCATATGGTAGTTTTATTCCTAGATTTTTAAGGAATCTCCATACCATCTTCCATAGGGGCTCTATCAATTTACATTCCCACCAACAGTGCAAGAGCATTCCCTTTTGTCCACACCCACTCCAGCATTTATTGTTTGTAGACTTCTAATGATGGCCATTCTGACTGGTATGAGGTGATATCTCATTGTAATTTTTATTAGCATTTCTCTAATAATGAGGGATGTTGAGCATCTTTTCATGTGTTTGTTAGTCATCTGTCTGTCTTCTTTGGAGAAATGTGTGTTTAGGTCTTTTTCCCACTTTTTGATTGGGTTGTTTTTCTCATATTGAGTTGTATGAGCTGCTTGTATATTTTGGAAATTAATCCTTTGTCAGTTGTTTAATCTGCTATTATTTTCTCCCATTCTGAGGGTTGTCTTTTCACCTTGCTTAGAGTTTCCTTTGCTGTGCAAAAGCTTTTACATTTAATCAGGTCCCACTTGTTTACTTTTGTTTTTATTTCCGTTACTCTAGGAGGTGGGTCATAGAGGGTATTGCTTTATGTCCTCGAGTGTTCTGCCTGTTTTCCTCTAAGGCTTTTCTAGTTTCTGGTCTTACATTTAGGTCTTTAATCCATTTAGAGTTTATCTTTGTGTATGGTGTTAGGAAGTGTTCTAATTTCATTCTTTTGCATGTAGCTGTCCAGTTTCCTCAGCACCATTTATTGAAGAGTCTGTCTTTGCCCCATTGTATATTCTTGCCTCCTTTGTCAAAATAAGGTGCCCATAGGTGCATGGGTTTATTTCTGGGCATTCTATCTTGTTCCATTGGTCTGTATTTCTGTTTTTGTTGCCGGTACCCTACTGTGGTGACTGTCGTTTTGTAGTATAATCTGAAGTCAGGAAGGTTGATTCCTCCAGCTCCATTCTTCTTTCTCAAGACTGCTTTAGCTATTCGGGGTCTCTTGTGTTTCCATATGAATTTTGAAGTTTTTTGTTCTAGTTCTGTGAAAACTGCCATTGGTAATTTGATAGGGATTGCCCTGAATCTGTAGATTGTGTTTGGTAATATAGTCATTTTCACAATATTGATTCTTCCTACCCAGGAACATGGAATATCTCTCAATTTGTTTATGTCATCTTTTATTTCTTTCATCAGTGTCTTAAAATTTTCTGTGTTCACTTCTTTTATCTCCTTAGGTAAGTTTATTCCTAGATATTTTATTCTTTTTGTTGCAGTGGTGAATGGGATTGATTCCTTAATTTCTCGTTCTGATTTTTCATTGTCAGTATATAGAAATGCAAGTGATTTCTGTGTATTGATTTTGTATCCTGTGACTTTGCTAAATTCACTGATTAGCTCTAGTAGTTTTCTGATAGTATCTTTATGGTTTTCTGTGTATAGTATCATGTCATCTGCAAACAGTGAGAGCTTTACTTCTTTCCAATCTGAATTCCTTTTATTTCTTTTTGTTCTCTGATTGCTGTAGCTACGACTTCCATAACTATGTTGAATAATAGTGGTGAAACTGAACACCCTTGTCCTGTTCCTGATCTTAGGGAGAATGCTTTCAGTTTTTCACCATTGAGAATAATGTTTCCTGTCACTTCAGTCGTGTCCGACTCTGTGCGACTCCATAGACGGTAGCCCACCAGGCTCCCCCGTCCCTGGGATTTTCCAGGCAAGAACACTGGAGTGGGTTGCCATTTCCTTCTCCAATGCATTAAAGTGAAAAGTGAAAGTGAAGTCGCTCAGTCGTGTCCGACTCCTAGTGACCCCATGGACTGCAGCCTACCAGGCTCCTCCGCCCATTGGATTTTCCAGGCAAGAGTACTGGAGTGGGTTGCCATTGCCTTCTCCGAAGAACTCCCTAGTTTTTCTTTAAAAACACAAAACTGAAAAGTGCGGGTACCCGGGCGGGTGGAGGAGGAGCCAAGCCAAGAAGCCCCATCTATTTTCGGCGGGAGACTAGGGGCGGCAGAGGCATCAGCACTCCGAAAGCCGAGTTTGGCCATCTATTTTGCTGAGGGTCCAGACACAGCATCCAACCCAGGAAGCTGAGAAGTTGAACCCGCCCCCCACAGTCTCTGCGTGGGGGTCAGCCGGCCTCCAGCTTCTATGAAAGGAAGTGCTAGGGGCCTGCCCAGCTAACCTGTCGCACCCTGCTCAGAGGCGAGACCCCCAACCTCCCTTCCTTCCACCATGGCGGCTGGCTGGCTCCTTCCATCCCTAGATCTGAGTGCCACTGGGAAAGTTACCCTCCCAGCACCCTGGGCTGGGAACGTCCGACTCCGCTGCTCTGGATCAGCTCTAGACTAGAGCCGCGCTGGCTATGTTTCCTGTAGGCTTATCATATATGGCCTCTACGATGTTGAGGTTGGTTCCTTCTGTGCCCATTTTTTGAAGAGCTTTCATCATAAATGGGTGCTGAATTTTGTCAAAGGCTTTTTCTGTCTCTATTGAGATTATCATATGGTTTTTATCTTTGTTAATACGGTTTTTCATTTTGTTAATAATGGTGTATCACATTGATTGATTTGTATATATTGAAGAATCCTGCATCCCTGGAATAAACCCAACTTGATCATGGTGTATGAGCTTTTTAATGTATTGTTGAATTCTGTTTGCTAAAATTTTGTTGAGGATTTTTGCATCTATGTTCATAAGTGATATTGGCTTGTAGTTTTCTTTTTTGTGTGTTGTCTTTGTCTGGTTTTGGTATCAGGGTGATTGATGGTGGCTTCATAGAATGAGTTTGGAAGTGTTTCTTCCTCTGCAATTTTTTGAAAGAGTTTTAGAAGAATAGGCATTAGCTCGTCTCTAAATGTTTGATAGAATTCTCCTGTGAAACCATCTGGTCCTGGGCTTTTTTGCAGGGGGGAGATTTTTTATTGCAGCTTCAATTTCAGTGATTGTAATTGGGTTGTTCATAATTTCTACTTCTTCCTGGTTCAGTCTTGGAAGATTGAACGTTTCTAAGAATCTCTCCATTTCTTCCAGGTTATCCATTTTATTGCCATATAGTTGTTCGTAATAGTCTCTTATAAGCCTTTGTATTTCTGCATTGTCTGTTGTAACCTCACCTTTTTCATTTCTAATTATGTTGATTTGATTCTTCTCTCTTTTTTCCTTGATGAGTCTGGCTCAAGTTTTGTCCGCTTTGTGTATCTTCTCAAAGAAGCAGCTTTTAGTTTTATTAAGCTTTACTCTTGTTTCTTTCATTTCTTTTTCAGTTATTTCTGCTCTGATTTTTATGATTTCTTTCCTTCTGCTAATTTTGGGAGGTTTTCTCTTCTTTTTCCAGTTGTTTTAGGTGTAAAGTTAGGTTGTATATTCAATGCTTGTTTCTTGAGGTAGGATTGTATTGCTATAAACTTCCTTCTTAGAACAGCTTTTGCTGCATCCCATAGGTTTTGAGTTGTGTTTTCATTGTCATTTGTTTCTAGAAATTTTTTGATTTCCCTTTTGATTTCTTCAGTAACCTGTTGGTTACTTAGAAACATATTATTTAATCTCCATGTGTTTGTGTGTGTGTGTTTTTTTTTTTTTTTTTACAGTTTTTCTGTTGTATTTGATATCTAGCCTCATAGCCTTGTGGTCAGAAAAGATACTTGATATGATTTCAGTTTTCTTAAATTTACTGAGGTTTGATTTGTGACTCAAGATGTGGTCTGTCCTGGAGAATGTTCCATGTGCACTTGAGAAGATGTATTCTTCTGCATTTAGATGGAATGTCCTGAAGATACCAATGAGATCCATCTCATCCAATGTTTCAGTTAAGACTTGTGTTTTCTTATTAATGTTTCGATGATCTGTCCATTGGTGTGAGTGGGGTGTTAAAGTCTCCTACTATTATTGGGTTACTGTCAATTTCTCCTTTTATGTCTGTTAGTGTTTGTCTTCAGAGAAGGCAATGGCACCCCACTCCAGTACTCTTGTCTGGAAAATCCCGTGGACGGAGGAGCCTGGAAGGCTGCAGGCCATGGGGTCTCTAAGGGTCGGACATGACTGAGCGACTTCACTTTTACTTTTCACTTTCATGCCTTGGAGAAGGAAACGGCAACCCACTCCAGTGTTCTTGCCTGGAGAATCCCAGGGACGGGGGAGCCTGGTGGGCTGCTGTCTATGGGGTCGCACAGAGTCGGACACGACTGAAGTGACTTAGCAGCAGTGTTTGTCTTAATGTATTGAGGTGCCCTTATGTTGGGTGCATAGATATTTACAGTTGTTATGTCTTCCTCTTGGATTGACCCCTTGATCATTATGTAGTGTCCTTCCTTATCTCTTGTAATATTCTTTATTTTAAAGTCATTTTGTCTGGTATGAAGATTGCTACTCCAGCTCTCTTTTGCTTTCCATGTGCATGGTATATATTTTTCCATCTAGATATCTAGAATATATTTTTCCATCCAGACTTTCACTTTCAATCTATATGTGTCTTTAGGTCTGAAGTGGGTTTCTTGTAGACAGCACATATATGGGTCAAGTTTTTGTATCCATTCAGCCAGTCTGTGTCTTTTGGTTGGAGCATTTAATCCATTTACATTTAAAGTAATTATTGATATATATGTTCCTATTGCCAGTTTCTTAACTGTTTGGGGTTTGATATTGTAGATCTTTTTCTTCTCTTGTATTTCTTGACTCTATAAGTCCCTTTAACATTTGTTGTAAAGCTGATTTGGTGGTACTGAATTCTCTTAACTTTTGCTTCTCTGAAAAGCTTTTGATTTCTCCATCAATTTTGAATGAGGTCCTTGCTGGGTACAGTAATCTTGGTTGTAGATTTTTCCCTTTCAGTACTTAAAATATATCCTGCCATTCACTTCTGGCCTGCAGAGTTTCTGCTGAAAGATCAGCTGTTAAACATATTGGGTTTCCCCTGTATGTTCCTTGTTTCTTTTCCCTTGCTGCTTTTAATATTCTTTACTGTGTTTAGTCTTTGTTAGTTTGATTATTATGTGTCTTGGCTTGTTTCTCCTTGGATTTACCCTGTGTGGGACTCTTTGTGCCTCTTGGACTTGATTGATTATTTCCTTTTCCATGTTGGGGATATTTTCACCTATAATCTCTTAAAAAATTTTCTCATACCTTTTCTTTTTCTCTTCTTCTTCTTGGACCCCTATAATTCAAATGTTGGTGCATTTGACATTGTCCCAGAGGCTTCTGAGACTATCCTCAGTTCTTTTCATTCATTCATACTTTATTTTGTTCTTCAGAAGTTATTTCTACCATTTTATCTTCCAGCTCACTGATTCATTCTTCTGCTTCAGATATTCTTCTATTGATTCCTTCTGCAGTATTTTTAATTTCAGTAATTGTGTTGTTTGTCTCTGTATGTTTATTCTTTAATTCCTCTAGTTCTTTGTTAATTGATTTTTGCATTTTCTCCATTCTGTTTTCAAGGTTTTTAATCATCTTTACTATCATTATTCTGAATTCTTTTTCAGATAGTTTGCTTATTTCCTCTTCATTTATTTTGGCTTCTGTGTTTCTAGTTTTATTCATTTGTGCAGTATTTCTCTGCCATTTCATTACTTTTCTTAAACTTACTGTGTTTGAGGTCTCCTTTTCTCAGGCTTCATGGTTGAATATTTTCTTTCTTTTGGTTTCTGCTCTCCTAATGTTGGTGCAGTGGTTTGTGTAAACTTCATATAGGGTGAGATTTGTGCTTTTTGTTGTTGTTGTTCCTCTGATGGGCAAGGCTGAGTGAGGTGGTAATCCTGTCTGCTGATGATTGGGTTTGTATTTTTGTTTTGTTTGTTGTTTGGATGAGGCATCCTGCACAGGGTGCTACTCATGGTTGGGTGATGCTGGGTCTTGTATTCAAATGGTTTCCTTTGTGGGAGTTCTCACTATTTGATAATCCCTAGGATTAGTTCGGAGAAGGCAATGGCACCCCACTCCAGTACTCTTGCCTGGAAAATCCCATGGGCGGAGGAGCCTGGTAGGCTGCAGTCCATGGGGTCGCTAAGAGTGGGACATGACTGAGTGACTTCACTTTCACTTTTCATTTTCATGCATCGGAGCAGGAAATGGCAACCCACTCCAGTGTTCTTACCTGGAGAATCCCAGGGATGGGGGAGCTTGATGGGCTGCCGTCTATGGGGTCACACAGAGTCGGACATGACTGAAGCGACTTAGCAGCAGCAGCAGCAGCAGGATTAGTTCTCTGGTAGTCTGGGGTCTTGGAGTCAGTGCCCCCACTCCAAAGGCTCAGGGCTTGATCTCTGGTCAGGAATGAAGATTCTAGAAGTGGTTTGTTATGGCATTAAGTGAGATTAAAACAAATACCCAAAAATGAGGAACCAAAGATGAACTCCAGACAAATGGCAGTTACAAAATCAGGCAAAATAATTAAAATAATGGAATATACACTTATACATATACACCCATAAGCAAAATGAGAACAGTCCAACAAAAGTAAAGTACAATAGATTGACCTGGCAAACAAAGGAAACCAAAAATTATATCTACCAGGTAAGAACAAAACTAAAGCACAAACTGGAAAACAAAACTAGAGCAAGGTGCCAGTTGAGGATTAAAGCAAAGAAAACAAAACTAGGAAATATGTTGAGAAGAAAGTAAAGGAGAAAAACAAAGAAATAATAGATATTCAAAGTTAAATAGAGGTAGATAAAGAAGATTTATATACATTAAAGATTAATTGCAAGGGGAAAAGAACAGTAGGAAAAAGCAAACAAAGGAATAAATGTAGAAAGAATAATAATAGGTTTAAAAATTAAAATTTAAAAAAAGAAGAGGAAAGAAAAAAGAAGAAGAAAAGGAAAGAAAAAAAATTAAGAAAAACTCCACAGAACTGCAAAGGCCCAATGTAGAAGCAGAGGTTTATAATAATAATAAAAAGTGTGATTGAAAGAAAAAAACTCAAAAGCTTGATTAGCTTTCATAGTGCCAATAAAACTGGCAACTACAACGGAGGAGGGGGGAAAGAGGGAAAAAAAGAAAAAGAAAGAACATCCAAAAGAACCACAGAGCAAGTCAAAACATAAGAGTAACAAATGTTTTTCTTGAGTTACTGCTGTCAGGGAGTCACAGTCCACCTCACCTCCCTAGGATGGCCTCCAACACTGTGCTGGTCTCTGGACCTGCTGTGGGGGCAGCTCAGATTCTAATCTGGTTCTACTCCTGTATGTTCTTGCCTCCAATGTCCACAGCTATCAGAACTAGTATGTTTTCTTTTGTGGGAGCTCTCAACGTCCTTTTATCTATTCCATAGACACAGGGTCTGCCTCGTTGATTGTGTGGATTTAATCTGCAGCTTGTACAGCTGGTGGGGAGGTTTTGGGTCTTCTTCCTTAGCCACACTGCCCCTGGGTTTCAATTGTGGTTTTATTTCCACCTCTGCATGTGGCTTGGGGGTTTGCGTCCACTGGGGTTTGCTCCTGAGGCTGCCCTGGAGGGCTTGGGTTTGCCTCTGTGAGGGCCAGGTGTGGAGGCGGTGCAGCTGCTTGAGTCTCAGGGGTTCTGGCAGCAACAGTACTCAGTAGGGCTGGCGGCTAGGGCAGCAGGAAATACAGTGCTCTAGAAGGGTATGGCAACCAGTACTGGCCAGTATGCTCCAGTATTCTTGCCTGAAGAACCCCCCTGACAGAGAAGCCTGGCAGCCCACAGTCCATACGGTTGCAAAGAGTTGGACACAACTGAAGTGACCCCATGTGCACAGACTTTTCTTTGCCTGTGGCAGCTCTGCCCCAGTGAGGGTTGAGTGTGAAGGTGGTGCAGCTACTTGGGTCGCGGGAGCCCTGGTGGCGCCAAGTGTGCAGGGACACGGACTGCCTCAGCCTCAGGAGTTATGGTGCTATCAGTCCTTTTTAGAGCCTCTGGTAGCTGGCAATCAGAAGGCTTCTTTGGCTAGTCTTTCTCCATAGCTCCGCCCATTCAGGCACTTAGAGGGTTCCCTTGCCTGGGGTCCTTCTATGTTGTTCTGAGTGTCAGGCACATAGAGGGGCCCCTCTGCCTGCGGTCCTATTCTGGAGATCAGCATGTCAGGCACTTAAAGGGGCACCCTGGGTGGGGTCTTAACTCTAGTTCGGTGGATCAGGCACTTGATGGGCCAGCCTGTCTGTTGATCAGCTGCCAATGTTCACGCGTGGGGAGAGAGAGGCTATGGAGATGGCTCCACCCCCTACGTGTGACTCAGCAGTGTCGCCTTGCTTCCATGGCTGCCTGGCTTTCCTCCACAGGCATTTCCCACCACAAGCTCCTCCCTCACATCCTCTTTGTCCATCTCTCCAGTCAACAGCAGCCCTTGCCCTGGGGTTGCTCCACAATCCCTAAGCTCCAGCTCCTAGCCACTGTGCCTTCAAAGTAAGGGACCTGTGTCCCTGTCCAGGGTATGTATGGCTGCAGCAAGGACTGTCTGATTCTCATTCCATTTAGGCTGATAGAGATCAACTGTTTCACTCTCAGCCTTAAATGTTTTTCCTCTGGCTCAGACAGTTGCCCTGATGTGGGGATCAGACCCCTGCTTCAGTTCCCCCACCCACTGAAGCCAGGTCCAGACCTAATAACACTCCCATTTTCCCCCCTGGTTCCTTCATCCTAACAAGTTTTGCATGGTTCTATATATTCTTTTCCACTGGTCAGGAACTCCTGTCCACTCTCAGCTGGTGGTCTTTATGCACTTCTGTGTGTGAAGGTGTATTCCTGATGTATCCGTGAAGAGAGATGTACTCCGTGTCCACCTCCTCCCCCGCCATCTTGTTCTCCAAGACCTTTTTTGTATAGCTCAGTGTATTCTTGCCACCTCTTTTTAATCTCTCCTGCTTCTATTAGGTCTTTACTATTTCTGCCTATATTGTTCATTTCCTTGCATGAAACAGTCCCTTTATATCTCCAGTTCTCTTAAAGAGATCTCTATTCTTTCCCATTCTACTGTCTTTTATTTCTTTGCACTGTTCATTTAAGAAAGCTTTCTTATGTCTCACTATTCTCTGGAACTCTGCATTCAGTGGGTATGTCTTTCCCTTTCCCTTTCACCTTTCACTTCTCTTCTTTGTTTCACAGACAAAACTCTGTGAGCCTTTGACCTGCTTCATGTTGTACTCCAAAGTCAAACTTGTCTGTTACTCCAGGTATCTCTTGATTTCCTACTTTTGCATTCCAATCCTCAGTGATGAAAAGGGCATCTTTTTTTGATGTTAGTTCTAGAAGGTGTTGTAGGTCTTCATAGAATCAGTCAACTTCACCTTCTTTTGCATTACTATTTGAGGCATAGACTTGGATTACTGTGATGCTGAATCGGTTGCCTTGGAATTGAACCAAGTACATTCTGTCATTTTTGAGATTGAACTTAAGTGCTGCATTTTTTATTCTTTTGTTGGCTATGAGGGCTACTACATTTAGTCCACTGGATTCTTGCCCACAATAGTAGACATAATGGTCATCTGAGTTAAATTCACTCATTCCTGTCCATTTCAGTTCACTGATTCTTAAAATATCAATATTCACTCATGCCATCTCCTGCTTCATCACATCCAATTTACTTTGATTCATGGACCTAACATTCCAGGTTCCTATGCAATATTGTTCTTTACAGCATCAAACTTTACTTTCACCACCAGACACATCCACAACTGAGTGTCGTTTCCAGTTTGACCCAACCGCTTCACTTCATTCTTTCTGGAGCTATTAGTAATTGACCTCCTCTCTTCCTCTGTAGCATATTCTGATCTAAGAGGCTCATCTTCCAGTGTCATATCTTTTTGCTTTTTCATAATGTTCATGGGGTTCTCACAGCCGGAACACTGAAGTAGTTCTTCTAAAGGGACTTTTGTAAGTGAAAAAGAAAAACCAGAAACTCCATAAAAAAAACAGAAAACCAGGAAATAGAATTATATTTCTAGAAAAACAAGAAAGGTAAAATTTCACATGGAAAACAACTCACCAGTAAGAGCAAACAGACAGTAAAAGCAGTATACCCACCACTTATAATGCTAGTATGAAAGTTAAAAGACAAAATCATCCATATTGAATAGTTAAGGAGTACACAAAATACAAAGACATAAATATGATGTAAAAAACATGACACGTTCTGGGGAGGAAGTAAAAATGTAGGATTGTTAGAATGTGTTTGAATTTAGGAGATTATCAACTTAAAAAAAATTATCTGTATATATAGGTTGCCATATATAAACCTCGGGCTTCCCAGATGGCTCAGTGGATAAAGAACCTGTCTGCAATGCAGGAGACATGGGATCGATCTTTGGGTTGGGAAGATCCCCTGGAAGAGGGCATGGCAACCCACTCCAGTATTCTTGCCTGGGAAATTCCATCAACAGAAGAGCCTGGCAGGCTACAGTCTGCTGCTGCTGCTGCTAAGTTGCTTCAGTTGTGTCCAACTCTGTGCGACCCCATAGATGGCAGCCCACCAGGCTCCCGTCCCTGGGATTCTCCAGGCAAGAACAATGGAGTGGGTTTCCATTTCCTTCTCCAATGCATGAAAGTGAAAAGTGAAAGTGAAGTCGCTCAGTCGTGTCCGACTCTTCACGACCCCATGGACTGCAGCCTACCAGGCTCCTCCCGCATGGGATTTTCCAGGCAAGAGTACTGGAATGGGGTGCCATTGCCTTCTCCAAGGCTACAGTCTATGGGGTCACAAAGAGCTGGATACGACTGAAGCGACTGAGCACGCTCATATAAACCTTATGATAACTAAAAACACAAATCCATAATACATTCCCCCACAAAAGAGAAAGGGATCCAAACGTAACTCTAAATATAGTCATCAAACCAGAGGGAAGAGAGCAAAAGAAGAGAAAAGAAAGAAAAATGAATAATGAAGTAAACTATAAATGAGACAAAAAGTCACCCTACTGAATGAAAGAAGATATTTGTAAATGATATACTCCATAGGAGTTAATATCCAAAATACAGAGAACTCATACAATGAACATAAAAAAAAAAAAAACCAGCCCCATTTAAAAATGTATAGAGGACCTGAATAGACATTTTTCCAAAGAAGACATACAGATGGCTAAAAGGCACATCAAAAGATGCTCAGCATCACTAATCATCAGGGAAATGCAAATCAAAACCACAATGAGATATCATCTCACACCTGTCAGAATGGCTATTATTAAAAATATAGGAAATAACAAGTGTTGGCAAGGATGTGGACAAAAGAGAACCCTCATGTACTGTTGGTGGACTGATAAATTGGTACACCCTCTGTGGAAAACAGTATGGAGGTTCCTCAAAAAATAAAAAATAAAACTACCATATGAGACAGCAATTATACTTCTGGGTATTTTCCCAAAAAAAAAAAAACAAAAAAAAACAGTAATTAGAAAAGATAAATGTACCCCTGTGTTCATAGAAGCATTATTTACAGTAGCCAAGATTGGAAGAAGCCTAAATGTTCCTGACAGATGAATGGACAAAGAAGATGTGAGATATTTATATATATACATATATATAATCTCATATATCTATGAAAGAGGTAAGGTAGGTTTAGGAAATTTCCTAATATTTAAACACTCAGCGAGTATTACTGAAGAGTGACAAACAGAACTGTAGATAATTTTTTAACCTGGGTATGTGGGGATTGTTAATTTTCCTTTGTGTGTTCAAGTTTTCTTTAAAGTCATTTGAGATTAAAAATATATTAAATATTTTAGTTGTTACCTATGCAGGAATTCTTCAGAGTAGATCATAAAATAATTCCTTTGCCACTGAGCTATCAGGGAAGCTTATTAAAAAAAAAAAAAAAACTGTTAAAAATACTATAAGAAGTCTCACATAAATATGTTTGTTTTGTTTTTTTTTACTTGCTTCTTATAGGTATCCTCGGTTCCTGAAACAAGAGCACCTTCAGTTGTAAGTCTGATACCGGCTCTTGCTGGAGACTCTGCGGCCTCCCTGGCAGTGAGCACAGGGACAGGCACAAGCACAGGCCGAGAGGCACCTGGGACACCGCTGGCCGTCCTACTGGAGCACAAGCTCACGAAGAAGCTGCATGTGGACGCCACCCTCAGCACCAGTGATGCATCAAACCAGAGAGTTTCTAGCAGGCCCACGAGCATGCAGTATAGTTTCTTGGAAATATGCACTTTCCTGCCCCAAAGTGTTTCCCTGTACAGCTAACCCAACAGGATAATCTGAGCTCTTATAACAACAAAAACTTTAACCCCTAAGAGTCATCGTTGTCCTGATCAGTCCCTGTTGCATTTATTATTACCAGTGACTCTCCATTTTAGCTTTTGGATCTTCAGTATAAGCACATGTTTGGAAAAGTAAATGGTGAAAAAATCAATGTTCACAAACATGAGAGCAACAAAATCAGCCTAAAATCTGATCATTATACCTAATGAACCACTAGTATTTTAGCAATAAGATTACATAAAATTTATAAAATAAGAATCTGAGAAAATAAGAACAGGAAGACCTTTCCTTTTAATATAAACCTATTCCACTGTACTTCTGAAAAAGAAATAAATCCAAGTTTTTGATTGTTATAACATGCATCAACTTTTTAAAAAAATCTTTTTTATGTTTGTCTGTTTACATGCTTCTTTTTAATGCCTAAAGTATATTAAATGCACGTGTGTAATATAAAGCATCAATATCTAAAACATTGTATATAAGATAAAAGCCTTTGTTTTTTGTTGGTTATACTGCTACATTGCTTAGTTTTAACTAATTTGTTTTCATAGTTTCAGAGGAGAAAATAATTGAAAACAAAAATGAGCTTAGTAATTAGCCACACACACGAATACCATTTTGTAAATGAATGAAAGATAAAATATTCTTTATCAATAGACTTCTCATTTGACATCAGGTTGTCACAAGTGACAATTGTGCAGTGTCAAGCCATGCTTCTTCAGCACAAAAGGCCATGCTCAGACTTGGAGAGGAGGATCCATAAGATTGTTACAAAGTCCAATACTGTGGACCTGGGAACATTCCATAAGGGTTGCTTGACAACAATGTGATTATACAAAATAAATTCTTAAGGAAATAACTTAGGTTGACATTTGCTACTTTTAACTAAATATGAATAAATTTCATTGAAAATACAAAAACCATTTGTTTGTTTCTTATTAATGTGAAAAATCCAAGGAGAAAATAATTTTCTAGGCTGATAGTTTTTTTTACATAACATAGGGTTGCTTGTATTAGTATCTTTTCAAATCAAAGTTCTGTCTGGATGTATGCCCAGAAGTGGAATTGCTGGATCCGATGGTAACTCTAATTTTAGTTTTTTGAGGAATCTCAATACTGTTCTCCTTAGTGGCTGCACGAATTTACATTTCCATCAACAGTGTAGGAGGGTTCCCTTTTCTTCACACCCTCTTCAGCATTTATTATTTGTAGACTTTTTAAAAAGATTTAAAAAAAACTGAAAAGCTTCATATAGTTAATGATAGTATATGCTTGTCAAATAAGAGCTGAGGTGAATTTTTTTCCAAATTCAATATCTGCGATGTCATTGTTTGCTCTCTGGGTTTCAAGTGTGTGGTCACCTGATAGACCATCCACTGGAAGTGTATGTCCATGTTCATTCTTTGGACCCTGGTCACTGTGAGGTGGAGCCTGGCAAGGGCTAATCGTCCTGGGGGTCAATAACAAATATCAGTGCTCCTGTTAACCTTGTCATAGCCAAATAGAGGGTCAAAAAGTCAACATGTGGCAGGAAGTTCCAAATGTGAAAATTAACAAAGCAGTTGAAAGCTACAGCTAACATTATATTTCGTGATGGAAGACAGAATGCTTTCCCTCTAAAGGAAGAACAAATCAAGAATCTTTATTCTCACTACATATAGTCAAGATTGTGTTGGAGCTTCTAACTAGTACAGTAAGCCAAGGAAAGAAATAAAAGTCATTCAGATTAGAAAAGAAGCAGAAAGATTGTCTTTATCCACAGACAAAAAGTTTATCTATGCAGATGATCAAATGGAGTGTCCAAAAAGAACTAAAAAGTAGAAAAACTAAAAAGTGAGTTCAGCAAAGATGCAAGGTACAAGATCAATTTACAGAAGTCAATTGTATTTCAGCTGTCAGGTCAGCAAGATGGCAGAATAGAAGTTTGCTATCATCATTTTCTGATAAAACGTGGTCCACTGGAGAGGGAATAGCAAACCACTTCAGTATTCTTGCCTTGACAACCCCATGAACAGTATGAAAACACAAAAAGATAGGACATCTAAAGATGAACTCCCCAGGTCAGTAGGTGCCCAATAAGCTACCAGAGATCAGGGGAGAAATAACTTCAGAAACAATGAAGAGACAGAGCCAAAGCAAAAACAACACCCAGTTGTGGATGTCAATGGTGATGAACGTAAAGTCTGATGCTGTAAAGAACAATATTGCATAGGAACCTGGAATGTTAGGTCCATGAATCAAGGCAAATTGGAAGTGGTCAAACAGGAGATGGTAAGAGTGAACATTGACATTTTAGGAATCAGTGAACTAAAATGGATTGGAATGGGTGAACTTAACTCAGATGACCATTATATCCACTACTGTGGGCAAGAATCCCTTAGAAGAATGGACTAGTCATCATAGTCAACAAAAGAGTCAGAAATGCAGTACTTGGATGCAATCTCAAAATGACAGAATGACCAGTCAGAATGGCTGCGATCCAAAAGTCTACAAGTAATAAATGCTGGAGAGGGTGTGGAGAAAAGGGAACCCTCTTACACTGTTGGTGGGAATGCAAACTAGTACAGCCACTATGGAGAACAGTGTGGAGATTCCTTAAAAAACTGGAAATAGAACTGCCTTATGATCCAGCAATCCCACTGCTGGGCATACACACTGAGGAAACCAGAAGGGAAAGAGACACGTGTACCCCAATGTTCATCACAGCACTGTTTATAATAGCCAGGACATGGAAGCAACCTAGATGTCCATCAGCAGATGAATGGATAAGAAAGCTTTGGTACATATACACAATGGAGTATTACTCAGCCATTAAAAAGAATACATTTGAATCAGTTCTAATGAGGTGGATGAAACTGGAGCCTATTATACAGAGTGAAGTAAGCCAGAAAGAAAAACACCAATACAGTATATGAATGCATATATATGGAATTTAGAAAGATGGTAACAATAACCCTGTGTATGAGACAGCAAAAGAGACACTGAAGTATAGAACAGTCTTATGGACTCTGTGGGAGAGGGAGAAGATGGGATGATTTGGGAGAATGGCATTGAAACATGTAAAATATCATGTATGAAATGAGTTGTCAGTCCAGGTTCAATGCACGATACTGGATGCTTGGGGCTAGTGCGCTGGGACGACCCAGAGGGATGGTATGGGGAGGGAGGAGGGAGGAGGGTTCAGGATGGGGAACACATGTATACCTGTGGCGGATTCATTTTGATATTTGGCAAAACTAATACAATTTTGTAAAGTTTAAAAATAAAATAAAATTAAAAAAAAAATGACAGAATGATCTCTGTTCATTTCCAAGGCAAACCATTCAATATCACGGTGATCCAAGCCCTTGCCCCAACCAATAATGCTGAAGACACTGAGGTTGAACGGTTCTATGAAGACCTACAAGACCTTCTAGAATTAACACCCAAAATAGATGTCCTCTTCATTATAGGGAACTGGAATGCAAAAGCAGGAAGTCAAGAAATACCTGGAGTAACAGGCAAATTTGGCCTTGGAGTATAAAACAAAGCAGGTCACAGGCTAACAGAGTTTTGCCAAGAGAACGCGCTGGTCATAGCCAACACCCTCTTCCAACAACACAGAGAAGACTCTACACATAGACATCACCATATGGTCAATACTGAAGTCAGAGTGATTATATTCTTTGCAGCCAAAGATGGAGAAGCTCTATACAGTCAGCAAAAACAAGACCAGGAGCTGACTGTGGCTCAGATCATGAACTTCTTCTTGCCATATTCAGACTTAAATTGAAGAAAGTAGAGAAAACCACTAGACCATTCAGGTATGACCTAAATCAAATCCCTTACGATTATACAATGACAGTGACAAATAAATCAAGGGATTACATCTGATAGACACAGTGCCTGAAGAACTATGGATGTGGTTCATGACATTGTACAGGAGGCAGGGACCAAGACCATCCCCAAGGAAAAGAAATGCAAAAAGGCAAAATGGCTGTCTGGGAGGCCTTACCATTAGCTGAGAAAAGAAGAGAAGTGAAAGGAGAAAAGGAAAGATATACCCATATCAATGTAGAGTTCCAAAGAATAGCATGGGGAGATAAGAAAGCCTTCCTCAGTGATCAAAGCAAAGAAATAGAGGAAAACAACACAATGGAAAGACTAGAGATCTCTCCAAGAAAATTACCAATACCAAGGGAACATTTCATGCAAAGATGAGCACAATGAAGGACAGAAATGGTATGGACCTAACAGAAGCAGAAGAAATTAAGAAGAGGTGGCAAGAATACACAGAAGAACTATACAAAAAAGATCTTCAGGACCCAGATAACCATGATGGTGTGATCACTCACC
The DNA here is from genome assembly GCF_029407905.1 of Bubalus kerabau. Taxonomy (NCBI): domain Eukaryota; kingdom Metazoa; phylum Chordata; class Mammalia; order Artiodactyla; family Bovidae; genus Bubalus; species Bubalus kerabau. The sequence goes on from NC_073626.1 coordinate 48,820,981, forward strand.
TAGAGCCAGACATCCTGGAATGTGAAGTCAAGTGGGCCTTAGGAAGCATCACTACGAACAAAGTTAGTGGAGGTGTTGGAATTCCAGTTGAGCTATATCAAATTCTAAAAGATGTTGTTGTAAAAGTGCTGCATTCAATATGCCAGCAAATTTGGAAAACTCAGCAGTAGCCACAGGACTGGAAAAGGTCAGTTTTCATTCCAATCCCAAAGAAAGGCAATGCCAAAGAATGTTCAAACTACTGAACAATTGCACTCATCTCACATGCTAGCAAAGTAATCCTCAAAATTCTCCAAGTCAGGCTTCAACAGTATGTGAATTGTGAACTTCCAGATGTTCAATCTGGATTTAGAAAAGGCAGAGGAACCAGAGATCAAATTGCCAACATCTATTGGATCAGTGAAAAAACAAGAGAGCTTCAGAAAAACGTCTGCTTTTGCCTTATTGACTAGGCCAAAGAAGTTGACTGTATGGATCACAACAAACTGTGGAAAATTTTTAAAGAGATGGGAATACCAGACCATCTGACCTGCTTCTTGATAAATCTGTATGCGGGTCAAGAAGCAACATTTAGAACTGGACATGGAACAACAGACTGGTTCCAAATAGGAAAAGGAGTACGTCAAGGCTATATATTGTCACCCTGCTTATTTACCTTACATGCAGAGTACATCATGCAAAATGCTGGGCTGTATGAAGCACAAGCTGGAATCAAGATTTCCAGGATAAATATCAATAACCTCAGATATGCAGATGACACCACCCTTATAGCAGAAAGCAAAGAAGAACTAAAGAGCCTCTTGATGAAAGTGAAAGAGGAGAGTGAAAAAGTTGACTTAAAACTCAACATTCAGAAAACTAAGATCATGGTATCTGGTCCCATCACTTTATGGCAAATAGATGGGGAAACAATGAAAACAGTGGCAGACTTATTTTGAGGGGGCTCCAAAATCACTGCAGACGGTGACTGCAGCCATGAAATTAAAAGACGCTTGCTCCTTGGAAGAAAAGTTATGATCAATCTAGACAGCATAGTAAAAAGCAGAGACATTACCTTGCTGACAAAGATCCATATAGTCAAAGGTATGATTTTTCCAGTAGTCATGTATGGATGTGAGAGTTGGACTATAAAGTAAGCTGAGCACCAAAGAATTGATGCTTTTGAACTGTGGTGTTGGAGAAGACTCTTGAGAATCCCTTGGACTGCAAGGAGATCCAACCAGTCCATCCTAAAGGAAATCAGTCCTGAATATTCATTGGAAGGACTGATTCTGAAGCTGAAACTCCAATACTTGGCCTCCTGATGTGGAGAACTGACTTATTTGAAAAGATCCTGATGCTGAGAAAGATTGAAGGCAGGAAGAGAAGGGGATGACAGAAAATGAGATGGTTGAATGGCATCACCAATGTGATGGACATGTGTTTGAATAGGATCCTGGAGTTGGTGATGGACAAGGAAGCCTAGCGTGCTGCAGTACATGGGGTCACACAGAATCAGGTACAACTGAGCAACTGAACTGAACTGATCATCATTTTCATCCATAGATGAGAGTATCTTTCCTGTATTTTCATTCTGGATGAGAGCCCCCAGTTCCAGCACACCACTGAACAAAAGAAATACAAGAATAGACAGACTGAAGATGGTAAAAACAGTTTCACTTTACTCACATCACCACGCCCCAAAGTGGCACAGCTTAGTGCCAAGAGAAACTTCCTTGACCCATGATTTCTCCCATATGGGTAAGAGAGAGGTAGTGAATGAGCTGGCCCCAATAAGTCATGCTGAATGCTGGCTAAGAGGCCCACTTCTTTGTTGCCCTTCCAGAATACCAAGGTATTTGGGATGGCTGAATAGGGGAGAGGCTGTGGTGCAGGGAAGAGAGATAAGAATCACAAGCGATGAAGGCTTAAACTGAACAAAAGGCCAAGGATCCCACTGACTGACAGGCTCCCCCAGGAGGCCTACCAACCAGTGGAGTGGGACACCTCACATGTAGACCCCACAAATGGAACACCCCTCCTGGTCTGTTCATAGATTATAAGAATAATACTGTTAAAATTTCCAAACTACATTAAATGATCTACAGATTCAACTGTAATCTCTATCAAAATCCCAATTGCATTTTCAAGAAATAGGACAAACAGTCCTAAAATTTTTATGTTACCGCAAAACTCCTGAGTAGCCAAAGAAATCATGAGAAAGAAAAACAAAAGTTGAAGACATCACAATTCCTGATTTAAAGTTATATTACAAAGCTATAGTAATCAAAACAGTATAATACTGGCATAAAAACAGACACTGGCATAAAAATAGACCAATAGAACAGTATAGAAAGCTTAGAAATAAAATCACCCCATATATAGACATCTAATTTTTGGCATGGGCACCAAAATCACACAATGGGGAAATAACAGTCTCTTCAATATATGGCATTGGGAAAACTGGCTATTCACATGCAAAAAATAAAATTGGGCCCTTTTCTTACTTCATAAACAAAAATTAATTCAAACTAAATTAAAGTCTGAAAATGCAAAACTGATAGAAGAAAATGTAGGAGAAAAGCTCATTGACATTGGTCTTTGCAATGATTTTTCTGGATACAACACCAGAAGCACAGACATCAAAAATAAAAATAAATAAGTTCAAACTAAAACTAAAAAGTTTCTGACACAGCAAAGGAAACAATCAACAAACCAAAATCAACCTGCAAAATGGAATAAAATATTCACAAACCACATACCAAATCTCTTTAAAGAGAGATTGCTATGCTATGCTATGCTAAGTCACTTCAGTCATGTCCGACTCTGTGCGACCCATAGACGGCAGCCCACCAGGCTCCCCCGTCCCTGGGATTCTCCAGGGAAGAACACTGGAGTGGGTTGCCATTTTCTTCTTCAATGCATGAAAGTGAAAAGTGAAAGTGAAGTCGTTCAGTCGTGTCTGACTCTTAGCGACCCCATGGATTGCAGCCTAACAGGCTCCTCCGTCCATGGGATTTTCCAAGCAAGAGTGCTGGAGTGGGGTGCCATTGCCTTCTCCTTAAAGAGAGATTACTATCCAACTATATATGGAATTCTTACAATTCAATAGCAAAAAACAAATAACTCAATTTAAAAATGAACAAATAGATATTTTTCCAAAGAAGACATACAAATGACCAGCAGTTATATGATAAGGTGCTCAATGTCATTAATCATCACGGAAATGAAAGGCAAAACCACAAGGAGATATCACTTCATTCCTGTTAAGATAACTATTATAAAAAAAAAAAAAGAGAGAGAGAGAGAGATAATAAGTGCTCTGGCAAGTGTGCAGAGAAAAGGGAATTCTTGTACACTCTTGATGGGATGGAAATTGGTACAGTCACTAAAGAAAACAGTACAGTGATTAAAAATAGAACTACAATATGATTTAGCATGTGTCTCCTGGGTAATATAAATAAAAAGAAATAAAATCTATATCTCAAAGAGATATATGAACTCCTATGTCCATTGCACCATCATCGCAATAACCAAGACATGGAAACAACCTAAGCATCTGGTGACAGAAGACTGGATAAAGACAATACGGTATAGATACACAGTGGAGTGGGCTTCCCCAGTGGCTCAGTGGTAAAGAATCCACTTGCAATGCAGGAAACGCAGGGGATGCAGCCTTGATCCCTGGGTTGGGAAGATACCCTGGAGGAGGAAATGGCAATCCACTCCAGTGTTCTTGCCTGGAGAATACCATGGACTGAGGAGCCTGGTGGGCTACAGTCCATAGGGTCACAAAGAGTCAGACACGACTGAGTGCACGCGTGTGCACACACACACACACACACACACACACACACACACAGTGGAATACTATCCCACTTTAGAAAAGAAGGAAATCCTGCCATTTACAGCAATGTGGATGAACCTGGAGGACATTATGCTAAGTGAAATAAGCCAAACACAGAAGGACAAATAGCATATGATCTCATATGAGGAATCTAAAAAAAATGAACTTATTGAAACAAAGAGCAAAATGGTTGTTTCCATGGGCTGTGGGTGTGGGGAGAATGAGGGCATGTTTGTCAAAGGGTACAAACTTCCAATTATAAGATGAATAAGTTCTGGAGACTTTATGTATAGAGAGGTGACTAATGTATAGATGACTCTTTGCTAAGTTGCTTCAGTCGTGTCCGACTCTGTGTGACCCCATAGACGGCAGCCCACCAGGCTACCCCATCCCTGGGACTCTCCAGGCAAGAACACTGGAGTGGGTTGCCATTTCCTTCTCCAATGCATGAAAGTGAAAAGTGAAGGGGAAGTCGCTCAGTCGTGTCCGACTCTTAGCGACCCCATGGACTGCAGCCTACCAGGCTCCTCCATCCATGGGATTTTCCAGGCAAGAGTACTGGAGTGGGGTGCCATTGCCTTCTAGTTAACAATAATGTTTTGCATACTTGAAATTTGCTAAGAGTGGATCTTAAGTGTTCTCACCACACACATGTGTTAATTAGTTTGTGGGAATCTTTTCACAATGTTTAACAATATCAAAACATCGTGTTGAACACCTAAATGTACAGAATTTTTATTTGTCAATTATAGTTCAATAAGGTGGCTTCCCTGGTGGCTCAGGGGTTAAAGCATCTGCCTGGAAAGAAAAATAAGTTTTACTTGTAATAACAATGAACAATCAGAAATTTAAATTTGAAAAATCATACCAGTTATAATAGCACAAAAAAAATGAAATACTTAGCAGTTAACAAGATATATGAAACATCTGACAGTGAAAACTACAAAATGTTGCTGAGATAAGTTTAACATCTACAACAATTAGAAAAAGAAGATAAAGCTGAGAGACCAACATTACTTGATTTCAAGACTTATTGAAAAACTACCGTAATCAAGAAGATAGTGTGGTACTGGGTATCAAAATAGATAAATTTCACCAACAGAATATAATTCAAAGTTCAGAAATAGACCCACATGAATATGGACAATTGGTATTTGACAAAGTGCAAAGGCAATTCAAATGAAAATTATTCTTTTCAACAACTGGTCCTGGAACAATGACATATCCATATCATATCCCACACCATATACAGAAATGAATTCTAAGTGGATCACAGACATAAAATTAAAACCTAATTCTAAAATTTCCATAATAAAACAAATGAGAATATTTGTAACTTCTTAGGCAAAGATTGCAAAACACCCTGATGCTGGGAAAGATTGAAGGCAGGAGAAGGGGATGACAGAGGATGAGATGGTTGGACGGCATCACCAATTCAATGGACATGAGTTTGAGCAAGCTCTGGAAATTGATGATGATAGGTAATCCTAGAGTACTGCAGCCCATGGGGTTGCAAAGAGTCAGACATGACTGAGTGACTGAACTGAGCTGAGGCAAAGATTTCTTAAATACACCACCAAAATAAAAAATTGATAAATTAGACTTCATCAAATGTAAGAACTTCTCTTTGAAAGACAACTTTAAGAAAATGGAAAGAAAAGCCACAGACTGGGAGAAAATATTTGCAAATCACAGATCTGTTAAGGACTTTTATCCAAATAAATAAGAAATTCTCAATATTCGAAAAGAAAATAAATAATCCATTTAGGGCTCAAGATGGCGGAGTAGAAATATGTGCGCTCATCTCCTCCTCCAAGAGCACCAAAATTGCAACTAGCTGTTGAAAAACCATTGACAGGAGGACACTGAAACCCACCAGAAATGATACCCCACGTCCAAAGGCAAAGAAGAAGCTGCAGCAAGATGGTAGGAGGGGCACAATCATGATAAAATCAAATCCCATACTCGCCGGTGGGTGACTGACAGACTGGAGAACAGTAATACTAAAGAACTTCTTACACTGTTGTGAAGGTTCTGAACACCATGTCAGGCTTCCCAGCCTGGGGATCTGACAAACAGACTGGGAATCCCAAGGGAATCTGGCCTCAAGGGCCAGCAGGATTTGATTATAGGACTTCCAGAGGACGGGGGGGAGCAAAGACTCCAGTTTTGGAGGGCACAAACAAAACTTAGCATGCACAAAGACCCAGAGGATAGGAGCAGTGACCCCACAGGAGACTGAACCAAGGCTACCTGCTAGCATGTGAGGGCATCCTCTGGAGGTGTGGGTCAGTAGAGCCTTACCAAAGGAACCAGGGCACTGGAAGATCCCCCTTGCTGAAAATCCTCTTGGAGTTTGCCATTAACCCTACCATAGATCCCATGGCTGAGTTGCCTCAGACCAAACAACTACCAGGGAGGGAGAGCTACAATACCACCCATCAGCAGATAATTGGATTAAAGCTTTGTTCAAGCTGGATTTAGAAAAGGCAGAGGAACCAGAGATCAAATTGACAATATCCATTGGATCATCAAAAAAGCAAGAGACTTCCAGAAAAATGTCTATTTCTGTTTCATTGACTATGCCAAAGGCTTTGACTGTGTGGATCACAACAAACTGTGGAAAATTCTTGAAGAGATGAGAATACCAGACCACCTGATCTGCCTCCTGAGAAATCTGTATGCAGGTCAAGAAGCAACAGTTAGAACTGGACATGGATCAACAGACCGGTTCCAAATAGGGAAAGGAGTACATCAAGGCTGTATATTGTCACCCTGCTTATTTAACTTCTATGCATCACTTATATAACTTAGAGTACATCATGTGAAATGCAGGGCTGGATGAAGCAAAAGCTGGAATTAAGATTGCTGGGAGAAATAGCAATAACCTCAGATATGCAGATGACACCACCCTTATGGCAGAAAGTGAAGAAGAGCTAAAGACCCTCATGATGAAAGTGAAAGAGAAGAGTGAAAAAGTTGACTTAAAACTCAACATTTAGAAAACGAAGATCATGGCATCTGGTCCCATCACTTCATGGCAAATAGATGGGGAAACAGTGACATTATTTTCTTGGGCTCCAAAATCACTGCAGATGGTGACTGCAGCCATGAAATTAAAAGACACTTGCTCCTTGGAGGAAAAGTTATGACCAGCCTAGACAGCACAATAAAAAGCAGAGACATTACCGTGCTGACAAAGGTCCATACAGTCAAAGGTATGATTTTTCCAGTAGTCATGTATGGATGTGTGAGTTGGACTATAAAGAAAGCTGAGCACCAAAGAATTGATGCTTTTGAACTGTGGTGTTGGAGAAGACTCTTGATAGTCCCTTGGACTGCAAGGAAATCCAACCAGTCCATCCTAAAGGAAATCAGTCCTGAACATTCATTGGAAGGACTGATGGTGAAGCTGAAACTCCAATACTTTGGCCACCTGACGTGAAGAACTGACTCACTGGAAAAGACCCTGATGCTGGGAAAGATTGAAGGCAGGAGCAGCAGGGGGCGACAGAGGATGAGATGGTTGGATGGCATCACTGACTCAATGGACATGAGTTTGAGTAAACTCTAGGAGTTGATGATGGACAGAGAAGCCTGGTGTGCTGCAGTCCACGGGTTACACAGAGTCAGATACAACTGAGCAACTGAACTGAACTGAACTGAGGAAGGCCCTGCCCACCACAGCAAGATCCAGTTTTTCCCATCACCAGTCCCTCCAATCAAGAAGCTTACACAAGATTCTTAGCCTCATCCATCAAAGGGCAGACAGAAGCAACAAGAAGTACAGTCTCACAGAAGCTAAAACAAAAATGTATTACAGAAAGTTAATCACAATGAGAAAGCAGAAAGTTATGTCTCAGGTGAAGGGAAGGGACAAGGTAAAACCCCAGAGAAACAACTAAATAAGCGGAGACAGGCACTTTCCAGAAAAACAATTCAGAATAACGATAGTGAAGATGATCCAGGATCTCGGGAAAAGAACGGAGGCAAAGATTGAGAAGATGCAAGAAATGTTTACCAAAGACCTAGAAGAACTAAAGAAGAAACACACAGAGATGAATAATACACTAGAAAGCATCAGTAGCAGAATAATTGAGGAAGAAGAATGGATAAATGACTGGGAGGACAGAATGGTGGAAATCACTGCCACAGAACAGCATATAGAAAAAAAAAAAAGTGAAAAGAAATGAAGACTGCCTAAGAGACCTCTGGGACAACATTAAACACACCAACATTCTCATTACAGGGGTCCCAGAAGGAGGAGAGAAAAAGGACCTGAGAAAATATTTGAAGAGATAATAGCTGAAAAATTCCCCAACATGGGAAAGGAAATAGTCAACCAAGTTCAGGAAACACAGACAGCCAGGCAGGATAAACCCATAACACACTAAGACACATAGTAATCAAACTGACAAAAATTAAAGACAGAGATAAAATATTAAAAGCCACAAGGGGAAAATGACAAATAACATACAAGGGAACTCCCATCAGGCATCTCAACAGAAATTCTACAAACCAGAAGGGAATGGCATGATATATTTAAAGTTAAGAAAGGGAAGAATCTGCATCCAAGAATACTCTACCTAGCAAGACTCTCCTTCAGATTTGATGGAGAAATCAAACCTTTCCAGACAAACAAAAGTTAAGAGAATTCAGCACCACCAAACCAGCTTTACAACAAATGCTAAAGGAACTTTTCTAGACTGGCAACACAAGAGAAGGAAGAGATCTACAGAAAATAAAGTCAAAATAATTAAGAAAAATGGTCATAGGATCATACATATCAATCACTAACTTAAATGTAAATAGTTTAAATACACCAACCAAACAAGATAGACAGGCTGGGTGCATGAAAATGTGTGCATGTATGCACTTCCACTTATCACATCACTGTGCCTGACACCCACCCACCCTCACCCCCTGCAAATTGTATGTAATTATTTTATATTGTTAAGTTAATCATGTTCCCATTATGGCTTACAATTGTAATTTTTATTTTTTGCCTGGTTATTGATTGTGAAAATTGATAAACATCTTTTACTCTTGTGATTATGTAAATATTACTACTTAATACCATTGTGTCATGATTGTTCAACAGAAAATAATAGAACTCTCTATCACCAAAACTAGGAGCTAATAAAAAAAACCTGTAATCACTTTTTAAAATCCAGATGCATATCAGATTTTGAAATTTTTTGAAAAATACAAATGCTAAGATATTGCTTTTTTTTTTCTCATTTAAGAACAACTGGACTATATGATGATCTTTTATTTTTGTCTAGTTTGTTTCACTTTTTCTATTTCATAGTCAGTGCTCCCATTTCATTTAGTTTATGTTCTCCAGTTTTGCCATCTCATCTTTTTTTTTTTTGGCTATTCTTTCTCAATTTTTTATCAAGTGTAGTAGAAAAGCTTTTGTATACATATATATGTATGTATGATACATATTTTCAGTTCAGGTCAGTTGTTTAGTCGTGTCTGACTCTTTGCAACCCCATGGACTGCAGCAAACCAGGCCTCCCTGTCTATCACCAACTTCCGGAGTTTACTCAAACTGATGTCCATTGAGTTGGTGATGCCATCCAACCATCTCATCCTCTGTCGTCCCCTTCTCCTTCCACCTTCAATCTTTCCCAGCAATATATATTTTAGAAAACATTAATTTTGCCTAACTAAAAATTTATGACATTTTGATTCAATTTGTTTGACTTACTATGAATAGAATGCTAGATTTCTACTTAAAAAATAAATGTTCAACAAGCAACAGAGGTTTACTATACAGCACAGGGAACTACAGTCAATATCTTATAATAACCTATGATGTAAAAATAATTTCAAAAATAATAATGTGTATTTGTATATCTGAATCACCTTACTGTGTACCTGAAACATTGTAAGTCAACTATACTTCAATACAATATATATTAAAAAAAAAAAAAGAAAACAAATAACCCATTTAAATAATGAACAGAAGGTTTTAACAGACACTATCAATGAAGATACTTGCTGTTGTTGTTTATTCACTGAATAATATCCGACTCTTTTGCATCCCAAGGACTGTAGCCTGCCAGGCACCTCTGTCCAAGAGATTTCCCAGGCAAGAACAGTGGAATGGATTGTCATTTCCTTCTCCAGGGGATCTTCCTGATTCAGGGATCAAACCTATGTCTCCTGCATCTCTTGCATTGGCAGGTGGATTCTTTTACCACCGAACCACCTAGGAAGCCCCAAGGATACTGGAGTGGGTAGCCATTCCCTTCTTCAGGGGATCTTCCCAACCCAGGAATCAAACCCAGGTCTCGCACATTGCAGGCAGTTTCTTTACCATCTGAGCCACTATGGAAGCCAATGGCAAAGGAATTCATAAAAAGATGCTCAGCATTGTTAGTCATAGCTATGCTGTGCTGTGCTTAGTCACTCCGTTGTGTCTGGCTCTTTGCTCTTCCATGGACTGTGGCCTACAAGGCTCCTCTGTCCATGGGATTCTCCAGGGAAGAATGCTGGAGTGGGTTGCCATTTCCTCCTCCAGGGGATCTCCCCAACCCCTTACAATGCAAACCGCATCTCTTACATCTCCTGCATGGGCAGGTGGGTTCTTTACCATTAGTGCCATCTGAGTATCCTAAATGGAAAAGACTGTCCCCTCAACAAATACCAAACTGAAGGTCATGAGCCCATTCAGGCTCTAGACACATACTTGGCTGTTGTTTTCCAAGAGCTTAACTGAACTATCCCCCCACCACCCCTCACCCCTGTCCCCCACTAACCCCCACCCCTCACCCCCCAGCCAGCAAACTATCACAGTACATTTCTACTGAATGCTTATTAGAACATTAGGAAAACCTTTTAAATGCAAATCTCTCCTAGACATTTAAGGGATTTAGAAACGGTTACTTTACCTGTAGCTTTTGGGGAGGTCATTGTGGAGGCCATCCTGTTCTCAACTTTACAAGCCCCAAATTTAGTTGGAACAAATATACCTGTACTTTTTGTGCACTCTTTGTGCAATATGTGAATAAGAAAGAAAAAAAAAAAGTTGAATCTAATACCAGCTATGTCATGTTCTCATTTACACCTGCAGAAGAGATCTCCCACAAGAAGTTAAATGTCTGCTGGGCAAAAATAACTCATGCACATAAAGTCAGGTGAAACATTAACAAGGGACAAGATTTCTCCCAAAGCAACACTGCAGAAAGTCAAAGTGGCTTTGATAAATAGAGCTTTTTACCTGCTCAACGAGAAACTTTGTTCTCTAAAATCAGAGTATGAGACACTTTGTTCTTTGAAAATGTATCAGGAAGAGTGAAATACCCTTCTGTTGGCTGGTCTCTTCAACACAGAGAACCAGCCTATCTCATGCCCAGTGCAGGAGTTTCTGGACATATCAAATGATCTATATTAAGTATATATATATGTATGTATCAAGTATCTATATTAACCTGAAGTTCCCAAGTTGGCAAGACCCTTTGCAACCCAGACCTAATATTGAACCCTTTACACATGGCCCTAAAGTTGACTGTGACCCTATGAGAACACTGATTCACCAACATTTCACCTCCCTACACCCTTCCCTAAAATCTCATAATAATGACACTCATATCCCTTGAGATGCCCCATGGTTCCGCCACTGTATGACCTTGCTTACTGCAGGCCAGGATCAGATCATAAAGGTGATTCTGTGGTGATACAGAATCAGGTTTGTCAGACTACAGATTGATGGGAAAGGAGAAAAAGCTCTGCATGTTCTCAGTTAATACTGGTTTTCACACATTTTATCTATTTACAGTTGTTTGGATGTGAGAGTTGGGCCATAAAGAAGGCTGAGCCAAAGAAGAATTGATGCTTTCCAACTGTGGTATTGGAGAAGATCCTTGACAGTCCCTTGGACTGCAAGGAGATCCAACCAGTCCATCCTAAAGGAAATCAGTCCTGAATATTCATTGGAAAGACTGATACTGAAGCTGAAACTCCAATACTTCAGCCACCTGATGGGAAGAAGTGACTCATCATTGGAAAAGATCCTGATGCTGGGAAGGATTGAAGGCAGGAGGAGAAAGGAACGACAGAGGATGAGATGGTTGGATGGCATCACCAACTCAATGGACATGAGCTTGAGCAAATTCCGGGAGATGGTGAGGGACAGAGAAGCCTGGCCAGGCCGCAGTCCATGGGGCTGCAAAGAGTCAGACAGGATTGAGCGACTTAACAATCAATTATAAACAAAATCTGGCCACTATCTAACTATAAAGTATCTAGACGATAGTTTTGGTTTAAAAGAGAAAGAGAAGGGGGGGAGGGTGCTGGAAAAGAAAGATCCCCTATGATTTTACTTGAGTAGCACAGGCTTCAGCAGGAGCGCAAGCCTCATACCTCCCTGTTCGCGCCACTCCGCACGCCGACCGGTCTCGCTACCGGAACTACATTTCCCAGTAGCTCTTGCGGCGAGGCTGGCAGAGCGGACTACAGTTCCCAGAGGCCCTGAAGGCGGGAGAGGAGGAGGGCGTTGTGTAAGGGAGGCTGGGCGCCGCTACCCTAGCGGGCGGCCTCTGCCGGGCGCGGCTAGCGGTCTTTTCTGCTGTGGTGGCAGCGACGACTGCGGGAGACGGGAGACGCAGGGTCGGAAATGCGTGGTGGGCTGGGTCCGGCCTTGTGCAGAGTTCGGTAGGTGCTGTCCGGGACCTGGGACTTGGGGACTCTAGGGTCCTGAGGAGCCTGGGCTCCGGGGGACTGGGGAACCGGGGGCACGGCGCGGGTTCCGAGGCCCGTTGGCCCCGTGGGCAGGCTTCCTTCCTCTGGAGAAGGGGCCGTCAGGGGCCTGCGGTCCCCAGCACCAGCGCTGTTCTCCGGCGGGTCGCGGCGGCTGGGGCTCCGGGCGGTCTCCTCGAGAGCTCTGCCTTTTCATTCCCTTTGGAAAAATCGCCTCCTGCGAGCCGTGGTTGTCTGGATAACCGTGTTTTGGCTAATTTTATAGATAATAGAATGTGTCCCTTCCAGCTGGGCCTGAGGCGTCCGAGTCAGCCGTGGAGGAAAACGAAGATGACATCCAGTTTGTGAGTGTAAGTAGCAGCGGTGTTTGGGTTTTCCCGAGTCAGAGATTGTGAGGGACAAGCGGCGATGTGATTTCCCCTCGCCTGTTCACTCATCGTCCAGCAAACGTGTGGACGTCTCATACTGACTGGACATTGTGGAGCAGGGTACAGGAGTGGGTATCAGACTGGACACCGTGGAGCAGGACACAGGAGCGGGTATCAGAGTGGACACCGTGGAGCAGGGCACAGGAGTGGGTATCAGAGTGGACACCGTGGAGCAGGACACAGGAGTGGGTATCAAACTGGACAACGTGGAGCAGGGCACAGGAGTGGGTATCAGAGTGTACACCGTGAAGCAGGGCACAGGAGTGAAAGGTTGTTGTTGAATCACGCAAAGACGCTGGGATTCTTGGCCCCTAGAGGAGAAGAATTCAATCCAGGGCCAGAAACGAGGCTTGATCGCTCAGAGCTTTTGTGTAATAAAGTTTTATTAAAGTATAAAGGAGATAGAGAAATCTTCTGACATAGGCATCAAAAGAGGGCAGAAAGATTACCCCCCCTGCTAGTCTTCAGCTGGATGTTATATAGTCACTTTTGTATGTATGTGAAGTCGCTCAGTTGTGTCTGACTCTTTGCGACCCCGTGGACTGTAGCCTACCAGTCTCCTCTGTCCATGGGATTCTCCAGGCAAGAATACTGGAGTGGGTTGCCATTTCCTTCTCCAGGGGATCTTCCGGACCCAGGGATTGAACCATGGTCTCCAGAATTGCAGGCAGACTGCTTTAACCTCTGAGCCACCAGGGCAGCTAGTAGTCACTAGCAGTCTGTTAATAAAAGAAAGAAATGTCTTAAAACTCAGAATGGCACCAGGCCCCTCACCCTCAAGATGCATTTTGGGATAATCTTGGTACCAAACGGTTCATCCTGGGCCATAAAATGATTAACTTGGATCTTGAAGAAGGGCAGATCACCATACAAATAGTTTCATTTACATAGATTAGGGGAACAATATCTGAGTTTAACAAACTGGTTTTTCAAGTAAGTTCTGAGCCAAGAGGCGGAACCGACTTGAAGACAGAGTTTGGGGTAAATGCATAGTACATTAGCATAGCTTAAGACAAATATTTCCATAAGAAAAAGGCATTGGTTATCTCTAGGTTTGAAAATTGTTAACTTCAGGTGAAACCAGGTGTCATTATGGCAACACAGTATTTGAAGAGAAACCTTTTAAATTTGTATAGAGAAGGAAAAAATATCCCTAGTTTGTTTCCTCCTGCCCCTTAAGAGAGATAAAAATGTTTGACACTTGCAGGCTATTTCCTCCGTTTGGAGACCCCTGGCCTTCCTGCCTGTTACCCTCTCAGGAGTAGATATCAGAGTGGACACCGTGGAGCAGGGCACAGGAGTGGGTATCAGACTGGACACTGTGGAGCAGGGCACAGGAGTAGAGCGTTTGCCCAGAGAGAGGTCTCAGCCGCCCCCTTAGCCATCCCAGAGACTGTGGCCTGCGGGCCTGTTGGAGCCTGGATAACGCCTCCTCCTCTCCTTTGCACATGGAGCCGCTGGTGTGCACAGGGTTCTGGTCTCCTAAGACTGTGTTTGAATTGAGACCAGAGTAACTTCTGCAAGATGGCCCCCAGGTTAGGGAGAAGGGGGCGGCTAGTGATGGGGAAGGAGGCGGGCTGCAGGAGGTCAGCATCAGAGCCTGTGTGTCTCTGTAGGGTGGGGGCAGGTGCCCTGAAGACCTCACTCAGCTACATCACAGTCCCGCAGGCCAGGTTCACAGTGAGGGGCCTGCATCACAGGAGCATCCTGTATCTTTCTGTGTTTATTCCCTTCTGACAGAGTTTTCAAGCATGAGGGAGTGGAAGTGTGCAGAATCCTGCTCCCCGCTGCAGACCTATGGAATATGGAATCAGGATTTGATGGTGGGGCTTGGGAACCTTAATGTTGGTGCAGGGGTATGCTGCTGCTACTGCTAAGTCGCTTCAGTCGTGTCCGACTCTGTGTGACCCCACAGACGGCCTCCTACTGGGCCCCTCTGTCCCTGGGATTCTCCAGGTAAGAACACTGGAGTGGGTTGCCATTTCCTTCTCCAATGCATGAAAGTGAAAAGTGAAAGTGAAGTCGCTCAGTCGTGTCCGACTCTTAGCAACCCCATGGACTGCAGCCCACCAGCCTCCTCCGTCCATGAGATTTTCCAGGCAAGAGTACTGGAGTGGGGTGCCAATAGGAAGCTCTGAACACAGTAAAACATTGGTTTCAATAACCGAATGGGGTATTGTGATATATTTCAGGATAATTTCCATCCCAAACTGTTAAGTTTTACAAAGTCTCTGCTTAAAGTAGTATCTTAATTAGCTAGAGAATGTGTCTACTGTGAACTACTCTTTTTGAATATTATAGTTAGTTGAGGTTTGCTATTAAAAGTATAGTCTTTCTTTAACTGGGTTCCTGTTAACCGAGAAACACACAATGTTTGTGTGTTTCTTAGTTGCTGTAGGCTTAGGGCACTCATGTAAATGACTTGGTTTTAAATCAAACAAAATTCCCTCCCTAAGGATTGTGGTAACTTTGTTTTTGTTGTTTTCTTAGGGTTATATAGAAATTCTTTACCAGATCATTTCTTTGACGTTCTTCCCCAAAATTGTTCATATGATACTCTCTTCTTGACACTTGGAACTTTGAGGTACCAAGAACTGTATGCTGACTTCACCTCCCCATGTGGTGAGGAATAAATGATGTAGCTATGGAAACTGAAGAGCCATGATGTCTGTTTTCGTACTGAAAAACATTAGGAAAGAGGACTGCAGGGGTCATTAGGAAAAATAGTTTAGATTCTGACTATGGTGTAAAGACAATGAATAGGACACGATAACTTTGATGGTGTTTTGTGCACCTCTAGATATGTGTAATGTAAGTGTTTATGATATGTGTTTTACTTTGAGAAATACAGTAAAATTCTATAAAATTAATTTGGAAAAATAGGTACAATTTTAGTGTCATACTCTGAGGTTTAAATGCATAATTATGTTGTAAATTCTGACAGTTAATATATCCACTTGTGTTCAGCTGAGGTTTAGAACTCAATTTAAATTTACTTTAAATATAGAGAATTTTTTGTATCTTTGCGTCCAGAGGAGTGTATAGCCAACCTGATAGAACCTCTTATAAATAGAAATAGCTTTGTTTACATATAGAGGATTAAAAATTTGACAGCTCCATAAGAAGGGAATTATATGCTCTGAGTGGAATTACAATATGAGAAGAATCTAGTAAAAATATTCCTGTTGCATTTAAATGGTGGCACAGAAAAATTAGAATTCAATTCTATTTTAAGCTACATTCAGATCAGAATTTACTTTCCTCTCACCCTATCCTATGCTGGGTTCCATCAGGATGTGTTTATTACTATATTTTTTATAGTACCATCTAGCAATGATGAAATGCTACTGGGTACAACTCTCTGCTTGAGTGTTGTCAGATACAAAAAATTTTTGTGTTCTTTTTATATCTTTTATCGAGAAGAATGTTACTCCTTGATGTATTCTGGTTTAGGTTTCTTAGTTTTTTCATATAAATCTAATTTTCCAGCCATCAGTTTGCGTTATGGCAAAGCATCGTCTCTGTATATTGCCATATATATAAATGCCAAACTAAACACAATATTGTTTATTGATGCTTTTGAACTGTGGTGTTGGAGAAGACTCTTGAGAGTCCCTTGGACTGCAAGGAGATCCAACCAGTCCATCCTAAAGGAAATCAGTCCTGAATATTCATTGGAAGGACTGATGCTGAAGCTGAAACTCCCATACTTTGTTAACCTGATGTGAAAATCTGACTCCTTGGAAAAGATCCTGATGCTGGGAAAGATTGAAGGCAGGAGAAGGGGACAACAGAGGATGAGATGGTTGGATGGCATCACTGACTCGATGGACATGAGTTTGACCAAGCTCTGGGAGCTGGTGATGGACAGGGAAGCCTGGCGTGCTGCAGTCCATGGCGTCTCAAAGAGTCGGACACGACTGAGTGACTGAACTGAACTGAAACACAATATGCTGAAAGGAAAGAATGATGAAAATTGGGGAGTACAGAGAGCACCGGTATCTTTGGCGTAATTTTTCTGAAGTCCAGTGCACTACAGAAGAGGCCACCAGCTGGCTCACTGTTCTCCTTGCCCTCACTCTACGTTAGTACTACATTACTGTCTGTCTGGATTGGTTATCTTGTTAACTAATCATCCCCCATTTCATACTCTGCTAATCTTCCTGAAACGCATCTCTAATGTGGTTCCCATCTCAACACTACTAATTTGATTCCTTTGCCTGTAGAATAAAATCTAGGTTTTGACTGGGGTATTTAAGGCCTTATTGATGTTGAAGGTAGTATGTGTGTAAGGAAAGGATTGAGGAAATTTGATATTTGATTTCATAAGGATAAAGAGGATGAAGCCGAACTATCAAAGAACTCCATGATTTTGAGCTTAGAGATCTAAAAGATTATTGATAACCATCCCAGTTGTAAAATACTGTACCATGATATCTGTATTTTTAACATTATCCTTGGACTGTTTCCCTATTTCCAAGGAGTACATGGCTTTTTCCCCTCTATGTATATTTAGGCTCTTTTCAGGTTTTGTCATTTTGCATATTGGTCTTCTCTGAATCTTTACCTCTGCTGCTTCTGTTTCTGATTATTTTGTGCTACCTGTGAGGCCTCCTCTTCATAGGAATTCTTGTTAATTCCAACCAAAAAACACCAGTGATTGTAAATGTACATGTGGTTTCAATGATTGTTCATGACTTGTAAGTTTGCTGACTTCCTTTTTAGGAGAGACCATCAATACCTGTTCTTGAATACATTGATCTGATCTGTAGTGATGATAAAGAGCCTAGAACCTATTGTAGTGGTGTAAGTATGTTTGTGTTTCTTCAATTCTGTCATTAAGTACAGTATGTTCTGGACATGGCTTGAACTGGCTTGCAAGAATCGATTGTTAAATTTGAGCTGATTGTTAAACATATTAATATTATTTAATATTTAATACATTTATTAATGTATTAAATGTATAAAATGTATTAATGTATTAAATGTATAAATGTATTAATATTTAATACATTTAATATTATCTATATTAAAACTTCAAGTATAACTCAGCCATAAAAAAGAATGAAGTAATGCCATTTGCATCAACATGGATAGACCTAGAGATTATCATACAAAATGAAATAAGTCAGAAAGACAAGCACAAGACAAGTATGATATTACTTACATATGGAATCTAAAATACGATACAAATGAACTTATTTACAAGACAGAGAAGACTTACAGAGATAGAAAACAAACTTACAGTTATGAAAGGGAAAGAGGAGAGAGGGATGAATTAGGAGTTTGGAATTAGCAGATACAAACTTCTATATATAAAGATAAACAACAAGGTCCTATTGTGTGTTGTAATAACCTATAATGGAAAAGAATATATATAACTGAATCACTGCTGTAAGCCAGAAGCTAACACAACATTGTAAATCAACTGTACTTCAATTAAAAAGTTCAGGTGTATACAAATTTGAAGGTAAATAGGTTATCATTACATTTAAGGTAATAGATACATTTAAGGTAATAGATACGCAAATCTCTCCATAACCTAATGTCTACACACTTGAGGTTATTCAAGTCTGTTGTACTGTGTGGTAGAAACACTGTATAATGGTGTGCTCCTGAAGGGTGATGGGAGTATTTACAGCGAGGTAGTTGACAGACTGCAAAGCAGGGGTTGGTTTATTATTTGTTGATTGTCTAAACTGAAGAAAGTGATAGGTGAAATCTTAATATGGATTAAGCTTAAAAATGTGATATGTCTCTAACTACTAGATGCTATTCTGTATGAAAAATTGAGGATATCTTGCAGTATTTGAAAACTCTTCATTGATTCAAAAAAAGTGTTGGTGTATCATTTATGAATGAGTGGAGTTCTGATATGTATTTTTTTAACTTTCTTAATCATGTACATGAAAATATCAACCATTCTTCACACTAGAACTGTCTTTACTTGAAAATAATATGAGCCACTTTTATGTTGAATTGGGTGATAATCAAAAATTAAGTCAGATTTTGTGACATTATTTTTGGCAATAGAATTTTAAAAAATGATTGTGGATTTTTTAAGAAATTACAAGTCATTGAAGTTATAGACACAAACTGAAAATCAAGGTAAGTATTCTAGATTAAATTTTATTTCTAAAATTAAGAAATCATTAACAGAACTTTCTGCATTAACCCTAAAAGTGTTATCATAAATTTTACTTATATTTTTAAAATTATTTTTCAGATTTTGTTCCTAGGATGACAAAATGACAGGGTGATTTTTGCATTTTTTAAATGCGAAGAAGGTGAAAACAGATACGAAAGTAGCGATAGTAATAAGAACTATTGTGGGTTGTCTAAGTCAAAGGAAGTGAATTTCAAATATGCTGAACAACCAATCATTGAAGAAAAGCCATCATCTTCATCAAAGAAAAAAATGGATAATCTTGTGCTTGCAGATTGTTGGAATGAAAAACAAGTGGTTATGTTTACAGAACAGTACAAATGGCTTGAAATAAAAGAAGGTAAATTAGGATGTAAGGATTACTCAACAGTTCAGCATTTGGGATTAAAAGCAGAAGATCATGTTCACATGTCCAAGGAGTGGATTGCATATTTGGTAACCCCTAATGGCAACAATAAAACTACTAGACAGGCTTCTCTGTGAAAAAAAATTAAGGAGCATGATGTTTCTAAAGCCCATGGTAAAATTCAGGATTGTTAAAGGAATCAATTAATGACTCAGTTTCTAATTTAGTGCATAAATAATGTAATAAAAGTATTGATGCTACTGTAAAAGTTTTCAAGACAGTTTATAGTTTAGTAAAACATAATAGACGTTAGTCTGATATTGCAGAGGCAATAGAATTACAAGAAGAAATGGGGTGAGAATAGCAGTGCATGCCGCAAAAGAAATGAAGGTGACAATATTTAAGGATATTATAGAAGAGAAGGCCAAAATCTGTGTTATAGTTGATGAGTTATCCGCAGTTTGAAAGAAGAGGACCCTCGTGATTTATGTCCAGTACACAGTATAGTCAGCTCCTGTACCAGTTATGTTGTTTGTTACTTTAAAGGAACTGGTGTCAGCCACAGTAGAATGTATCTTCAGTACGTTATTGAGTACTTTAAATGATTGTGGCTTCACTAATGAGTATTTGAAAGCAAATTTAATTGCATTTTATCCTGATGGTGCTAATACAATGCTGGGTAGAAAGTCTGGAGCAGCCACGAAGTCGTTAGAAAATTTTCCTGAAATTATTATTTGGAACTGTTTAAACCATCAATTGCATTTGTCACTTGATGATTCAATATCTGAAATAAAACAAGTGAATCATTTAAAAATATTTCTTGATAAAAGTTGTTCCAATTATCATCCACCTAATAAAAATCAAAACAAGCTTTTAGGGAATGTACCTAAAGATCTTGAAGTTGAAATTGTTAAAATTGGCCAGGTAAAGGGACCAAAGTAAGCAGCTTGTGGTCTACAACCTGCTACTGCTGTGTGGAATGCATATCCTGTATATATTTGCATTTTTGTCATTTGCATTCTGGTTTGGCAAAGAGGTTACCTAACATTCCAATATCTTGTAAACCCTTGCTTTAATGATTGACATTCTTGAAGAATTTTGACTACTTTCAACTGCACTACAGTCAAGCTCAACTAACATTCAGAAAGCACAAAAATTTATCAAATGCACAATAAAAACCTTGGAAAATTTAAAAATTGGTACTGGAAAGCATGAATCTCAAATCGAAGGTTTGATTAAATCAGATTTAAAGATATTCCATTTAATAGAAATAATAAATTTAATGCCCTTCCTAGGAACATGTTACTAGAAAATATAATTCAACACATGAACTTATGTCTTTTATCAAATAGGAAGTATGATGAAAGTATTAAGTATTTTGATTTGCTAGAACCTTCTACATGGCCTTATGAAGAAATAACTTCACCATGGATAACTGGTGAAAAAAAATTATTTGTGTGAAATTTTAAAATTTGAAATTGATTTGAATGATTTTGGGGAATTTGTAAATAATAATATAAAGTCAAACAGTGTTTCAGTTCCTGAAACCATACAAAAAGCTGATGGCACCATTGTAGTCAGTAGTGCTGAAGCTGAAAGAGGTCTCAATTTAGTGAGCATAATTTGTACAAGGGTGAGAAACAGTTTAACTATAGGTCATATATCCGATTTAATGACAATAAATTTGTTGGAAAAAGAATTAGCTGTTTGGGATGCAACTGCCTTTGTAAAATCCTGGTCAAACTGCAACCGCAGGTTAGCTATAGATACAAGAGTTCAGCAAAAGTCAACAAGAGCCTATGAGAATCAGCTGGCTCTCTGGAACTTAAAATAAAGGGTATTGTGTTGGAATTCCCTTGTGGTCCAGTGGTTAGGACTCGGTGCTTTCACTGCTGTGGCCTTGGTTCAGTGTCTGGAAGGGAAACTAAGATCCTGCAAACTGGCCAGAAATAGGATTGTGTATGATTTATTATTTGTAAGTTATGTGTTCTGCACACTTTATATATACAAAACTTTTTATTTTGAAAGTCAGTTGTTAAACTTTTATCCGTATATTGCTGTTTAAAGGTATTCTCCAAAGAGATAAAGTTGATTGTTTTTGGAGTAGTGGGTTTTTAGAGATTGGCCCATGTCTGCTAGAGTAGGCCGAAAATGTATTTCATGGACTCTCTAAGAACATCCATTGATTCCACTTTTGCTTTGTTTTATGTTTAGTAAGGATATAAAAGAGTAAAATAACCCAGATTACTTCTAAGCCCTGAAAGTTATAGCAAATAAAAGAGAAATAGAATAAAAACTACAATCCTTGTGGCTTTTGTCTTTTTCATTTCCCTGTGTTATCAAATATGGTAACCACTAGCAACATATGCCTATTACCATTTGAAATGAATAGGACTAAGGAAGCAAATATTTAATTTTAATTAAATATAAGAAGGAAAATAGTGTAAAATATTTTATTGAACTCACTTGTTTTTTAAAAAATATATTTTAAATTTGTTGTCTTGCTTAAGGGGTGATTGTAGAGTGTGCTGAGTCTGGTATTACATACAAACAATCACTGGTTAGTATCAGTGTATGTATCAGTGTAAATTATTTTTTCCTTTGAATCAATGTAACATAGTGTGTTTATCTGAATATTTTAGGTTGACGAAAGGAATTACAGTGATTACTTTTGTAAATCAGAATTGGTGATTAAAATAAGGTGCTAAATTATTTTTCTATTTTAGACATGAATATGAACAATTTTTAGTTTAAAATGAAGACTTACTGAAAAAGAACAAGTAGAGCTGAAGAAGCTAGTACTGCAGCTAGGACAGTAAACAGAAAGACTGGAGGAAGGTATGTGGCATCGTCACAGTGAATGATGATTGCAGTTTGTTATGGCAGAGAAAAACAAGCTGTAATTTAACAAAAAATAAGACAGTAAGGTCGACAGTATTGAGACAGTCCCAGAAAATGCATAATGAATGAATGAATGAAGTTACCTTTCAAAGGTCAAAAAAGAATTGAAATTTAGGCACCTGAAATCTCAGTGAAATTTCTAACAATTTTTTTAAAGGATTGAGTATATTAAATTTGGCCAGATATGAAACAGCTTGAATTCTTGCATGAAAAAGAACTAGCTTTACATAGATAGATAGTAATATTATTTCAGTTATAGAAATTGTTAGAAATTTATGAGTTAAAGCCTAAAAATATCTTTTGAAAAAAGTACAGTCTTTAGTTGTCACCAAACGTTGCTTATGGAATACAGAAATTTATTATAACAGTATTAAGGATTAATTGATTCAAAAGCTGAAAAATTACAAGGACCTTTCTTTAGCTTTAGATGAGTTATGTAACAGAAGAGTTGCTGTCCAATGAACACTTGGAATACCTTTTGTCTCATCAGGCTTAAAAGCTTATGAAATAACTTCAGTTCATGGCCTAAGAAATCAAATGTTGTATAGCTATATTTTAATTAATTATCAAAAGTTTCAGCTAGATGAGAAAAAAAATTTTTTGCCACAATAACTGGTGTTCCAGCTAGGTTAGGTCAATGTCAGATTTCACTGGGATTTTTAAATGAGTGTAGTGTTTCCCTTATTTCTTTGTTCCACTGTTTGGTACAGTTTGAAAGTATTTGGGCTCAGTTTTCTGAAATGGTTTCTCTGAGAGATGTCATGAGTACAGTTGTTAGGTGTTAAGTGCTATGAATCAATGTCACCTTATAGGAGGATTGCTGAACAAATTAAAACACAGTAAATTTAGTGATCTCTGCCAGTTGGTTGAATTGTGAAAGAAACTTACTATACCATTAACACCAGTTCAAGATTTTCCTGCAACAACAGAAATGCTAGCCAAATATTTAATTAGTAATTAGAGAAAATGGCAGTTTTGTGCCCAGTATTACATAGCATATGAATGATCTAAATTTGAAACTCCAAATATGGGGAAAAGCCCATTTGTGCTACCTAGACAAGTACTAGAATTTATTTTTAAATAGAAACTTTAAAAATCATGTAACTTCACACATATTTCTAATATGAATCAGTATGGGTCAGATTTTACCTTTGACAGTTCTATAAATTTACTATAAAAACTACAAGAAAAAAAATTTTAATGTCATTTTTTGATCAATTTAGAGTTGCTGTGCAATTTACCCAGTAACACTGAATTCAGTATTAATGATACTGAATTGACATAAGATTTATTGAATTTACTTAATTTGGACAAATGTAGTTTGTAAACTGGTGTGCTTTTGCTCTGAAGGCAAATCAATTCTTTTAAAAAAGATGAACAGGAATTTTTCGGTGTGGATTTAAAAAATAAAAATATTTTCTTTAAGTCTCCTTGTGTCATTCTTACCCCTTCCAATCCGTCCTCCATAATAACTCAGGAATGGCCATTCTGAAATATACATTTATTCTTAAAACTTTTATTGGTCAAGAATATATTCAGATAACAGAAAACCTAACTTAAATCACTTGAATGGACTTATTTTGAATAACAGATCTGGAGAGGGCTGCAGGCTTTGCTTGAGTAGCTCGATGGTGTCATTACTGTGTTATCTGGGATGTTTTTGGCCTTTCTTTTAGGGTTACAGGATGGCTGGCACAGTTTTGTACATGCTGGATTTAAAGCAAGAAGGCCAGGCTGGAACAAACCCTGGATATCAGAAAATTAAGAGCTTTGCCAGAAGCCTTTTCAAGTGGGTTTGCATTTCACTGGCCAGGAGTGTATGAATGTGGCCATCCTTCATTGGAGTTGAGGCTTAGAATGTGAGCTTTGACATTTCCTAGGTTCAGTAAGAAAGGTAGGCAAGGGGGGGAGGAATGTCATTTACCATTTTTCTCCCCTGCTGAAAATCCTTTATTTCCTACTGTCTTCAATCTTTCTGCTTCCCTTATAAGAGTTCAATTTTTTTGTATCCGCCCCCCCACCCCCAACTAGGTAGTGAGTTTCTGGGAAGGAGTTGGACATTGGTTATTAGTAATGTCTATCACATAATAATAGAATCTCAGTAAATGTTTGCTTAGTTTTGGGTGTTTCCTATATGTCAGTTCATTTTTATGAGTTTACATCTCTAAATATTCCTATTTCCCAGTGAACTTTTAAGGGAAAAAAGATTCTCTTCAGTTTTAAATTTCAGATATATAGTTTTTATGCCTTAATTGACCTTTCATGTTTACTTTGAAGAGAAATTGAGGTCATCTTAAAAATTAGTTGGAAATATTTCCTGTTTGTTTAATGTTGTAGAGATGTTCATGGTTTAAAATTTTCAAAAAGATTTTTATACGTACCATTTTTAATAGCAACTGATAATGTGGAAAACAAACAAAAACATCTTAGAACCATGGAGTTTTTGCCTCATAAATCCCAAGCTTGGAACTGAAGAAGCCAGTAACCTGGAAATGCCAGTGGATGCAGACAGAAAAACCCTGCAGAAAGCCTGCCCTCTCTAGTCAAAGGATCAGGGAAGGGCAAGCTAGCAAGACAGAAACTATTTTTTTTATACAGTAACCTCTCTGCTTCTGCCCACTACCACAGAAAACATGGTAGCTTTATCCAAATCACCAAAGGCCACGTGGGGAGCCTGGACTTCATCTCTGCCAGTTTATAAGAAAGTACCACTGACCTGAACCCCACCCCACTGCATTGATATCAGAGAAGGCCCAATGGAGAGTCATGACTTTTACCTTTGCTCAGCATGAAGCCTCTTCCTCAATTTCAGGTATTAACAGAAGATAACTAGGAAGCCTGGACTACTTCACTACCTGGGAGTAACTAGGCAACAAACAACATCCCCCTTTCTGCTCCTAAATTAGTATCTCTGGAAAGTTTAAGATCTAAGGTCTTATAATAACCAGTTATGTCTGTTTCAATTATAAAGTGGCATGTCATTCCTAGAACCCAGACTATCTCGAGTGCAAAAAAGACAGTAGATACCAACTGAGTTGCCATAGATGCTAGAATTATACAGATTATAAGCAGTTGTCATTAAATGCTTCAATGGGCAGTTAAGAACATGCTTTTGAATTTGAAACAAAAACATAGAATGTATCTGCACAAAAAGAGTAAGTCTCAGAAATGGATGATGTAAAGAAGAACCCACCTCATGCGAAGAGTCGACTCATTGGAAAAGACCCTGATGCTGGGAGGGATTGGGGGCTGGAGGAGAAGGGGACGACAGAGGATGAGATGGCTGGATGGCGTCACCGACTCGATGCACATGAGTTTGGGTGAATTCCGGGAGTTGGTGATGGACAGGGAGGCCTGGCATGCTGCGATTCATGGGGTTGCAAAGAGTTGGACACAACTGAGCGACTGAACTGAACTGAAAGAAGAACCAAATGAAAATTTTAGTGATGAAAAGTATAATAACCAAAATAAAAACCCTGGATTGATTCAGGAGAAGAATGGATGGAACAGAGGAAGGAATCCATGAATCTAAAAGTAAAACAATACAAGCTACACAAACTGAACAATAGAGAGGAAACAGACCTGGGGAAAAAACAGTCCAGCTACCGGGACCTCTGGGGCTGTAACAGAGTTTGGTATCCATGTCACCAGGGAACCAGAAGGAAAGGAGGAGGGCAAGGCTGGAAAAGTATTTGAAGATACATTTTCTGAAAACTTACCCCAATGAGCAAAGACAAACCTCAATTCAAGAAGCCAAGTGAATATAAAGAAGATAAATCCAAAGAGATCCATACCAACTATATAGAGTCTGACTTTGGAAAACTAAAGATAAATCTTGAAAGCTTTGAGGAAAGGCACCTTACATATGCTACTGTTAAGTCAGTTCAGTCGTGTCCGACCCTGTGCTACCCATAGACAGCAGCCCACCAGGCTCCCCCGTCCCTGGGATTCTCAAGGCAAGAACACTGGAGTGGATTGCCATTTCCTTCTCCAACCTTACATATAGAGGAAGATAATTTGAATAACAGAAGAGACCAGAAGGAAGTGGCACAGTTTTCAAATACTGAAAGAACTGTCAACATAGACTATACTATATGGTGAAAATATCCTTCATGAATGAAGGAGGAACCAAAACATTTTCAAATGAAGGAAAACTAGAAATTTGTCATCTACAGGCCAATGCTAAAATGAATGTTTAAAGGAAGTTCTGTTAACCATTAAAGGAGAATCTTGGAACATCTGAAAGAAAATACAGTAAGTGAAAAATAAGAGTAAGCAGAAAGCAATATTGTGCTACTTAAATGTGGACTTAAATTTGTTGTGAATATATGTTGCAACCACTGGAAAAACCACTAAAATTTTAAAAATATATATAATTGATATGCTAAGAGAGAAGATAAAATAGGATCATATAAAATGCTCAAGTAAAACCAGAGAAGGCAGGTAAAGAGTGGAAAACAAAAGAAGGAAAAAAGAACAAGGTAACAGATGTAGTATATGTTAATCCGTCTATACCAATAGTCATCTTATTTATTTATTTAAGTTTTTATTTGTTTGATCATGTCACATAGCTTTTGGGATCCTAGTTCTTCAACTAGGGATCAAATCTTGGTTCCCTGCTGTGGAAGTGTAGAGTCCTAACCACTGTACCACCAGAGAATTGCCCTGGTAGTCACTTTTTAAATGTGAATGGTCAAAATATGGTAATTAAAAGAGATTATCGAGTAGATTAAAAAAGTAAGATCTAACTATGTGTTGTCTACAGAAATATTTAGGTGTAAATCTAACAAAATATGTGTAAAGTCTATATGAGGAAAACTTAAAATTCTGAAGAAGGGAATCAAGATATAAGTAAATGGAGAGATATTCCAGGTTCGTGGATAGCAATACTCAATATTGTTAAGATATCAATAGCAATTGCTATTCAGATGTGCAGCACAACTCCAGTTCACCTTCTTTTCCGTACAGCCTATCTCCTCATACTCCTTAGGGCTCTTGTAATCTTTGTCTCTGATAGTCTAGAACTGGATGAAAATGTGCCTGTTGTTTATCTTTTTAAATTTATTGTGCTGGGTACATGATGGACCCTTTCAATCTGGATACTTATATCCCTGAATTCTGGGAAAATTTATTACTTTTTATACAAATCCTATGTAATGTTCGTAGGATTTGTATAAAAAGTAATTTTCCCAGAATTCAGGGATGTAATGTTCTCCCACCCTTCCTTCATTTTATCTCTTTCTGCAGTTTTTTGTGTGTGTCTATGCTTACTCCTTGGAAGGAAAGTTATGACCAACCTAGATAGCATATTCAAAAGCAGAGACATTACTTTGCCAACAAAGGTTCATCTAGTCAAGGCTATGGTTTTTCCTGTGGTCATGTATGGATGTGAGAGTTGGACTGTGAAGAAGGCTGAGCACCGAAGAATTGATGCTTTTGAACTGTGGTATTGGAGAAGACTCTTGAGAGTCCCTGGGACTGCAAGGAGATCCACCCAGTCCATTCTGAAGGAGATCAGCCCTGGCATTTCTTTGGAAGGAATGATGCTAAAGCTGAAACTCCAGTACTTTGGCCACCTCATGTGAAGAGTTGACTCATTGGAAAAGACTCTGATGCGGGGAGGGATTGGGGGCAGGAGGAGAAGGGGACGACAGAGGATGAGATGGCTAGATAGCATCACTGATTCAATGGACATGAGTTTGGGTGGACTCCAGGAGTTGGTGATGGACAGGGAGGCCTGGCGTACTGCGATTCATGGGGTCGCAAAGAGTCAGACACCACTGAGCGACTGAACTGAACTGAACCAACCTTCTTTCTTTTTTCCATTTCTGGAACATTTCCTTGGCTATATAACTTCCAGACATCTATTGAATATTTAATTTCAACTGTCAAGATTCTAATTTTGGAGACCTGTTTTTTGTTCTCAATAAAATACAATGTTTATTTCTGGATGCCCTCTAGAATAAAATTTTTTTAATATTATTTTCTAGGTTGTATCTGTTTCAGTCAGTGTGTTAAGTCACTCAGTCATGTCCAACTCTTTGAGACCCCATGGGCTGTAGCTCACCAGGCTTCTGTGTCTATGGAATTCTACAGGCAAGAATACTGCAGTGGGTAGCCATTCCCTTCTTCAGGGCATCTTCCTGACCCAGGAATCAAACCTGGGTCTCCTGCATTGCAGGCAGATTCTTTGCCATCTGAGCTACCAGGGAAGCCCCATTTTCAGCCAAGATTCCCCCCCTCTTTTTTTTCTGCTATCTTAGATTTACCTTTCCTCTCAAGGGTCTTAGTATTTGATCCTTGGATGTTTTTAAATATCTAAATGTTGAGTCCCTTGGTAGAAAGCTATCTCTGTGGGGGATTATCCTCAATCTGAGTCTGACTCCTTTGATTGGTACTGACTTGTCCAGAGGATCTTGTGGTTCTCCCAGTGATAATACTTTGCACACATGACAGGGGAAAGGGACTGGAAATGACAGTGTTCCCCAACAAGACTTTCAGTGAATTCTCTTTAGCTCTTCCTCAGGGTGTCCTGGGCCCTGGATGTCTCCTTTTCACTTACTGCTGAGAATATCTTGTGAATAGAGATGTGGAGATGTGTAGGAGAAGGGATTTAGGGCCCCTTTATGCAGTCTTTCAACCTCTCTTTGTTACATGGAACCTTATCTCCATCATCTGTTTCAACCTGGTGTCAGTTCTGAGTCCCTCCTGGGTTTTCTGGGGCAAGCTGGTTTGCTTCCTCTATCCTGTGAAGTCAGTTACTGCTGTATTTCATTTCTCACAAAGGTTTTTCAAATGGCTCATGGAGATGATACCAGATAATACAGCATTAGTTTATATGGATCAAATGAAGTTACATGTGTAAGATGCATAACAGAGTACCTGGCATGGAGTAGTCATTCTATATTCCCAACATGATAATGACAAAAGAAAGTCTCCTCTGTTGCTGTCTTTATGGACTTATTTTTTAAATATTCATTTCAGAAAAAATGTGGGAGAGAAATGAAATTAATTTATGCCTTAATTCTGCCATTTTAATGTCCTAATTACTAGAGATTATAATACCTGATAATTATAACTAAAAAAAATTTTTTTAACAATGTTTTGACAATTTTCATAAGTTTTTTAGCCCAGATAAGTTTTATGATCAGTCTTGCCTAATCCCTCTTCCCTTTAAATACCTTTAAAATTTTCATTGGAATTGTCACGTTGTTTCATCACTGAGTTGTGTCCTACTCTTTGTGACCCCATGGACTGTAGCACACCAGGTTCCTCTCTACTCCACTATCTCCCAGAGTTTGTTCAAATTCATGTCTATTGAGTCAGCGATGCTATCTAGCCATTTTGTCCTCTGCTGCTTCCTTCTCCTTTGACTTCAGCCTTTCCTAGCATAAGGGTCTTTTCCAATGAGTCGGCACTTTGCATCTGGTGGCCAAAGTACTGGAGCTTCAGCATTAGTCCTTCCAATGAATATACAGGGTTGAATTCCTTTAGAATTGCCTGGTTTGACCTCCTTGCTGTCCAAGAGACTCTCAAGAGTCTTCTCCAGCACCACAATTTGAAAGCCATCAATTCTTCAGTGTTCTGCCTTTTTTATGATCCAGCTCTCACATTCATACATGACTACTAGAAAAACCATAGATTTGACTGTTCAGACCTTGGTTGGCAAAGTGATGTCTCTGCTTTTTAATATGCTGTCTAGGTTTGTCCTAGCTTTCCTTCCAAGGAGCAAGCATATTTTAATTTCAGGGCTGCAGTCACTGTCTGCAGAAATTTTGGAGCCCAAGAAAATAAAATCTGTCACTGCTTCCACTTTTGCCCCTTCTATATGCCATGAAGTGATGGGACCAGATGCCATGATCTTAGTTTTTAAATGTTGAGTTTCAAGCTAGCTTTTTCCCTTTCCTCTTTCACTCTTTATCAAGAGGCTCTTTAGTTCCTCTTCACTTTCTGCCATTAGAGTACTATCATTGGCCTATCGGAGTTTGTTGATATTTCTCCCAGCAGTCTTGATTCCAGCTTGTGATTCATCCGTCCTGGCATTTCCCATGATGTACTCTGCATAAAAGTTAAATAAACAGGGTGACAATACACAGCCTTGTCATACTCCTTTCTCGATTTTGAACCAGTTCATTGATCCATGTCCAGTTCTAACTATTGTTTCTTGACCAGCATACAAGTTTCTCAGGAGACAGGGAAGGTGGTCTGGTATTCGCATCTCTTTTAATAATTTTCTACAGTTTGTTGTTATCCACAGAGTCAGAGGCTTGATTGTAGTTAAGGAAGCAGAGTAGATGTTTTTTTTTCTGAAATTCTCTTGCTTTCTCTAAGATCCAAGGAATGTTGGCAATTTGATCTCTGTTTCCTCTGTCTCTTCAAAACCCAGCTTGTACATCTGAAAGTTCTTGTTTCACATACTGCTGAAGCCTAGCATGAAGGATTTTGAGCATTACCTTGCTAGCATGTGAAATAGGCACAATTGTACAATTGTTTGAACATTCTTTGATATTACCCTTCTTTGGGATTACAACGAAACTGACTTTTTCCAGTCCCATGGCCACTGTTGAACTTTATAAATTTGCTGACATATTGATCATCTTTAAGGGTTTGTATTAGCTCAGCTGGAATTCCATTGCTTTCACTAGGTTTGTTCACAGTAATGCTTCCTAAGGCCCACTTGACTTCACACTCCAGGATGTCTGGCTCTTGATGAGTCACCACACCATTGTGGTTATCTGGGTTGTTAAGACTTTTTTTGTACAGTTTTTCTGTATATTCTTGCAACCTCTTAGTATCTTCTACTTCCGTTAAGTCCTTGCTATTTCTGTCCTTTATCATATCCATCCTTGCATGAAATGTTACTTAGATAGCTCCAGTTTTCTTGAAGAGGTCTCTAGTCCTACCCATGCTATTGTTTTCCTCTATTTTCTTGCATTGTGCATTTAAGAAGGCCTTCTTATCTCTCCTTGCTCTTCTCTCGAACTCTGCATTCAGTTGGGTTTATCTTTCCCTTTCTCCCTTGCCTTTCACTTTTCTTCTTTCCTCAGCTATTTGTAAAACCTCCCGAGACAACCACTTTGCCTTCTTGCATTTCTTTTTCCGTGAGATGGTTTTGGTCACTGCCTCCTGTACAATGTTATGAACCTCTGTCCATCCTTCTTCAGGCACTCTGTCTACCAGATCTGATCCTTTTAGTCTGTTCATCACTTCTACTGTATGGTGGCTTAGATGGTAAAGAATTTGCCTGCAATGCAGGAGCCCTGGGTTCAATCCCTGGGTCAGGAAGAGCCCCTAGAGAAGGGAATGGCAATCCACTCCAATATTCTTGCCTGGAGAATTCCATGGACAGGGGAGCCTTGTGGACTACAGTCCATGGGGTCACAAAGAGTCGGACATGACTGAGCAACTAATGCAATACAACTGTATAATTATAAGGTATTTGGTTTAGGTCATAGCTGCATGGCCTGGTGATTTTCCTTACTTTATCCAATTGAAGCCTGAATTTTGCAGTAAGGAGTTCATGATCTGTGCCACAGTCAGCTCCAGGTCTTATTTTTATTGACTGTATAGAGCTTCTCCATCTTTGACTGCAAAGAACATAATCACTCTGATTTTAGTATTGACTATCTGGTGATGTCCATGTGTAAAGTCATCTCTTATGTTTTTGGAAAAGGGTGTTTGCTGTGACCAGTGTGTTCTCTTGACAAAACTCTGTTAACCTTTACCCTGCTTCATTTTGTACTCCAAGGCCAAACTTGCCTGTTACTCCAGAAATCTCTTGACTTCCTATTTTTGCATTCCAATACCCTATGATGGAAAGGACATAGTTTTTGGTGTTAGTTCTAGAAGGTGTTGTAGCTCTTCATAGACCTGGTCACACAAGCATTGTACGTGTGCTTTAAGCAATACACTTAAAACAAGCAGTGATACATGTCATGAATAGTTATATTCTGTGAAAACTTCACTAGAGAATTTTTTTTTTCATCCTGATCATTGGGGTAAAAAGTATGGTTATAAGAAAAACAACAACTTTCCATTTTTATAGAAAGACAAAATTTGGTAAGCAGTGCACTTGAATAGTTGGATGGTTCTTACAGGCCTGCCTCCCTGGTGGCTCAGTGGTAAAGAATCCTCCTGAAATGGGGGAGACCTAGGATAAGTCCCTGGGTCAGGAAAGTCCCCTGGAGAAGGGAGTGGCTACTCCACTCCAGTATTCCTGCAGGAAGAATTCCATGGACAGAGGAGCCTAGCAGGCTACAGTCCATGGGTTCACAAAGAGTCAGACACCACTGAGCGAATGTTTGAGTTTTCAGTTTCTTACAGGCCTGATCCAGATATTGATAGCTTATGGTGAATGGTATTGGATTTGTGATCTCCAAAGAAGAAGAATTTGGGATCAGGGGACCAGGCTTGATCACTCAAGAGCTTTTGTATAGGAGAGCTTTATTAAAGTATGAAAAAGGGATAGAGAAAGCTCACATAGACATCAGAAGGGGGACAGAGAGTGCCCTGCTTGCTAGTCTTTAGCAAGGAAATTATATACTTTTTAATTCATTATTACAATAAATCAAAAGAAAGTCTCAAGTTTGTTAAAATTTTACCAGACCCACTCCCACAATTTACATTTTAGGATAACAGGATTAGAACTTAACAGTAGAAAGATCCTACCAAACACACGTTTCTGACAAAATGTGGTCCACTGGAGAAGGGAATGGCAAGCCACTTCAGTACTGCCTTGAGAACCCTATGAACAACATGAAAAGGCAAAAAGATAGGACACTTAAAGATGAATTCCCCAGGTCAGTAGGTGCCCAATATGCTACAGGAGAAGAGTGGAGAAATAACTCCAGTAAGAATGAAGAGACGGAGCCAAAGCAAAAACAACACCCAGTTGTATATGTGACTGATGATGAAAGTAAAGTCCGATGCTGTAAAGAGCAATATTGCATAGGAACTTGGAATGTTACATCCGTGAATCAAGGCAAATTGGAAGAGGTCAAACAGGAAATGGCAAGAGTGAAAGTTGACATTTTAGGAATCAATGGGTAAATTTAACTCAGATGACCATTATACCAACTACTGTAGGCAAGAATCCCTTAGAAGAAATGGAGAAGCCACACAATAAAAGAGACCAAAATGCAGTACTTGGATGCAATCTCAAAACGACAGAATGATCTCTGTTCATTTCCAAGGCAAACCATTCAATATCGTAGTAATCCAAGTCTATGCCTCAACCAGTAATGCTGAAGAAGCTGAAGTTGAATGGTTCTATGTAGACCTACAAGGCCTTCTAGAACTAACACCCAAAAGAGATGTCCTCTTCATGATAAGGGACTGGAATGCAAAAGTAGGAAGTCAAGAAATACCTGGAGTAACAGGCAAATTTGGCCTTGGAGTACAAAACGAAACAAGGCAAAGGCTAACAGAGTTTTGCCAAGAGAACTTACTGGTCATAGCAAACACCCTCTTCCAACAACACAAGAGAAGACTCTACACATGGACATCACCAGATGGTCAATACTGAAATCAGATTGATTATATTCTTTGTAGCCAAAGACGGAGAAGCTCTATACAGTCAGCAAAAACAAGACTGGGAGCTGACTGTGGCTCAGATCATGAACTCTTTATTGCCAAATTCAGACTTAAACTGAAGAAAGTAGTGGAAACCACTAGACCATTCAGGTATGACCTATATCAAATCCCTTACAAGTACACAGTGGAAACAACAAATAGATTCCCCTGAATAGATTTGACAAATAGATCTGATAGACAGAGTGCCTGAAGAACTATGGATGGAGGTTCGTGACATTGTATAGGAGGCAGGGACCAAGACCATCCCCATGGAAAAGAAATGCAAAACAGCATAATGGTTGTCTGAGGTGGCCTTACAAATGACTGAGAAAAGAGAAGCGAAAGGCAAAGGAGAAAAGAAAAAACATACCCATTTGAATGTAGAGTTCCAAAGAATAGCAAGAGATATTAGCAATATCTAGCAATAGCAAGCAGAGATAAGAAAGCCTTCTTGAGTGATCAATGCAAAAAAAAACTAGAGGAAAATAGAATGGAAAAGACTAGAGATCTCTTCAAGACAATTAGAGATACCAAGGGAACATTTCATGCAAAGATGGGCACAATAAAGGACAGAAATGGTATGGACCTAACAGAAGTAGAAAATACTGAGAAGAGGTGGCAAGAATAAACAGAAGAATTATACAAAAAAAGAGCTTCACAACCCAGATAATCATGATGGTGTGATCACTCACCTAGAGCCAGACATCCTGGAATGTGAAGTCAAGTGGGCCTTAGAAAGCATCACTCCAAACAAAGCTAGTGGAGGTAATGGAATTCAGTTGAGCTATTTCACATCCTAAAAGATGATTTTGTTAAAGCACTCCACTCAATATGCCAGCAAATTTGCAAAACTCAGCAGTGGCCACAGGACTGGAAAAGGTCCGTTTTCGTTCCAGTCCCAAAGAAAGGCAATGCCAATAATGTTCAAACTAGTGCACAATTGAACTCATCTTACACCCTAGTAAAGTAATGCTCAAAATTCTCCAACCCAGGCTTCTTCAACATTATGTGAACCGTGAACTTCCAGATGTTCAAGCTGGATTTAGAAAAGGCATAGGAACCAGAGATCAAATTGCCAACATCCACTGGATGATCGAAAAAGCAAGAGAGTTCCAGAAAAACTGCTTCTGCTTTATTGACTATGCCAAAGCCTTTGTGTGGATCACAACAAACTGTGGAAAATTCTTAAAGAGATGGGAATACCAGACCACCTGACCTGCCTCCTGAGAAAGCTGTATGCAGGTCAGGAAGCAACAGTTAGAACTGGACATGGAACAACAGACTGGTTTCAAATCGGGAAAGGAGTATTTCAAGGCTGTATATTGTCACCCTGCTTAGTACATCATGGGAAATACTGGGCTGTATGAAACACAAGCTGGAATCAAGATTGCCGGGAGAAACATCAGTAACCTCAGATACAGAGATGACACCACCCTTATGGCAGAAAGCAAAGAAGAGCTAAAGAGCCTCTTGATGAAAGTGAAAGAGGAGAGTTAAAAAGTTGACTTAACATTCAGAAGACTAAGATCATGGCATCCTGTCCCATTACTTTATGGCAAATATATGGGGAAACAGTGGAAAGTAACAGACTTTATTTTCTTGGGCTCCAAAATCACTGCCGATGGTGACTGCAGCCATGAAATTAAAAGACATTTGCCCCTTGGAAGAAAAACTATGACCAACCTAGACAGCTTATTAAAAAGCAGAAATATTACTTTACCAACAAAGGTCCATCTAGTCAAAGCTATGATTTTTCCAGTAGTCATGTATGGATGTGAGAGTTGGAGTATAAAGAAAGCTTAGTGCCAAAGAATTGATGCTTTTGAACTATGGTGTTGGAGAAGACTCTTGAGAGTCCCTTGTATTGCAAGGAGATCCAACCAGTCCATCGTAAAGGAAATCAGTCCTGAATATTTATTGGAAGGACTGATGCTGAAGCTGAAACTCCAATATTTTGGCCACCTGATGCAAGGAACTGACTCATTTGAGAAGACCCTGATGCTGGCAAAGATTGAAGGCGGGAGCAGAAGGGGACAACAGAGGGTGAGATGGTTGGATGGCATCATGGACTCAGTGGACATGAGTTTGTGTAATCTCCAGGAGTTGGTGATGGACAGGGAGGCCTGGTGTGCTGCAGTCCATGGGATTGCAGAGTCACACAGGACTGATTGACTGGACTGAACTGAACTGAACCAGACCTACTCCCATAATATACATTCTGTGATAACCAGGATTAGTCAGAAGGTTTTCAGGAAGGAGAAACTGCTCAGGCAGGATACATTGTTTCTATATAATCCCTAGTACAGAGTTTAAACTGAGTTGTTTGTTGTGTAGACATCAGTTCCAAGTGTAAAGAAAATAAACTGTTTCATGTGGCTAAGACTAAGGAATGTAGAGAGAAAAAGCAAAAACAAGACATTTGTCCTTTCGTCCTCCTTGAGAATTCCAGACCCCTGTCTTCTCCTTGAGAATCCCAAATCCCTCTCTCCTTGGGGACCCCTGGACTTCTTATCGACCCACCTAGGAGTTGACTCTCTCAGTATTTCACACCTGTATTCCATTGTCGTCTAGACAGTCCAGTGCAGAGGCCCTTCTTGAATGGGAATTGTGAATTCAAGAGTCAGTTCCCTTCAGCTTTGTTGCACATGTGCTAGTTAAGAGTACTTGATATGGGTTCTTTTATCTAGTTTGGAGAGCATCCTTTAAATGTTGTCTTTATCAGTGTGTATAATCTCTTAGTTGTAGTTCCCAGGGCATCTGATCTTTATTCAAATATAGATTATTATGATCACATTTAGAAAAGCTTAGAATATTATTCTGCTAATTCAATTAAGCTTTATAATAATGTAACAGAGCACCAAGGAACCATCTTGGACATGGATAATAAATGCTAAGCCTCACTAAATAGAAACCTTTAATATCCATGAAGGTATACTACTGAGACATAATTTTCCTCTCTAGATCATTCTCCTTTCTACTGAAGTGAAGCCACTCAATTGTGTCCCACTTTTTGTGACCCTGTGGACTGTAGCCTGCCAGGCTTCTCTGTCCATGGGATCTTCCAGGCAAGAATACTGAAGTGGGTTGCCATTTCCTTCTCCTTTCTGTTAAATCCAGCCAAATTAATGCTTATTTGTTCAAAATAAGTCTGGTTCAACAAACATGGCCTGATTATTCATGTAATTGCTCATATGGGGTCTTCTAAGTTGGCTGCTGCACTGGAGCCTTTCATTAGGATCTTCAGAGTAAACTTCTAAAAGGCTCTCAAGGCCGAGAAAGCCATGCCCATGGTTTGCCTTCAGATTTTGCCTGTGATATCTCCTTTTTAGACATCCAGAATATCTAGATTCTTGCACATGTCAAGAGACAATCCATTTCATTAGGTTCATAAGTTTGCTCAGAACTCGAGTCTCCAATTTCTGGAGGAACCAGATAGACAGAAAAGGAAAATATTTTAGTTTTACCCAGAAGTGTTCATTACCAAATTGTTGTAAATCTTAAGTAGCTTGTAGAAAAGGGCTTTTCAACATCTGAAAAACAAAGATTAGAAGCCAGTAGTATGTCAGACAAGTCATAAAAATTATAATAATATTTAACTGTCCATCTAATCCCACATAGTTAATCTTTGTTCCATTTGAGTCCAGTTTATTTTCCTGTTAGTTTTGTCAACCTTGTCTCATGATTAAGGATGATCAGATCAGATCAGATCAGTCGCTCAGTTGTGTTCAACTCCTTGCGACCCCATGAATCGCAGCATGCCAGGCCTCCCTGTCCATCACCAACTCGCAGAGTTCACTGAGACTCACGTCCATCGAGTCTGTGATGCCATCCAGCCATCTCATCCTCTGTCGTCCCCTTTTCCTCCTGCCCCCAACCCCTCCCCGCATCAGAGCCTTTTCCAATGAGTCAACTCTTTGCATGAGGTGGCCAAAGTACTGGAGTTTCAGCTTTAGCATCATTCCTTCCAAAGAAATCCCAGGGCTGATCTCCTTCAGAATGGACTGGTTGGATCTCCTTGCAGTCCAAGGGACTCTCAAGAGCCTTCTCCAACACCACAGTTCAAAAGCATCAATTCTTTGGCGCTCAGCCTTCTTCACAGTCCAACTCTCACATCCATACATAACCACAGGAAAAACCATAGCCTTAACTAGACGAACCTTTGTTGGCAAAGTAATGTCTCTGCTTTTGACAGTGATAATTTCAAGAGGTTTGTAAAGTTTTTGTTAATGTTTGTATGATTTGTCCAGTGAAGTGGTTGTCTTGATCACTGGATTGTGAAACCTATATTCCAGGCGGGAAACATATTTTCTAACCTTTTCCTTTTCACTGTGAAGGCATCAGCCCTGTAGCCAGGGAAGGCTTTAATTCATCAAATAGAAACGGAGGTTTATTAGGGAGCCAGGAAAAGCTAAGCCACCATCTTGGATTTCTCAAAGCCTTGATTTTTTTAAAGTTATAACTATTGTCTATTCATTTAAAATTCACTGATTTAGGAGTAGACTGTTATCATGTTTTAAGGACATCAGGATAGCAGAAGTCTGACCATCAAGGGTTAACTTTTTGTAGAAGCAGAATGAACTTTATTTATATGTGTCATAATCATAGATCATTGTGAAATGGTACTCAATTACTTTATCAAAGTAACAAAATATTTTTTAAAAATATAGATCATTTAAAGGCAAAGAAATTTACATAGTCTGTTATCAAAAGTCACATTCCAAGAAAATTTTGTATTCTTAACAGAGAAAACCAAATTGCAATGTGATACCAGCTTACTGTTAATAACAAAATTTGTTTATCTAGTTAATTTTAATTTAATCTTAGAAAGTCCTTTCTATAAATCTTGAAGAGGTAGTATTTTTCTAAGGCATCAGAGTGAAACAATAGCTATCTATAATGACAAAAAGGCTCAAGATGACATACATAAAATCTGACTACAATGCAATTGACAAAAGTAACTTGGTTACTGCTGTGACATGTAACTTTGAGATAGTAACTAGAATTATGACTAAAAACATCTTACCAGGACATACAAGATCTTTATGAATTCTGTACAATTTCTAGATTATCTCTATTGGCAACATATACCATACAGTATAACCTGAGAAGATTTATTACTTATTTGACCATACTTCCCATGTACCTTCCTATCTCTTCTCTAGGGGCTCTTCACGACCCAGGAATCGAACCAGGGTCTCCTGCATTGCAGGCGGATTCTTTACTAACTGAGCTATCAGGGAAGCCTTTTTAACATACCAAATGAACCTAATAAGTTTAATAATTATCTTCGGGAGGCCTAGGGCCTTCCCAGGTGGTGCTAGTGGTAAAGAACCCACCTGCCAGTTCTGCCAATGCAGGAGACGCAAAAGACACAAGTTCAATCCCTGGGTCAAAGATCTCCTGGAGTAGTAAGTGGCAACCCACTGTAATATTCTTGCTGGGAAAATTTCATGGATAAAGGGACTTGGGCTACAGTTCATGGGGCTGCAAAGGGTCAGACATAACTGAGTGACTGAGCACATTGGGATGCCACTGAAGCATCCCAAAGTTATCTAGAGGTCAAAAGAACTTTATTAGAATTTGGTCTTAGAAAGTTTCATCAAAAAATATAGAGTTTAGAACATTCAGTGAGACAGGATCATAGGTCCCTGTGAAACTGTAGTTACTCATTCAGCCAAAGTAACAATGAAAGATTTCAAAGGTAAAGATAGAAGAGATCACTTAGGTAAAGAAACTTACAGTCTGTTATCAAAGGTGGTTCAATATCTCAAGAAAACTTGTATTATGTACAAAATACTTTTCTTGGGGTCCACTTTCCACAAAACTTATCACTCTCTGTATCTCTTATTTTATTTGTCCATTCAGAAACAGCCACCTGTAAGTCAGATTTATTTCCTTTTCCCTTAAAATGTAATTCTGTTCCTCATACCTTCTTTTGCAGCCATCTCCTGCTTCCATGGGCTTCCCTGATGGCTCAGTTGGTAAAGAATCCGCCTGAAATGCGGGAGACCTAGGTTCAATTCCTGGGTCGGGAAGATCCCCTGGAGAAGGGAAAGGCTACCCACTCCAGTAGCCTGGAGAATTCCATAGACTGTATAGTCCATGGGGTCTCAAAGAATCGGACACAACTGAGTGACTTTCACTTCACTTCCTGCTTCCTTTACATATTGAAATGTTTCCCTTATCATTTTGGTAGCTTTAATTATGTGTTGTCATTTTTAACACTTAAAAAAAAACCCTCTCTCTAGTGAGAAACAAGAAGAAAGCAATTGTGAACTGTTTGTCATGTTGGCATTCTCTGATTAGCAAACTTAAGAACATGTTCTGTAACCTCCAAAACATGCATTTTCCAAAATCATAAATTCTTTTCTCAAAGTGGCACAAGACACGTTTAATAAATGCAAGCATCCTTAGTTTCTCTCTTTCAAGAAGACACAAGTAGGTAAATTTAGATTTGTTTTATTTGTAAGCACTTACTTTTCTTTAAGCCAATTAAGTAGAGCTCATTTACACATTAACCCCAGCAATATTATCCAAAGACAAAGAAACATACTGAGAGATACATATATCCAGACAGAGATCTCATTTCATTTTTTGTATTTATCAGGCATTGCAGTTAAATTTATTAGTTTATAAATAACAGAACAGTCAAATTTACACATTTGATTTAAAATCTTCTTTTTTCCCCCTTGGCTTGAAGTTTTACTAAGTATCCCAATGCTGACGTCCCAGGAAAACTGGGCTGGATTTGTACTTCAAGGACACGATAAGAGTTAACTTCAAGTTTTCTTCTGAGAATATTTTTATTCTCTGAGAGATAGTGTTCTGAAAAAAAGTATTGTATCAAGCTAGCTTTCTCTAACTGCACATGCAAAAAGAACAAGTTTTGGAATTTCAAAACAGTTTCATCTCAACTGATTTTTTCTGGAGCCTGATGAATATTGTGACCACATGATGTTAAATTATTTTTTCCTTATTTATAAGTTTATAATTATTGGTTGCCCAGTCTGCAAAAATTTTCTAGGGGTCTGTCAGATGAAATTCAAGGAGCACTTCTCATGTTGAGTCAAATTATTACTACTATATACTCACTGGCAAAACCAAAGGAAACCAAATCCTTGCCAGCCAAATAGAAGCCACAAAGCAAAAAAAAAAAAAAAAGAACAAAAAACTCAAATAGCCCAAGGCTTAAATTGGCTTCCAAGTCCCCCTAAGCCTGTGGCCTTAGTCCAAGTGGCACCTTACAAACAGGATGAAAAAATCCTCCAAAGGGAACATAAGGTTCGCCAAACAGACAAGGTCAAGTGGCCTCAGAGTGTATGCCGGAGGACTTACCAAAGTGCTGGCAGAGGTGTCATGACATCCAAAATGCTACTTTTCTCCTTCCTGGGAATATTTTCTCAGCAGGAAGTCAGGACTGTTGTGGGCAGGAGAGGGGGATGTCCTCAAGGGAAAGGTAGCTTTGGCAGCTGCTAGGGAAGCCTCTCTCCTATCTTCCATCCCTGCCCCTATACACCAACTACCAAAATGGAAGTCTGGATATGATTGGGACATGGCCCTGTGGTGGGGGAATGCCTGGCCATTTGGCCTCAAAGGTGTCTCCCAACCACCCTCTGTCCAACCCCCCACCCCGCCCACCTCCAGAGGCTGGCTTGGAGAAAAACTCAGTCTAATCAAGCCTAGCAGCCCCACAGGGTCACCTGCCCACCAGTCAATCCCAGATGAGCCCCCAAAATTCTGTTGCCAGAACTCAGCCTCTGTTCACTGGTGCCAAAGAGAAACATAGAGAGTTTTGGGTGCAGTAGAAAAGGGTAGCTTTTATTGCTTTGCCAGGCAAAAGGTAGCTTTTATTGCTTTGCCACAGTGAGCTAAGGCCCTCAAGACTGTGTTGAACCATCCTTCCCCCGCCCCACTGCGGGAGAGGTAGTGAGAAGTTTCAGTGTTTAAGGAGAAGGAAGTGATCAGCTCAAGGACAGTTCTTGGATTGGTTGGCACCAAGGTGAAGTTTCAAGCATCTCCAATTTTGTTTCAACCAGTTCACGATCTATGTTCTTGTGGTCAGCAATTTTTATCTGGGGGTGGGGGAGTGCTGCTTCCTGTAAAAACAATCTAGGAATATGTGTCAGGTCTTTATATCCTTCAGGGAACTGGGAGTTCGGTAACTGTGCTATGTGGCAGAATTATAGTCTAAATTGTTACCAGTTCCTTAGCCCAACAGCTATTCTTTGTTTCTACATCTTCACATTTCCCAATCACTAACTCTTGAGTCAGCATTTTGCTTCAAAAGACAAGGACACAGGGGTTTGTACAGTTTCAAGGGTAGGGGTGAGTCCAGAGGTCAGGCTGGAGGGGTGGCTTAGATGGTTTGCCCACCTAAGTGGTGCTGTGTGCAGGGGGCATGTACAGTATCCTGCTTTTGCTCTGGGCTCTTCAGAAGTAACAGTTGAATTTCTTGGTCTCCTTTGTTCAGAATTTGCCCTACCTGTGCTTGCATTTTTAGTCCCATTTAGTTTCTCTGTATTCTGTTGCTGGAAGAGAAGCATGTCGAGCTGCAAGCACCGCAGCACTGCAACAAAGGGTCCCAGCCTGTCCCATTCTTATGTTGGTAAAAGTGAAACTGTTAGTGGCTCAGTTCCTTCTGTCAGACTCTTTGTGACCTCATTGACTTAGCCAGCTAAGCTCTTCTACCCATTGGAATTCTCCAAACAAGAATACTGGGGTGGGTAGCCATTCCCTCCTCCTGGGGATCTTCAGAACCCAGGGATGGAACCCAGGTATCCTGCATTGCAGGCAGGTTCTTTAACTTCTGAGCCAAGCATATGCCAAAGTTTAACCATTCCATTCCCAGTCAACAGACATTTAGATGTTTTCCAATTTCTGCTATTACAAATTTGTGGTAAATAAATTTTGCGTGACGGTTTTCCTA
The DNA here is from genome assembly GCF_029407905.1 of Bubalus kerabau. NCBI lineage: Eukaryota > Metazoa > Chordata > Mammalia > Artiodactyla > Bovidae > Bubalus > Bubalus kerabau. The sequence goes on from NC_073626.1 coordinate 48,863,854, forward strand.
CAGATTAAATTATGTCCTCACGATAAATCCTTGCAATGAAAAGGATTGAAGAGTTATGGTCATACTTGGGCTCTTGTTTTCCAAATTTTATCCATTAACTCCTACCTACAGTTAAAGTAAATTTTCCACTGAACTCTCCGAAGCACGCTAGAAGAATTCTAAATATAAGTTTTGCATAGACATTTAAAAATTTTAGAAATATTTACTTCGCATACAACTTTTGGGAAACACAGCAAGCAGGTCTCTCATTTTCAACTTGCCTCTACAAATTCTCAAACTTACGAAGTATAAAAGCAATTGAACTCATAAAGTCATGGTGGAAATGCGGGAAGTACAGAATTAAGCAATAATTACTGCCTGTAACAGGTAATCAGATGTTGGGCATGCATGCAGACAGGCAACAAAAGCGTCTAAGAATTTTCCAACTTAAATTCTTTTCAAAACCTTCGAGTAGGTATTTTTGGTAAGGCAGTAAGTGAAAAAAACGAGAACACATATCTGAACATAAGTGGACTATTTTACAGGTTTTTTTGAGTGTGAACACTGGAAAACAGTCAACTATTCTATTTCACTAACCTACTACCTGAGAACATCTTTAAAAGTTCGATATAGTATCACTGGTCTAGGGCCCAAAGATACAGTTGGCTGGACCTCGGGTCCTAGACGTACTGAGTCAGGATTCTCCAGCCTTGCCACGTTTCTTCAGGTCAACCCTAGCCTTCCTCCTCAGGTGCGTCAGTACAGGCTCTGAGTGGCGGCTGACATGGCGAACAGGTGAGCAGGGTAAGGCTGCCTCAGATTTCTATTCTGATCTTCAGTTCAGTTCAGTTCAGAGATTCTGATCTTAGTCTTCAGCTAAACAGCCAGATTTCCGACCCGTCGAAGAAAAAAGCACTAATAAATTAGTGCTGCATTAACACTCAGCCTTGAAGGTTAAGATTTATCAGTGAGCTTCCCTTCCACAACAACACAGAACCCACGCCTACGCCCTCCCCTCCATCCTCGTCCCCCTCCTTCCCTGTGAAACAGGACGCAGCCAGTCCTCCGCCCGGCGAGCGGCAGTGACGTCAGCCTCAAGAAGCGCAGGAGGGGTCTTTTCCCCTCCAAGGGTTAGGGTCTTTTCCCCGCGCTGTTCCAATGCCTCTTTGGGAGGTTTCGGTGTGGTCGAAACTACAGTTCCCAGCAGCCCTTGCGTCGGGGGAGTTGGCCCGAACTACAGTTCCCAATGGTCTTTGCGGCGGGGGCGGGAAGCCAGGGCGGCGCGAGGGAGGCTGGGCGCCGCGGGCCTAGCGGGGTGCTCTTCCCGGGAAGCGGCGTGCATCCCTTTACGCCCGCGGCGTCGGTGCCTCGGCGGCGTAGTCGGCGGCTCAGCGGTCACGCGGCGGCGGGTCACGGCGGCGCGGGGCTGACGGCCGGCCGGGCGGGGGAGGCGGCCGCGGAGACCGCAGCGCGGGTGCCGGCAGGCGGGCGGTCGCGGAGATGGGAGACCCAGGGTCTGAGGTGAGTCGCGGGCTGGGCCGGGTGTGCTGCGGGCTCAGAGGGTGCGGACTGGGCCTGGGGGCCGATGACCCTGGGTCCGGAGCCTGGGGGCCAAGGGGCGTGGGCCGGGGGCAACAATGGCCGCCCGGCCCGGCCCCGGGGCCGCGGCTGGGCCCGGGCGCGGCGCGGTTTCCGAGGCCCGTTGGCCCCGTGGGCAGGCTTCCTTCCTCGGGAGAAGGGGCCGGCGGGGGCCTGCGGTCCCCAGCGCCAGCGCTGTTCTCCGGCGGGTCGCGGGGACTGGGGCTCCGGGCGGTCTCGAGAGCTCTGCCTTTTCATTCCCTTTGGAAAAATCGCCTCCTGCGAGCCGTGGTTGTCTGGATAACCGTGTTTTGGCTTATTTTATAGATAATAGAATGTATCCCTCCAGCTGGGCCTGAGGCGTCCGAGTCAACCGTGGAGGAAAACGAGGATGACATCCAGTTTGTGAGTGTAAGTAGCAGCGGTATTTGGGTTTTTCCGAGTCAGAGATTGTGAGGGACAAGCCGCGATGTGATTTCCCCTCGCCTGCTCACTCGTCGTCCAGCAAACGTGTGGACGTCTCATACCGACTGGACACTTTGGAGCAGGTCACAGGAGCAGGTATCAGACTGGACACTGTGGAGCAGGACACAGGAGTGGGTATCAGAGTGGACACCGTGCAGCAGGGCACAGGAGCGGGTATCAGAGTGGACACCGTGGAGCAGGGCACAGGAGCGGGTATCAGAGTGGACACCGTGGAGCAGGGCACAGGAGCGGGTATCAGAGTGGACACCGTGCAGCAGGGCACAGGAGCGGGTATCAGAGTGGACACCGTGGAGCAGGGCACAGGAGCGGGTATCAGAGTGGACACCGTGGAGCAGGGCACAGGAGCGGGTATCAGAGTGGACACCGTGCAGCAGGGCACAGGAGCGGGTATCAGAGTGGACACCGTGGACCAGGGCACAGGAGCGGGTATCAGAGTGGACACCGTGCAGCAGGGCACAGGAGTGGGTATCAGAGTGGACACCGTGGAGCAGGGCACAGGAGCGGGTATCAGAGTGGACACCGTGGACCAGGGCACAGGAGCGGGTATCAGAGTGGACACCGTGCAGCAGGGCACAGGAACGGGTATCAGAGTGGACACTGTGGAGCAGGCACAGGAGCGGGTATCAGAGTGGACACCGTGCAGCAGGGCACAGGAGCGGGTATCAGAGTGGACACCGTGCAGCAGGGCACAGGAGCGGGTATCAGAGTGGACACCGTGGACCAGGGCACAGGAGCGGGTATCAGAGTGGACACCGTGGACCAGGGCACAGGAGCGGGTATCAGAGTGGACACCGTGCAGCAGGGCACAGGAACGGGTATCAGAGTGGACACCGTGGAGCAGGCACAGGAGCGGGTATCAGAGTGGACACCGTGCAGCAGGGCACAGGAGCGGGTATCAGAGTGGACACCGTGGAGCAGGGCACAGGAGCGGGTATCAGTGGACACCGTGGACCAGGGCACAGGAGCGGGTATCAGAGTGGACACCGTGCAGCAGGGCACAGGAGCGGGTATCAGAGTGGACACCGTGGAGCAGGGCACAGGAGCGGGTATCAGAGTGGACACCGTGGACCAGGGCACAGGAGCGGGTATCAGAGTGGACACCGTGGACCAGGGCACAGGAGTGGGTATCAGAGTGGACACCGTGCAGCAGGACACAGGAGTAGAGCGTTTGCCCAGAGAAAGGTCTCGGCCGCCCCCTTAGCCATCGCAGAGACTGTGGCCTGTGGGCCTGTTGCACCCTGGATCACGCCTCCCCCTCTCCTTTGCACATGGAGCCGCTGGTGTGCACAGGGTTCTGGTCTCCTAAGACTGTGTTTGAATTGAGACCAGAGTAACTTCTGTATGATGGCCCCCAGGTTAGGGAGAAGGGGCTGCTAGTGAGGGGGAAGGAGGCGGGCTGCAGGAGGTCAGCATCAGAGCCTGTGTGTCTCTGTAGAGTGGGGGCAGGTGCCCTGAAGACCTCACTGAGCTCTGAGGTCACCCTGTTACATCACAGTCCCGCAGGCCAGGTTCACAGTGAGGGGCCTGCATCACAGGAGCATCCTGTATCTTTCTGTGTTTATCCCCTTCTGACAGAGTTTTCAAGCATGAGGGAGTGGAAGTGTGCAGAATCCTGCTCCCCGCTGCAGACCTATGGAATCAGGATTTGTAGGTAGGGCCCAGGAATCCTCATGTTGTTGCAAGGGTATAGGAAGCTCTGAACACAGTTAGAAAAACATTGGTTGCAATAACCGAAGGAGGTGCTGTGATATATTTGGGGATAATTTCCACCTCAAATTGTTAAAGTTTTATAAAGATTCTGCTTAAAGTAGTATTTTAGTATCCTCGTTAGCTGGAGAATTGTACTGTAGAGGATTCTTTTTGAATTCTGCACTTAGTTGAAGTTTTGTTATTGAAGGTGTATAATCTTTCTTTTGGAGAAGGAAATGGCAACCCACTGTAGTGTTCTTGCCTGGAGAATCCCATGGACAGAGGAGCCTGGCAGGCCATGGTCCATAGGGCTGCAGAGTCGGACATGACTGAAGGGACTAAGCATGCATACACGCAGTCTTTCTTTAATTCCCTGTCGGATGTGTATTTGTGTATTTTGGTTCTTGGGCAGTTTTAGTTTTCAAAGATTGGTTATTAGACAGTGTCCTCTATGTACCCCAACATTAGACCATTGTGATGATCTATTGTGCTGTGTTTCAATGAGTTTGTTTAGGAGTCTTTCACAAGATCTTTTCTTGGCTTTTTTTGCCTTTGCCCCTCTATGTGGTATGCTGTCCTTTTCATTTTAAATTTTTTAAGTTTTGGGGGATGGTGGTAGAAGAAATTGAACTCTGAAGTTTGTTTGGCTCTTTAGGATAAATGTTTCAGGTTCTCCCTGAATATGGCAAAATTTATGAATGGAGAATATTTACCTTGGCATTTTGTGGAAATTAAAGAGGGACACACTTCTTCATGAACTATAGGACTTACTTTGAGAGTCACAGATGGACTCTACAAAAATAAGATTTATATATATATATATATGTATTCTGGAATGGAGAATTGTATTGTAGCTTGTTAGTACCTAATATAAGCTTGTGTTACTCTGAAGTTGAATATTCTTTTAAGTATTACTTTAAATGTAGAGGATCTGTTTTATCTTTGTATCCAGAATAGAAAATATACAACCAATGTAATTGTGTTCAACTTGATCCATTTTGTATTCATCTCTCTTTCCAAATATAAGTTCAAAGGTTTGCTAGTTCCAAATGGATAAGTGACTTAACATGTATTAATGCAATTACAGTACCAGAAGAAACCTATTACAAATATTCCTTCTGCCTTTTTGGTGGTAAAACTTCAGTGACAATAAAAACACGTTAGAAACAGAATCTTTTACTTCACTCTGTAACCCAGTCTTATATTTGACAGCTCTGGGTATTGCTTGTTCAATAAAGATAATGACTAGTTCTGAGCTTAAGATTTTTTCAGATACAAAAAGCACACTGTGATGTTTCTTCTTGATTTACTCTGGGTTAGATTTATTAGTTCATTCTTTGTCTAACTCTCCCATCTTTAATCCGTGTGTGTCTACCTAGTGGTACGGTAGTCTTTGTGTGGTTTGGAAAATGCAGAGTTCAAAACTAAACTTAGCATGCTGAAGGAAAGGAAGGCTATAGATGTGGAGATGCAAAAATGAGCCCTTTCATTTAAATTTTATTGAAATACACATACAGAGAATTGCACAGTTCGTAACTTTACCCTCTGTTTTTTTTCAGAGCCAGCACACCTGTGTAAACAGCGCTTAACTCAGGAGACAGAATGTTATCATAAGGTGGTGGTTTAGTCGCTAAGTCGTGTCCGACTCTTGGACTCTTGCTACCCCGTTGACTGTAGTCTGCCAGGCTCTTCTGTCTGTGGGATTCTCTAGACAGGACTACTGGAGTGGGTTGCCATTTCCTTCTCCAGGGGGTCTTCCCGACCCAGGGATCAAACCCCAGTCTCCTGCATTGCAGGCAGATTCTTTACCAACTGAGTTATGAGGGAAGCCCAGATGTTACCATACACACTTTTCATTTAGGTTTTTTGCTCTAATTTTCTAAGTTAGTGATATTTCCTTTCCCTTTTTCAGCCATCATCTTTATTCTCTGCATCCTTTGAAACTGCAGATATGTTAGTTAATTTACTTCCAGAGAACCGTGTTAACTTAGGGCTAATGACATGAGCTTTCACAGATAAGAGATATACTTTAGATAAGAAGGTATCAGAACTGCTGAGGCAGCCTGTTATAATGTTGGTAACAGCACGTGAGGTTTAGGCTTCAGTCAAGATGATTGGTGTAATGTGGAATCATTGAACATGTGGAAATAGGGAAGACAATCCAGGTATATTTTCATAAATTATTTCAAGGGGCTTTGGATAAATAGTGAGGGTGGTTTTTGGCTAAGTGTCTTGGGGTTGTAACTAGCTCAATAAATGTTTGAGCTCATAATATGTCAAGTCCTGAATAAAGTACTTTAGAGCTGCAGAGATCAGCTGGAAATAAATCCTGCTCATAAGTGTCAGTGTTTCAGTGTGAGAGATGAGATAGGGAGGAGGACTTTGTAAATAGTTGTAGGAGAGAGTTCTTTTATAAAAAGTACATGGTGCAAAAAAAAAAGTACATGTGCTATAAAAAAAGACATGATTTTGTGTTTGTTACTTTTGCACAGGGAGCATTTTGTGTTTATATGTGTTTAAAAGGGTAGTTTGAGAAGAAACAAGTCATCAAAATGAGAAAACAATTATGCTTAGTTCTGGAGGATATGTTTTTTGTTTTTGTTTTTTAAATGGAAGAGGGGCAGTTGGGACAGATAGTATAGATTTTGAATTGTGGACTAAATTTGAATTAAAGTAGGCATTTGGGAATCATTTGAAATGTTTGAATCAGGCAGGACTGTAGAAGTTCATTATGTCTGGAACTTTTCTTTGTGTGGGAAAATATATCAATTATTTAGGGTTTCAGATTAGATTTTTGCATCTGTGCTCAAATTCATGTTGTTTGTTTTAGACTGAAGTAGACTATCTGCCTTTTCTGTAGACTGTATTTTAGTATATTGATGTCACTTTTCAGTTAGTAGGTAATTGGTGTTGGCATTGTATGAGAATCAGTTTTCTAATAACAAGATGAAAGCTTTTTTGGAGAAGGAAATGGCAACCCACTCCAGTATTCTTGCCTGGGAAATCCTATGGGCAGAGGAGTCTGGTGGGCTACAGTCAGGGGGTTGCAAAAGAGTTGGACAGGACTTAGCAACTAACCAGCAACATCATCTCATAGAGATACAAAATTAAAGAAATAGAAAACAAATTAAAGATGAAAGCTTTTTATTTCTTTAAAAATATTTTTTAAACCTTAGAATATTAAACCGTGTTCCTCAGAACAGAAGCTGTTTTGCTTCTGCCTGTGCTCCTGCCCCTAAATTGTTTGGCCTTGGAATAGAATTCTTTGACTTTGTTACTGATATGGAGGGAAAGAGTTGATAGATGGAACAAATTTAAGAAAAAAAAATACCTTGTGATCGGAGAACAACATGCATTTATACTTTTTGATATAAGCAGCCAGTGTAAACATAATAAATTACCTTTTCTTAATATTGGTATTGTAAACATTACTGTTTGGGGAGAATGAATAACATCTTTTGGTCAGTTTTATGAGTTATTCAGAGTTGGGAACAAGAGCAGATAGTCTTTTTGCTCATATTAAAGGAGAAAGTAGCTTATCTTATAAGCTTAGGAAATAAGTATTGGTTTAAAAGTAGTGTGTATGCTTTGGAGTGGCTCAGAGTTGGTGTGGCCACACAGCCAGCGTTGTGATTACAGAACTAGGGGGGCCTCACTTAATTTTCTCCTTTGTTACATGGCATAAAGCCAAGTAGTGGGGGATTGAATGGAACAGTGTACGTGAAAAGTTTAGCACCATTGCCTGTATGGGGCTCAGTGACAGATGTTCCCGATTAGAGTGAAATAAATGGAGGGCCAAAGGGTTTTGATTCCTTAGGTTCATTATGATGGAAGCTTGTCCATATCCACTGTAAAAATTAGCTGTAGTGTAGAGTGTTTGTAAGTAGTATTTTCCTTTGGGATAGTTACCTTCTGTTTCTTTCGCTCAGCCTCTTCCTTTTGGGGTCTCAAACACATGCTGTCTTCTTCTACCTGTCTGTCACTTATAACCCCGTAACACCCTTTGAGTGAATGAATAAATGACCCCTGCTTTTTCTCATTTATGGGCCTCAATCCAGATTGTTTTATTCTGCTGGGAATCCTAAGTCGTTGTCGTTGAGTAGTTCAGGAGTGGGCTTGTGTCAGTGTTGTGGCTGACCCCAGTGGGGCATTTCTGCTGCTCTAATTTCTCCTTATTCCTGCCTTTCCTTCTGTTTCTGCAGCTACTTTTTCATCATTTGTGGCCATTGTCCTGATGGTGGTTTCTGCCTGTCCCATTGTGCTCTGTGCCCTGTTAGCCTGTCATCTCCCTTTTTTCTCTACCTGCGTTCCCTTCGTGGAAGCTCTGCCCCAGCCTCCGTGTGTTCCTGGTTTCTGGTAGCTCAGGGACTTTCTTGGTGTGCTGTCTCAGTAGGCATGTAATAAATTTCCTAATGTACATTTCTTGAGGAGAGCAAGCTATTATAGTTTTTCTCTTCCACTACCTTCTTGACTTGACTGTATGACTTTGACAATCTTATGACAAGTGGCAGGTTTGGGTCTTAAGGTAGGTGATTCACCTCTCTGATCCCACAGAGGAGAATATTCTTCTTACCCTCTTTTTTTAAATGTCCATTTTTACAGTTTAGGCAGAAATCCTGATTACTTTATCTTGTGACCCTTGCCCAGTTTTGCTGTCTGGTTTTATCTTAGCGGCTGAATCACCCCTCTGTGGGCTTCCCTTGTGGCTCAGTTGGTAAGGAATCTGCCTGCAGTATGGGAGACCTGGATTTGATCTCTGGGTTGGGAAGATCCCCTGGAGAAGGGAAAGGCTACCCACTTCAGTGTTCTGGCCTGGAGAATTCCATGGACTGTATAGTGCTTGGGGTTGCAAAGATTGGACACAACTGAGCAACTTTTCACTTTCACCCCACCTGCAGGGAAAGCACTTTCCTGCTTGGGGAGGGATGGAAGCTGGCAGAGAAGCAAGCTGTCTGTAGGACTGGATGTCATGTCTCAGAGAGAGGATCTTTACCTAGATGTTATCCTCTGTCACCTGACCCCAGGTCTTTTTCTGTTCGTTTTTCCACTGAACATATCACTTTGGCTTCCCAACAGCCATCTTTCCCAACCTGAGAAATCTTTGCCCAGCCCTAATCTCCCCTGTGCTCCTTTCTCTTTTTCAACATAGACTTTTTGAAAGAATAATCACTCTTGGCCTTTACTCCTCATTTTCTGCTTAATGTTGTAGTCTGACTTGTATGCTCACTACTTTCTTGAAAGTTGCTCTCTCAAAGACATTTTAAAATCTCCTTGTTGCTAAATTCTGTGGCTTTTGTTTTTTTTTGGTGCTCAGTATTTTTGGCCACATTTGCATTGATACCTTTTCATTGAGGTTTTCTCTATCTTTAGGTTCTTTGGTTTTGTGCATTCCTGATTCTTCATAGATCTCTGATTACTTACTTAGCTCTTCTTAAATCTTAAAATTCCATCATTTCCTTAAGAACATCCTCGAATTTCTTCTTTGTCCTCTTTGCTCTCCTTGGTAATATCATAGTTCCAGTTTAGTTCTAGAGTTAATAATTTTCTAGGGGAGCAGCTTTCCAGTCTGCATTTTCAGTAATGTTCCTGTACCCAGATTACAGGTCTGCATTTCCAGCTGTCTGCCAGTTGCCTCTGTCTGCCAGTTATACATCAACCCATTATGGCCAGAAGAATGCCAGCCTTCCATCTCCATATTCCAGATGTATACCTTTTACGTGACTGTTGTTTAGTCATTCAAGCTTGAAATCTTAGAGATAGCTCTGACTTCTTGTTATTGTTTGACTTCTGTTTTTTATAGTTGATTATTTTTTGGTGTTTGTTTCCATCTCACCTTTGTATCCTTTTGTATATGCACCATGAAAGTGAAAGTGTAATCACTCAGTCATGTCCAACTCTGCGAGCCCATGGACTGTAGCCTGCCAGGCTCCTCTGTCCATGTAGTTCTCTAGACAAGAATACTGGAGTGGGTTGCCATTTCCTTCTCCAAGGGTTCTTCCCGACCCAGGGATTGAACCTGGATCTCTTGCATTGTGGGCAGATTCTTTATAGTCTGAAAAAAAAAGCCCTTCCGTTATTTTTGCCATCTCCGCTATTTAGTTTTGCATTATTATGTGTGGACTGATAAATTATCCTGCTCCTGCTTTTCTTGCTGCCATACTTCTCTGTGTGATTGATGTTATTGCTATCTTAGTATTTATTGATTGCCTTTTGCCTACAGAATAAGATCTAGGCTTTTAAGTTTCATGTTCAAGACTTGGTCTATGGTAGAGTCAGAGTGGATGGAAAGAAAAGATGAAGGAGAGCCAGGTTTGATGCACGACTGCAGGAGGCTGAGATACAGCCCAGCTTCTAGTCAAAGATCCTCATCTCATCTGAAAAGCATTGGCTTAGAGTATCTGTGTTCTTGCATCACCATTCCCGTGTTACTAATCCTCTCCCCAAGGAGTCAGCATAGTCCCAATACCCTTCGTGACTTGGGCTCTTTCAGATTTTATCATTTATTAGTCATGGACTCTGAGCATTTCTCTCTGCATTTGTTCTGATTATTTTGTACCACCCATAATAAGGTTTCCTCTTCAGAAGAGTTCTCACCGGTCAGTCCCAACATCAACAAAAAGGATTGCCTTAAATGCTAATTTAGCTTGAGTAGCTCTGCATGATTTGTTAGTTTGTTCGTTCTTTTCTAGGAAGGACCGTTGAGGCCTGTTCTGGAATACATTGACCTGGTCAGCAGTGATGATGATGAGCCCAGCACCTCTCAACGTGAGGTGAGTACATTTAACTTGGGTTTCTTCGCTTTTCATAGTTCAGAGACATCCTCTAAAGGGAGTCATCAAGTCAATGTTTAGGCGCTGTTGTGCTCTAGGAAACAGCCCATTTCTGTTGGAATGGCCCTGAGAGGTAGTGCAGGGAGTCCTTAGCCTGGAAGTTCTGCTTCTAGCTTTGTTTCTCTACTTTGAGCGAGGATGTGAAAGTATTACATGACACAGGAGTGTCCTAAGCCTTGAAGGTGGTATCTGATGAAAGGGAAATGGAATAAAACTGCAAGATTTTTGGCACCCTTTTCCTTTCCTGTCTTTCCTCAGATGCCCTATAGAACTGGATCCTTTTCTTGCAGAACCACGTGGCCACAGAAAATTTATTCTGTTTGGAAGAAAGGCTGTGAGAAGCTCCTTTAGAAATGGAGTGTGGGGAAGACTGCTGGGTCATTTAGGCATCGTCCCTCTAACCGCCTCTCCCCCTCATATTTGGGGTTCTCTCTGAACTGTGGTTTTTTTGGTTGTGTGTTTGACCCTTAAACGAATCCTTCCCTTACTCTGAGAACCAAAGTAACTGAGCCGTTTTATCAGTCTTGTCTTGCTTTTGTCTTAACCCAAATTTCTATTACTGGACTGTTTTCTTGATGGATTAGAGGACTCCTGGCTGTGTGTTCAGGGTAGCCTATGATATACAAGGGATTGGGACTGGGACTCACAATCAAAATACCTAGGTTTTAGTTCCCGCTTAGCTCCTTATTATTTTGTGAATTTGGATCAGTAGCCTTTTAACTTTGGTTTCTTTATCACATAAGAATAACAGCCTACCTCACAGGGTTGTTGTGAGGATGCAATAAGGTTACAAAGCTCCTGAAAACTACAAACTGTAGAGGAGAACTGCCCACCTGGAAAATTTTGTTATTTATGGTCAGTGAATGAGAATTTTTAAAGGGACCTAAAAGTGTCTCTGCAATGGGGGACTTTTAGAAATTTTTTTTTTTTCTCTTCAGTGGAACTTTTCCATGTTCTCTCTGCCATTATTAACTTCTGCTTATTGTCTTACACATGTTCAATGGGATTTTTAAAAAAACTATTTTCATCAGCAGTCTTGTTACCTCTTATTCTAACATGGAAATAAGCAGCAGGCTAGGATGGCGCCCCTTGAACTGGGCTTGTTTTTGCTCTTTTTTCATAGAGTGCCAGGTTAATGCCAGTAGTTGGTATTGGGCTTTTGGGGTAATGAAACTTGTGGATTTGACTTCTGTGATCCCCTTGCTGACCTGAAGTGGATTGTATGTTTCATTGTTAATTATAATAATTTAAAAAGTTGAGTTCTACTTACTGGACATGCATCTCTGCACTTGAAAGTTAACATATTAAAAGCATATTTTCTTTCTTCCTTGGTTCTCTTGTTCACGTGGATAACCCAGAGAATGCCTGAGTCTAAGGCGCCATCCTCAGAGAGTCGTCGCCCAGAAATGTGCTCTGGCTGCAGGGCTCCTCCTCCCAGTGGAGACAGCAGCTCCTCCTCTGGGCGCTGCGCCAGCAGTCCTCAAAGGATGGTTTCTCACCCTTCTTCCGTTGAGAACCCATTGGAGACCCAGAGAAATGATCACAGTAATTCAGATATTAAGATCTCTGAGACAGAGACACTTGAGCCATCACAGAATTACCAGAGTCTGCCTCCATCTCCACTCCTGGTGCCCCAAGAGTCTATAGCCTCCTCAGAGGTCAAGGAGGGTTTGCCCGTAGAGTCTCCAGCTTCCCAGCACGGGCGGGATGCCCTCCTGTATCTCCAGACACAGGTGGCTGAGATGTCCCGAGTGATACGTGACCTGCAGTCCAGGAGCTGCTTCCGATTTCATCATTCCCGCACAGGTGAGGCCTCCTCGGTTCCTTGGGACATCTCCACCTCCAGAGAAGAACAGTTATCCGCAGTCGAAGAAGAGGCTGAGTGCAAGTCCCCTTCGGCCGACGACAAAGGGCAGCCAGCTGACCCCAGTCAGTCCAGCTTCACAGGGCTGTTGAAAAGAATGGAACAGAGAGGTGTTATCAAGAGAGTCACCTTACAGTCAGAAGCAGAACTGTGTGAGGGGAAGCCTGACTGTGTGACCTCCAAGAAGCGCTTGGTCCCTCCGTTGCATCCTCTTCTGAGAATTGCCACTGCGGAGGTTTTCAAAGACCCTGCTGATTGCCATCCCTCTTCTTTCATGGGACACAGGGTGTATCCTGTGGCTAAGGACACCTCTCCTTTCCAGCCAAATCCCCCAGCAGGGGGCCCCATTGTCGAAGCGCTAGAGCACAGCAGGAGAGGAGGCACCACGTCACCCCTGGATTCCACCTCAAAGGAGATGGAGGTCATGGGCTGCAGGTTCTACCATGCTGCTTCCATCGCAGCCCGAGCTGCCAGCTACATGGCCTACATGACGCAGTATCAGCGTAAACTCTGGGAAGACATGGAGGACCTGGTCCATGACCCCGAGTTTGATCGTGGAAAGGCAAGATGTATCATATCTGATGGCATGGATGCAGGCCTCTGGCAGCTGTGTACTACCAGGGACATAATGGACTCTGTGGTCAGAGTTATGGCGATGGCAATAGACTACAGAAGGCAGGCGTGGCTTCGGCTCACATCCCTCACGAAGAAGACCCAGGAGAAGATCTCACACTTGCCCTTTGATGGTACTTGCCTCTTTGGCCAAGATGTGAATGCTGTTGTTGCAGAAGAAAACAGTGTGAAAGAAAACGACTATAAAGACCACAGTAAATACTATAACCAGCATCGATGCTTCTACAGTCACGACCAGAAAGCACATTACCACAGTCGTGGGTATTCCCGAGGGGACTGGTACAGACCTCGCAACCACCCCTATAGACACAGAAAAAGGGCAGACTCTCCGGAACGCCATGGGTACAAGAATTAGTGACCCGTTCACGGTCTGCAGTGCAGCCACGCACGATGCCCCCTCCCCCACAGGACACTGAACACGTGTCTGGGATGATCACAGCTGACACTGAGTTCTAGACTTTGGGAATGAAGTAGATAATACAGAGACCCGTGCTTTCTTGGCCAAGTGAGCAGTAGAGACTTCGAGTTGGATCGAACAAAGGTTACGCATTATTTCTAGTCCAAAATAAGTCTAGAGGTGGGTCCTCAGGAATCCAAATCCTTTTATGATTAAGGAAAAATATAAAGATTTCTTCCCCCTCAGAAAACTCTCACTGATAAACTGATGGCGCGCAGGTTTTGGATCTGGAAATAACCTATTATCTCGAACACCAGAGGCAGATCATTCATTTTTAGGTCATCAGTGCTTCCTTGTTTAGGCTTCCATTTGTCAGATCATCACAAAAGATCTTTTTGTCCACAAAACGACAAATCTGTTTTAATCTCTCTGTATCAGGGTGATCAGCTCACCGAGTGTCCATACTACTGTCAGTTTCTGTAAGACTTCAGAATCAGCCTTGAAGCTATATGTCAAGAACTGGAATTCAAATCAAAATTTGCGGAATCCAGTCCCTGCCAGTGGTGTGGCTGGCTATTCTAGATGAGCTGTGAACACCAGCTGGAAGAAGACTTGACTGTGATGCCTCTGTGGGAACGCTCACAGTAACTGTCTTCACCACCCAGAGCTACACAGCTAATTATCTGCGGTTGTCACTCCCAAGTCTCAAGCATCCACAAGCTGTGAGACCTGATCATGCTTTTCTCCCAGGATAATCTGGATGTTTCACCAAGAGGACCTTGACTGCTTTCTAAACTTTAAGCTTGATGATTCATCAAGCTCTAAAAACAAAAAAAGAGAGAGATTGCATATTAGTGCCCTGGAAATCAAGGATTTTACACCGTCTCGGCATGCAAAATCTGAACTCTTGAAAGAGCAAGAATTCCAAACATGCCTGATAGTCTGGTCCTCTGATTGTAATAAAGGGATGCTTTCAGTCTAGATTTTACTGAGAAATCCTTCAGATTCAGAGTGTAACTGTGGATGTAGTAAAAAGTACATTTCACACACTTCCCTTTCTAGATTCCATTAATGATTTCTTGAAAGTCTGAAGTCAAGACTTCAGTGATGTGTTCTTGGTTTTTTAGTCCCTTAACCTAGTCACACTCTACCATGAGAGACAGCTTACATTTTTGTTCCCAGCTCTTCAAGGTACTGTTTCTCCATCAGACTGGAACTGACAGCAGATACCTCAGCTAAATATCCTGTAGTGTTTTTATCCTGAGGCAGTGGCTCTGCGGTGTCCCAGCCCTTAGACCCTTGTCTTCATAGCATGACTTCAGAGATGGAGAAGATGCCAAATTGGAGGGGTCTGAATACATCATCCAGTATTATTTGCTTGGCCAAATAGAAAAAAATTTTTATCAATAGACTGATAATTTTGTAATTTCTTGGTTTGTTAAGCATCTGCATTTTTTTCTATCTGCTTCCCGTAGTATTTTGGGTCCACTGTTAGTGGACTCCGACGCCGTTTTCGCATTTATGTGGTTTCTGTTTCTTGCCTGCATAGTGGTGCCTGATGTTTTCCTGGTGTTCCACTTTTTAATGGCTTGTTGGAAGGCCAGCCTCTCTCCTCGTCATAACCGCCTTCAGCACGTTTTTTGTCTGCTTTTTCTTCCTTTCCCTGTGTGTGCTGTAGCAGTCAAAGATGCATATATCCCTACTTGCAAGCTACTTTGTCAGATAATTTCAGGGATAATTTACAATTGATTCTGATTGTCGTATTGGTAGATGAAGCTTAAGTTGCAGTCTTGATAGTTTCCTCTTGGCAAATTTGGTCAGGGCATATTTAGAGTTAACATTTACCTTTAATTTTTCTGTACTTTTCACCAAGTTTTACTAACGCTGTTTGAGGCCCATGCTCAAAGAAGCTGTCTTTCAAACTGAACCCTAGAAGAGCACTGATAACTGACTGAAAGAACCAGAGGCCTAAGAAATCACACGAAGATGATAATAGTTTTGCCCACTAGCTCAGTGGCCTCACACGTGCCCTTGCCGTGACCTTCTAGTTTCTTCTAGTTTCTTCTGTGAAAGGATAGCCATGGGAAATTGAGAGAGAGAAAGACTTTGACACTCCAGGATGGCTGCCCGAAGTGTTCCCAGTTAGCTGAGGATTTTTCACACTGCTCCCGCTTCTCCATTTCTCTCCATCCCTTCCCTGAGTTAGGTGCTGGGTCACAAATTTGATGAGTTTTGAGAGCTCTTATTTTCCAAAATTTGAACTAGAATTAATGGTGCTTGAAGACCTGACTCTGAGACTGCTCTGGCATTTTCACCTAACCTGTTCTTCCTTTGAAACTTTTTACTTTTAATGGTGTTTAAAAAAGGACACAATGTAGAATTTACCATTGTAACCAGTTTAAGTGTACCTTGGAGTAGAGTTAGCTGTGTTCACTTTGGTGTATTCCTCCTTTCCTCACTGCTCATAGAGCAGCATTTCTTTTGTCTTCCTTCTGCGTTATGTTTGTTGCTCCATAGCAACAAGATAAGTAGCATTTCTTTCCCACTCTCTGATTGATATGCCCAAGGACCTCCTTAGGTCTTCCTTAAAAATGAAAAAGTATTGAGAAATCATCCAGTTAGTGGTCAGGTAGCTGACTTCTGAAGGACGCGGCCATCGCGTGGGGATGGAGCAGAACGCAGTAGAGTGGGAGCAGGTTTAGTTGGAGGTGATGCAATTGACTGCAGAAGAAGCAATATCTTTTACCTGTTTTTTTATTATTGCTATTTTAAAGTCTTTCTCTGTCATACTTAAATGATGATGATGTTATAAAACTAAAAATGGGGACTTGGTCTAGGGAAACAGCCGCAGTAGTATTTGGAACTCATAATTAGTCAGATAACAGGTTTTCAGGTCATGTCTGCCGTGTGCAAAGCCAAGATCCTCCATCAGGCCAGCCTCTGACGTTTGAACGTCGCTGGGTTTTCTAGGAGGCCTCGCGGTCATCACAGGTTGAGTGATGTGGTGTTCCTGAAAGGGATGCATCTAATGATCCTTCTTTAAAATGTCATTGTTTGACTAGATGTAAAATGTATGTGGAAACTAAGATTTCTCGTGTTTACTGTGTGTACACAGAAATACTGTTTCCATTCATTGTTATATGAAGTGCCTTTTTAAATTTTACACTATTGTTTAAAACAACATTTTAATGTCTTGCATGTCGCTGATGATATTTATGTGAATTCTATATAGTGATTTTATCTTGTAGTTTATGCCTCATCTGTACGGTTGCACTATCTAAGGGTACTCTCCTTCTGAATGTTACTTTATTTTCATTACAGCACTGTTGATGCATTTCAGAAGGGCTTGTAGAGTGTGTCCCCCCGCCTTTATTTAAATAACTTAGCGGTAGCTATTTTAGTTATTAGTGATTGGCCCAGTTTTCTGGGCATTGAGGCAGCTTTGTTTTCTGTCTCTAGGTTCTAGGTTTCTGATTGAAGCATTTGTCTTATGTCTGACCTTGTTCATAGCCAGAGTAACACAGCTCATTTGTAAGTGGGTGTGTTGCTTGGTAATAAGAAACAAAGATATTTGGAAATTAAAGTATATTTGTTGACACTTTATCTTTTTTTTTCAGACTGTGTGACAGCTTATCAGTGTAATTGCATTTAAACTTATTATTATTATTTACTGTGTGACAGCTTCTTTATGTATTATTACATTTATTTACCTAGCCCTCAAAATGACATTTTGAGGAGAGCATAAACTCAGGCTACTTGGGTACTATTTAGTATATTACATTAAGTTACATTACCATTATACTAATAATTAACTGAATGATGCCTAAGTGTCCTGATTGATAATGTCCTTAAAGGCCTGCTCCATCCAGGATAACCTCTCAGGTACTGTAAACAGGAGGTTGGAATCAGCACAGTCCAGAATCTCTTCTAGCTATAAACTTGGATACAGAGTTAAATGACATGGATGAACAAAGTTAAACGCCACATTCAGTATTCTTGGGATACACTTAATTAATTGACTGGGATTCTGGTGAAGGATAGAAATTAAGGATTAGATCTTTGCAGAAATAGTTTAAAGACTGCAATAACTGAAAACTTTTTTTTTTAATGGCGTGAGGCATGTTTTGCCCAGACTTGCACTGTTCAGGTTTCCTTATCTTTTGAAATCTGCCATTCTTAGTGGCTAGTCCCGTAATTGACTGTCAGATCTGTATGCCTCTCCTGCCTGTCATTACCCACTTAGTTGTTTTTCCAGATATAACTAGTTTTGTAAACTGTTAAAATATGTTGTGGAATTTCTCTTCCTGGATGAGTGCTGAGAATATTGTTTTATTAAGTCTTTTTTTCTTGTATTGATTAGTGGGGTGGTATTTTTGTACTACTTTTCTTTTCATCTGCTTGATTTTATAGGAATGAAAACCTTTTTTGTAGTAGTGTTCAGCGCCATTGAGATATTACTGGAGATTATTTGAGTTTCTGGTGTGATATATCGGGAAGTAATCACAGGCCAGACATGTATGTTGTTTTGATGTTAGCATCTCAGTTTTTCTTTGTATTAATCTTTTCTTTCCCTTTATGTAAACCTCTTCTTAAAAGGATGTCTTATCTTCCTTATCTCTTGATGTAGATTATATTTTTTATTCTGCCAATCTCTACTAACCAGTATTTTCATGTGGTTTTGTATGTTTAAATGCAATGTCTTCAGCATTATTTTAAGAGGTTTTCTAGTTCTCTCTTAAAAATGTCCTTTTCTTAAAAAAATAAAAGTAGCCAATTCAGTCTCATACTACTCTTTGGCTATTGAATTTCCTTAGTTTTTAATGCCTTCTTATTTTCTGATAGTACTATTTTCTCATTTCTGTATAGTTTTCACACACATGTATTGCTATATGTAATTTGTGGTCAGTTGCATCTTTTCTCTCTTACCAGAAATTTTAAGTTCATCATCATGAACTTACAGTACCGCTCTCACATGTACTGTGTGTGTGTGTGTTGAGTCACCGAGTGTCCGACTCTTTGCAGCCCATGGACTGTAGCCCGCCAGGCTCCTCTGTCCATGGGGATCCTCTGTCCAGGCTCCTCTGTCTGGGCCATTTCCTTCTCCAGGGGATCTTCCAAACGCATGGGTTAAACCCGAGACTCCTGCATTGGCAGGTGGATTCTTTACCACTGAACCACTAGGGAAGCCCTGACATATTTAATACCATATCTTAATCAGTTTTCTCTAGGTTGTAAATGCTTTACTGGTTTTGTCATGGTAACTGTCTATTTCAAATGATCTGTTGGATTTTCTGATGTCTTGTCAGTTCAGTAAGAGTTCTCAGGTTGTCTGTAGTTTTTTTTAGGACTTTGGAGATCTCTTAAGCTGCATTGTGTTTTCTAATATTCCTGAGCAGTATGTTTCTTGGTAGAAGTGATTGTAAATGCATTGTATCTGGTAATTTAAAAAAATTCTTTGACTTTAAATGCTTCAAGTGTTATCTTGTAGGTTCTGTTGGTGGTCCCTTTGTAAGAATTTCATAGCTATTTTTTCCCCACGAGCTATCCTGTGCTTTCTGTTTCCTTTCATTACCCATAAAAGTGGCTCTATCACAGCATTCAGTTTTAAGGGCTACAGTTAGACCTCTTGTTAACTCTTGCTTTTATCTGTAATGCCTGTGTTTCACACTTCCTTGACTTGCTAAAAGCATTATGTCTGAGATCCATGTATCTATACTGCTTTTATTTAGTGAGGCAACAGTGGTGTGGGTGATGGGGAAAAAGACATTTTCCAAGTCACTAAACACAGTTTTAAATTTTCAGTTCCATTAAAAAAAAAACAGACATTTAATCACAATAAGCTTCTTGCTTTCAAGTGTGTAGCCCATTCCCTTCTGCCTTGGGCAGAACACAGATAATTTGTGATTAGTCTCATTTAGATTATTAGCACAGCTGGATGTATGTTACTTTGTCTAATGGCTTATAACAACTCCTGTTTTCTTTAACTTTTGACAAAAGTTGTATTTGACAGATGTTGGAAGCTCCTTGGTAGTATTGGGTCTAAAATGTTGTCTCCCTGCCTGGGAAGGAAGTAGAGGGGGGAACCTCCATCAGCAGAGCTTCTGTGTATCAGGCACTGTGCTGGCCGCATGGACTCTTGAGGCAGAAATGCACCCTTATTTTGCAGATGAGGAAGTGGAACTGAACGTTAAACGATTTGCTCAGGTGGAGGAGCTGAGCTTTGAGTTTCCGCTCTATTCTTAAAGTCTTCACTCAGCATTGTGCTCGGTGACTTCCGTCTGTTTTTCAAGGCACCACTTAAAGTCTTAACCTCCCTGAGAAGCTAATTTGTCAAACAACTAGCCTTCTCCTTCCCTGGATTTTGTGTTTATGGCTGTACTGTCATCCCTTATAACTTGATGTCTTCATTAACTAATTCCTGGTTATTTCATTTACCTGATCAGAAACTTTGGTCATAGTGGGCAGTCATGCTCACACTGAGGTTTCGCTGAGATGGTTCTGGTTGTCTTCTGTTTCGTGGATTCCTTATTTGTATCCTGTTCATTGTCAGCACTGATCATCTCCGCCATGGTTCTTGATGCTGTTTTTTTCTTTGTTGTACCTTTTTTATTTGTTATACTCATTTTGTCTCAGATACATACTAGAATTTTTAAAAAACTGGTGTCTTGAGGATATTGGCTTAATGAAAGATGGTGGAATGATGTTAAGCACGTAGTGTTTGAATTCCAGAGACCTTGATGTGAATATTAGTAAGTCACTTATTCTCTGAGACTCAGTTTTCCTACTCTCAAACGAGATAATAATGCCTGGAAGTACTTTGGAAACGTCACAGCGTGATATAAATTGCCTTTCTGTAGTGGTTATACTGTTTTTGCCCACATTTATAGATTTCTCATAACCGTGGGATGGTATTAATACAGATTCTCTTGAAGGTGTATTTAATAGTATGTAATAGTTCATGTCATCACATCATGCTTCCCTCTTTATGGTTTTTTAAGGCTGAAATATTAAGCTGCATATTATACAAGTCCAACAGTGGATTAAGGTATTGAGAGAGATATTTAAAGTAAAACAGTCTCTTAAGTACAGGCTAAGAAATGCTCGTAATCAACAACAAGAAAAAAATTAAAAAGAATGTAGAATGAAGAGCTAGGATGTGTATGTATATGTATATAATTTTTGATGGATGGTATTTTGTCTTTTTGTGTCTCTGATAGAAACAATCTTTGTATTTGTAAACATCTTCAAAACCTGTTATATGCAGGCAGACCCTGAGGAAGGTCTGTGGGTACTGTGAATTAATAAGAAATGGTCTATTCTCTTCAGAAGAGAAGGAAATGCCAACACAATGTAGTTGTCCTGTTAGAGGAATGCCTGTGGTGAGATTGGGGCAAAAGAGGGCTGTCTGCAGGGCCCAAGGAAGCTTTTCTTTACCAGATGCTCGAGCTGAGGCGGGAATGTGACTAGAGAAGAGTGAGTGGGGCCAGTGGAGGAGCAGGAGCCAGGCATCAGGTGAAGGCGCCAGTTGTGTGCGCAGTGCGGGGCACACGGTGTCTCTGCTTTCAGAACCGCGGAGAACCGCCTTAATGGGCACAGTTGAGGAGATCGGGTTGAAGAAAGGATAAATTCCCCATGAGAATGTATTGGTTCTTACGTGTTCAAAGTGTACTAAGATGTATGCTGCTGCTAAGTTACTTCAGTCGTGTCCGACTCTTCGCGACCCCATGGACTGCAGCCTACCAGGCTCCTCCGTCCATGGGATTCTCCAGGCAAGAGTACTGGAGTGGGGTGCCATTCCTATGGACATTTAATTCCTTTTCTCCCTTAGACTGAGCCGAAGGAAGGCTCTCAGATAGTGCAGCAGTCACCCACGAGGGCTCTGGCACTGACCGCGAGCAGCGGCGGGGATGAGCCGGGAGCCACCCCCGGGGAGGCCGCCCCATCCATGTAGGCCAGTGCCTGCAGAGCCAGCTGGGGGCCACAGTCCCCGTGTGGCTGGCTCCCTGTGCCCTGGCCTGCAGATGACCTGAGGGTGCGCTTGGGGAGGGAGCGTACTTGTTCAGAACGTAGCTTTGCTGGCGGTTTGAAGCAGGGACTGCGCCTTGTGCCGGTGGCATCTCCAGCAGCACCTGGAGGACACTCTGTCAGCTTCCTTTTTGTCTTTTCCTCTGCTTTGGATTTCTTTCCCTGTTCTGGTTGCCCCTTTGACCTTTTCTCTCCTCTTCTCAGTTCTTCCTTTTCAGTCCAGTGCCAGAGGTAGAGCAGTGGCTCTCAGGATCGAAGCATTGTTAACTCCCTTTTGCTTTGTTACAACTTAATAGTAGGAGATGCTTAAAAATTCTCCTAAGTTCCGAGGTGGTTTTGGGGGGTGTGGGGGGTGGGTCCTGTATCAAAAGAGAATCAGTCATTCTTCCTGGGAGGGGAATTTTATAAATACAGATACTGGTGATTAACCAAAAGACAAGGTAGGAAGAAGCTTATTGAACAGGTTTGATAGTACGGCCTTCTTCACCGAATAGTACTTTACAGAATATGGTGTATCTGTATGTGTGTTTTAAAGCTTGTTCATATAAGGCATATGTTCCATGTACTTTGTAAACAATAGTTTGGGGGTGGGAAGGAAGTTGCTTTGTACAACAGGATTGTTTCTTGGGTTTAAAGCTTTGCTGCTGGAGTTGGTAAATAAATATTGTACTGCTT
This sequence comes from Bubalus kerabau, assembly GCF_029407905.1. NCBI lineage: Eukaryota > Metazoa > Chordata > Mammalia > Artiodactyla > Bovidae > Bubalus > Bubalus kerabau. Next base: position 48,886,010 of record NC_073626.1, read on the forward strand.
TGCTGTGTTTATTTCTTCTGCTCTGTTTGTATTTGAATATAACATTCTTGAGAAAAATTGTTGCTTTTCAAGATGTTATTTGGGAGTATAGCTTCAGGTACAAGATCGGTACAAGGGGATTCTGGTAAACAGAAGTTACTCTGGGGGTATAAAGCTCATGAGACCAAACCATGGACCCCAACTTTGAAGGCCTGATCAGTGAGAAGCAGGCTTTGAAACTGGAGTTTGTGTGAAGTAAGGCATTGTTTCAGGAATTCTCTTCAGCCTGTTGAACTGAGAACGACTTGCCCTAATTCCTGATCAGTGTGTTTCTGTTCTGTTTGGGCAATAATGTAATGCAGCCATTGTACTTCTAGAGACGAAAAGAAACCCAGAGGGAAAAAGTTAAATACAATTTACTAAGAAGATTATGTTCCTTGTAGAGACAAAATTTCCACCTGCTTTTGTGAAGGATAGATGTTAAACTTATATTTTTAAAAGGTGAAAAGTAGTGATTTAAACCAAATCCATCGCATTTCCCCTGGGGAAGGAAATGGCCACCCCTCCAGTGTTCTTGCCTAGAGAATCCTGTGGAGAGGAGCCTGGTGGGCTGCTGTCCATAGTGTCGCACAGAGTGAGACACGACTGAAACGACCTAGCAGACATGCACGCATTGCATTTCCAAACAGAAGGTTGAAATCTTCAACACTTTTTGTTGTTCACTACGTTAACAGTTTTATTGCATATTCTGATGTAGAAATACTTGAAAACAGTTTAGAAAAGGAAAAAGTCCCTCTAGACAGAAATAAATACTGTTAACATTTTAATTTTTAGCTTTCTAGATTTGGTTGCTTCTAAGTATTTTTACCAAAAATAGGATCATTTTCATTTTAAAACAAATACAAGTGATAAGAAAGACATTGAAATTTGTATGTTAGAGCTTCCATGAAAAGGTGGGATTTTTGTGCTGCGTCATTCGCCTGGTTAATGATTTTGCGGTTCATATAGCAGGTCACAGTTTCATAGCAATGCTAGAATTTTAAGTTACCAGGAAATTTTTGTTAGCTCGTTAAACTGATTAGTATATGAAAGTATTAATTTCTTTGGTAAAATTTTTGCCTAAATAGTGGAATTCTCATTGGACATGATTCCTGATGATCTTTTATGAGCTAAGTTCATAAAAGTTATGAGTTCATAGTCAGAACTGATTTCAAGTTCAGCTGAACTGATTTCAAGTTTGAAGCAGTGTATTCATCTGTAGCAAAAAGAAAGATCAGGACAGTGTAGCTAGTTTTTCACAAGGTTAAGTTTATTCATTAAGGAAACTTCTGAGGGAGGTTTTGAAGTATTAGCTTGAATTTGTGTCTTCATTCTTATGAAATAAAGACACAAATTGATACTGGTTCCCTTTTGAAAACACCCTTACTTGATAAAATGTGGTCAGTCCTGTCCAACTCTTTGTGACCGCATAGACTGTAGCTTACCAAGCTCCTCTGTCCATGGAATTTTTTAGGCAAGAATACTGGAGAGGATTGCCATTTCCTACTCGAGGATACCTTCCCGGCCCAGGGACCACCCTGTGTCTCTTGCACCTCCTGCACTGACAGGCAGCCCCTTTACCACTGTGGCACCTGGGAAGCCCCCCTACTCTCTTAGCCAGAAGAGAGAGGAGGGATGTGGCAGAATGAGGGACCCCGCCATCAGGCTTTGCTCCCTCCCTTGCCCCTGCCCGAGTTAGGAGACCCACCACTGAACCCCACTACTGCAGATCAGATGTCAGGAGAAAGCCCTCTTCCTGTCCTGCCCAGGCTGTATGTTTTTAGACTTGGAATTTTGATACTAACTACCAAACTCCATTAAAAGATAAACATTATCTTCTAGAGCAGAAGAATTCTTGCTTAGTGTCTCCTGTATAGGCTTGTCTTTTGTGGATATGTGCACTCAGATTTAACCAGTATCCTTAGTCTGCTGCCATTTCTAGGACACAACTCAGATTTGCTTTGTGTGTGAGAGGTCTCCTAGCGTCCGGGGTGAGCGTCGATGGGCTGCAGGGGCAGGCCACGGGAACCTGGCTTCCGAGGCTCTGCAGCAGTCTCTTCCTTCCTCAGTGTGGCCCTCATTCTGTAACCTTCCACTCCTCCACGGATTTGTATGTCAGACTGTGTCACTGGAATCATACCTCTGGTTCTCACTTTCTAGTTTAAAAAATTTTTTCATAGGGACTAACTAGAATCTGCTTTTTCTGGTGTTGAAACTTTCTTCTTAATTCTGTTAGGACCCTACACAGCTTCCCTAGTGGGACGGGGTGGGTATGGAAGAAAAACTGACTCAGATGTAAGGTATTGACAAACAGGGACTTTCCTGGTGGTCCAGTGGTTAAGATGCTCTGCTACCACTTCAGGGGCACTGGTTCAGTCCCTAGAAACAGATCCTGTGTGCCATGTGGGACAGCCAAAAATATATATATTTAATATATAAGCATATAGAGACCCTTCCTCCCCAGTATATTTCATAGGACTTTTCTTTCCTGTGCATCTCCTCCCAAATAACACAATGGATACGCTTTCTTGCTGATAATTTGCTATCATTGTGGACTGTAATGTTACTGTGTGCTGCTGCTAAGTTGCTTCAGTCGTGTCCGACTCTGCGACTCTATAGATGGCAGCCCACCAGGCTCCCCCGTCCCTGGGATTCTCCAGGCAAGAACACTGGAGTGGGTTGCCATTTCCTTCTCCAATGCATGAAAGTGAAAAGTGAAAGTGAAGTCGCTCAGTCGTGTCCGACTCTTAGCAACCCCATGGACTGCAGCCCACCAGCCTCCTCCGTCCATGAGATTTTCCAGGCAAGAGTACCGGAGTGGGTTGCCATTGCCTTCTCCAATGTTACTCTGTAGTAGTATTTAATACAGAAGTTAATCCAGGGTAACCACAGCAAGTGCTTCAAGAAAGATGACTCAGAATCTACAGCTGGGAATAACTTTCTGAATGAAACATGAAGCACATTGTTCTTACCAGAGCCAGTTCCATTTCTAGTTTGAGAAGTTACATATCTGAAAGCCTGACCTTTCTTAGAAAAATCTTCTTTAGACTATAGGATTTTGCAGAGACTGCCAAATCTAGCCTAGGAAGAGTCCTGGAATTTTGTGAGTTCACCTTAAATTGCAAGCATTGTGGCACTAATGGAATGGTGGGAATTCCCAAACTGAAGAGTATATTAGTCCCTATTCATCTTAGTCCTACAGGAAACGTTTAAGACATTTTCATCTAGCCTAAAACTAGTTCAATTTCTGCCCATGTGCCTGATGATACTGAAGCTTTGGTTCTGCAGTTAGGTCACCAACAAGGTGGCCTGCAATAAGTTTTACCTCCCTGAGTTCTGATCATTTAAAATTTATTTCTGAACCTATTGAACCTTTGGATTACCTGTTAAACTTCTGTCCCAAATAAGGCCTTCTCTGACCTAATCGGTGAATTCCCTAGCATGCATTTTAATATCTGCGTTCCCTCTGTTGTGGGATTAAGTGAGATCTGAGGCCAGCCCTCGTCTTGGATCACTAACCATGGAAATTCCTGGGACTTGGCTTTCCGGAGAGAGTGGGTGTTCATAGATGACCCACTCATGCCTGGCTTTAACCAACAACCTTGATCCCCAAACCCAAGTTTGTGGTAGAAAAGTATCCAATGAATATCACCCTGCTGCACATGGTTTGTTTCTTTACCCTTTAAGAGAAAACATTCTTGTTTAAAGTACTTCCATTTTGTCATTTTTAAATGCAAAGATTTCAAAGTTGAAGTTCTTCCTTTCTCTAGCTAGCATTTCTTTTCATCTACTCCCAACAGATTATCTCCCAGATCTGCTTTTCTGCTTGCTTTCTTTTTTGAAAGATTTTTTTAAATATGGACCATTTTTATAGTCTTTGTTGAATTTGTTACAGTATTGCTTCTGTTGTTTATGTTTTGGGTTTTTGGCCATGAGGCCTGTGGGATCTTAGCTCTCCAAACAGAGATCCAGCCCACACCCCCTGCATTGTCCTCTGACTTGTAAAAGGACATTTTGGAGTTGGTGGGATGCCACCTACTATCTGGTGCAGTGGTATGGCCGTTGGGACGACTCCCACCCAGAGTGATGCTGTGAACACTCTTTACTGCAGAAATGCAGCCTTCACAGAAACCCCAGTCAGTCTTGTTATATGTGTTCACTTCAGTGGAACTCCTGTGTGCCTGCAGAATCACACCCGCTGCTTGGTTTACTTGATGCAACTCTTTCCCACTTTACATAAACTTTGGTTTGTACGTGTGTAATTAATATCTTACTAAACCAATCTTTCTGGTAGAAAACATTTTTAATAGAGTTTATTTTTTAAGAAAACTTTTATTTTAGATTCACAGCAAAAAAAGAGGAAGAGACTTCCCATATACCTCTGCCCACAATGTATAGCTTCCCTCACTATCAACTTCCCCCAACATAGTGGTACATCTGAAATAATCAGTGAGCCTGTTGTTGACACAGTATCACCCAAAGTCCATAGTTTACATTAGGGTTCACTCTTGGAGTTATACGTTCTATGAGTTTGAACAAATGTAGTAAGATACCTACCTGTAAAGTGTCCTACTGAATAGATTTTCTACCCTAAAAATCCTCTGTACTCTACCAATTCACCCCTCCCTCTCCCGTTCCCCCTGGCAACCACTGATTTTTTTTTTTTAATTGTCACTATAGATTTGCCTTTTCCAGGATGCCATATAGTTGGAACCATACAGTATGTAGTGTTTCCAGATTGGCTACTTTCATGTAGGAATACGTATTTAGGTATTCTTCCATGTCTTTTAAAGATTTGGTAGCTCATTTCTTTTTTGTTGTTCAGTCACTCAGTTATGTTCGACTGTTTGTAACCCCATGGACTGTAGCATGCCAGGCTTCCCTGTCCTTCACCATCTCCTGGAGCTTGTTCAGACTCATGTCCATTGAGTCAGTGATGTGATCCAACCAGTGATGCTGAGGCCATTGTCCTCTGTCGTCCCCTTCTCCTCTGGCCTTCAGTCTTTCCCAGGATCAGTGTCTTTTCTAATGAGTCAGCTCTTTGCATCAGGTGGCCAAAGTATTGGAGCTTCAGCATCAGTCCTTCCAATGAGTATTTCTTTTTAGCAGTGAATAATACTCCATCATCGGGATATATACAGTTATCCATTTACCTATTGAAGGTGCTTGGTTGCTTCTAAGGTTATGAATAAAACTGCTGTAAATGTCTCATTACACAGGTTCAGTCAGTTCAGTTCAGTTTAGTCACTCAGTCATGTCCGACTCTTTGCAACCCATGAATTGCAGCACGCCAGGCCTCCCTGTCCATCACCAACTCCCAGAGTTCACTCAAACTCACGTCCATCGAGTCCGTGATGCCATCCAGCCATCTCATCCTCTGTCATCCCCTTCTCCTGCCCCCAATCCCTCCCAGCATCAGAGTCTTTTCTAATGAGTCAACTCTTTGCATGAGATGGCCAAAGTACTGGAGTTTCAGCTTTAGCCTCATTCCTTCCAAAGAACACCCAGGGCTGATCTCCTTTAGAATGGACTGGTTGGATCTCCTTGCAGTCCAAGGGACTCTCAAGAGTCTTCTCCAACACCACAGTTCAAAAGCATCAATTCTTCGGTGCTCAGCTTTCTTCACAGTCCAACTCTCACATCCATACATGACCACTGGAAAAACCATAGACTTGACTAAACGGACCTTTGTTGCTTTTGAATATGCTATCTAGGTTGGTCATAACTTTCCTTCCAAGGAGTAAGCGTCTTTTAATTTCATGGCTGCAGTCACCATCTGCAGTGATTTTGGAGCCCCAAAAAATAAAGTCTGTCACTCTTTCCACTGTTTCCCCATCTATTACCCGTGAAGTGATAGGACTAGATGCCATGATCTTCATTTTCTGAACGTTGAGCTTTAAGCCAACTTTTTCACTCTCCTCTTTCACTTTCATCAAAAGGCTTTTCAGTTCCTCTTCACTTTCTGTCATAAGGGTGGTGTCATCTGCATATCTGAGGTTATTGATATTTCTCTTGACAATCTTAATTCCAGCTTGTGCTTCCTCCAGCCCAGCGTTTCTCATATGTACTCTGCATATACGTTAAATAAGCAGGGTGACAATATGCAGCCTTGACGTACTCCTTTTCCTATTTGGAACCAGTCTATTGTTCCATGTCCAGGTCTAACTGTTGCTTCCTGACCTGCATATAGGTTTCTCAAGAGGCAGGTCAGGTGGTCTGGTATTCCCATCTCTTTCAGAATTTTCCACAGTGTGTTGTGATCCACACAGTGAAAGGCTTTGGCATAGTCAATAAAGTAGAAATAGATGTTTTTCTGGAACTCTCTTGCCTTTTCCATGATCCAGCGGATGCTGGCAATTTGATCTCTGGTTCCTCTGCCTTTTCGAAAACCAGCTTGAACATCTGGAAGTTCATGGTTCACGTATTGCTGAAGCCTAGCTTGGAGAATTTTGAGCATTACCTTACTAGAGTGTGAGATGAGTGCAATTGTGCAGTAGTTTGAGCATTCTTTGGCATTGCCTTTCTGTGGGATTGGAATGAAAACTGACCTTTTCCAGTCCTGTGGCCACTGCTGAGTTTTCCAAATTTGCTGGCATATTGAGTGCAGCACTTTCACAGCATCATCTTTCAGGATTTGGAATAGCTCAACTGGAATTCCATCACCTCCACTAGCTTTGTTCATAGTAAGTTACTTCACCCCTAACTCTGTTTGGTTTATTTGCATGTTATTTTCTTAGGAAAAGCATGTCATCTGCAAAGAAAGGTTTTATTTCTTCCTTGATTTCTGATTTGGTGTCTGCTATTAATTTGGCGAAATTGTTGTTATTGCTTCAGATGTTTCCTCTGTTCCTTTTTCTTTCTCCTGGCATTCCCATTATGCATTTGCTGTATCTTTCGTAACAGTTCTCGTGTGTGTGCTGTGCTTAGTTGCTCAATTGTGTCCGACTCTTTGCGACCCCATGGACTGTGTCACTCAGTCATGACTATTTGTGACCCCTTGGACAGTAGTCTGCCAGGCTCCTCTGTCTGTGGGGATTCTGCAGGCAAGAATACTGGAGTGGGTTGCCATGCCTTTCTCCAGGCCATCTTCCCAACCCAGGGATTGAACCCACGTCTCCTGCATTGCAGGTGAATTCTTTACCATCTGAGCCACCAGGGAAGCCCAACAGTTCTTATATATATATATATATTTTTTTTTTTTTTTTTTTTTTTCAGTCTTTTTTCCTGTCTTCCAGTTTTGGAAGTTTCTGTTGACTTACTCTCAGGCTCAGAGATTTTTGCCTTTTGTGGTGTGCAGTCTGTGGTGAGCCATCAAAGGCACTGTTCACTTGTGTTGTGGTGTTTTGATGTGTGATTTCTTTTTGGTTCTCTTTTAGGATTTCCATCTCTCTTACATTACACATCTGTTCTTGCATGTTGCCTGCTCTTTCCATTAGGGCTCTAAGCATAGTAATCTTGGTAGTTTTAGATTCCTGGTCTGATAATTCCAACATCCGTACCAGCTCTGACATTCTTTGCTTGCTCTTCACACTGTGTTTCTGCCCTTTGGTATGCTTGTAGTTTTCATGTGGAAAGTGGACATGCTGTCCTAGGTAAAGGAGCTGCAGTAAGCAGAAGGGTCGTGCTCTGTGCGACTGGTCTCAGCCACGGAGAGCTTGCATCCCTGGACTGGAACCATGTCAGGGCTTCCCAGGCCTTCCACTCTCCTGGGAGGATGGCTGTTTCCTGTCTCTCAGGTTGTAGTTTCTCATGAAGTAGTTTCTCTGAAGGGCACACATCAATAAGAACTTAATGCTCTTGACATGCTTCAAAATACTCACTTTTTTCTCCCCGCACTGGAAACACGATGGGATTTTTCTTCAGCCGTCACTGAAGACCTGGTAAAGCTTCTGAAGAGCCTCACGAGAGGGTGAGGCCCTCGCATGACTGAGTTCCTCTGGCATTTAAGTCTGGTTAAAACTTGTCCACATGGAGCTCCCAGCGCCTGGTCAGTTCCAAGGCCAGGTCCCCACACCAGCACTGGTCCCACTGAGGTTTCCATGCATGGGTTTCTGCTCCACTCAGTTGACTTCACAGTTCATTCAAGCTTTTTACTTGTTATAATTGAGTGGCGACTTCTAAGATTCTTCCTTGTATGTTGGGCCAGAAAACAGAAATTAGATCATTTCTTTTTAATCAATAATTTCTCTTATATACATACTGTCCAGGAATTGCTGAAAATTCAGAGCCAAGAGTGTTTGCACTGTCACACCTTTTAGTGGGTGGACTAATGGCTCAAGATTACCTTACAGGCTCAGAGCAAAGCAGAGCCAAACTCTTCAGTATCCAGATGGTTATAAAGGAAATAAAGATGGGACTTCTCTAGTAGTCCAGTGGTTAAGAATCCACCTTGGAATGCAGGGGACACCATTCTGAGAAGATTCCCACATGGCACAGAGCAGCTAAGCCCACGGGCCACACCTGCTGCGGCCCGCGCTCTAGAGCCCCCGAGCTGCAACTGTGGAGGCTGTGTGCTGCCGCTGCTGAAGCCCCCGCGCCTTAGAGCCTGTCCTCGGTAAGAGTGGCCTCTGCTTGCCGCAGCTAGAGAAAGCCCATGTGCAGCAGAAAGACCCACCGCAGCCAAAAAATAAATGAGTAAACCTAAAAAGAGAAGGATATAAGGATGATTGATAGGTTATGTAACTTTGTGAAAATCAAAGCTGCTGGTGGGTGATTAGCTGTCCTACAGACTACCACAATTTAAACATAAACAAGACAAGTTCTTAGAAATTTGATAATATTAAAGTAAATAGTTCCTTAATCAACAAGGACCTGCTGTGTAACACAGGGAACTCAGTATTCTGTAACAACCTATATGGAAAAAGAATCTGCAAAGAATGGATATATGTATATTTGTAAATGAATCACTTTGTTGTATACCTGAAACTAATACAACATTGTAAATCAACTGTGCCCCAATATAAAATAAAATTTAAAAAAGTAAGTGGTTCTTTTTATTTTTTTGGCTGTACTACATGGCATGCGGAATCTTAGCTTCCTGACTGGGAATCAAACCCATGCCCCCTACAGTGGAGGCATAGAGTCTTAACCATTGGACTGCCAGGGAAGTTCTGTAAATGGTTCTTTAGTATAGTAACTCTTTGGTAAATGGATATATGTAATCCCAAAGCTCATTTTGTTAGCTAAAAGTAATGAAAATTGTTTTCAATTATAGGATAAGCATAAAGACCATATTGACCATCAGAAGGATAAAGTCGCCTTGACTCTGGCACGCCTAGCCCGCCATGTTGAAGTGGAGAAACAGCAGAAAGAAGAAAAGAACAGGGCCTTCAGGGTATGTGGCTGCTTTCATTGGTGTTTTACCAGATTATAGAATTGTTTGTAAGAAAGTTAAATAGACACTTACATAATCAAAAGATACATAATTGGATATAAGTTCAGCATGAAATCTGTATAGCTCACTGATTTAGTAGTAGTTCGTGATGGCATTTTATATCTGTTTTTGTTTGTTGGATTTTGATCATGTATGTATACAGACCAACAAAAAGAAAAAGTAGACTTGAGTGAACTTTATTTTGGGAATTTAAACTCATGGAATTATATAAGTTTCTAGTTACTTTATCACAGTTTATCAGGGCTTCAAGCTGTTGAAAGGTTATTTTCTGTGCAGTAGAGCCAGACCACTTTCACTTCAACCTCTTCCTTCTGTTATTGAATTAGGGCAGTAGAAGATGAAGCCTGCTTTAGAATCTTGCATGATATAAACCATTTCAAACTTTGACTTGCTTTACAGAAGGTTACCAAATGAAATTACCTTAGAAAACTCTCCCAATACTGCCAAATGTCTATTAGGAGTAAAATGTTGGCCAGTTGGGTAAAAAAACTTCCTCTTGGGAGTTTAAAAATGGAAATACAAATCACAGAATAATTTTACCATGTATGTTTTTGCTTCCTTGTTCCGTTGGTTATTATAAAGGAATTTATATATTTCTGTCGCCTTTGTTTTAGTATCTGCTTAATCTAATGTAAAATACCTTAATCTTTAAATTTAGAAGTACCTTTGGGGACTTTTATTAATACTTTATAATGTAATACCAATTAAACTAGAGCATAATATTCTAATTGTATGTTTAAAATGCTTAATACATTAGTGATATTTTTTTAAAAAAAGATTATTTCTTTCCTGGCAGAGACACTATTCATTTTTAGGAAGCTTTCCGCAAATTACATCAAGTGTGTGTGTATGGGGAAAGTCTCTGAGAGAGGAGTGGTTATCAAGCTGTCCTCTTTTTCTGCCCATTTCCTCAGTGATGCTCACTGCTTTTGTGATGAGTTCAGAGTAGTTGCTATGACAGCAAGGGTTTTTCTCAAGGGTAGTTTCAACTTTTACCTATACAAACGTCATTCATTGTATTAAAGACTTTAGCTTGTTGGAGAAAGTTTTTTAAAACTTTGAATTTCTTGTTTACCCAATTTTAAAGAATGCATTTTTCTAGATTTCTTTCTTAAAGAGAAAGTGACTCACACAGGTTCTGTAGCTCCTTGCTTGCTATCCATTCATGGTTTTTTGAAAATTTGGTTTTCCTTATATATAGCTTATTTTTAAAAAAACTATCGATAGATGACAGAAAACAAAAACCAAAATAAACTACCTAGAAAAAAAGATAATAAAACTAATTCTTGAAGAATTGTAGTAGGTGTTAACTGTGACTACAGAATATAGTAGAAAACGTCTTCCAGCTCGTCTAGGCCTTTTGATTTTTGGTGTCTCACTGTTAAAGTGGTTTGTCCATCTCTTTTGACGGAAATGTTTTAAAAAAAATAAAATCTATTAAAATCTTCACTGAATAAATCACTTTTAGAGATAATGTGTTGTGCTTGACTAGTTGACCAGTTACCAGCTTTGCTTGTTGATATTCCAGGAGTTAAAATGACTCGCAAGAGGGGATGTGCCCCTAACATATGTAGGAATAGCTATATAATGCATATTAGCATCTTTGGAGAATTAGTACTCTATGGCTATACTTAGAACAGTGTTATGTAGCTGATTTTTTTTCTGATTACAATCTTGAATCTCCCTGTCCCCCTCTTACCTATGCTGATAGAAGGTCCTGTTACATTGCTAACAGGGTCATTCAGTATCCTGGTCTGTTTCTTGCAAATCTAGTGTTTGTGGCTTTGTTATTTCTTTTTAAGGATATAAAAACCTTTTTGAGATACAGTATGGTATACTGGTTAAGTGCATGAGTTCTAGAATCAGATTAGAGAATGAGAGTTTAAATCCTGGTATTGTTATTTGTCCCTGTGCAATGTATTTGAACTTCATATGCCTCAGTTTTCCCATTATAAAATGGGAACCATACTGGTACCCGTCTTACAGAGTTATTGAGAGAATTAGATCTAAGATGCTTTTAGAATAGTGCCTGGCACATGGTAAGTGGTTAATAAGTATTAATTGTTATTAGGTTGGTGCAAAAGTAATTGCAGTTTTGCATTGTTGAACTTTGCCATTTGATATTGAAATACATTCTTAAATAAATGTGGTTATGTTATGCATCATTTTAATGCACATTTCCTGCTGTATTTTTTTTTCTGATATCTTACTGTTTATTTTATATGTATTTAGACTATGGAAAATGATACTAGACTAAAAGCAAATTTAAGCGATTTTCTTACTCGAGTTCAAAATGGTTCATTAAGCAGCAGAGACAACTCGCAACATCGACAACACATTTGGCCCAGGAACTGCTAAGGAACGTGTAGTGCAGTGCTGATTCAAGAAGTTTTGCAAAGAAGACCAGAACCTTGAAGATGAGGAGTGTAGTGGCCAGCCAGCGGAAGTTGACAGTGACCAACGGAGAGCCTTTATTGAAGCTGGTCCTCTTACAACTACACAAGTTGCGGAAGAGCTCAACATGGACAATTTTATGGTCATTCAGCATTTGAAGCAAATTGGAGAGGTGAAAAAGCTCAATAAAGTGGGTGCCTCGTGAGCTGACCAAATAAAAAATATTGTTGTTTTGAACTGTCTTCTCTAATTCTATGCAATAACAATGAATCACTTCTGGATTGGATTATGACATGCAATGAAAAGTGGATTTTTATGACAAACAATGACGACCAGCTCAGTGGTTGGGCTGAGAAGCAGCTCCAAAGCACTTCTCAAAGTCCAACTTGCACCAAAAAAAGGTCATGATCACTATTTAGTAGTCTGCTGCCAGTCTGATCCACTACAGCTTTCTGAATCCCTGTGAAACCTTCCATCTGAGAAGTATGCTTAGCAAATCGATTAGATGCACGGAAAACTGCAGTGCCTGGCACCAGTGTTGGTCAACAGTGGTGACCAGTGGGGCCCAGTTCTTCTCCATGACAGCATTGGACTATACATTGCACAGCCAACACTTCAAAAGTTGAACTAATTGGGCTACAAAGTTTTGCCTCATCCACCATATTAACCTGATGTCTCACCAACCAACTACCACTTTCTTCAAGCATCTCAACAACTTTTTGCAGCGAAAACACTTCCACAACAGCAAGAGGCAGAAAATGTTTCCCAAGAGTTCATTGAATCCCAAAGCATGGATTTTTATGCTACAGGAATAAACATTTCTTGTTGGCAAAAATGTGTTGATTGTAATGGTTCCTATTTTGATTAATAAAGATATGTTGAGCCTAGTTATAATGATTTAAAATTCATGGTCTGAAACCACAATTACTTTTGTACCAACCTATAGATACAGCATGATTAGAGTATGCAAATAGATTTATCAGTAACATAACCAGAAAGATTTAGAGACTGTAAAAGTCTAAAGCATCTAGTTTAGTAGTTGGCGCTGGCCCACTGCCTGTTTTTGTAAATAAAGTTTTATTGGAACATAGCCATGTCCATTTGTTTACATATTATCTATGGCTGCTTTTGTGCTGCAGCAGCAGAGTTGAGTAGTTGCAAAAGAGACTATATGGGCTGCAGAGCCTTAAATATTTATCCTGTGGCCCTTTATGGAAAAAATCTGCCAACCTTTGATCTAGGTGGAGTAGATGTTTTGTACTGGTACATATTAAGTACTAATGAGGGTCTGCTCTTACACTGTTCATTGAACAAATATTTAATAGGCTTCTATATACTTCAGACTACATTTGGAAAATTTGAAAAAAAATGTTTTAAAATGTAAGGATGAAAATAATCATTCATATTTCCATTCCAGAGATAACCATTGACATTTATCATATTTATCTTCTGCCTTTTTCCCTCTCAGCAGGCAGAGTTACATATAGCTTGAAATAATCTTTGCTTATATTTGACCCTATTCATTTAATACAATTTGGTAACATACTTGATATCAAAAGTATACTCCTAATTCACAGAAAAGTTTGGTTAGTGTTTCTAATGACTTTCATGAAATGTACACACCGTGATTTAAACAGTACCCTATTGTTGGAGATTAAGTTGTTGCAAACTGTGTGCAAATATAGATGACATTGGGATCAACATCTTATTTAGAGCAGGAAACTTTGGTTTGATTTAGCTCCTTAGGATAGAGTTCTAGACTTGGAGTTACAGGGATAAAGGATAATCAGTATTTTCTGATCACTGTTGTGACAAAATCATTTTCTTAAGGAAACAAGATTAGTAATCACAGTTTAATTGATTTTTTTTCTTAATATCTTTAGGAAAAAATTGATTTTCAGCATGCTCATGGGTTACAAGAATTGGAATTTATTCGAGGACATTCTGATACAGAAGCAGCAAGACTGTGTGTGGACCAGTGGTTAAAAATGCCAGGTATTCTTTAGAGATCAGAGGCTTCCCTGAAGCCCTAAGGCATTTTGTCTGTTTATTCAGTTGCTATTAAGTATATAAAGTATTAAAATTTACTTAACTGGAGGTCTGCTTTACCTACCAGTTGTCTTCCTATTTTGGCAAAAATGTATTTTGAATAAAAGAAATCCTTGAGCAGATTAGATATTGCTCATTCATTCATGTGTGTCCTACATGAAATAGTACTATGTGAGGCTATGTGAAGGTGTGTAACGGGTTATTTGAGGTCAGGATTCTATAAAGAAATGGAATTTAAGCTGAGATGGAAAAGATTAGCATTTACTTATTTGTCCATGCAACCTATGTAGATATTTTGTTGGAAGTGTCGACACAGGAGGCTCATCTAAAGCAGTGGGTAGCTTCTTCATTACTAACTCTACAGACGTGAGATTCCTGGAGGAATCACTGTGGAGCATTTTCCTTCCACCAGATAATTTGGTAAAATTTTTGAGTCAGTAGGACAGTCCCTTGGGGCTTCCCTGGTGGCTCAGACAGTAAAGAATCTGCCTGCAATGTGGGAGACTTGGATTCGATCCCTGGGTTGGGAAGATCCCTTGGAGAAGGGAATGGCAACTCGCTCCAGTATTCTTGCCTGGAGAATCCCATGGACAGTGGAGCCTGGCAGGCTTCAGTCCATGGGGTTGCAAAGAGTTGGACACGACTGAGCAACTAACACTTTCAGGATAGTCCCATCAAGGCAGCTTTTCTAGCCTGTCTTGTACAAGACCCACTGAGCCCTTAGAGGCTTGGGTTACTCACAGAAACCTTAGCTGTGGATTTAATCCAGCCAAAAGTTTAGTTGCAAAAAGTCTTAGAAATAATCTATGTATGCAGTGCTCAACTTTGAACCTGGATATCTTGTTCTATAGTTTTCAGAGGGCTTTTCTTTGAACAGAATCAAATTGCCACTTTTAAAATAATTCCAGTAATTTGTAGGTATTTTGACACTTGGCTACTCCCTGACACTGCATTTCCTTCTTATCTCCCAGTATGATTGTGCCTGGCAAACTACCCCCTTGCCCTATCCTCCCTCTTAAATGCCTTTTCCTTTTTTCTTACTTGCCCGTGGGGTTAGCCACAGGCAAGTAAGTACTACATTCAGTACTAGAGGGTGCTAGGTTTTTTAGTCTGCCTAAGTTTCATTGCCCAACTATCTTTGATGGCCACAGTGTTTTATTCATTTTTTGCCTATAGTTTTTACCCTGTTGTGTTGGATTGATATGTTTACATATCTGTGTCTTTTACTAGATTTATATGTTATGGGGACAGAGGCGAAGCCTAATTAATCTTTTTTAGTGTCAGTGCCTAAGAAGGCGGCTCTGCACAGAGATGTCCAATAAGTGTTGGTTGAATATTATACCAGAGTGGGCAATGACTATTTGCATATGAACACAGAAAGGAAGCCTAGAACCATGTTCCAAATTTGACTGTCATTCAACTAAACAAAAGAATTGTTTGGTATTCCAGACCTACTTTAGAAAAGTTTACTTGAAAATTGCTCTCTTTAGCTATATCAGAATCACCTGGGAGTCTTAAATACATGCCTGGGCCTCACCTCTAGAGGGCATCTGTAGATTTGGGAAGATTTTGATACAAAAATGGTCTAGAACTACAAGACTCACAAGATTTCTTGTAAAATTGTTTCTCTCATATGAATCTAACACTTTGAAGTCTTGTCTAGGATGATTGTTGGGTCAGTAATATATCCCTTCAGGCCTAATCTCTGGCTTTCAGGTTGTCAGAATATTTTCAGTTCAGTTCAGTTCAGTCTCTCAGTCGTGTCCGATTCTTTGTGACCCCATGAATCGCAGCACGCCAGGCCTCCCTGTCCATCACCAACTCCCAGAATTCACTCAAACTTATGTCCATCGAGTCAGTGATGCCATCCAGCCATCTCTTTCTCTGTCGTCCCCTTCTCCTCCTGCCCCCAATCCCTCCCAGCATCAGTCTTTTCCAATGAGTCAACTCTTCGCATGAGGTGGCCAAAGTACTGGAATTTCAGAATATTGTAATTCACTATAAATTGAATTCACGAACATCTGAGTATATATTTTTCTGAGCGGATCAAGTGGGAACAAATGACTCAGTTGTCTTTATAATTCTTGTCAAGATGTGGTACTGTAGATCACTTCAGGTTACACCTGGTTCATTGGCCGCTGATAAGCTTATGCTGTGAGTTAAGGTCTTTAGTTACATTCTTTTTATGTGGTTGTTTTATCTTCTTGCTTGGTCCCTGCCACACTGTAGCACTGAAGAGTCAGGGGGCTCTTGCTGGCATAGCGGCTTTAGCACTGGGCTGTACTTGCTGCGGTACCATTCCTTTGAGGAGTGGAGAACTGGGGAAAACAGAGATGTCTTTTTGCTGTCAATTATAAAAAGTAAGATTCTACTTCTCAATAGCATTAAGGGACTCCATTCAGTCTATTCCAAAGTATCCAGCCATTATAATTCAGTTCTTTGATTAGAAGTAGTGTAAGGACTGGAGAAGGCGATGGCACCCCACTCCAGTACTCCTACCTGGAAAATCCCATGGACGGAGGAGCCTGGTAGGCTGCAGTCCATGGGGTCGCTAGGAGTCAGTCACGACTGAGCGACTTCACTTTCACTTTTCACTTTCCTGCATTGGAGAAGGAAATGGCAAGCCACTCCAGTGTTCTTGCCTGGAGAATCCCAGGGACGGGGGAGCCTGGTGGGCTGCTGTCTATGAGGTTGCACAGAGTCGGACACGACTGAAGCGACTTAGCAGTGTAAGGACAATATCTATAATTACTCAAGCTTTGGAAATCCAACTTTTTTATAGACATTTATAGTTAGACCAGTTTCCGCACATTTGAATACTTAGTAATGTAAAAACAACACGCTATACTGTTTAAATCTTTCTGTATTTTGCCTTTTCTTGGATAAAGCTTATTTTATTCTAATTGATTGCTTTCTCCACTTTAATTTTTATCCAGAACCTCTATGGCTAAATAAAGGTCTTAATAGGCAACACCTGGAATGTGGATGGACAGTAAAAATTACTCTTAATTCTGACTGCATTAAAAAATTAAAGCAAAAAAATGTGTATTGTTATTAATGCCTCTTTGAATGTGATTAATGCTGTTAGTCTTTTTTTATTGATAGAACACATTTATAAGCGTTTTGACAGCATTTAATAGAGGCATTTCTTCCATAAACAGAAGAGCATTGAAACCTTCAACATAGATAACCATTTGGGGATCTAACTAGATGATGTTAAAGGTGTAACATTTTATTCCAGTTAAATGCTTAGGGACTTGGTAGAAATTGCCATAAAGATAAATATACAATTTTTTGTTATATGAAATATTCAAAGTATTTGAGTGAAACAAGTTATAAGAAATAATAATAGTCAAACTATATATCAGAATCCTCCTAGAACTTTTTAAATTCTTTGTTTATAGAACTTAACTCTAAATTTTTCACTGTACAACATGCATTGGGAGTTTGCCTGGAAACAGAATTTGGCTGAGGCTGGAAAGTTGTGTGACTGTAAGACCAAGATTATGACAGAAAGGGATAATCTTCACCAGATAAAAGGACTGGTGAAGGCATTCTCCTTGTCCTCCCCATTCCCTCCCTGTCTCAGTTACAGCCTGTACAACTGAACCTTACAATGTGTGTAAGATACTTAAAAGAGAAAATAAGAATTAGAAGGAAAAAATCTTTGCCAACTTATATAAATGAACAGAAGGGAGGCAGGTACAGGGGTTGTAGAGCAACTGGTTTTCTAATATATTCCATCTTTGACATTTCTTGACTATTGAACTTAAGGGAACAGTTCTTTTCCTCAAGATAATATTACTTGGAGATCTTAATGGCTTTCTTTGTCCCAAATAGCTATTTATTTGTAGGTTGTTATATCTTTTATAAGAAAGTTTGTAAGCACTTAATTACAAGTAGGATCACCCATTTGATGCTGCCCAGTGTTTTTTTTATTGTTTTTTCATAATTTTGATTACCAGTCCAAAGGACAGTTACCTGAAATAGGAACTTAAGAATTTATATTCTGATGATACAGGACTCAAAACAGGCACGATTAATTCTGGAACAAAAGGTTCATTCCGAAGAGGAAGCCAAATTCGAGCATCTGGGAAACCAATTTCATGTCCCATAATGCACTGTAACAAGGAATTTGATAATGGGCACCTTCTCTTAGGACATTTGAAAAGGTAAGTGTGATGTTCAGAACAGTGGGTGCTGAAGGTGAACTGAGAGCGTGAGGCACCTCTGCCATTGTGATTGTAGCTTTATGTTCCAAACTCTTACGGTATGATTTTTTCTAATTTACATTTCTTAGGCTTCCTAGGAGGCTTGAAGTCAGATTATTCTAGTGATATTCAGTCCTAATATGTTTCATAAAATTCTGACCAGACTTTTTGCATTGATGTACATTTGGATCAGTTTTAGAGAAATCTAGTCCGTTAGCAAATTTTAAGAGAGACAAAGCATTTACAGATATGTGGGCTAGCCCAAAGAAAGATAATATGTCATTGCAAAGTAAATGCTAAAGGCAAACCAAGTGTGGCAAAATTAATAATAAATGTTCTATTTATGAGATCCATAATTTACTGAATTTTGAATAGTAGAGCTTGAGAAAGTAAATATCAAGAGAAGGCAATATTAAAGGAGTTAAATAGTCCTTATTGCCGGGGTCCAGCCCCGGCTGATCCAGGGTATTTGAAGCGGGGACGGCATCGGCGAGGATCAGGATACAATAGCTTCAATTAGATATTAATTAGAGATGTAAAGAGTAATAGAATGAGGATAGCTCAGTAGGAAAAGTCAGTGGAGAAAAGAGGCTGAGTAGCTTGGTTTACGCGGGAGACCAATAAAACTTCAAGACAAGAAGTTTGCACCACTTACGTAGGCCGCAGGTGTCCTTCCGTTCTCCCGAAGGAGAGGAGACACTGAGGCCTCCCCGGTCGGATCTTAGAAGCCCAGGCATAATTAGCAAGCATGGCGGGTTCTGCGCTCCAGATGGAGACTCAGCCAGAATTTGAGAGAGAGAGCGACATGGGGAGACCAAGTTTCGGTGAACAAGGCCCGCACTTTATTTTCCAAAGTAGTTTTTATATCTAAAGTTGTGCATAGAGGATAATGGGGGAAGGGGTGGAGTCATGCAAGGACAGCAGTTCCTGGTCCTAATCGAAGCCAGGCTTTCAAACTTATCATGCAAAAGTTCAGGTGATTTACATCATCTTCTGGCCAGGAGGCCTGTTAACATTTTAAGAAACTTATCTTTCTCTAAAGGTGATTATTCCAAAGTCAGGCACCAGCCTCCAAAAAAGCATTGGACAAAGCTGCATTCCTATAGGGCAAAGGTGAGGTGGGCTCAATCAAGAAAAGAATTAACTCAAGGGTCCAACGTTACAAACATTGAGGCTACTACTTACATTTCTATACACCCATTATATCAATCAATACACTGCCAAGGACACAGTAGGTAAGGAGTATGGAGACTTAGCAGCAAACATTGGCCCAATAAGTGAAAAACCCTTCACCAATACAATTTCTAATCAGTCTTTTAACTACTCAAAGGAATCTGTGTTTAGACAGTTTAGAACATCTCCTGCCTCTCACAGTTGGGAGGCTCTGAATAATCACATGTGGCCGGAAAAACCTATTCAGGCAGGCTAGAGGATTTCAGAGGAGTTTGTAGGTTAAACACTGTCACACCCAGGAATTATTAACTGGAGCTGTAAGCTAATTCTTTTTTCAGAGAGAGGTAGTGGGGGACAGCCCCCCGTAAAGTCAGAGGTGTAGGTGAAAGCACAAAGCAGAAAGTAGGCAGACTGTGGTTTTGGGGGTAGATGCTCGAGAATTTCCAGGGAGACTCCTGAGGCTTGATCCCGCCTTTGCGTATGCCAAGCCTCCTTCCTCATGACCTTTGTCACGGGCAGAGTTCCTCACACTGGCTCCTGGCAGTGATAGAATTCCAGTTGAGCTATTCCAGATCCTGAAAGATGATGCTGTGGAAAGTGCTGCACTCAATATGCAATACGCACTCAATATGCAATATGCCGGCTCCCGGCACCTTATCTTCTTAGTCTCCCCTTCTTATAGTTTGAAGAGGGGAGTTGAGTTTGGGGCTCTTGACCTTCTCCAGATGTCTCACCCTGCTTATGCCTGACCCTGCTGTGAGAGCCTTCTGGAGAGGGGTTCAGTATTCTACAGATAACTGTATTTTAAGTGGTTTTAATTTTTAAAAAGTCTTTGAGATAGTTTTCAATGACACAAATTTGTTAAATGATTAAAATGACACTAAAAGGATTAAAAGCCATTTTTAGGAAATAGGTGTGCACTGGAAAGCTTGACAGGACATTATTATTCTAGTGATTCATTTATAATTATTTGTGAGTTTTATTTTGTTCCTTGCAAGAAGAAACAGATAATGGCTGTACAGTTTTCAGACTGGAAGTTTACCAATTTGGCGAAACATGCTTAAATCCATTTTATTGTATCTTGAGTAGTTTTTTGAAATTTTAAGCTGTTGGTCACTGTTTCAAGAGATTGCGTGGCATATGAGAGCCACTTGATATTTCTTGAATATAAAGAACGTTATTTAATACTTCAGTAGAAAAAGTGCAAACGCTTGAATGTGTGTGTCTAACTTAACAAATGAAGCAACTTAGTGCTGCCTCTAGAATATGTCAGATTTTCTAATGTTACCTCTGTTTTGCCAAGTAGGTTCGACCACTCTCCATGTGATCCAACAATTACACTGCATGGACCTTTCATCAACTCCTTTGCTTGTGTAGTATGTTATAAAAATTTTGTTACTCAGCAACAGTATAGGGATCACCTTTTTGCTAAGGTAAGAACATGTCCTAAGTTAAGGATAGGTATTCTTTTCCTAGAGATCCATGGGGTGTTTTCTTGCTGTTCTTAAGCTTGCAGTCCACAGTGATGCACATAAGGATCAAAATTGTGATTGTCTATGATAAATAAAATGATTTGGAACGTTATTGTGGGAAGTTAACCCTGAGAGCTGAAAGCTAACAGTCCTAAAGATTATCACTGAAACTCTTTTTATTGAATTGCTCCATGAAATTGACTTACTTTGTTCAAGATGTTCTTTGAGTTAATCACATGATAATCAGAATGGTATTCTTAAAGACACTGCTGTTCAGTGCTGGTTGACACGTCAGAGCCATGTAGTCAGTGATGATCCTTTATCAATGCTGGTATTAGGAGATCTGGTATTTAAAAGGTTGTGTTACGTGACTCACACTGTGTGAAATCTCAAGGGACATGAGATTGATTCATACTATTAGCAAATTCAGTGTAATAAAGAGCCCTGTAATAAGTGTTTACCAGACTTGATATTATTAGCAGGTATCTCACTTATTAATGTTACAAAATGTTAATTGTGTGATATTTTCACTCTGGAAAAGTTTTAAAATACTAACAGAAAGAAAATAAGAAACCCCTTTAAAAAAAATTTATTAAAGTATAGTTGATTTACAATATTGTGCTAATGTCTATTGTGCAGCAGAGGATTTAGTTATACATGTATAGACATTTCTTTGCATATTCTTTTCCATTATTGTTTATCACAGGATATTGAATATAGTTTCCTGTGCTATACAGTAGGACCTTGTTTATCTATTCTAAATATTATAGTTTGCATTTACTAACCTTAAACTCCCAATCCATCCCATCTCCACCCCCTTTCCCCCATGGCAACCACTGGGAAATCACTCTAATGTCACTATAGAGATAAGCATTATTAACATATATATATATATATTTCTGCTATTTCTCCATATGTAAATATTTTTATATAAGAAGGTATCTAAGTTATTTCATAGTTTAAAAAAGCAGTGTGGAGGGAGGGTGAAAAAAAAAAGCAGTGTGTTATAAGCATAAATGTTTAAATGTTGAATCAGTATGTACATTTAAAATAAGTGAATGGCATTCTGTATGACTATAAGGTATTTACTTATTTACTTGTGGTTGGCTGTGCCGGTCTTCGCTGCTGTGTGGGTTTTCTGTATGACGATATTTATTTACTTGTGGTTGGCTGTGCCGGTCTTCGTTGCTGCGTGAGTTTTCTGTAGCTCCTGCAAGCGGGGGCTGCATGTTGCTGCAGTGTGCAGGCCTCTCACTGCGGTGGCTTCTCATGCTGCAGAGCACGGGCCCTCGGGTACAGGGGCTTCAGAAATTGCAGCGCGTGGGCTGAGTGATTGTGGTCCCCGGGTTTTAGAGCACAGGCTCTGTCGTCATAGCTGGCCACTGGGTGAGGTGCTCTGCGGCATGGGGGATCTTCTTGGATCAGGGATCAAACCTGTGTCTCCTGCATTGGCATTGTGGATTCTTTCCCACTGAGCCAGCTGAGAAGCCTCTCTTTTTATTTCCTATTAGATGTATTAGTTTACATTTTTCTGTCATTATAAACAGTAACACCTTAAATACCCTTGTAGCTAAAAACCTATGAGAAGATTCATACTTCAGGTATTTGCTGAGTAAATATTAGGTTTTGAAATAGTAAAATGCTAACGTCCAAAGACTAGTAAGGTTTTTCTTTAAACCATATTTTCAGAATTTACTAGTCTGTGACCTTGAAAAGTCATGTCGGTAATACCCTGGATTCTGTGTAGGTTCACACAAAGTGGAGACTTGTTCTCTCAGCTGTCTCTGATTGAGTTCTGTGTTCCCAGAATAGACGTGCCTCTTGGCAGTAAGTTTGCTGTCTACTCCATCATTAGTTTTGGGGAGCCTGTTTCTTGTTGAACCCTGACGAGTGGCTGTAGTATGAGGGGAATCTATGTGCTCTAGAATGAATAAGCCATAATGGTAATCGTCAGAGGAAACAGGTTCAGAGGAAGGGGAGAGGAGAAGCTGGAAAAGTTGGCAGAGCCCTGCGGAGGAGAAGTGGTCTTCCAGGCTTGGATTTGGATAGATGGAAAGGACAAGGTGTGGAAAGGAGCCTGCAGAGAGTAGCAAGTAGGGAATAGGGGTGGTGCAGAGAGCAGGGTACACAGCAGGCCTGAGACTTCCATCCTTAGACGGACTTGCTTGTAAGGTTGGTACCGAGCTGCTGTCTGGGAACTTGAGATTGGCAGTTTCCCCGTGAGTCTCTGATGACTGGCCTTTTGTGCCTGAACTGTAGGTGCAGGTGGTGTGGTTTATGCTGAACACCTGCTTTCCGTGTGGGGTTATAGCATTTTGGTCTGTACTAGGCAGGTATGACCTAACCCCCTAGGCACTGAGTCTTTTTTTTTTTTTTTTTTTTTTAGTTTTGAACTCTTATTTAAAAATTTGAACTCTTTTTAAAAATTAACTAATTAATTTTAATTAGAGGATAATTTCCTTACAATATTGTGGTGGTTTTTGCCCTCAGTCAGTTCAGTCACTTGGTCGTGTCCTACTCTTTGCAACCCCATGGACTGCAGCACGCCAGGCTTTCCTGTCCATCACCAACTTCCAGAGCTTGCTCAAACTCATGTCCATTGAGTTGGTGATGCCACCCAACCATCTCATCCTCTGTTGTCCCCTTCTCTTCCTGCCTTCAATCTTTCCCAGCATCAGAATCTTTTCCAGTGAGTCAGTTCTTCGCATCAGGTGGCCAAAGTATTGGAAGTTCAGCTTCAGTATCAGTCCTTTCAATGAATATTCTGAACTGATTTCCTTTAGGATGGACTGGTTGGATCTCCTTGCAATCCAAGGGACTCTCAAGAGTCTTCTCCAACACCACAGTTCAAAAGCATCAATTCTTTGGTGCTCAGCTTTCTTTATAGTTCAACTCTCACATCCATATATGACTACTGGAAAAAACCATAGCTTTGACTAGACAGACCTTTGTTGGCGAAGTAATGTCTCTGCTTCTTAATATGCTGTCTAGGTTGGTCATAACTTTTCTTCCAAGGAGCAAGCATCTTTTAATTTCATGGCTGCAGTCACCATCTGCAGTGATTTTGGAGCCCAAAAAAAAGAGTCTGTCACTCTTCCCATTGTTTCCCCATCTATTTGCCATCAAGTGATAGGACCGGATGCCATGATATTAGTTTTCTGAATGCTGGGCCTTAAGCCAACTTTTTCACTCTCCTCTTTCACTTTCATCAAAAGGCTCTTTAGCTCTTCTTCATTTTCTACCATAAGGGTGGTGTCATCTGCATATCTGAGCTTATTGATATTTCTCCCGGCAATCTTGATTCCAGCTTGTGCTTCCTTTAACCCAGCGTTTCTCATGATGTACTCTGCATATACGTTAAATAAGCAGGGTGACAATATACAGCCTTGACGTACTCCTTTTCCTATTTGGAACCAGTCTGTTCCATGTCCAGTTCTAATTGTGCTTCCTGACCTGCATACAGATTTTTCAAGAGGCAGGTCAGGTGGTCTGGTATTCCCATTTCCTGAAGAATTTTCTAGTTTATTGTGATCCACACAGTCAAAGGCTTTGGCATTGTCAATAAAGCAGAAATAGATGTTTTTTTGGAAGTCTTGCTTTTTCGATAATCCAGCGGATATTGGCAATTAGATCTCTGGTTCTGCCTTGTCTGGTGCATGCTCTGTTGCATTCAGTGCCACTGACCCTGCAGTAGGCCACCACGGACCCACGCCTCCGCCGGAGACTCCTGGACACTCACAGGCAAGTCTGGGTCAGTCTCCTGTTGGGTTAGTGCTCCTTTCTCCTGGGTCCTGGTGTGCACAAGGTTTTGTTTGTGCCCTCCAAGAGTCTGTTTCCCTAGTCCAGTGTAAGTTGTGTAATCAAATCCCACTGGCCTCCAAAGTCAAATTCCCTGTGGGTTGTTAGTCCCTTTGCCAGATCCCCAGGCTGGAAAATCTGTTGTGGGTCCTAGCACTTTCTTAACAGTGCGAGAATTTCTTTGGCATAATTGTTCTGCAGTTTGTGGATCATCTTTAGAATATTGTGGTGGTTTTTGCCCTAGCTCGACTTGAATCACGTACGGTGGGCACTGAGTCTTTAAGGTGGTATTGATTGTCAAGTGTGTTCTGTTTGTCTCAATGGAGAGGATCTTTGGAATCTTAAACCTAGTTCCTCTGGGCTTTGCCCAGTGTGCCTTTCCCCTTGGTTTCCTTTTGCTCCAATAAATTAGAGTATAGCTATCCATAGCCATGAATATAGCTGTCCCCCAAGTTCTGTAAGTCCCAGCCAGACCCCCAGCCCTGGGGGTGGTCCTGGGGATCCCAACTCAAGTAGTAACTGGACTGCACAGCTACAGGATTTAAACTTGATATTGGGCAGGTCCTGGCACGACTGTAGGATGTGACCTGATGAGAAGAATGCTTATGTCTTTGGAGTTAAAGTGCTTTAATTCTAGAACTAAAGTCCTCCTTTTTGGGGGAGGGGAGTGGACACCCGAGACTGAGTGGTATTGGAATGGCACCCGTGTTGAGGGTGGATTCAAAGATATGGACAAGGAGACCAGTTTAGGTGAGTTTGGCAGTAATGTAGGTTTGAGATGAGAGACGAGTTTACTTAGATAAGGGTATTTAGAATAAAGAACTTAAAGTGGACCCAAAAGACACCATGAAGAAAGAAATGATAGGTCTGCTGAGTGTCCTGATCCAGGTTGGGGGAGAGAAGGGGAAAAGGTGCAACTTCATCACACAGTTTTGAATCGTTTGCACTGAGTCGTTAGTATTCTGCCCTTTTCAGAACTAGAACTCCTTCAGGGCATGTTGTTTTTTTAATTCCATGCTGTAAGTATTTTTATCCTTTTCCTTCAATAAATCTGAATAGGCATTTTAACCTTTAAAATTAATGAATACTCGCTCTCATTTGTGTTTTCCCGAATTTCATTAGTTTTCCGTTCTTTCTAGGAATTGTTCATTCCATGCTCTTTTGCCCTCCCTTTTGCCATCTCTCTGGGAAGTAAGTTTGTAATGTTCAGCCTTCCCGGAGGCAGTATGATGAAACAGAGCAAAGTCTTTGGTGTCAGAGAAGCCTGGATTCCATGTCAGGTTTATTAACTGTGTGTTCTCACCAAGTTACGGCACACCTGTGAGCTTAGTTCTTTATCTCTAAAGTGAAATCATTACACTTTCATCCAGAATTGTTGAGAGAAAGCATAATATGTTATAAAGCACTTAGGGCCTGCCATATGTATTTAATAAAGACTTTTTATTGCTTATTCTTTGGAGTGTCCGTCACAAGGACTCAAAATGAGCTAGTGTGCACGGGGTTGTCATTGCGTATCATAAATCAACCAGAAGAGGTCGCTAGAAGATTGCTTAGCTGTGCATTCTGTTTCATAAAGAGGATGTTCTTCAGTGAACTGTGAAACTGTCCACAATTTATGTTTGCCTTTCTGCCCTTCCCTTTTTGTCTCCAGTGTCTTCTGTCTGGACTGGTGCCTCTCAAATCTTAGTGCACACCAGTCATTTAAAGTGCAGGTTAGTGTTGTGCCTTAGAGTCAAGATTTCTAACAAACTTCTGAGTGACGGCAGTGCTTCTAGTCTTCGGGTCGCACTTGAGCAACAAGTGTTCAGCCTTTTTTTTTTGACATTCAGGCTAGTGGGTCTGTCCCCAGGTAGCTTGCTGCCTTTCTCCCTCCTGGTGCGGGGGGTGGTGGTGGACGTGTTGTAAGCCCAAGGGTGCCTCAGCGTCCCTTGTGGGTGAACAGACACTGCCTCCCATAGTGTGTTCAGGGCTTGTCCATGTTGTAGCTTGTGTCAGTATTTCATGCTTTTTATTGCCAAATAATATTCCATCATGTGAACATATGCCACTTTTGTTCGTCAGTTTAGCTGGTGGACACGTGGGTTATTTCCATTTTTGACTGTTGTGAATAATGCTGACAGAAACAAATGTACAAGTCTTTGTGTGGTCCTATGTTTTCAGTTTCCTAATGAGCTAATTGTTGGGCCATTCAGTTATTATGCTGAAGTTTTTAAAGAACTGCAAACTGTTACCCAGTGCAGTGTGTCAGCTTGCCTTCCTGGCCACGGTGTGCGGGCTCCTGTTTCTTCACAGCCTTGCCGGCACTATTATCTGTCTATGTAATACCCATCCTAGGGGTGTCTGTGATGTGGTATCTTGTTGTGGTTCTAATTTCTATGGTGTATTTTGATTTAGTATGATTGGAAATACAGTGGTAAAAGGGATTTGAGTACTTTTAACTTACCAGACATCATATTTCCCATTCCTTCTCCTGGTTTTTGGAAGATATTTGCAAATATGCTATACCTTTGCAATTAGGTATATTCCCATAAAATTTTATGTGGAATCACAATTTTATTCTATTGAGCAAACAATTTAAACAAGCTTGTTTTGAATCCAGTTATAACTCACATTTGAACTACAGCTTATTTTCTTAGAGTTCTTCAAGTAGGGGCCATGTGTGTAAATTGGTAAGTTATGTGTATAAGTTAGTAAATGCTTTTAGTGCTCTTGTTTGGAACCTTCTAATCAGAATGTAGAAAGTCAGACTAGGGGTTATCTTTTACACGGCTGTCACCAAAATAAAATGGATGAAGAGTGACAAAAAGAGCATAGGATTTCCCACCAAAGCTATAAAGCTGGGTGAATGGCAGCCCTCTGTTTTCTGAGGGTGCAGCTGTAGGGGCAGTGCTGATTTTGTTGACTTACCTAAACTTTAGCTTTCTCATTAGTAGATAATGAAAATAGTACTTCTTGGGTTATTGTAAGGATTAACTGGAAAAGCACATTTGAACCATAATGTACTTAGTATGAATGTGAATTTCCTATCCCCCCTCCTGTTGCATCTCATAAGCAACTACACAAACTATTGTGTATACTTAATGACAGAAATTTAGGAAGACACAATACAACTTTTAAGGCTATTACTCTAAAGACCATTAACAAGTTAAATTATATTTATACACAAGCACACGTACATATACATACACATATAAATATATGCTGAAAAATACTCCAATTTTGGGATAGAGGAGGCTCTTTTTAAAATTTTTATTTTTGTGGGGATCATGATATTTTTTTATATTTTTATTTTTAGTTGGAGGATAATTGCTTTACAATATTGTGATGGTTTCTGCCGTATATCAACATGAATCAGCCATAGGTATACATATGTTCCCTCCTTCTTGAACCTCCCTCCCACCTCCCACCGCATCCCACCCCTGCCTCTCTAGGTTCTCAGCAGCAGATTCCACTAGCTCTCTATTTTACATATGGTAATGTATATGTTTCAAAAAAATAAAACCTGAGACTGGAATGGAATAAGCAATACACAGAATTATATGAATGAAAGCTCATAGCACAAGTAGACAGGAAAAGCAAGTTAACACAGCACATGTCTATAAGACTGCAGACATGAAAATAAGGTCTATAATAGCCTGTGCCAGACTCATTCAGTGCTAGGGAACCTGAACTGGTCGAATCTTTCGAGCAGTAATTACACAATATCTTTTAATTACCAAAAACTTTTAAACCAATAGGGCCACTCCTAATAATGAGGGAAAAGCAGTAAATATAATAAGGATATGTAGTCAACAATATATTTTTATAAATATATTTACAAAATTCATTGTAGTGGCCAAAAAAAAAAGCCTGAAAATGAATAGTTGACTAAATCTTAGTAGATCCACACCATGAAGTAGTTTGTGATCATTACAAAGAATAAATTAGAGTGACACCAGCTGATTTTTAGGGATTTCTGTTAGGAATTATGGAATAAGAAAACTGAGAGGCAGAAGATCTGTAAGATGACAATATTTGATAAAACAATGGCAGTTCCCCTTGTATATTTATTTTTATATATTTTTTATAAATGACAAACATGGAGAAATTTATGGAAGAATACATATATGTAAACATAGGTTATATTGCAGAGTGGGCAAAGCAAAACCTAAGAAAACATATGTGATATGAAAACATTTATGCATTTATATAATGCATATATATTTATAAAAAGAAAATGTCTAGAAAGCAAACATACTTTTATCTTTATTATCACAGAAAGATGGTAACAATTTGTTTTTAAGGGAAAAATTTAAAAATTCATGTATGGGACCTTATTTATGATAAAACAATTCCACAGTTCACAGGGAAGAAAAGTTTTCATGTTAAAAACTGATACAGAATATTCCAAATGTATAATAAATAGGGTATTTTGAAAGTTGACTTAAGAAACTGAATATTGATTTTAGTTGTCTATAATATAGCTTTGCCTTATATTTTAGGAAGCTGCAGATGATGGACATAAAAACAACCTTCTTCCTCAGATTATTCAGTGTTTTGCGTGTCCAAATTGCTTCCTCCTTTTTAGCAGCAAGGATGAGTGTTTGAAGCATATGTCTGGAAAGAATCATTTCCATCAGAGTTTTAAACTGGGTGGTATGTTCATACTCTCTTCTGATGAAAATTATTAAACTCCTTTAACCTTTGCTGATTTACTGTACATCTCAGATAATTCTTGAGATAACTTATTTTCACATTAATTTTGAGAACCATGAAAGTGAAAGATGTTTATCTCAGTTTTTATTAAAAAAAAAAAAAAAGATTCTTAATATTTATCTGTACCTAAGAGTAAGGTTTACTTTGAGGAATGAAGACAAACTTGGGAAGAAAACATTTATGTACAATAATGTTTTTGTATATCCGTTGGGAAGTTGGGTGTTTCCCTGCATTTAAACTCAGATTTTAGTCTGAGCATGAGTTCAGCATCCATTGCACTTAATTGAAGCTAGAAAATGACTTTTCATAGATTTTTATCACATAAATAATTATCTTCTTTCACTTACTAACTGGATGTTACGAAAGGCAGAGGGGAGGAAGGCCGGGTCACTCCACTCAAATCTTTGCAAATTATAGTTCATTTTGTCTTTCAGATGACAAGGCAGTGGCACAGCCAATATCATTTCCATCTTTTGCAAAGAAACTTTTGATCTCTCTGTGCAAAGATGTTCCATTTCAAGTTAAGTGTGTGGCCTGCCACCAGACCCTACGTTCCCACATGGAGCTTACTGCCCATTTCAGGTTTGTACTGGTCCTGCCCAAAAGGCTCTTCACCAGCAGGGGGATTCAACAAATAGTTTTATATTCTGTGTTTCTCTCCTTTAAAATGAGAACGGATATTTGCCTGGACATTACCCAAATTTACCAAACCCAACTGTATCACTTAGTAGATACAAACTTTTAATGCATTTTAAAGAAATAAGGAGGGGGGAGACCTAAGAGAGCATCAAATGCAAAGTACAGTCTTTGAATTATGAATCCAACAAACCAAATGTAAAAAACTTCATGAAGTGACATGAATAAGAGAAGTGTGAGAAAAGTGGATTCATTGATACTGCTGTAAATGTAAAACAAACTGACAGTTCTGAGTTTCGTGTGGGTTGCTGAGGGTTGTGCCTGTGGGAGGAGAGGGTTAAGATAGAATGTTGGCTTTGAGTCAGCTAGCATGAAAAGTATGACAAACGTGTGAAAAATTGCATGTCAATCAAAGGCCAAATTGATCAAATAATCGAGTGTGATATTTTTGTTTTTACAATGAAAATTATCAAGCAATATACAAAAGTAATGAATACAGTAAGCCCATTAGGTGTATTAACACCTGTCACCAGGCTTCAGTAGTCACTACATGACACTTTCATCCCTGCAAATTCTTACTTTTGAAGCAAATCTTGTCATTTTATCTGTAAATACTCCAGGATATACCTATGGATGATAAGCGCTCTTTTTTTTTTTTTTTTTTAAGAAAAATAACTAATACCATGATACCTAAAAAACTAGTTTTTTAATATCATCAAACATCTGATCAGTTATCAAATTTTCCCTGGTCACTTCATGAAGTTTTTTACATTTGGTTTGTTGGATTCATAATTCAAAGACTGTACTTTGCATTTGATGCTCTCTTAGGTCTCCCCCCTCCTTATTTCTTTAAAATGCATTAAAAGTTTGTATCTACTAAGTGATACAGTTGGATTTTTTTACTTAGAACAGTTTTCACAAACTTTCAAGTAAAATACATTCTCAAAAAAACAGGCAGCTGAGTATAATTATTCTGTATAAACTTGGTGTAATTACTGATGTTAACAGTCCTAGTTCTGACTTGTATTTCTTGAGTTCATGCGTTCAAATCCTCATTCTGCCAGGATTTTTATTCTTAATTATTTCATGGAAAATTGCACTGTATGCACGTCAACAGACTAGTATAGTGAACCCTATTTATCCATCTCCCAACTTTGATAATGCTCAACACCACCATTCTTATACATCTTTATGCACCTTACCATGCTTAATGATTGTTTATAGTTCTTTGTTTCTGACGTATTGTTTCAATTTATTGAAGTATACAAATCTTAACCTTTATGATTTTTTTCATGTGTTTTTCATACCTAGCCCTCTGCCCCCTTAACCTTTATGATTTGTAGACTGGATACAGCTGTCAAACCATCCTTCCCTTCCTGGTCATCTCCCACCCTCTCATCCCCAGGCAGTCTGTTTGGATATTTTTTCTACCTTACATTGATGTATCTCCTCTAGATCTTTATGTAAACGGAATCATGTATAGTATGTACTCTTTTGTGTTTGTCATAGCATCTGTACAATTCATCCATATTGTTTAGTTCATTGTTCTTTTTTATTTGTGAATAATATAGCACAATTTGCTTATTCATTCTCATGTTGATGGACCTTTGGATTTTTTTCAGTTTTTAGCTGTTGTGAATAAAGCTATTACATACATCTTATACAAATCATTTTAGAGACGTATGTCTTCATTTCTTTTGGATAAATATCTAGGATTGGAATTGTGAGATCAAAGAGTAGATGCGTATTTAATTTTATAAGTCTCTACGCGACATTCTCTCAGTGTGTACTGGTGCATGTTTCTACCAGCCAGGTGAGAGAGTTGCAGTTTCTCTACATCGTTGCCAAGGTTTGCTGTTGCCAGTCTTGTTTCATTTTAGTTGTTCTTTTGAGAGTCTCATTGTGGTTTTAATCTGGATTTCCCTGATGAACAGTGATGTTGGACACTTTTTAGTGTAAAAGCAACCATGAGCATGGCCTGTTCCTGACCTAAAATCAGTCCATTCTTAAAGAACAGGTACCAGGCTGTTGAGAATGTCACTGTCGTGTTCCTCTGTACCATAGAGAAGTTAGTTACCTGCTTGTCTCATAACATTCCTATCAGTGCATTTTACATTGTTTCTACTTTTCTAAAATTTGTTTGGATTAAAAAAATTTTTTTTGATTCTAGTTTTATCCTTTGGTATATGGATTAAAATCAGACAAAATGTAGGTAATGTTCAGGTAGATAGCATATTATTATATCATCTGCCTCTTTGTTGAAAAACAATCTTTAGTGCTTATGTACACGTTTACTTAATAATTACTACAATAAAAAGCAGAGATACTGCATTTAGAAATACTTACAAGTTTATCTTTTTATTCAATTTAGAGTTCGTTGTCGAAATGCCGGTCCTGTAGCTCTAGCTGAGAAGAGCATTGCTCAGGTGGCAGAGAAATTCCTCCTGAGAGGTTACTGTCCACACTGCAACCATGTCTTTGTGGATGAAACCAGTACCTGGAATCACAAGCAGAATTTAGGACACAAAGTCCGAGTCATTAACTCAATGGAAGAATCAATTTTACTTTATTGCCACAGCAATGAAGGGAACAAACCTCTTTCTGACTTGCACCTGTTGCAAGACGGGTCAAAATTTTCATCACTGAAAAGAAATATGTCCTCTCAAGAATCTAGCTCACAGGATTGCAGCACTGTTCCAAAAAAGAAGATGAATTTAGGAGTTAAAAGCCTTGGGGGTGTGGTTTGTTTTCAGAAGGAAAGGTCACTTGTTAAAACTTGGTTTTGTGAATGCCATCAACGCTTCCCGAGTGAAGATGCAGTAGAAAAGCATGTTTTCTCAGCAAACACAATGTGTTACAAGTGTGTGGTCTGTGGGAAGGTGTGTGAAGATTTGGGAGTCATCCGTTTACACATGAGCCGCATTCACGGAGGGGCACATTTAAATAACTTTCTTTTCTGGTGTCGGACATGCAAAAAGGAGTTGAGGAGGAAAGAGGCTATAATGGCCCATGTGACTGAGTTCCACAGTGGACACAGGTATTTTTATGAGACGGATGAGGTGGCAGGTGACACTTTGCCATCATCCTCTACAGCGCTGGGGAGTGATCTGACTGCTGAGAATCCTTCTTCAGCTCTTACTATTGTTGATCACTCCCCAGCAAACCCTCCTCCGAGGGGTAAATGGCAATGCCGAATTTGTGAAGATATGTTTGACTCCCAAGAATGCGTAAAGCAACACTGCATGTCTTTAACAAGTCACCAGTTCCACAGGTACAGCTGCACCCATTGCAAAAAGACTTTTCACAAGATGGAAACACTACAACGACATTGCCAAGATGAGCACAACAGTGAGGTAAAGATGAAGTACTTCTGCGGGCTTTGTGATCTGAGTTTTAATGTGGAAGATGCATTTTTGACTCATTATAAGGAGCACCACAGCACAGACTATGTATTTGTGTCAGAAAAAACGGAACCTTCCATTAAAACGGAGAGTGATTTTCCAGTAATAGAGACGGGTAATCTGCTGACCTGCGGCTGCCGCGAGAGCTACCTCTGCAAAGTCAACAGGCGGGAGGACCACAGCCGCTGTCTGCAGACCCTGCTGGGCCAGGGCCGCCTGTGGTTCCGCTGTGGCGTTTGCTCAGCCACAACTCAGAGCCTCGGTGACCTGCACACGCACGTGCGCCAGGCACACGCGGACCTGGAGGCCCCGCCGCGGGGCCTCATCAAGTGCGGCACGTGCACCAAGGCCTTCCAGGACCCCGAGAGCGCGCAGCAGCACTTCCACAGGAAGCACTGCTCCCTGAGGGGACAGGTGGGGGCCCGCCTTTCGGCCGAGCCCAAGAGCCCACCACCCACCCGGGCAGAGAGAAAGCCCAGACAGACCGCAGACGGGCTGCAGACTGCAGAACCGGACAGAGCCGCTGAGACGGAGCTGAGCGGCCAGAGCGCAGGTGAGGCAGGTAACCAGCCCTGACGCGGGGCATCCCACGTGCTAATGATTGATAGGCGTGGGCCAGGGGGCAGCCGCCCGGGGTGGGGTGAGATGGGGTAATCGTTTCTGCAGCGGGTACAGAGATCCGTGTTCCCGCTGCTTCGTGCAACTACCCTCTTAACCTGAGGGGACAAAGAATACCTGTTACACTAATAGGTATTTTAGATAACGTTTTATTTTCTTTTCCAAAAGACTTGGGAATTTTGAAAGATAAGGAAAATGGATGGTTTTCTGAAAGATTTGAAAGTACACTGCCTGTTGCTATCATTTAGACTAAAATTCAGTAAAAGATAAGTCAGTGATTTCTTTTTGTTTCTATTTTGGCCTTATTCTCTGAGAAATCTTAAAGATCACTTGAGAATATAGTTTCCTTATTCCTTTTTGGAAGCAAAGCTTTTACTTAGAGTTAAAATGGCAATTAGAAATTGAGTTGTTAAGTGGAAACAAGAAACCAGGCAGAATACTGAGGTATGGATTACTCTAGACTTTCCTTCTACAATAAGATTGAAGAACTCTACAGGAGTGCAAATTTTTATTTTGTTTAGAAGTATAATTGTTTCCTTTTGAGTATAACTTTAATTATATATTCTTTTAAATAATTGACTGTAAATTATGCAGTGTAGAGTGGAAAAATGAGGATATGTAAAAGTTTCGGCTAATAAAGTATTGTTATGAACTACTGAATTTTTAGACTTGCTCTGTAGCACAGGTAGCTCTTGCCATCACCATTAGCCATGTGTTTTATGTTGATTAAATGATGTACTCCAGCCCTACTCAACTCTTCTTCGAACAGTGGAACCGTGGCCATACTGTTTTATGTTCTGTTCTTTTCTTTTTGGGGAATTTGTGTTCGTTTATGTTTGACAGGAGGTCATTGTCATATCTAAATCTAAATTACCGAGTATTTTAAGAAAAGAGATAAGAAAATATGTGGTTTAGAAATGAGAAAGAATGGCAGGCTCTTTCTGAGGCAGTCTTTATTAGGTGGAATAGAAGCTGTGAAGAAAGCTGAGTGCCAAAGAATTGATGCTTTTGAACTGTGGTGTTGGAGAAGACTCTTGAGAGTCCCTTGGACTGCAAGGAGATCCAACCAGTCCATTCTGAAGGAGATCAGCCCTGGGTGTTCTTTGGAAGGAATGATGCTAAAGCTGAAACTCCAGTACTTTGGCCATCTCATGCGAAGAGTTGACTCATTGGAAAAGACTCTGATGTGGGGAGGGATTGGGGGCAGGAGGAGAAGGGGACGACAGAGGATGAGATGGCTGGATGGCATCACCGACTCGATGGTCATGAGTTTGAGTGAACTGTGGGAGAGATGGTGAAGGACAGGGAGGCCTGGCGTTCTGCGGTTCATGGGGTCACAGAGAGTCGAACATGACTGAACTACTGAACTGAACTGAACTGAGAAGCTGTCTGTTTTAAAAAGAGTTTAAACATTCAGGGTCTTCATTGCTATTGCTGGAAACTCTTAAGGCCCTGTCAAAGTGAAGAGGTGTGACAGGAGGGAAGAGGAGGGAGAACAAGAGTTGGAGAGGGTCAGGGCGGAGAGGCCCTGGGAGAGTGGAGAAGAGGTGTCTTTTGCGGGAGGTGCCCAGGAGCAGCGTGTGGGCTGTTTCATGTCTGCACTCCAGGGCGTAGCATGGAGCCAGAGGCGTGCCGATGGATCAGTCCAGGTTAGGAAAAGAACAGACTCCTGGTAGCAAGTAAGTTCTTAGCAAGTAACCTCTAAAGTTTATTTTGACGAATGGTGCGAGTTTTAGTTACTTAGCCTTAAATCCTGGTCTTCTAGATCTTCTAATACACTAATTAAAAAAAAAAATTCCCTTTATAAATGACTTTTAAAGAAAGCCAGGATCAGTGGCACATATTTGTAGAAAGGACAATCATTTCTGAAATATTCAAAATATTTTTATCTGATATAAATATACTGTGTCATTTGGATTTCACAACATAGCTTAGATAGAAGTAAAAACACATGCAAGATTAATGTTAAGTTGACAAGTTGAAAAGTTTTTAGCTAATTCTTCTCAAATTTCTGTCGATGTTTCTTTTTTCTCAGATGAAGAGGTTGTTGAGCTCCCAGACTTGGATTACCTGCGAACTATGACTCACATAGTCTTTGTTGACTTCGATAACTGGTCCAACTTTTTTGGTCACCTACCAGGGCATCTTAACCAAGGAACATTTATTTGGGGCTTTCAAGGTATGGCAATAAGAAAAACATTTGAGGCTACCTCTCCCACTCCCTACACACACCTTAGAATATGTTTTGCTTTAAAAGAACTCTTCTTGAACCTTCCTGAATAGGAGATAGAAACAAAATTGAAATTTTGTCACCTTGCATTATAGTTACAGTGCCAGAATATTTTTCTCCTTGCATTTCTCTGTGATATGTGTTAGCTCTTTTTGATGGACCCACAGTTTATAAATCTGTAGCTACAGATTGAAAGAGCCTTTTTATTTAATACCTACAGTATGCCAGGTACTGGTTTTTTTTTTAAAAGAAAAATAGTCGCTCAGTCGTGTCTGATTCTTTGTGACTCGATGGACTGTAACCAGTCAGGCTCCTCTGTCTGTGGAATTCTCCAGGTAAGAATACTGGAGTGGGTAGCCATTTCCCTCCTCCGGGGGATTTTCCTGACCCAGGGATTGAACCTGGGTCTCCTGCAATGCAGGTGAATTCTTTACCACCTGAAACCACCAGGGGAGCCCATGCTTACTGATTATTATAATTTTTTCCCTTTAAATATAAGGAATTAGGCTGAGAAGTTTATTTTTTTTTTTTCAAAGTATAAAAATAAAATAATAGATTAGCTTTTGAACTTGGACCTTGTAGCTACAGAATTACTGTGTTTTCTACATAACTGCCTCTTCAGTTCTTCCTTACTGCTTATAAATGTGCATCTTCGTATGAATCCCCCATTCAGGTACTAACCAGGCTCAGCTTCTGAGATGACATGAGATTCGGTGCATTCAGGTTGGTTTGGCCATACACTAAATCTCTTTATAAGCCATTGACCAAACCTGAGAGAGAGAGACTTCTCTTTGATTAACTGAGATTTAGTACAGTGAGCCTCTTGCGTATAGGCACACCCAGTAGATACTGCAGTTTCAATTCCAGACCACTGCAAATCACACGAATGTTTTGGTTTCTCTATGCATTTAAAAGTCATGTTTACACTATACTGTAGTCTGTTAAGTGGGCAAGAACATTATGTTTTAAAATATGTCTTAAGTGAAAGACATCTTATTGCTATAAAATGCTAAGTATTACCTTAGCCTTCAGTGAGTCATAATCTTTCAGCTGGCGGGGGTGGTATCTTGCCTCCATGTTGATGGCTGTTGACTGATCTGGGTGGTGGTTGTTGAAGGTTGGGACGACTGTGGCAATTTCTTAAAGTGAGACAGCAATCAAGTTTGCTGCATTGACTGACTCTTCCTTTCATGAATGATTTCTTTGTAGTCTGCAGTGCTGTGTGATAGCGTTTTACCCACAGTAGAACTTCTTTCAAAACTGGAATCGATCCTCTCAAACCCTGCTGCTGTTTTATCAACTAAATTTATTGTCATATTTCAAATCCTTACTTGTCATTTCGACAGTCATCACAGCATCTTCACTAGGGTAGATTAATTCTCAAAAAACCAGTTTCCTTGCTCATCATCCATTAAAGGTTTATCTTGAGATTGCAGCAGTTCAGTCACATCTTCAGACTCTACTTCTAATTCTAGTTCTCTTGCTCTTTCCACCACATCTGCAGTTCCCTTTTCTACTGAGTTCTTGAACCCCTCAAAGTCATCCATGAGAGTTGGAATCAACTTTTTCCAAACTCCTGTTGCTGTTGGTATTTTGACCTTTTCACATCTTCCCAATCACGAGTTTTTTTTTTAAACTTTAAATTTTTTATTTTGTGTTGGTGTATAGCCAATTATAATGTTGGGGTAGTTTCAGGTGAACAGCAAAGGGACTCAGCCATACCTACACATGTATCCATTCTCCCCCGAGACCTCCTCCCTTCCTGGCTGGCACACACCATGAGCAGTGTTCCACGTGCTATACGGTAGTCCCTGTTGGTTATCCATTTTAAATAGCAGTTTGTACACGGCCTTCCCAAAGTCCCTAACTATCCCTTTCCCCTGGCAACCATAAGTTTTCTAACTCTATGAGCCTCTTTCTGTTTTGTAAGTAAGTTCATTTGTATCATTTTAGATTCCACATGTAAGGGATTCATACAATATTTCTCCTTCTCTGACAGACTTCACTCATATGACATTCTTTAGGTCCATCCATGTTGCTGCAAATGGCATTATTTCACTCTCTTTAATGGCTGAGTAATACACCATTGTATATATGTACCACATCTTGTTTATCTGTTCCTCTGTTGATTGACGTTTAAATTGCTTTCCTGTCTTGGCTATTGTAAACAATGCTGCAATGAGTGAAGGACAGGGGTGCGTGTCTCCTTTCGGATCGTGTTTTTCTCCAGCTGTATGCCCAGGAGTGGGATTGCAGGGTCATATGGTAGCTCTGTTCGGTGTTTTCAGGAACCTCCATACTGTTCTCCATACTGGCTGTACCAGTTTACATTGCAGCCAAGAGTATAACAGGGTTGCCTTTTCACCACACTCTTTTCCAGCAGTTGTTGCTTGTGGGTTTTTTGAAGATAACTGTTCTGACTGGTGTGACAGGATACCTCATTATAGTTTTCATTTGCATTTTTCTAATACTTAGAGATGCTGAAATCTGTTCATAGGTGTATCTGTATGTCCTCATTGGAGAAATGTATGTTCAGGTCTCTGCCCATTTTTTGAGTGGGTTATTTGTTTTGATGCTGTTAAGTGTCATAAAATGTAAATTTTGGAGACTAATCCCTATCAGTCACATCATTTGCAAATATTTTCTCCCATTCTGAGGGTTGTCTTTCATTTTGTTTATTGTTTCCTTTTCTGTGCAAAAGTTTTTGAGTTTTAAGAAGGTCCCATTTATTTATTTTTGTTTTTATTTCATTATTCTGGGAGATGGATCAAAAAAGATGCTGCTGTAATTTATGTTAGAGCATGTTCTGCCTGTGTTTTCCTCTAAGAGTTTATATAGTCTTGTCTCACATTAAGATCTTTAATCGATTTTGAGTTTATTTTTGAGTATGGAATTAAGGAATGAGCTAACTTAATTTTTTTACATGTCGCTGTTCAGTTTTCCCAGCACCATTTGTTGAAGAGACTGTCTTTCCACCATTGTCTAAACTCGCCTACTTTGTCATGGATTAGCTGGCCATAACTGGTTGGGCTTATGTCTGGGTTTTCTGTCCTGTTCCGTTGATCTATATTTCTGTATTTATGTCACGACCATACTGCTTTGATAACTGTAACTGCATTATTGCTCAGTCATGTCCAACTCTTTGCAACCCCACGGACTGCAGCCATCATAGTCAACAGAAAAGTCCAAAATGCAGTACTTGGATGCAATCTCAACAACGACAGAATGATCTCTGTTCACTTCCAAGGCAAACCATTCTGTATCACAGTAATCCAAGTCTATGCCCCGACCAGTAATGCTGAAGAAGCTGAAGTTGAATGGCTCTATGAAGACCTACAAGGCATTCTAGAACTAACACCCAAAAAACATGTCCTCTTCATTATAGGGGACTGGAATGCAAAAGTAGGGAGTCAAGAAACACCTAGAGTAACTGGCAAATAAGGCCTTCAAGTACAGAATGAAGCAGGGCAAAGGCTAATAGAGTTTTGCCAAGAGAATGCACTTGTCATAGCAAAGACCCTTTCCCAACAACACAAGAGAAGGCTCTATACATGGACATCACCAGATGGCCAACACTGAAATCAGATAGATTATATTCTTTTCAGCCAAAGATGAAGAAGCTCTATACAGTCAGCAAAAACAAGACCGGGAGCTCACTGTGGCTCAGATCATAAACTCCTTATTGCCAAATTCAGACCTAAATTGAAGAAAGTAGGGAAAACCACTAGACAACTCAGGTATGACCTAAATCAAATCCCTTACAATTATACAGTGGAAGTGACAGATAGATTCAGCGGATTAGATATGATAGGCAGAGTGCCTGAAGAACTACGGATGGTGGTTCGTGACATTGTACAGGAGGCAGGGATCAAGATCATCCCCAAGGAAAAGAAATGCAAAAAGGCAAAAGGGTTGTCTGAGGAGGCCTTACAAATAGCTGTGAATAGAAGAGAAGCGAAAAGCAAAGGAGAAAAGGAAAGCTATACCCATTTGAACGCCGAGTTCCAAAGAATAGCAAGGAGAGGTAAGAAAGCCTTCCTCAGTGATCCATGCAAAGAAATAGAGGAAAACAATAGAATAGGAAAGACTAGAGATGTCTTCAAGAAAACTAGAGATACCAAGGGAACATTTCATGCAAAGATGGGCTCAATAAAAGACAGAAATGGTATGGACTTAACAGAAGCAGAAGATATTAAGAAGAGGTGGCAAAAATACACAGAAGAACTATACAAAAAAGATCTCCATGACCTAGATAATCACGATGGTGTGATCACTCACCTAGAGCCAGACATCCTGGAATGTGAAGTCAAGTGGGCGTTAGGAAGCATCACTATGAACAAAGCTAGTGGAGGTGATGGAATTCCAATTGAGCTATTTCAAATCCTGAAAGATGATGCTGTGCAAGTGTTGCACTCAATATGCCAGCAAATTTGGAAAACTCAGCAGTGGCCACAGGACTGGAAAAGGTCAGTTTTCATTCCAATCCCAAAGAAAGGCAATGCTAAAGAATGTTCAAACTACAGCACAATTGCACTCATCTCACATGCTAGTGAAGTCATGCTCAAAATTCTCCAAGCCAGGCTTCAGCAATATGTGAACCATGAACTTCCAGATGTTCAAGCTGGTTTTAGAAAGGCAGAGGAACCACAGATGAAATTGCCAACATCCGCTGGATCATTGAAAAACCAAGAGAGTTCCAGAAAAACATGTACTTCTGCTTTATTGACTACCCCAAAGCCTTTGACTGTGTGGATTACAACAGACTGTGTGGATTTCAACAAACTGTGGAAAATTGTTCAAGAGATGCGAATACCAGACCACCTGACCTGCCTCTTGAGAAATCTGTATGCAGGTCAGGAAGCAACAGTTAGAACTGGACATGAAACAACAGACTGGTTCCAAATAGGAAAAGGAGTATGTCAAGGCTGTATATTGGCACCCTGCTTATTTAACTTATATGCAGAGTGCATCATGAGAAATGCTGGGCTGGAAGAAGCACAAGCTGGAGTCAAGATTGCCAGGAGAAATATCAATCACCTCAGATATGCAGATGACACCACCCTTATGGCACAAAGTGAAGAAGAACTAAAGAGCCTATGAAAGTGAAAGAGGAGAGTGAAAAAGTTGGCTTAAAGTTCAACGTTCAGAAAACTAAGATCATGGCATCTGGTCCCATCACTTCATGGCAGATAGATAAGGAAACAGTGGAAACAGTGGCTGACTGTATTTTTTTGGGCTCCAAAATCACTGCAGATGGTGATTACAGCCATGAAATTAAAATATGCTTACTCCTTGGAAGGAAATTTATGACCAACCTCGATGGCATATTAAAAAGCAGAGACATTACTTCGTCAACAAAGGTCAGTCTAGTCAAGGCTATGATTTTTTCAGTGGTCATGTATGGATGTGAGAGTTGGACTGTGAGGAAAGCTGAGCACTGAAGAATTGATGCTTTTGAACTATGGTGCTGGAGAAGACCCTTGAGAGTCCCTTGGACTTCAAGGAGATCCAAGTAGTCCATCCTAAAGGAGATCAGTCCTGAATGTTCATTGGAAGGACTGATGTTGAAGCTGAAACGCCAATACTTTGGCCACCTAATGCGAACAGCTGACTTATTGGAAAAGACTCTGATGCTGGGAAAGATTGAAGGAGGAAGAAGAAGGGACGACAGAGGATGAGATGGTTGGATGGCATCACCGACTCATTGGACATGAGTTTGGGTAAACTCTGGGAGTTGGTGATGGACAGGGAGGCCTGGCGTCCTGCAGTCCGATGGGTCACAAGGAGTCAGACACGACTGAGCAATTGAATTGAACTCTGCATATAAGATAAATAAGCAGAGTGACAACATACAGACTTGTCATACTCCTTTCCCAATTTTGAACCAGTCTTTTGTCCCATGTCCAGTTCTAACTGTTGCTTCTTGACCTGCTTTACAGGTTTCTCAGGAGGTAGGTAAGGTGTTCTGGTACGCCCATCTCTTGAAGAATTTTTCACAGTTTCTTGTGATCCATAGTCATAGGCTTTAGCGTAGTCAGTGAAGCAGAAGTAGATGTTTTTCTGGAATTCTCTTGCTTTTCCTGTGATCCAGTGGATATTTGCAATTTGCTCTATGGTTTCTCTGCCTTTTTTATATCCAGTTTGTACATGTGGAATTTCCCAGTTAAGGTACTGCTGAAGCCTTGCTTGAAGGATTTTGAGCATTATATTGCTCTCATGTGAAATGAGCGAAGTTGTGCAGTAGTTTGAACATTCTTTGGCATTGCCCTTCTTTGGGATTGGAATGAAAACTGACCTTTTCCAATTCTGTGGCCACTGCTGAGTTTTCTAAATTTGCTGGCATAATGGGTAGAGTGCTTTAACAGCATCATCTTTTAGGATTTGAAATAGCTCAGCTGGAATTCCATCACCTCAACTAGCTTTGTTCATAGTTAATGCTTCTTAAGGCCTGTTTGACTTCACACTTCAGGATGTCGGGCTCTATGTAAGTGACCACACCATCATGGTTATCTAAGTCCTGAAGACTTTTTTTGCCCAGTTCTTCTGTATTTTTGCCACCTCTTCTTAATCTCTTCTGCTTCTATTAGTTCCTTGCTGTTTCTGTCCTCTATTGTGCCCATCTTTGCATGAAATTATCCCTTGGTATCTCTAGTTTTCTTGAAGACATCTCTAGTCTTTCCCATTCTATTGTTTTCCTCTATTTCTTTGCATGGATCACTGAGGAAGGCTTTCTTACCTCTCCTTGCTATTCTTTGGAACTCGGCGTTCAAATGGGTATAGCTTTCCTTTTCTCCTTTGCTTTTCGCTTCTCTTCTATTCACAGCTATTTGTACGGCCTTGTCAGATAACCGTTTTACCCTCTTGCATTTCTTTTTCTTTGGGATGGTTTTGGTATGTTCATGTTATGAACCTCG
Source organism: Bubalus kerabau (assembly GCF_029407905.1). Classification (NCBI taxonomy): domain Eukaryota; kingdom Metazoa; phylum Chordata; class Mammalia; order Artiodactyla; family Bovidae; genus Bubalus; species Bubalus kerabau. Next base: position 48,929,013 of record NC_073626.1, read on the forward strand.
TGTACCACCATGTTATGAACCTCCATCTATAGTTCTTCAGACACCCTTCTATCAGGTCTAGTTTCTTGAATCTATTTTTCAGTTCCACCATGTAATCATAATGGAGAAGGCAATGGCAACCCACTCCAGTACTCTTGCCTGGGAAATCCCATGGACGAAGGAGCCTGGTGGGCTGCCGTCTATGGGGTCAAACAGAGTCGGACACGACTGACGTGACTTAGCAGCAGTAGCAGCATATAATCATAAATTTCATTTAGGTCATACCTGAATGGACTAATTTTCTTACTTTCTTCAATTTAAGCCTGAATTTTGCAATAAGGAGCTCATGATCTAAGCAGTAGTCAGCTCCTCGTCTTGTTTTTGCTGCCTGTTTAGAGCTTTTCCATCTGTGGCAGCAAAGAATATAATCAGTCTGATTTCTGTATTGACCATCTGGTGATGTCCATGTGTAGAATCATCTCTTGTATTGTTGGAAGAGGGTGTTTGCTATGACCAATGTGTTCTCTTGGCACCATTTTGTTAGTTTTTGCCTTGCTTCCAAGGCCAAACTTGCCTGTTATTCCAGGTATCTCTTGACTTCCTACTTCTGCATTCCAATCCCCTGTGATAAAAAGGACATCTTTTTTTGGTGTTAGATCTAGAAGGTCTTGTAGGTCTTCATAGAATTGTTTGACTTCAGTTTCTTCAGCATTAGTCATTGGATTACTGTGTTACTTGCATTACTGTGATGTTGAATGGTTTGCCTTGGAAATGAACCAAGATCATTCTGTTGTTTTTAAGATTGTACCCCGAACTTCATTTTTAATTCTTTTGTTTACTATGAGGGCTACTCCATTTCTTCTAAGGGATTCTTGCCCACAGTAGTAGATATAATGGTCATCTGAGTTAAATTTGTCCATTCCTGTCCATTTTAGTACACTGATTCCTAAAATGTCAATAGTCACTCTTGTTTGACCACGTCCAGTTTATCTGGATTCACTGACTTAACATTCCAGCTTCCTATCCAGTATTGTTCTTTACAGCATTGGGCTTTACTTTCACCATCATACACATCCTCAACTGGGTGTCATTTCTGCTTTGGCTCAGCCCTTCATTCTGTCTGGAGCTATTTCTCGGTTCTTCCCCAGTAAAGTATTGGACACCTATCAACCTGCATGGTTTATCTTCCAGTGTCAAATCTTTTTACCTTTTCATACTAGGCAAGAATACTGAATTGCTTTGCTATTCTAAAGTCAGGGTGCCTGATTCCTCCAGCTCCATTTTTCTTTTTCAGGATTGATTTGACTATTCAGTCTTTTGTCTCTCCATACACATTTTGAGATTTTTTTGTTGTAGTTCTGTGAAAAATGTCATTGATAGGGATTGCATTGAATCTGTAGATTGCTTTGGCTAGTATAGTCATTTTTGAGTCAATACTGATTCTTCCAATATGCATGGTATACCTTTCCATTTGTTTATGTGTTCTTTGATTTCTTTCATCAGCATCTTAATAGTTTTTAGAGTACATGTCTTTTGTTTCCTTGGGTAGGTTTATTCCTAGGTGTTTTTTTTTTTTTTTCTTTGATGTTATGGTAAATGGAATTGTTATACTTAGTATCAGGTCATCTGCAAACAGTGACAGTTTAACTTCTTTTCCAATTTGGAGTCCTTTTGCTTCTTTTTCTCACTGATAGCTATAGCTGAGACTTCCAAAACTGTGTTGAATAAAAGTGGCGAGAGTGGACATCATTGTCTTGTCCCTGATCTTAGAGTGAATGTTTTCAGCTTTTCACCATTGAGTATGATGTTAGCTGTACATTTGTCATATATGGCCTTTATTATGTTAAGGAGCCTGGCAGGCTGCAGTCCATAGGGTTGCAAAGAGTTGGACATCATTGGGCAATTACACTACTGTGTTCTGTGTACCCTCTCTGCCCCTTGTCTGGAGAGTTTTTCCTCATACATGGGTGATGAACTTTGTCAAAAGCTTTTTACTCTGTTGAGATGATCGTATGGTTTTTATTCTTCAGTTTGCTGATGTGGTGTGTCACATGGATTGATTGGTGGATGCCTTGCATCCCTGGGATGAATCCCACTTGATCGTCATGTATGATCTTTTTAATATACTGTTGGATACAGATTGGTAGTATTCTGTTAAGAATTTTTGCATCTGTGTTCATCAGTGGCTTTGTTATTGTTTAGTCACTAAGTTGTGTCTGACTCTTACATCCGCATGGACTGTAGCCTGCCAGGCATCTCTGTCCATAGGATTCTCCAGGCATGAATACTGGAGTGAGTGGCTGTTTCTTTCTCCAGGGGATCTTCCTGACCCAAAAATTGAACTTGAGTTTCCTGCATTTGCAGGCAGATTCTTTACCACTGAGCCACTAGGAAAGCACTAGGAAATCATCAGTGATACTGGCCTGTAATTTTCTTGTGGTATCTCTGTCTGGTTTTGGTATCAGGGTGATGGTGGCCTCATAAAATGAGTTTGGAAGTTTTCCTTCCTCTCTAGTTTTTTGAAACAGGTTTCAGAAGGATAGGTGTTAACTCTTTTCTAAATGATAAAATTTGCCTGTGAAGCTGTCAGGTCCTGGAGTTTTGTTTGTTGGGAGGTTTTTAATCATGGTTTCAATTTCAGTGCTTGTGATTGGCTTGCTCATATTTTCTATTTCTTCCTGGTTCAGTCTAGGGAGACTGTACCTTTCTAAGAATTTGTCCATTTCTATGAGGTTGTCCATTTTATTGGCATGCAGTTCTTCATAGTAGTCTCTTATGACCCTTGACATTTCTGTGGAGTCAATTCTAACATTTCCTTTTTCAGGTTTGATTTTATTGATTTGAGCCCTCTCTCTTTTTTTCTTGATGAGTCTGGCTAAAGGTTTTTCAATTTTTATCTTTTCAAGGACCCAGCTTTTAGTTTCATTGATCTTTGCATTTGTTTTATTTGTTTCTATTTCATTTAGTTTTGCTTGGATCTTTATGATTTCCTTCCTCTTCTAAGGCTTAGGTTTTCTTTGTTTTTCTCTTTAGGTTTTCTTTTTCTAGCTGTTTTAGACGTAAGGTTGTTTATTTGAGATTTTTCTTGTTTCTTGAGGTAAAGATTGTATTGTTATAAACGTCCCTCTTAGAACTGCTTTTGCTGCATCTCATAGGTTTTGGACCGTTGTGCTTTCGTTTTCATTTGTTTCTAGGTATTTTAATTTCCTCTTTGATTTCTTTAGTGATCCAATGGTTGTTTAGTAGCATATCACTTAACTGCCACATGTTTGTGTTTCTTAGAGTTTTTTTCTTATAGTTTATTTCTAATCTCATAGTGTTGTGATCATAAAAGATGCTTGATATGATTTCGATTTTCCAAAATTTACCAAGGGTCACCTTATGGCCCAGCATGTGGTCAGTCCTGGAGAATGTTCTATGTATGCTTGATAAGAATGTGCAGTCTGTTGCTTTTAGATGGAATATTCTATAAATTATCAATTAAGTCCAACTTGTCTAAAGTGTCATTTAAGGCCTCTATTTCCTCATTAATTTTCTGTCCAGATGGTCTCTCCATTGATGAAAGTAGAGTATTAATTCCCCCACTAATACTGTGTTACTGCCAATTTTTCCTTTTATGTTTGTTAATATTTGCCTTGCACATTGAGGTGCTCCTGTGTTGGGTATATATATATTTATAATTGTTGTACGTTCTTCTTGGATTGAATCCTTGATCATTATGTAGTGTCCTTCTCTGTCTCTTATAACAGTCTTTGTTTTAAAGTTTATTTTGTCTGATATGAGTATTGCTGCTCCATCTTTCTTATCATTTCCATTTGTGTGAAATACCTTCTCCTATCCTCTTACTTTCAGTCTGTAAGTGTCCCTAGATCTGAGGTGGGTCTCTTGTAGATAACATGTATATGAGCCTTTTTTTTGTATCCACCCAGCCAGTCTTATGTCTTTTGCTTGGTGCATTTAAATTTTAGGTAATTAATGATATGTATGATCCTGTTACCATTCTTGGTTGTTGCTGCTTCCGTTTCATCACTTGGACTATATCATGCCATTGCCTTCTGGCTCGTAGAGTTTCTGTTGAGAAATGAGCTGGTAACCTTATGGGATTTCCCTTTCATGCTATTTTTCCTTTTTCCCTTGTTGCTTTTAATATTTTATCTTTGTCTTTAATTTTTGTCAGTTTGATTACTATGTGTCTCAGTGTGTTTCTCCTTGGTATATCCTGCCTGGTACTCTGTACCTCCTGGACATGGTTGACTGTTTTCCTTTTTCATGTTGGGAAAGTTTTCAGCTGTTATCTTTTCAAATACTTTCTTGGGTCCTTTCTCTCTCTCTCTCTCTGCCCTTCTGGGACCCCTATTATGAGAATATTGGGGTGGTTAATGTTGTCCCAGAGGCCTCTTAGTCTGTCTTCATTTCTTTTCATTCTTTTTTCTATATTCTGTTTTGCAGCATGATTTCTACCATTCTGTCTTCCAGATCAGTTATCCGTTCTTCTGCCGCAGTTATTCTGCTATTGATTCCTTCTAGTGAGGAGATGGTTGGATGGCATTACCAATTCAATGGATTGGAGTTTAAGCAAGCTCCAGGAGTTGGTGATGGACAGGGAAGCCTGGTGTGCTGCAGTCCATGGGGTTTGCAAAGAGTTGGACACAACTAAGTGACTGAACTGAACTGAGTGTATTGTTCATTTCTGTTAGTTCTTTAATTCTTCTAGGTCTTTGGTAAACATTTATTGCATCTTCTCCATTCTTTTTCCAGGATCCTAGATCATCTTTGCTATTATTATTCTGAATTCTTTTTCTGGAAGGTTGCCTATCTCCAGTTCATTTAGTTGTTTGTTGGGGATTTATCTTGCTCCTTCATCTGGGATATAATCCTGTTTCTTTTCATTTGGTTAGCTTTCTGTGATTGTGGTTTTCTTCTTGGGGGTTGCAGGATTGTAGTTTTTGTTTCTTCTGTCTGCCCTGTGGTGAATGAGGATAAGAGGTTTGTGCAGGCTTCTTGATGGAAGGGACTGGCTGTGGGGAAAACTGGGTCTTGCTCTGATGGGCAGGGCTATACTCAGGAAAACTTGAATCCAATTGTCTGCTGATGGGTGGGGCTGCCCTCCCTCCCTGTTAGTTGTTTGACCTGAGTCACCCAGTCCTAGAGTCTATAGGTTCTAGGGTAGGGCTAATCGCAGCCTCTAAGAGAACTTACACCAAGATGCATCTCCCAGGACTGCTACCAGTACCCCTTTCCCCATGGCAGGCCACTGCCAACCCTTGCCTTCGGTAGGAGATCCTGAAACACTCAAGGCAAGTCTGACTCAGTTTCCTGTGGGCTTACTGCTCCTTCCCCCGGGTCCTGGTGGACACACAGTTTTGTTTGTGCCCTCTAAGAGTAGAGTCTCTGTTTCCTCCAGTCCCATGGAATTTCTATAATCAAATCTCACTGACTTTCAAAGTCAGAGTCCCTGGGGATTACCTGTCTGTTGGCCTGATCCCCAGCTGAAAAGCGTGATGTGGGGCCTCAGTTCAGTTGAGTTGCTCCATCGTGTTCAACTCTTAGTGACCGCATGGCCTGCAGCACACCAGGCTTCCCTGTCCAGCAACGACTCCTGGAGCTTGCTCAAACTCACGTCCATCTAGTCAGTGGTACCATCCGCCCATCTCATCCTCTGTCTTCAGAGCACTCTAACAGCATGATGTTCAGTGTAACACTTCAGATGCCATCCAACCATTCTCCTCACCTGCAGTCTTTGCCAGCATCAGGGTCTTTTCCAGTGAGTCAGCTCTTCGCATTAGGTGGCCAAAGTACTGGAGTTGCAGCTTCAGCATCAGTCCTTCCAATGAATATTCAGGACTGATCTCCTTTACGACTGACTGGTTTCATCTCCTTATAGTCCAAGGGACTCTCAAGAGTCTTCTCCAACACCACAGTTCAAAAGCATCAATTCTTCAGTGCTCAGCTTTCTTTATGGTCCAACTCTCACATCCAGACTTGACTACTGGAAAAACCACAGCTATGACTAGACAGACCTTTGTCAGCAAAGTAATATCTCTGCTTTTTACTATGCTGTCTAGGTTGCTCATAGCTTTTCTTCCAAGGAGCAAGAGTCTTTTAATTTCATGGCTGCAGTTACCATCTACAGTGATTTTAGAGCCCAAGAAAATAAAGTTTCTCACTGTTTCCATTATTTCCCTGTCTGTCTGCCATGAAGTGATGGGACCGGATGCCATGATCTTCGTTTTTTGAATGTTGAGTTTTAAGCCAGTTTTTTCACTCTCATCAATAGGCTCTTTAGTTCTTTGCTTTCTGCCATAAGAGTGATGTCATCTGTATATCTGAGGTTATTGATATTTCTCCTGATAATCTTTATTCCAGCTTGTCATCAGTTTGCGTGATATACTCTGCATATGTTAAATAAGCAGGGTGACAATATACAGCCTTGATGTACTCCTTTCCCAATTTGGAACCAGTCTGTTGTTCCGTGTCCAGCTCTTAACTGTTGCTTCTTTACCTACATACAGATTTCTCAAGAGGCAGGTCAGGTGGTCTGGTATTCCCAGCTCTTGAAGAATTTTCCACAGTGTGTTGTGATCCACACAGTCAAAGGCTTTGGCATAGTCAATAAAGCAGAAAAAGATGTTTTTCTGGAACTCTCTTGGTTTTTCAGTGATCCAGCGGATGTTGGCAATTTGATCTCTGGTTCCTGTGCTTTTTCTAAATCCAGCTTGAACATCTGGAAGTTCACGGTTCACATACTGTTCCTGGCTTGGAGAATTTTGAGCATTACTTTACTAGCGTGTGAGATGAGTGCAATTGTGCGGTAGTTTGAACATTCTTTAGCATTGCCTTCTTTTGGGATTGGAATGAAAACTGATCTTTTCCAGTCCTATGGCCACTGCTGAGTTTTCCAAATTTGCTGGCATATTGAGTGCAGCACTTTCACAGCATTATCTTTTAGGATTTGAGATAGCTCAATGGGAATTCCGTCACCTCCACTAGCTTTGTTCATAGTGATGCTTCCTAAGGCCCACTTGACTTCACATTCCAGGATGTCTAGCTCTAGGTGAGTGATCACACTGTTGTGATTATCTGGGTCATGGAGATCTTTTTTGTATAGTTCTTCTGTGTATTCTTGCCACCTCTTCTTAATATCTTCTGCTTCTCTTAGGTCCATACCATTTCTGTTCTATATTGAGCCCATCTTTGCATGAAATGTTCCCTTCGTATCTCTTAATTTTCTTGAAGACATCTCTAGACTTGCCCACTCTATTGTTTTCCTCTATTTCTTTGCATGGATCACCGAGGAAGGCTTTGTTATCTCTCCTTGCTATTCTTTGGAACTCGGCGTTCAAATGGGTGTAGCTTTCCTTTTCTCCTTTGCTTTTCGATTGTCTTCTATTCACAGCTATTTGTAAGGCCTCCTCAGACAACCCTTTTGCCTTTTTGCATTTCTTTTCCTTGGGGATGATCTTGATCCCTGCCTCCTGTACAATGTCACGAACCACCATCCGTAGTTCTTCAGGCACTCTGCCTATCATATCTAATCCGCTGAATCTATCTGTCACTTCCACTGTATAATTGTAAGGGATTTGATTTAGGTCATACCTGAATGGTCTAGTGTTTTCCCCTACTTTCTTCCGTTTAAGTCTGAATTTGACAATAAGGAGTTCATGCTCTGAGCCACAGTCAGCTCCTGGTCTTGTTTTTGCTGACCATATAGAATTTCTCTATCTATGGCTGCAAAGAATATAATCAATCTGATTTCGGTATTGACCATCTGGTGATGTCCATGTGTAGAGTCTTCTCTTATGTTGTTGGGAGAGGGTTTTTGCTATGACCAGTGCGTTCTCTTGGCAAAACTCTATTAGCCTTTGCCCTGCTTCATTCTGTACTCCCAAGGCCAAATTTGCACGTTACTCCAGGTGTTTCTTGACTTCCTACTTTTGCATTCCAGTCCCCTATAATGAAGAGGACATGTGTTTTGGGTATTAGTTCTAGAATGTCTTGTAGGTCTTCACAGAACCGTTCAACTTCAGCTTCTTCAGCATTACTGGTTGGGGCATAGACTTTAATTACTGTGATATTGAATGGTTTGCCTTGGAAACGAACAGAGATCATTCTGTCATTTTTGAAATGGCATCCAAGTACTGCATTTTGGACTCTTTCGTTGACTGTGATGGCTACTCCATTTCTTCTAAGGGATTCTTGCCCACAGCAGTAGATATAATGGTCATCATATGATGGTCATCTAGCTACAGGCCTGCCTTTAAGCCTGTCTTGTCTTTGGACGTTCCTTTCTCACTGAGCTTAATCACTACTAGCTTTTGGTTTAATTTGAGAAATGTGAGACTCTTCATTTCACTAGAACACTTAGAAGCCATTGTGGGGTTATTAATTGGCCTACTTTCAATATTGTGTCTCAGGGTGTAGGATGCCCAAAAGGGCAGAAAGGCAGTGAAGGGCAAGTCGGTGGAGCGATCAGAATGTACAGAACATGTATTAGTTAAGTTTGCTGTCTTGTATGGCATGGTTTGTGGTGCACCCAAGCAATTACAATGGTAACATCAATGATCACCATCACAATATAATAATGATGGAAAAGTGTGGAAATATCATGAATATCATCAAAATGTGACAGAAAGTTAGCAAATGCTGTTGGATAAATGACATAGATAAGCCTACTCCAGGCAAAGTTGCCACAGACTTTTATTTCTAATAAAAAAAAACAACAGTATTAAAGCACAGTACAATGAAATACGGTGCATTTGCCACGTTTGATAGGAAACCGTATACAAAGAAGAGGAGTAGGACTTAAGATAGAAACCCACTGACCTGGATAAGGCTTTTAGTAAGTCCAGCTTTCCTGATTGACCACTTTTTAAATTCAGCGAGCAGCCTTAACATACTTGTAAAAAATCCACTAATGCATACATTTATGTAGAACACCGCCAAAGAATTTCACACACATTACTGTGATTCTGCATAATGTCCCTGTGAGTCTAGCGCTTACTAGTCAGGTTTGGGGCGGGTGTCTACTTTCCTGAGGTTTCAGCAGCACCCTGGTGATCCCTGTGTGGAACTGCCTGTTCTGCCTTCTACTCTGGTACTTTTTTTCTAGAAACATTTTTTTCCTAGTATTTGTTTTTCCTTATGGAATTTTCAGTTGTGTCTGCTCTTCTGTTCTGACTTCTTCTATTTGACTCCGTTTATGCCTGTTGTAAACAACAGTGTTGTTATTGTTCTAAACACGACAGGGGGAAACACCAACTGGAAGCCCCCGGCCCACTGTAAGGTCTACAACTACCTGAACCGCATCGGCTGCTTCTTCCTGCATCCTCGCTGCAGCAAGAGAAAAGATGCTGCTGATTTCGCCATATGTATGCACGTGAGTCATTGCTTTATTCAGAATCTGCTGTGAATCTAGGACCCTTTTGATTAATTCTCCCACTTAAATCGTAATGGCACTGTAGATTCCTTTTTAGTACTGTGTCTTTTGTGTAACACCTTTTTCATCAAGTTCTTCTTAAGACCGTTGGGAGCAGGAATGCGGGGATGCAGAACGCAGTACTGCTTCATCCCCAGTTCTAGCCAGCCCTTAGCTGTGCACAGTAGAACGTTAACTGTTTCTAGAATAAATGATCAGGAGGTGTCACTCCCTGACGCATGAGGCGCTTCCACATTTAACATCTCTGAAATGAGCACGCCCCGTGATAGTCACTGTTGGCCCAGGTGGAATCTGCATTTGCTTCTGTCTCAGCTAGTTGCCTGGAGAAATGACCCACCTGAGACCCAGCTTAAATTAAATTTTCTGCTTAAGCTTTTCTGTGTCACACTGATAACATGAATTTACTCTGTAGACTTGTTGATTGCTGCTTATATTTTAAACCACAAGATAATTTCTTTTCCCATCTAGCCAGTTTTAAGGTTGAGCTTGCTTGCCTTACTGTTACTTTGCTTACTTTAGCCCTGTTACTACTGTTCCACCTTTATATGGGGGCCTCCTCTTTTTTTCTTTCTGTCTTAGTGGCACATTAAACAGTTTATCTTAAAATTGACAGCACTTTACATTTTAAAAATATGGTATTAATATATTTTATTTGTGAATGAGATTTTTTTATCATACTTTAGTGGGAGCAAGGGGACATGTGAAATATACCTTTCTAGGTAGGCGTTCATTCTGAAACAGCTGTAACTTGATTGGAAGCACAGATGCTGATTTGATGTGTGCCGTTTGTTCCAACTTAGGCTGGCCGTCTAGATGAACAGCTGCCCAAGCAGATTCCTTTCACCATCCTCTCAGGAGATCAAGGTTTTCTGGAGCTAGAGAATCAGTTTAAGAAGACTCAGAGGCCAGCACATATACTCAACCCTCACCACTTAGAGGGAGATATGATGTGTGCCTTGTTAAATAGCATATCTGACACCACCAAAGGTATGCAGCTGCAGCCTCGGGGCAAACCGCCCAAAAGGAGGAGACTTCACTGCTGAGAGAAGCCAATAAACTGCTGTCCACTCTGCCCTGCCGCCTGCTTACTAAACTGCCGCGCGCTCATGCTTCTGTTGTGTTTCATTCCTTGTCTACTTTCATTTTGAGTGTATTAGAAGGAGAATGAATTCGTGATTTTCTGGAGCCCTTTTTCGTCTAAAGGATAAAATTTATATTCGTATATTTAATGGTTTGAAATATGCTATTAGAGTTTTGTAAAGCTCAGAATCTGGATCTTCATTTTGTTTTGGAAATTCTAAATTTATCTTCAGTTTTTCAGAAAGCAAAGTGTTTATAGGAGAAACCAGAAAGCAGTAAATATGGCAATACCAAAAAAAAAAAAAAGAGCATTTAGGAGGTTGACAGTAACAGAACGAAGCCCTGAGCGATTTCATGACCTTGAAGGACTAGGAGCCTCTGTCCTGCACTCTCTCTGCCTTTCTGAGATTGTTCAGTGAATGGGCATGCTGGGGGCCAGTTTAACTAAGCAATATTTAGGAAAGGGTATAATTCTAGGGACCCAGATGGGTATTTTTTGTTTTTGTTCTTTTAATTTCTGAAGTAAATGTGGGTAGGAGAGAATAAAAGAATAGTTTTTAAATATCCTAATAAGTTGCAGCCATGAAAAGAGTTTAAAGATACTGATGACTGACTTCAGTGAGAAACTGATTACTTCTTGGAATATTTATTATTTGCCTTTACATTTCCCAAGTATGCCCTCCTCCTTGCTAATTTCTTCATTTCATATATGTAGAGCCGCATTTTGATTGAAGATCTGTTGTGAAGAACTTTGCTCTGGTCACTCATTGCAATGGATAAATTCAAAGTTAGGAGCCACTGAGTTGCTGGCACACTCGTGCTCTTTAAAGGAAAGTCAACTCTGTTTTGCTTATTTATGTCATATTGTAGTACTGAATTTTATCTTCCTATTCTATAGTTTTTGTTTTCATTCACTTGCTTTTTCTGTTCGTGGCTTTTTTTTTTCCTTTTCTTTCTTTTTAAAAAAATTTAATTAATATTTTTATTGGAGTATAGTTGATTTACAATGTTGTGTTAGTTTCAGGTGTACAGCCAAGTGAGTCAGTTGTACATATACCAGTAAATCCTCTTTTTTAGATTCTTTTCCCATATAGGGCATTACTGAGTACTGAGTAGAATTCCCTGTGTCCATGGCTTTTTTTAACCACTTTTTCTTCCATTCTTTTATCATCCCTTCCCTGATCCTTAAAAACATCTATGTAATATCTCATAAAATATTTAATTTTTACCTTTGCCACCCCCTTGTCTTCCTCCTGCTGCTCTTGGGAGCATTGCTTTGGTATTGAGCGCTGTTATGATTTTGCGTTTCTTTCAACTTTATTTGGAGTGAAAGCTGCATATAAATAGGTCTGCATGGGTATGTTAGGGTTAGAGATAAGGTGTAGGTTATTGTTATATACTGAAGTTCTTTTATGAATATTTCTTATACTCTACGTATTTTTAAAATCATTTATTCATAGTCAGTGCTCGTTTGAACTTACTGCTCTTTGGGGGCACATGTGTACTTTATTTTGAATTTTTGTGATAAACAGAGGCGATGCAGTGTATAAAGAAGGCCATGGGCATTTGTTCAAATGCTAAGGTAGCTGCTTTCTAGCAGTGTGATTTCAGGCAAAAATATTCAACTTTTTGTGAGTCTTACTTTCATATCTATAAGTCTGTAAGAATTAGTGACATGTATAGTGTCTAGAGTCCAACTCTTTGCACCCCCGTGGACTGTATAGTCCATTGAGTTCTCCAGGCCAGAATACTGGAGTGGGTAGTCTTTCCCTTCTCCAGCAGATCCTCCCAACCAAGGGATCAAACCCAGGTCTCCTGCATTGCAGGTGGATTCTTTACCAGCTGAGCCACAAGGGAAGCCCAAGAATACTGGAGTGGGTAGCCTTTCCCTTCTCTAGCAGATCTTCCCAACCCAGGGATCGAACCCAGGTCTCCTGCATTGCAGGCGGATTCTTACCAGCTGAGCTACAAGGGAAGCCCAAGAATACTGGAGTGGGTAGCTTATACCTTCTCCAGCAGATCTTCCCAATCCAGGAGTCAAACCAGAGTCTCCTGCATTGCAGGCGGATTCTTTACCAGCTGAGCTATAAGGGAAGCCCAGAAAGCACATAGGTGCTCAGTAAATAGCAGGTATTATTAATTATTAATACCATAAAAAGGAAACATGATTCCCAGCCACTATATATATATTTTTAGATTTTCTCTCCACTGTTTTCTTTTTTTAATTGAACCAAAATATACATGCTTTTGGGCTTCCCTGATGACTCAGATGGTAAAGAACCCAACTGCAATGTAGGAGACCCAGGTTTGATCCCTGGGTTGGGAAGATACCCTGGAGAAGGGAATGGTTACCCACTCTAGTATTCTTGCCTGGAGAATTCCATGGACAGAGGAGCCTGGGGGGCTACAGTCTGTGGGGTTGCAGAGTTGGACACGACTGAGCAGCTAACACTTTCACATGTAAGATTTACCATATTAACCATTCTGAAATGTCCAGTTGCGAGGTGTGTTTGTGTCCGACTCTTTGTGACCCCATGGACTGTAGCCTGCCAGGTTCCTCTGTTCATGGAATTTTTCAGGCAAAAATACTGGAATGAGTTTCCATTTCCTTCTCCATGGGATCGTCCCAACCCAGGGATCGAACCCAGATCTTCATTGAAGGCAGATTCTTTACCACTGAGCCACCTGGGAAACCTGTTGTGTGGTGTTAACTGCATTCACATTGCTGTGTGGCCATCACCACCATCCATCAGCAGAACTCCTTTCATCTTGACAACTGAAACGCCATGCCCATTAAACAGTAACTCCCCACTGTCCTTCCCCCAGCCCGTGGGGAGCCAGCATTCTGTCTCCTGTCTATGAATGTGACTACCCTGAGTGTGTCCTGTAAGTAAAATCATGCAGCCTTTCTATTTTTGTGACTGGCTTATTATTTCACTGAGAAAAGCGTTTCCTCAGGTTTTATGCATGTTATAGCCTGTGTCAAAGAGTCCTTTTTAAGGCTGAGTAGTGCTCCGTTGTATGTCCGTGCCCCGTTTTGCTATCTGTTTACCCACTGGTGGTCACTTGGTGCGTGTTCATGCTTTAGCTGTTGTGAGTCATGTTGCTGTAAGCATGGGGGCAGGCGTCTCTTCCAGACCCTCCGTTAGTTTCTGTGAGTATATGCCCAGAAGTGTGATTGCTAGGTAACATGGTAACTCTATTTCTAATTTTTTGAGAAACCTCCATACTATTTTCCACATGGACTATAATATTTTACATTCCCACCAATAGGTCATAAGGCTTCAGTTTCTCTACATCCTTGCCAACAATTGTCATTTTCTGAGTTTTGTTTTTGATGATAACCATCCTAATGGGTACACAGTGGTATCTCCTTTTGGTCTTCATTTCCATTTTCCAAATAAGCATCTTTTCATGTGGTATAGCCAATGCATTTTAAAAGTAATGAAAATTATTAAAATTAAGTGGCCAAACAATAAACTTTATAACTGATTAGAAAATCAAAGACCAGTGATTTTTGTGGGTAACTTTATTTTTTCACCTTTCCTAACAAATGGCCTTAAGAATAATAAGAGTTTTTGTTAAGAAATGGTATTTAATATGCATTAGAACTGAGAAGCATTTCTCAGTGCACAGACCTCGCGGTCGGTGTGCACCCCGCACTCTCACAGGGGCGGAATGTTACTGTGGGTACTGTTTGGGGTAAATCAGTTACTCTCTGTAGCAGGATGAGCCTTTAAGTTAAGATTAAGATTTGAATGTGTCATGGTTTCTGCCCTGTAAACTCAGTCTCCTGTGCATCAGGGCTCCAGCAGCAGCACTTTGATTACAGTATATGCATATCCCTGTGGAGACATGTAACAATACTAACCTGTCCTGAGTTGACACCCATGGCCCCCTTATCCTTCTATTAGTTCTATTTTATATTGTACTGATTGTCACTTTTTAAAAGTTTACCAAGATATATGGATGCTTTCTAGTGATCCTGGTCAGAGGAGCCTGGTAGGCTTTTTCTTTTTTTAAACCTTTCACATTTTATTCACAAATATGTGTTCATTCTAACTCAGGCCTCATATTTCAAAGACGCAGACATCACTTGTCACTTCAGTGTTGTTTTAAAGAAGAAAAAGGGAACTAATCTTTTTATTGAGGACCTACTGTGTGCCAGCTGCCATGCTAGGTGTTTTTTGTATTTGTAGTGTTGAAGATGTTTATAACATTCAAAGAACTTCTTCCGCATGTTATTTACTCCTCCTTGCATCACTGTGAGGTGGGATATGTTAGGTCTCCCCCTTTCGTACATGACAGAACAGAGGCCCAGAAATGTTGAAATAGCTGCCGAGGGCCAGACAGCCATCATCTGCGGAGACTGAGGTTTTCACTGATGCGAAGCCCCGATTTTGTGTTAGAGAGTCTAGTGTGCGTTGTTGGCTCTTACCGCGTCCTTGAAGAATGAAGATGAGAGATGCTCTGCTACAGTCCAATGACTTTGCAGAGTATGTGTACATACCAACTATGAGTGCTTAAAAAAATAACAGGAAGATGCTTTTTCTTTTTGTAGAAGATAAAAAGATTTGATTGTGCATTCTGGTCCTTTAAAAAGTAAGCTGATTGTCAAACATAGCCAACTTGTCATTGTAAGTTCCCCAGGATTTTCTGTAAGCCAGCTAGGAAGCCCTGTTTCTTTCTTTTGACTGTAGAATTGCAGTCACCGTTTGTGAGGGCTGCTTGAGTCAAAGGAGCCATGTCAGCAGCATTTTTATTTGCACTGTGTGATGTTGCTCCTGGTTGTCACGCTCTTTGTAAGATAAAATAACTGCTACTTGTTTTTATATAAGCTCTTAAAGATCTGTTTGTGTAAAAAACTTGACATTATCTTATAGGTTAGTTCAAGAATATTGATTTGCTTTATGTAAGATTTTCTCTTTAAAAACAGTTTTGTGTATTCAGGTAACATCTTCCTTTGAATTTTATATAAAGTTTGAGCTTTCCTAGAATATTTTTTCTTCAGTAATACAAGGGTGAACTAGAGTATAGGCTGTTATGAATTACTGAATTTAAATTGAAAACAGACTTTAGTAAAGTCTGTTTACTGTTTAAAGACTTTACTTTAGTAAAGTCTCTTTAAAGCATAGTCTGTTTCAAGATGGTTTTTGTTGAATCTGAACACTGTCCGTGGCCACCTGGTTTATGACGCTGGGACTTTGTTGTATTTTTTTGGTTTGTGTCTTCATTTTGAAATGAATGGGATGGAGGTTGGTACCAATTACACAGGTTTCTAAAGCCATCTTAAAAACTGAGCACATGAGATTACCCTGCTGTGAAAGTGTAGGTGACTAAAGTGTAAGCGTGCCCTGTTGAATAGGCATTATGTGAAATAGCTGTTAAACCTAATTCTGAGCTTCTGTCTGCCTCTTTCCATATGGTACAATTAATTCTATGCAAGGTACTGAAGACAGAAAAAATTATTCATGATTTTCTCTGTTCTATGGGTGGTGCTGATTGAGGCAAAAGAAACTTTTAAAAATGTTTACAACCTAGTGTCAAACTCAGAGCCCTATGTAGCCCAGGACTACATAGGCCTTCACTGCAGTGATGGGTTATTTAGACCAGTTACAACACACTGCTTTTGACTGGCCTTGACTTTGAATTATAATAATGGAAAGCTTGGGCATTTTCTTTGTTCCTAATGTTTGAAGAATTAATTTTTCTGTTCTTCAAATTGTAAATATAATGTTTTATTTCACTAAGACATAGCTTGAAATATTTGAAGTAGTAAGTGTGTATAACATATTGTAGAAAAAAACATTGTTTTTGCTGGAACAGCAAAAGATGACATAACAAATTTTTGCACTAAAGGAATGTAAGAGTTATACAGTGGTTTCTATTTGTAGACTATGGTAAATTGATTAATTTTTAAATGTATATTTTAGGATTTTACATGTTTTCATATATATGTCCATATGATTTGTATTCAGTTATTTAAACCCTGATTCAGTCACTCTGATAGAAATTGATTTAAATGTAGTGAAAGTGAAAGCCAGGTCCCTGATGGTACCATGTTCATGTTTTAAGTGGCTGTCATTCATTATTTTAAAGCCTTAGGTCTCTCATTAGTAAGCATATAAGACATCAACTGAGTTTGTGGCATGCAGAGGCATTATTAAAAATAAACCTACATCTCTATAGAGATGAATGCTTATGATTTTCAAACTACAGGAGAATTTTTTCTGTCACCACTAAGAAATCTTTTAAAGATGATTTAATGCAAATGAAACTTTGGAGTTTATTTGCTGGATCCAAATAAATTAGCTTTTTAAAATTTACAGTTTTTTTTTAAAAATACTGGAACTTATTTCCTAAACATACAAAAAAACCTTTTCAAATAATCTTTTGAATATAGAGCTAAAAGTGAATTACCTATTTCATTCATTTTTATTTTTTCTTGATTTAAGTAGTAGTATTTGGTAATCATTTTTAAAAAAAAAATAGGGAAAGATGTGTAATACTAATGGATTGTAATTAGTAAGCTTGGGTATGGGAGGAGTGGAGGAGTCATTGAAAGTCATACCATTTTAGAGTACGTAAATTAATGGCACAGTAACTTTTTCAGAAGTACATTTGCGTTTATTGATTCTTCCTTACAGAATGTGACAGTGATGATAACCTGGGTATAAAAAGTGCTTCAGTGGGAGAAGAATTCAGATCCGCAGAAGGTAACCTAATGGAGTTAACCCTTCCCCTACTTGATTCTGTGTTTTATAATTTCTTCCTCTCTCTCTTCATCCCCCTCCTCGCACTGTGTCTTGTTTTGTTTTTTAAAGCTGTCTTTCATTTAAAGGCTAGTTTGCATTTCCTCGTGTAAGATAATTTAGGGACTAGAATGAAGGAGGTTTTGCCGCAGCGCGTCCACACTCGTGTGTGAGGGTGGTCTGTGCTGCTGCTTTCTCACCACAAGAGCGTTCGTTGTGACACAAGTGGTGTAGACCGTGCCCCAGCCCGCAACCAAACCTAAGATAATTATTTTTTGACCCTTTGCAGAAAAAGGTTGCTGTCCTGGGGCTAAGAAGGGATTTTGGTTTCCTAATTTTTATTTAAATAGTATTAAGAATATTAAAAGTTACACAGTGGAACTATGAAAGCAAGCACTTATATCTGAATATTACAAGATTTTTTTCTATAAATTAGTTATGTTTCCCTTCATAGGTTTAAGAGAACTTTTTCTATTACTTCACATCAAATCATTTACCAACTGCCACTGTTTGGTTGTGATGTAAGTCCCAGCTTTTACTGTGGGTTTTCTGTAACAGTTTGTGCTTTTTAATAATCCTGGGCAGGAAATGAAACAACAGGATTTTGGAAAATAAGCTTACTGAAAGTTGAAACTCTGATATTAGCATCTTTGACATTCAGGAACAATAGTAGGAGTCTTTTTTTTTTTTTAATTTTTTGGCCACGCCACACAGCATGTGGGATCCTAGTTCCTCAACCAGGGGTGGAACCCATGCCCTCTGCAGTGGAAGCATGGAGTCTTAACCACTGGCCCCCAGGGAATTGCCACAGTAGGAGTCTTAATATACATTCCAATGTGGTGGTGGTTGGTGGAGACTTGAGAGTGGAAATGTATACTTAGGGAAGGAGGCGTGGCAAAACAGGCACACGGAGCGGCCCGCTGCTGCGCTCCTGGTGCGGGCGCTGCTCTGGAGCACGATGGCTCTGACTAGGAGCCCACTGTGTGCTGTCTGGGGTAGGGAATTGAGTCTGGCAGTGCAACTGATTCTTTTCAGGGAAGATTCTATTCAGAGAAGACTGATCTTTCTGATAGTCAAAATTCATTAGTTAAACAAAATCGGCAGTAAGTCAACAACTTAATTGGAAGCAAGTTTTCTGACCAGCTTGTTTTCCCAACATGGTCTTGCGAGGTCTGGCTCGGTGCTAAGCAGCCACATAATGACAGGTTAAACAGATGAAAGAACGTTTGTGAGTTTTAAACAGAAACTGCCAGCTAAGTTGTTTATGAAGTCCACAAAAAGAGAAATACCACTGAGCACCTAAGTACTTAAGACTTCGCAGTCTTCACTTACTACCCATGACTAATCCCATGGAAAATGCCAAACAAAATTATAACTTTTAAATAACCACACTTGAGAAACATCCACAGTCCTGTGGGCTCCTAGCTAACCCAGGAAATCTGAGATCTGTATCACTGAATATGTATCAGAATTTCTAGCATTTTGTATCTATGTTACACATTTTATGACTGGGAGATTTTGAGAGTTTTTACATTTTTATCACTTCTTAGTTTGGAAAAAGTATTACATTAGTGGATTCAAGTAAAGATACTTTAAACTTTTAATTAACTGTCCTATGAAGCAGAGATATAATGCTCTAATCCCAAGAAAATCAAAGTGGTGTCACGTGTGTTTTCATTTCCTGCTTTATGTAAAATGAGTATGAGAAGCACACAGTGTCCACTCTAAGTTACTGAGCCGTGGCCTCCTCTGTACTTGCCTCCAATGCCTTCCTTTCCCTTCCTTTTCACCCAGCAAGAACCAGCTCAAATATCGTCTCTTAGGTTGAATTGCCACTTTGTAGACAGTTTTGTATGATCACTGCCTCTTAGATCTTCCATCTTTAGAGAAAGCTAGCGGCTCCCATCTCCAGACTCCCTCTGGTTTAAACATTTTTTTGTTTGTATTTCTCATGCCCACCAGACTGTGAGCCATTCAAGGAGTAGGATCATGTTTTATTTATCTTTATTTCAGTAACAACTAGTGCAGGGTTTTAGCACTAAATGATGGTTGAATGAATACACTTCTAACAAACAAAATAAGTTAGGGCTGCTAGGACCCAGCTCCCTATAACTGGATTAAGGAAATTAAGACAGAAACCATTTGGCTGGAGAATATTGGGTGATTGAGTTGACCCTGCACCATAGAAGCAAAGTGATGTTCTAGTCCAAACCTAATAGTAAAACTCAGAGTTTAAAACTTCTCAAATCTCTTCTCATTCCTTCTCTTCTCAACACAGCATTTTAAAAGCCTGACAAATGGGTGGTAAAAAGCAGGGTCAGTTTGCTTGTGACTTTGCCCTGGGAAAAGGCAGTTTGTTTTGTGGCCTCCTCTCCCCCCACTGTGATTATCTCAATCTTTGTTATTCTCTGTAGACCTGTCAGAGTCTTTAACTACTCAAGCCCATTATAAAGATCCTGGGTAGTCTCAGCTTTGCTCTCTGAGTGATATAATATTTTCCAAGTCCCTTAACTTCACTGTGTGTCAGTTTCCTCAGTTTTAAAAACAGAAATACTAGTATACCTGCCTTACTGGAGTAGCCTGGCACATGGTAAGCAGTACTGTATTGGTTGCTGCTGCTTGTGGGAATCTTAGTTCCCCAACCAAGGATCAAACCCGCACCTTTAGTAGTGAAAGCATGGAACCAGGGAATTCCCCATGATGGTGATTATTATCATTATTCACTGTTTACCTGCACCTAAGGTCTGCTCTGCGGAGAAGGCAATGGCACCCCACTCCAGTACTCTTGCCTGGAAAATCCCATGGACGGAGGAGCCTGGTAGGCTGCAGTCCATGGGGTTGCTGGGAGTCGGACACGACTGAGCGACTTCACTTTCACTTTTCACTTTCATGCATTGGAGAAGGAAATGGCAACCCACTCCAGTGTTCTTGCCTGGAGGATCCCAAGGACTGGGGGAGCCTGTTGGGCTGCCGTCTATGGGGTCACACAGAGTCAGACACTACTGAAGTGACTTAGCATAGCATAGCATAGCATAAGGTCTGCTCTGAAGTATACATGTTCAGTAGAGGTATTCTGACCCAAATCCCTGGAAAAGAAGTAAAAGACAGCAATATGTGGGTTGCTGCTAATGTAAAACCATCTTTCTGTAAATGTCAGCAGTTTGCCTTAGAGTTCCTTCAACTAATAGCAGTTGTCAGTACAATTATTAATATTACAACAAATAGTAAAACTATAACGTAAACAGTAAAACAGTATAACTCTGTGGCCAGTTTAAACAACAGAGAAAGAAGAGACTACTGTGTTCAGTTTTTACTTGAATTGTATATGAAAAAAACCTAACACATTTAAAATTGCTGTTAGTTTTAACAACCTATAAGAGTCAGAATATTTCCCCTATTTTTCATAAAAACTTAGTCTTCCAAACATTTAGTAATTTGCTTTCAGATTCATAGCCTCCAAATGAGTGGAGCATGATTTAGTATAGGCCTTCTAACTCCTATTGCTGAGTTCTTTTTTATTTAGTCATATTACTTCTCTTTCAAAGAGAATGAAATAAAGGCAGAGAGAAAAGAGAATAAGGGAAATACAGACTTAGCCATAACAGAGAAAAACAAGGACATATTTGCTGTAAGTGTTCTATATTTCTTCATGTAGCTTTGAATCACTGTCTAATTTCCTCTCATTTCAACCTGAAGGATTCCCTTAGCATCTCTTGGAGGGCAGATTTGCTAGTAACAGATTCCTTTAGTTTTTGTCTGGGAAAGTCTTGATTACTTCTCCATTCTTTCTATATTCTATCTAAGAATTCTTACAGTACAGATTTTTGTTTGTTTTTTTCTTATAGCATTTTAAATATGTTCTCTCACTGTCTTCTGGCCTCCATGATTTTTATGAGAAATAAGCTGTTCGTCTTATTAAAAACGGCTTACATGTGATGAGTTGCTTTCCTCTTGCTGCTTCTGTTGACTTTGGCTTTTGACAGTTTAACTATAACATGTCTTCAACATGAATCTCTTTGAGTTTCTCCTGTTTGGAGTTTGTTGGGCTTCTTGGATGTGTAGATTCATATCTTTTATCAAATTTGAAACATTTAAAATCTGTTGATTCTTTTTTCTCTCTGCTTAATTTTGTTAAACTCCTGTAACAAATTTTTCACTTTAGTTGTACTTTTCAGCTCCAGAATTTCTATTTGGTGGCCTTTCATAATATCCACCTCTTTATGATATTCTCATTTTGTTCATACATTGTTTTCACAATTTCCTTTACTGATTTGCTCATGGTTTACTCTAGGTCTTAGAACATAAGACAGCTGGTTTAAAGTCTTTGTTTAGTAAATTTATATCTAGGTGTCCTCAGGGACAATTTAATTCAATTTTTTTCACTTTGTATACTTTACTGTTTCTTTGTATTATTTGTGTTTTTGATGAAAATTGGATGTGCAAATATTATAATGTAGTACTTTGGAAATCAGATTCTCCGTCTTCCCCTTGGTGTGCTGTTTGTGATTGTCGAAGGCTCTAGTTGTCCATGTGCTTAGTTCCAATATTTTTGCAAAAACTGTACTCCTTGTCATGTTTGGTCACTGAAGTCTCTGTTCCTTTAGCTTGTTTTCAACTATTGTTTTGACAGAAATTTCCTTGAATACCAGGAGCAAACAACAATCTCTCCTGAGCTTCAGCTGTGTGCTAGCACCTTCAACATTAGCCAGCTGTGCACTGAGCCTGGTGGCACAGTGGTAAAGAATCTGCCTGCGCTGCAGGAGCCACAGGAGACTCAGGTTCCATCCCCGGGTTGGGAAGATCCCCTGGTGGAGGACATGGCACCCCCTCCAGTATTCTTGCCTGGGAAGTCCTGTGGACGGAGGAGGCTGGCGGGCCACAGAGTCCAGCACAGTTGGAGTGACTTAGCACGCAAGCGTGCACGGAGCCTGCAGACCAGCCAGTGGCGAGGGCTCAGTGTCTTCTCAGGCATTTTCTGAGCGTGCATCCTGCACTGGGTATGTGCCTGGTTACTGAATTCCCCAGGACACAGAGGTGCTTTTGAATGCCCTAATTTCCCAAGGAAATTCTCTTCATGGCTTCTCCTCCCAGATATTAGGTGTTCTATTGTATGTCTCACCCATTATCTTTTACCCCAGGCCATGGGCTTTTTGTCTGCCTCTCAGTGTTTCTGAGCCATGCAGACTGCTTTTCTGTCCACTGTGGAGCCTGAGCTTAGTAAAATGGATGATGCCTTCAGATACAGGATAGAACAAAAGCAGTAAGTTGTGACTTCTGCTTTGCTCTGCTCTGCCTGGAGCCAGGGACGAGGGTCCCACACCAGGAGTATGGGCTGCTGCAGGGAAGGATAGCGAGGTGGTGGGGAAAGGGCAAGTGAAGATACCACTAGGCTTTCCCACTGGTTTTTTTTTTTTTTTTAATTATTTTATTTGTTTTTGGCTGCACTGGGTCTCTGTTGCTTTTGTGTGGGCTTTCTCAAGTTGCAGTGAGCAGGGGCTACTCTTCACTGCTGTGTACGGGTCTCTCATTGCGCTGGCTTCTCTTACTGTGGAGTACAGGCTCAGTGGTTGTGGTGCGTGGGCTTAGTTGCTCTGAGGCGTGTGGAATCTTCCTAGATCAGGGATGGAACCGTGTCCCCTGCGTTGGCAGGTAGATTCCTATCCACTTCACCACCAGGGCAGTCCCCGTACTGGTGTTTGTGTGATCTTTGTCTGGATTCAGTGTTTGCTTCGTTGCTGTGACCCTTTGAGGATTTTCCAAACTTTTGAGAAAGTTGTTTCTGCCCAACAGTTTAGGCGTGTATTTCAGTGTTTTATGTGGAAGGACGGGTGTTTGGAGCTACCTATTCCACTGATTTGTTGAAACTTCACTCTAGGACCTATTCTTCTTCTTCATGTCGGTTTTGGAGAATAATGTTTTGCAAGAAATTTGTCCATTTTACCTTGATTGTCAAATGTACCAGTGTAAAGTTGTTCATAGTAGTATTCCTTTATTATATATTTTTTATTTCTTTAGGATCGCTGATGATATCATCTCATTTTTCCCCTAATATTGGTAATTTTTATTTTCCTCTTCACTAACCTGAAGTTTATCAGTTTATTTGATCATTTCAAAGAGTGAACTGTTTTTAGTTGATAATTTCTCTCCTTTTGGTCTGCTCTCCATTTCATTGATTTCTGCTCTTTATTATTTCCTTCCTTCTACTTTGAGCTTAAATTTTGTCATCTTTTATAGCTTTTTAATGTGACATTTAGACTGTTGATTGAATTTTTTTCCTTGTTTTTTAAATGTAAACATTTAAAGATGTTTATTTCCCTCTAAGCCAGGATAAGCAAGCTTTAAGCTTTTTCTGTAAAATACTAGATAGTAAATACTTTAGGCTTTGTAGTTCCTGTGGTCTCTGTTAGTTACTCAAGCAGCTATTCTCAATACAGAAACAAAGGAGTG
This sequence comes from Bubalus kerabau, assembly GCF_029407905.1. NCBI lineage: Eukaryota > Metazoa > Chordata > Mammalia > Artiodactyla > Bovidae > Bubalus > Bubalus kerabau. Next base: position 48,952,707 of record NC_073626.1, read on the forward strand.
TGAAGTAGACAGTGAAATTTACAGAAGTTACTGGTGGACTGGATTTGGCCCACAGACTGTAGTTGGTCAGCTTTCTACTTTTTACTGTTTTCCACAACCTAGACAGCATATTAAAAAGCAGAGACATTACTTTGCCAACAAAGGTCCATCTAGTCAAAGCTATGGTTTTCCCAGGAGTCATGGACGGATGTGAGAGTTGGACTATAAAGAAAGCTGAGTGTCAAAAGAATAGATGCTTTTGAACTGCGGTGTTGGAGAAGACTCCTAAGAGTCTGTTGGGCTGCAAGGAGATCAAACCAGTCCATCCTAAAGGAAATCAGTCCTGAATATTCATTGGAAGGACTGATGGTGAAGCTGAAACTCCAATACTTTGGCTACCTGACATGAAGAACTGACTCACTGGAAAAGACCCTGATGCTGGGAAAGATTGAAGGCAGGAGGAGCAGGGGATGACAGAGGATGAGATGGTCCCCATGGCATCACCAACTTGATGGACATGAATTTGAGTAAACTCCAGGAGTTGGTGATGGATAGGGAAGCCTGGCATGTTGCAATCCATGGGGTCGCAAAGAGTTGGACACAACTGATTGACTGAACTGACTGTGTTCCACAAATTTTCATGTCTTTGCTATCAGTTTGAAATATTTTCTAATTTTCCTTATATTGTCTCCTTTGATCTGTTGACTCTTTAGATATATTGTTGAATTTACAAATATTAATATTTGAATGTCTTATTATTTCTAATTTAATTTTGTTGTGGTAAGAGAATATACTCTCTAAAATTTAAAACTTTTGATATTTATTGAGACTTCCATGGCCCAACCTGTGGTCTGTCTTGATGAATATTCTGTATGCACTTGAATGTATTTCTGTGTTTTTGATTGTCAGTTAGGTCAAGGTGGTTGGTAATATCAGATCTTCATCCTCAGTGATTTTTTTTTTATCTAGTTAACCTATCAATTACCACAGTAGTAACAGTGAGCTTCTTCATCAAGGATTGTAGATTTACTTTTTCTCTTTTGTTCTGTTATTTTGTGTTTTGTGTTTTGAAGTTCTGTTTTTAGTTGCATATACATTTGTGATGTGTGCTAAACTGATCTGTTTAGCGTTATGATACTATGAATTGTTCTTTATCTCTGGTAACACCTTTTATCATAAAATTTTTTTGTTTGATATTAATATAGCTACTCAAGCTTTCTTATGCTTAATATTTACACAGTGTATATTTTTCCATTCTTTTACTTTCAGTCTATTTATATCTTTATTTTGAAACTACGTCTCTAAATTTGATTCTGAATTTGAAACTACATCTCTAAGTTTGATCTTACTTTTTGATTTACTTTGACAATCTGTCCAGTTTTTTATGGTTGCTCTAAAGGTTATGATATATATATTTTTGCTTTTGTTATAAACACTATAAGAAAATATTATTTTTTGCTCTAAACATTGCTTTGAGTTTTAAAGAAAGGAAAGAAGAAATAGAGTTTTTAATATTTATCCACATAGTTCCCATTTCAAATGACGTTTCATTCTTTCCAGTAGATGACAGTTTCTATCTGATGTCCTTTTTCTTCAGTCTAAAGAATTTCCTGTCCTGTTTTATATTAACATAATGCAGTTTTGCTAGTGTTGATTTCTTGTTTCATTTATGAAAGTATCTTCATTTTCCCTTTAATTTTGAAGTATATTTTCTCTGGCTTTAGAATTCTGGTTAGTGTTTTTTTCTTCAGCACTTTAGAGCTGGAACTCCATTTTCTTGTCTTGTGGCCGGCCTCCTTTGTTTGTCCTGACAAATGACCATAATTTCCATTATTGCTCCCCTATATGCACGTATGTCATTTTTTCCCTCTTATTGCTATTAATATTTCCTCTTTGTCTTTGGATTTTAGCAGTTTTTGGTAATGTCCCTGGATGTAGCTATCTTTGTATCCTACTTGGAGTTTCCTTAGCTTCGTGTTATCTCTAAGTTTATAAGTTTCCCCCAATTATTTCTTCACAATTTTTTGTCCCACTTTCTGTCTGCTTTTCTTTTGGAACTCCAGTTATGCATATTAGCTGGTTTAGATTTATCCACAGGTTTGTCATTTTCTTCCAGTATTTTTTCTCTCTTCATATTTGATCACTTCTGTTGTCCAGTCTTCAAGTTTATTATTCACTCTTCTGCCACCTCCAGTGTTAAGCTGACTTAGTAAATTTTCAGTTTCAAAACATGTGTTTTCTCATGTGTTGTAGAGTTTCTGCTTAGTTTTCTTTTTAATAGTTTTTATTTCTCTGCTGAGATTTCTTATCCACTCAACCTTATGTCCTTGAAAATAGTTTTAACTTCTCTTAAAATCTCTTTTCTGCTAATCCCAGTAGCTTGATTATCTTGCGGGTCAGTTTCTTTTGACTGCTCTTCCTCTTGACTGTGCGGCACATTTCTTCTTTCTTTGCAAGTCATGTGATTTTTGATGTATGCGGGATGTTTGTGATGTAAATTATAGATTCTCAGAATTCCGTTAACTTCCTCTGAGGAATTTTTTTTTTCTTGTAGGTAGTTAACTTGCTGGACTCGGACACCAAACTCTCTCTCCGCCGCAGCAGGCAGCAGTCGCTTGCTTCTTTTAGCTTTCCGACTGCTGTTTCTCACCGAGAATCTTGGCTCCTCTCTCGTGTATGCAGAGTTCAGAAGTCAGCCAAGGATTTGTAGATTTGGAGGATCCTCTTCTATTACTTTCTCATTTCTGCTGGGATCTCTTTCTGCTGTTCGTACCTTCCTGCCACCACCTCCCCTTCGCAACCTCTGTCATCTGTCTGACTCCTCAGTTTGCATCTTGTTTCACAGGGATGTAGGCATGCCCTAAGGCAAATGAGAAACAAAGTGTAAAGCTGCATATTTAGCCCTGTGTAATTCATTTATTTCAATAATTAACTTCTGTCCTGTTTCTACCTGATTTTTATTGTTCTTTAGTGCCTTAAAATAGTTTATAATTGTTATCTAGGGGAGAATTAATCCAATATAAGCTGCTACTGCTGCTGCTAAGTCGCTTCAGTCGTGTCCGACTCTGTGCAGCCCCATAGACGGCAGCCCACCAGGCTCCCCCATCCCTGGGATTCTCCAGGCAGGAACACTGGAGTGGGTTGCCATTTCCTTCTCCATTGCATGAAAGTGAAAAGTGAAAGTGAAGTCGCTCAGTCGTGTCCGACGCTCAGCGACCCCATGGACTACAGCCTTCCAGTCTCCTCAGTCCATGGGATTTTCCAGGCGGGAGTACTGGAGTGGGGTGTCATTGCCTTCTCCCCAATATAAGCTACTCTACTGTTAGAGTGGAAGTTTATTGGAAGTGGAACCATTTAGTTGCTTTCGTTTTTATCCATTTTAACTGGCAAGTTTAATTCCTGTAAAGTTCACTGTGAGATATTAATGTTTTTGTATTTACTTCTGCAATTTCATTCTTAGCTTCCTCTTTTTGTTTTTTCAAGTTGGTGTGTATGCTGTGTATTTGTTTCTGTTCTTTCTGTGGTTGCCTTGGCATTTTATCACATTTTTTATATGTAACTTAAAGACTAAAGTGTATGTACATGTTGTCTGCCTCCATAAAACAATAAAAGGACTCTGGAACACTTGAGCTCTGATCCTTTTCCCCAACTTATATGCTGGTCCTCCAGATTTTTGGTTCTCTGTGTGTGTATATGTGTATATAATACACACAGAAATTGTACAAAACATCTCGCAAAACAGGTGACCATCTTTCAGATTAAAAAAGAGTATTACCAGTGGATTGATTTCCTGGGGCTGCTCACCTAAGTACTACAAACTAGGTGGCTTAAAACAGTAGGAATTGCCTCACAGCCGTCGAGTGCGCCCATCTAAGGGCAGGCTGTTGGTAGGGCCGTGGTCCTGCTCCCGGATTCTGGTTGTTAATGTCAACTGTAGGTGAAGGAAAGTTGCATGGCTCGAGGTAGCCTGGAGTTAAAACTTCCCTCCAGGTCCTCCCCGCCATTCTATGCAAAACAAAGAACTCTCTCACCCGAAGGGAAAATGGATATTAGGTTGATTTTGCCCAGCTTCCAGCCAGTCCAGACTCTGGCCGATCTCCAAAATTCCTTGCCCCAGCTGTTCAAGAGATAACTACTAGAACAACCTTGGAGAAGAACAGGCCCCCTTAAGACAGTAGGTTTCCACATATATGCCTATATATACTTACTCTTTTCTTGGGTTAGTGCAGCAGCTCACTAATCTGAGTGCTGCCCCTTCTTGCCTCATTAAAGGTGATCTGTTCCTGTAAAGTGCCGGCCTCCATCTTTTTCTGAACCTTGCCTTCTCTAACTCCCTTACCCAACAGCAGGCATTCCTTGGCTTGTAGATGTATCTGTGTATCTCTGTGTCCATCATCACGGGACCATCTTCTACCTGTGTGTCCATCTTCATGTGGCGTTTTCTTCCAATAAGGACGTCAGTCATGTTGAATTAGGGTTCACCCTAGTGACCTCATCTTAACTTGGTCACACCCACAAAGACCCTATTTCCAGATTAGGTCACATTCATGCGTACCAGGGTAAGAACATATCTTGAGGGGGGCACAATTCAGCCCACAATGATCAGTTCCCTAGAAGCATCCCCCTCATTTAATTTCAGTTACTGCTGCTAAGTCGCGTCAGTCGTGACCGACTCTGTGCAACCCCATGGACTGCAGCCTACCAGGCTCCTCCATCCATGGGATTTTCCAGGCAAGAGTACTGGAGTGGGGTGCCATTGCCTTCTCCAATTTCAGTTAATCAGAACACAAATAGCCACATATAGTCAGTGTGCATCATATTGAACAGCACAGTCATGGTCTATATTACTGATATTTTGGGTCTGAATGCCTTTAGTTATGAGAAGGCAATGGCAACGCACTCCAGTACTCTTGCCTGGAAAATCCCATGGACGGAGGGGCCTGGTGGGCTGCAGTCCATGGGGTCGCTAGGAGTCGGACACGACTGAGTGACTTCACTTTTTCACTTTCATCATTGGAGAAGGAAATGGCAACCCACTCCAGTGTTCTTGCCTGGAGAATCCCAGGGATGAGGGAGCCTGGTGGGCTGCCGTCTATGGGGTCGCACAGAGTCGGACACGACTGAAGCGACTTAGCAGCAGCAGCCTTTAGTTAACATTGTTTTACAGATTCATCAGATTGTTAGCATGTAGCTTTGGTTTGTTCATTTCCAGTACCTGTATGATAATTTTACACATAAATCAATTCATGTATCACTTACAGACATTGGGTTGGCTGTTGCAAGTAATTCCCACATTTCTAGGAATATATACTGAGGTGGAGACTTGCTGAGATTCAGCCTAGTATATTATGGCAAGGTTTTTTACAAAAGTGGTTGTTCTAATTTTTTTTCATTCCAGTAGTGAATGTGAGCTCCTGTTGATCTACATTTTCACTAATCATTGAATTATTGGTCTTTTTAATTTTACCTAGTGATAGGCATTTTTTTGTGGTTTGAATTTACATTTTTCTGATGATTAATGTTTATTTGACCTTTTGACATCTTTTGCCAGTGCCTTTGCAGATTTCTTCACAGTTTGACTATCTTTTTACTGATTTTTCTGGGTTGAAAATCTTTCTAGGTATAAGATCTGTATATTGCAAATATTTTCTCTTTATGTCTTGTCTTTTTACACTCTCACTTTTGATGGATTAAAGTAATTTTAATGCATTCTGAAGTACCATTCTTTTTCATGTTTTTTGAATCCTGTTTAATAAGTCGTTCCCTACACTAAGGTCCTGAGCATAGTCCCATGTTCTTTGCTGTTTGTTGTTCCACGTTTGCTCTTATACAGTTAATACACAGTAAATCTGAAATGTATTTTTGTATATTCCATAAGGTAGGGGTAAATTTATTTTTTTTCCATGTGGCCTACCAGTTTTCCCTCCATCATGTATTTAAAACCCCACCTTGCCCCACCATTCTGCAAGGCTGCCCGTGTCATCGATCAGGTTTCCATAGAGCTTTCTGTGCTGCCTCTTTGGTCTGTTCACCCGTTCTTGGGCTGGTTTGTTGTAGTTTAGTCACTAAGTCGTGTTCGACTCTTTGCTACCCGACCCAATGGACTGAGATTTCCCAGGCAAAAATACTGGAGCGGGTTGCCATTTCTTTCTTAAGGGGATCTTCCCGACCCAGGGATCGAACCCGCATCTCCTGCACTGGCAGTGGGATTCTTTACTGCTGAGTCACCAGGGAAGCCCTCTTGCACTGGTCCCACATTCTTAATTACTATAACTTTGTAATAAGTTTTCATAAAAACAAATCTTGTCACCTTTTTCTTTGTTTGCTAAGAGCATCTTGGCTTTTCTGTACATTTCTTCATCCCTTTGAATTCATCTGAGGGCAATGCGCTGACCTAGAATCCAGCTTTAACACAGTGTAGAGTAGCTCGTAGTGTTTAGATTCCCGCGATGTGGCACTAGTGCCCCAGCTCGTAGGAGGCGGCGGCTGCCTATTAGAGGGATTGCTGCGCTTGCCACCCCGGGAGGCCGCGGGAGACCACGCACTGCACAGGATTAGAGAAATCTGGTGTGAGAAGCTAGTGAAGGCCAAGAAACGGACACCTAATTACCCCCTTGAGTTTTTAGCATCATTCTCAGGAAATGGAGAAAAAGACCAGTGAACCCAAGAATGTCTGTCTTGCTCACTGTTGTATTTTGTACCTGATATACAGTGGGCATTCAATAAATTTGTTCGGTGAGTGCATATGTGTATATAATAAATGCTTCTCAGAGGATATTATATAGCCTTGAATTTGCCTCTTTGTCTTAGGTACTAGAAAAGTTAAAACTAAAATTTTAATAGCTTTTGAGGTTTTGCCATTTCATGATTTTGCCTTTCTTTTTCTACTGGTAAGTTTTATATGTATTACCTCAAATCTTTTTTGGAAATAGATACTCTTTTTTCCCCTGTAAAGTCTGGTGAATACCTGTCAGTCATTCTAGAAGTTTGTTGTCTTTCTGTGTCCCTAAATGGACATAACTAATAAGTTTCTTAGCATATTAAGCTCAGATATACTATAATTCAGTTTCAGATCATATCCAGATTCTCATATTTCAAAATAGTCAAATTTTATGATCAAGAAACTGCAGAGTTATCTTCAGTTTCTCCAAGTTGTATTTCCTTTTCTTCTGAAAATACAGATGTAGTTGATGAGACTTACATTAAGTACATTTTTATCAGTTTTCTGCCCTAAATGTTAAAATTCTCTTTTTTAATGCAGATGTGGAATTAGAAGAAGCTATTAGAAGAAGTCTTGAGGAAATGTAACTAAAGATATTACCACACAACATCAAGTGGCCTTGAAGAGACTCAGGATGATGAATTCTTGAGTTTGTTTTCTAAAGGAGACCACAAATCTACTAGTACAAATGTATTTGAAAACACACTGTTTTTGCTTTTGTATGTTCAAACTCTGATATTGCTTTGTGTTTTTGTGCCATTTGCAAAAATGTATAGAGAAACAGAATATATGTTAATGCAAATACAAATCATATATTCTAATATAGGTATCATGTTTCCCAGGTAACCTTGAATTCATATACTTAGGTTAAAAGGATTTTAAAAAAAGAAATAAAGAAGCCCTTGATTATTGTTTATATGTTTCCCAAATAGAATTGGTTCTTTAATTTTAATTGTACTGTTCAGATGATTCAACTTTATTTTTTTAAGAGTGAAAATGAATATAAATAAAGCTATCATAGCTCATTTTTTCTGTAAATTTTACTTCTCATGTGGCACTAATATATATTATCTTTGAGGTCTTTTTATGATTATTGGAAGAGAGCAGTGGAAACTGATTGTGAAAACAGATGAAGAATTTTATCAGCAATGTTCTTTGTGGCTTTCACTCAGATGTATAGTCCTGCTTTAATTAGAGCTGTACATTGCTGGAATGAAAAAGAAAACCAACCTAATTTCTTTGAAAGTAGTAAAAAAGTTTTTCCATTCTTTTTACCTACTTCGACTTTCATATGACTTGTATTATTTTCTGTTTAAAGGGAATGATGTAAAAGTATTTGCATAGAATTAGGCATACTTTTAATATTAGTCCTTTTATATATATATATATATATATATTTCTGTAAACATAGTATTCTTTAGAAAATAATGTTGAAAGTCTACTCAGGAGTAATCTTCCTTAACCCTTTAAAATTTTTAATTCATCTGGAAGTATCTTCATGTTAGTTATTCATTAAAATATCAATGTCCTACAGTTGGTATTACATATTTAATTTTTAAATGTTGAAGCCCCATGATGAATAATAAAAAATGTTATGTAATTAGAAGACTAAAAAGGGGCTTGTCATACAATCTTTGTGAATATACTTCATGTTATTTGACCAGAAATGTCATCCCTAAAAATTTTGAGTAGTAATTATTTACCAAACTTAAATTTTTCTATAAATATAAATTTTTCTTTAAGACAAAAAAAATCATAGCTAGGACTTTGGTCTTTCTCTGCAACTAGATAATTTAGTGTTAAATAGTATGACTTGTTTTATTATTATTATATAGTCTTTTCAGTCCACATTGGAAACCAGTTTGTGTTCTTTCTTTCTTAAGCTGTCAGTTCTGTCCTCCGTGCTTGCTTTTTAAGTAGACGTCGTAGTCATTTTTCCAAAGCGAGAACACTGTACTGTTAATTTGTTAAGAGTAGGTTAAGGCTTTGGGAGGTGGTTACAGAGCTTAAAGACGTTTGGGGAGCCTGCTCAGCAGTGGGAGGTGAACGGGTGCCCAGGAGGCGGCTGTGCTGGAGGTGCCGGCTGGGCAGGGGCGCTGTGTTGCTGGGACACTCGTGTGAATGGTCCAGAGTGACACAGTGGGGAAGGGGTAGTCATCATGATCCTTAAGGTCACTGGGTTGCTTAATGTTTTAATAATTGTCACTGATTGTATTTCTGCTTACCACAAAATTAAAAATCATGTTTCAGTTCAGTTCAGTCGCTCAGTCGTGTCTGACTCTTGGTGACCCCATGAATCACAGCACGCCAGGCCTCCCTGTCCATCACCAACTCCCGGAGTTCACTCAAACTCAAGTCCATCGAGTCAGTGATGCCATCCAGCCATCTCATCCTCTGTCGTCCCCTTCTCCTCCTGCCCCCAATCCCTCCCAGCATCAGAGTCTTTTCCAGTGAGTCAACTCTTTGCATGAGATGGCCAAAGTACTGGAGTTTCAGCTTTAGCATCATTCCTTCCAAGGAACACCCAGGGCTGATCTCCTTCAGAATGGACTGGTTGGATCTCCTTGCAGCCCAAGGGACTCTCAGGAGTCTTCTTCAACACCACAGTTCAAAAGCATCAATTCTTTGGGGCTCAGCTTTCTTCACAGTCCAACTCTCACATCCATACATGACCTTTGTTGGCAAAGTAATGTCTCTGCTTTTCAATATGCTATCTAGGTTGGTCTTAACTTTTTTTCCAAGGAGTAAGCGTCTTTTAATTTCATGGCTGCAGTCACCATCTGCAGTGATTTGGAGCCCCCAAAAATAAAGTCTGATACTGTTTCCACTGTTTCCCCATCTTATTTCCCATGAAGTGATGGGACCAGATGCCATGATCTTCATTTTCTGAATGTTGAGCTTTAAGCCAACTTTTTCACTCTCCTCTTTCATTTTTATCAAGAGGCTTTTTAGTTCCTCTTCACTTTCTGCCATAAGGGTGGTGTCATCTGCATGTCTGAGGTTATTGATATTTCTCCCGACAATCTTGATTCCAGCTTGTGCTTCTTCCAGTCCAGCATTTCTCATGATGTACTCTGCATAGAAGTTAAATAAGCAGGGTGACAATATACAGCCTTGACGTACTCCTTTTCCTATTTGGAACCAGTCTGTTATTCCGTGTCCAGTTCTAACTGTTGCTTCCTGACCTGCATATAGGTTTCTCAAGAGGCAGGTCAAGTGGTCTGGTATTCCCATCTCTTTCAGAATTTTCCAGTTTATTGTGATCCATACAGTCAAAGGCTTTGGCATAGTCAATAAAACAGAAATAGATGTTTTTCTGGAACTCTCTCGCTTTTTCGATGATCCAGCAGATGTTGGCAATTTGATTCCTGTTTTCTCTGCCTTTTCTAAATCCAGCTTACTCATTTGAACTTAATTTAGACACATGGAGGAGAGTGGATGTCACACAAAGTAATGGAGAATATTATCAAGAGGATGTTTCTGACAATGATGCTTACTTGTTTGCTTTTATTCGTTTTTCATTTTACTGTGATAGGTTTTTTTTTTTTTAAGTTTTTATTGTGATGCCTTTTTATACCTGAATAACTGCTTTTTTCAAAAAAATGAATGTTTATTTTTAAAAGGATATATAGGTAATGTACTGACAGCGTCTGGTTGGTGGTATCATTGACTGTCTTAAATAAAAATTCCTCCCTTAAAAAGTTTGTTTTTGGATGCTTGGTATCCTACCAGCCCTACCCTTTCTTCTGTCTCCTTGTCCTCCTGACCATTTGGTCACTATCAGACCTCTCCCAGGAACAAGGTGCAAGGACTCTCCTGGACTCCCTCGGGCAGGGTAACCAGAGACTCAGTAGCATAGGCCTCAACTTAAAGAGCTTTCTTTTTTTCCATCAATTTTTTTCTTTTAAATTTCTTTTAAACCATTTATTCTTTCACTCACAAAGTATTTACTGAGTACTTACATTTGTCAGCTACTATTCTAAGCACTTGAAATACATCAGTGAGCAAAAGGAAGCCCTCACCTCCGCAGTGGGGCACACCTGCGGGCGGTGCTGAGATGAGGAAGGAAAACAGCCGAATGAGCTGAGAAGGACCGGTGGGGGCGGCCGGGGAGCGGGGGCTTGCTGTTCCTACTAGAGCGATCAGGGTCCTTAGTGAACTTGCGCAAAAGCCTGAAGGCAGGGAGTGAGCTTATCCGGACATGCAAAGTAAGGCTAGCGCAGGCAGCTGGAGACAAGAGTCCTCTGAGGCCTCTGCTGAAGGCCTTGGCTTTTACTCATTTCACAAGTGAGGAACCGCTGAAGGTTTCTGAGAAGTGCTGTGCTGTGCCTTATTCTGGATCACTGTAGCTGCTGAGCTGAGCACAGACAGTGGTGCAAAGAGCACCAGACCAGATGGGAGGGCAGGGCTGGGATGCTGGCCCAGTGGGGAGTGAAGACGGGCCTGGGTATTCTCTGGAGTTGGAATCCACAGAGTCTGAGGTGTGAGAGAGTCCAGCACATTTACAAAATGTCTAAGGATTCCAGGTTTGTCATGGTACGATAAAACGTCTAATGAGGCCAGATGACCCCCTACAGCAGTTGTGAATTAGTATTTAGAGTTCAGAGGAACTGGGATCTAGCCTTTGGGGCCTCATCTCTGTTCAAGTACCTCGACTTTGATCTCAGATTAAAGGCTAGGCTCCAGCCTTGAACTGTTATTATCCCCTCCGTGTACTGCTGGGCAGAGAGCCACGAGGAAACGCGAGCAAAGGCCCCGGCCCCGCCACCACTCTACTACTCCCTGACCTTCACAGTGGCCGAGCGGCCTCCATGGTCTTAACAGGAGGTTTATACAAATGGGGCTTGAAACGGCCTTAAATAACAATCATTTCACTCGAATTCCAACCAGTAGCTTTTAAACAGAGAAGTCATTACAAATGCTTTCATGAGAGTGGGTGTGAAAACGGTGAGGTTCACCTTGCCCCCTACACGCAGCTGGACAGGAAGGATTTTTGGCTTCTGCTCTGTCGGCTTCGCTGTTGGCGTCCAGACTCCTGTTCTCACCTCGGGAAGGTGCCCGGGAACCACGGCTGCGCAAAAGAACCCTTCATCGCGGCGGAGGGCCCCGGGGCGGGGCGAGGGCGGGGCTGACGCGAGCCCGCCCCCGGGCGTGGTCGGGGCGGGGCCCCGCGGGCCAGTCTGGGTGGGGGCGAGCCCCGCCCCTGCCATGTTTGGGGGCGGGGCCTCTGCGGTTCGGGGCGGGGCGAGGGCGTGGTTGGCGCGGGCCTCGCCCCCGGGGCGAGCTCGGGGCGGGGCTGGGCCTGGCGCCACGCGGAGCCGCCCCGCCGCGCTGCCCCCGAGGCAGCACGCGCGGTCGGAGCCCGGCTGCCAAGCTGTCGCGCCCTCACCTGGGTTCCCCGGCCCCCGACTTCGGGTTTGCGGGCGGCGCGTCCGAGGAGACGGCTGGCGCGTGGGGACGGCGGTGACCTCGGGCCGCCCGCCCGGCGCAGATGGCTCAGGCGAGGATCAGCGCTAAGGCCAACGAGGGCCGCTTCTGCCGCTCCTCGTCCATGGCCGACCGCTCCAGCCGCTTGCTCGAGAGCCTGGACCAGCTGGAGCTCAGGTACGCGGGGCTGGGGGCGCGCGGGAACGCAGCGGCGGGCGAGGGCGGAGCGGCGGGGCAGCCTCAGCCCCGCGGAGGGCAGCGCGGCGCTGGGTCGGCGGGGCGGCCCCCCAACCCTTCGGCGGCTGGCCCCGAGCGCCGGAACCGCGCGACCCCGAACAGAGGAGGTCGGGGGGACGTGACTTGAGACGACGGCCGTGCCGCCGCGGAGCTTCCAGAACCTTCCGCGTGGGGCCAGGTGTTTCCGGCCCACTCCCCGCCGCGTGCGGTTTTAGGACCGGGGCCGGTTAGTGGTTTATGTGCTGGGCGACCGAGCTCTTTGCAAAACAGAAAAATCCGTCTGGCCTCAGGCCCGAGAGCAGCGGACAGGTGTCTCCCCAAGCGGCGCTCGGCCTCTCCGGGCGCCGTCCCACTTTCCCGGCCGCCAGACCCCGAGCCGCAGCGCTCCCTCTCGGTCGGGGTGTCACCGTTGTCAGCGTGTCCCCTCCCGGTCGGGGTGTCACTGTGGTCGGCGTGTCCACGGCGGTCAGCGCGCAGAGGGAAGCTCTGGCGACGAGGGTCGGGCCGAGGTCAGCGAGGATGTGACTTTGGAGCAGGGCCCAGGGTCAGGCGCGCAGAGGTTACCACCGGTCAGAAGGAGCTGCTGTCTCCCTTAAGGCTTTTAGTGCTTTTCTGAATTTGAGAAGATGCAGGAATCTGAGTTCCTTAGATTTTCCTGAAAACCTGAGAGCCTGTTTTGCCAGTTTTCCCAGAGCGCATAGTGCCTCACCCCGGCTCTTTACCTAAATTCTTTCCAGGCTGTGCTGTCAATTCCTATAGAAACCGGTGCGGGGACACTCCTTAGTGACAAATGTAGTCACCGGCTTGTATAGGATTCCTAAGTAATTTGTAAGGAATTTGGGAAATAATTTTTCCTCTAACAGTGAATGAAGACTTCTATGTACTTCCTGTAACTGTTTATTGTCATTGAAGTTCGTGTAAATTGTGTGCAGGTGTAATTACAGGCAAATCTTACCAAGGCGTCCAAAACTCCCTAAAACCATAGGGAATTTTTCCCATAGTTACCAGACTCTGAGTGAGCAAAGGAGTATATGTAAGACAAAATTTTAAGAATGGCTGCATATGTGCTTTATCTCAAAACAGGACAAGGGGTCTGTTTGCTAGTAAAGTACATTAATAACCAAATGAGGCACTTATTATCATTTATTAATATTTATGTTGACTTTTGTCATTTATTGTATAGTTCTTTTTATTATATTATTACAGAAAGAAACAATATCTTCTCAGAAAATGAGACGCTCACCACCACGATTTCATGGAGAGTGACAAGGGTCCTTCTCCAGCAGAAGCAGGTGAACAGGCAGAGCAGTTCCTGTGGACGATTTTATGTAGCAGTGTTAACAAGTGACTCAGCGTCTCTGGTCTCAAGAACTTTGAGGGCGTGTTCTCAGCCATTTCAGGGGGGGCTCTTCCCTAGCTGGAAAGAAAGGATGTTTTCTTCCAGGCTCGGGCACAGGACACAGTTCCTTTCTTGAAGCTGAGTTACTGTTCTAAGACTTGAATTGATGCCTCACATACGGCAGGTGCTCATCTTTGAAAGGAAGTTTCTTGTTTGAAATATTACATTCTAGGGCACCCCACTCCAGTGTTCTTGCCTGGAGAATCCTAGAGATGGGGGAGCCTGGTGGGCTGCCGTCTATGGGGTCGCACACATTGGACACGACTGAAGCGACTTAGCAGCAGCAGCAGCAGCGCTTCCTTAATGTGAAGTGAATTGTGATTACCGTGTACAAGTGGTTAATCACTTGCTGAATTAACCCTTGAGCTGAGACTGATAAATGTGTGTTCAATTGTTCATTTTAAGGACTTTTCTCGTTTTAGACTGATGAGCTTTGCTTCTTTCTTTTAAAAAAAACGTGATGCTAACAAAGTTAAGGGAGTGTTTTGGAAGGCTAAGTACAAATAGAGACGTTTATGAAGGCACATGGGTCATGGAAGAGAGTGCTGCACTGTCAGAAACTAGACTAAGGCCCAGAAGATCAAGTTTAAAAAGAAAAGGAGACATTCACGTGTTAATTAATACTGTCATTTAATTTCATGTTACGGGTGGCCAATAAAGCAGTGTTCTAGGCATACTGAAAATTACAGACTGGACCGAGAGGTCTGGGTTTACTGTCCCTCCAATGTACATTTTGGCAAAGACTTTCTCCACATGAAATCGAAAACAGAATTCTGCTCAGTGCTTCATGACCTGCCATGTGAACTGGTGTCCACGGTGTTTAAAGCGCTTTCAAATGTTTGATGGCATCTGACAAATCGCTGAAGAAACTCCAGTTGTTTCTAATGGGTTAGCAGAAACTAGACCTCCTTTTTTGCTTCCTCCTAAAAAGGTGATGTCTTTCTCTACGGGTTTTCGTGACCAGTGCAAATGGCCTCTGATTTTTCCATTTGTCAGTGGCTCCAAGCACTTTGCTCATGATTGTTACTATTTTAGCAGTGAGCATAATTCATAAATGATGCCCTCCAACAGGTCTTTTGGTTAACCAGCCTGACTCTACAGGTCCTGTGCCTTTTGGGAAATTATGTCACCCTCATTCTCCAAGCGGGAAATTGAGGCTTGAGAAGTTAAAAGAGCTCAGGACGAGTGGCTGTAGAGCTTAATGCTTTATGCCTGAATTTTTTGAGTTACTATGTCATATTTCAAAGTGTAGGAATAGTATATGATTTTACTGAAAGACGTGAAAATTCCACTTAGATCTGGATTTAGATCAGGGGCTGTTGAATGCCATCTCTGCAGGGTGTGAGTGGCCCTGAAGCTCTGGCTGGTGGTGAAGATGCTTGGGCCGTGGAGAGCAACCCAGGAGACGGAAGGGACGGGGAGCCGGCTGTTCTCAAGTGTCCGCAGAGCGGCCTCCGGGCGCCAGGCCGCCAAGGAACAAGGGAGGGAGCAGGGGCCGGGGTCCTTTAGCTGAGTTTCCTGCTGGGCTGACCCGACCCCCGGAGCCAGAAGACAGCACCCCAGTTAATACTGTGTCAGAGCCTGTAATTTAAAAGGTCACTTCTCATAAACTGTATCATGTGAACCTTCCAAAACCCCCAAGGCAGGAGGACATCCATTATCTCCTTTAGCAGCAGTAAAGGTCTAGAGGGACTGAGCGGCCGCCTGAGGCCGTCCTGCTCAGGACTAGCTCCTGACCCTAAAGCCTCGGCCCGTTTTAACACCAGTCTCTCAGTAGTGAGTGTTCCTTAACTGTTTGGGTGATGATTAGGAGCCTTGTTACTTACAATCCTGAGTTCATAATGCTGAGTGCATTAAAACACCCGGAAGCTGGTGTTCACGGCCCCAGTTCTGGGCATGTGCTGCATGCGGTGGTCCCTTGCTGACTGCAGGGATTGGTCCCAGGGCCCCTGGGTACCAGAAACCAGGGATGCTCCGATTTTTCCTAGAAAATGGTGTAGAAGTCAGCTCTACATATTCATAGTTCTGTATCTCTATTAACTCATAATTTAGTCTGTGCTGTCAGTTGGTGAGTTAATCTCTTTACCATGTTGACTTCATTCAGTCACACGTACCGTCTCATGATCTCTGTGTCATAAATTAGGAAACTGAGGCAG
The DNA here is from genome assembly GCF_029407905.1 of Bubalus kerabau. Taxonomy (NCBI): domain Eukaryota; kingdom Metazoa; phylum Chordata; class Mammalia; order Artiodactyla; family Bovidae; genus Bubalus; species Bubalus kerabau. The sequence continues at coordinate 48,968,626 of NC_073626.1, forward strand.
AGAGAATGTCAGCAACTGCTCGAGGTCACTCAGCTAGGACGCAGCAGCGGAGCTGGTCCCGCACCCAGCCCGGGGCGCCTGCGGGGCGGCTGGTGTGTCTCCCAGCACCTCGTCCCCTGGTCCCCGGGCTGCCGAGACCAGCTGAGGAAGCACACACTCCAGATTTTGTCCTCACGGAACATTCTGAACAGTTCCTCCGTAGTTAAAGCTTAGTTGTGATCTCATGCAGAGAGTTTTCCAGGAGCACAGCCCAGGCCAGCCTTGCTGTGAGGATCGGTTCTTTCCCAATTTGGACACATAGCTCTTGAAGGATCTGCTAGTAAAAACAGAGCTGCCCGCTCTGCCAAGGAGCATTGTCAAGTGATGTATTAAGAAGGTGAAGGATAAAGTGAAATGGGCTAACGCTCTTGTGGGCAAAGTTCCAGGAGAAATCACAGAAAGGCGGGTGGGAAATATTTGAATATTTAGTAATTAACTGTTCTAAAACTAATGCAAGGGACAGAGACAAAAAGATGTGTATACGAGTTGAATTTAGGGCTTCCCAGGTGTTGCTAGTGGTAAAAAAAAAAAAAAACAAAAACAAACCACCTGCCAATGCAGGGGAGGTAAGAGACGCAAATTCAGTCCCTGGGTCGGGAAGATCCCCTGGAGGAGGGCACAGCAACTGACTCGTGTTCTTGCCTGAAGAATCCCATGGACAGAGGAGCCTGGCGGGCTACAGTCCATAGGATCACAAAGAGTTGGACACGACTGAAGAGACTGAACACAGCACACGTGAGTTGAATTAAGACCAATAGCTGATAAACAGTAACAAGATGACTTAAGCAAACTAAGTAGAGGTTCAGCTTTTGAAAATACTCATTTGGTTGCACTGGGTCTTCACAGCAGCACACGGGCTCCTCGGTGTTCATGGCAGCCCACAGCATCTTCAGTTGCAGCGTGTGGGGTCTCGTTCCCTGGGCAGCAGGCCAGCCTGGACCCCCTGCACTGGGAGCTTTGGAGTCTTAGCCACTGAACCACCAGGGAAGACCCAGGTCCAGCTTTTTAAAATAAAAAACTAAGCCAGTGATGTAGTGCATACACTAGACAGATATAGTTCTGAACACCTCAAGGGAGAGCAAGGAGGAAGTTGCTAAGGAAACCGTTCTGCCAAAAGGACTGGCTTTTGAAAAAGGATCACCCAGTGGCCCTGGGCCAGGGATAAAGAATGTTCAGGAGGTGAGGGGCAGCAGATGAGAGGGCCACGCTGCCGGAAAGCCCTGGGGGTCTACGTGCTGAAGAATGGAATTGTATCTTTGCTGTGAAATGAAGTTTACATAAAATCATATATTAAAAAGTCTAGAAAAAATAAAATCTGTTTTTCACAGGGAAAATGCCTGGCAATTTCTAACCTTGGGAGAAAAGTTCCATCCAATTTCCTCTATATTTGTTTTCATTTAATGACAAAACATCTTTATATGACAGATTTATTAAATATTTTTTCTGGAGTGTCTCCTTTCAAGCCATTTTCTTGTTAACAACTCCATGAACATACTATTATAAATTATTATCATACTTATTATTATACTTCTTTCGAGTAACAATTCTCTCTTTATCATCTTATATTTGAATACAAACTCAGGAGTGCTGGAAAATTCAGCTCTTCTTTCATCATCATCTCCTTTACTAGTGACTCGTGTGCCATTTCAATACTAGAGTCACTTTCGTAGCGCGTTTCTTGTTCGTGCTCACCCGACCCGCTTCGTGTGGCCCAGGCTGAGTCTGCTTGTGTGGAAGGTGTGAGCGCGCCACGCTTGCCGCTGGAAGGCCGCCTGATGCGTGGTCACTGTCCTGGAGAGTTCTCGTGGTTCTGATTGCTTTCCAGCCACATTTGTCACACAAGGTTCTTACAAGCTCTGTGCTTCTACTGGCTCTTATAAGCAGAGTCCAACATATATTTAGTATCCTGAGAATCGAAACCCTGTGACTTTACAGTGTGTTGGTGCTATTTTGGGGGTAACAGGTGGGTGCCTGTAGGGGAAGAGGCCTGCGTGCGGCTTGGGCGGGGCAGGGACCCCCTTGTATGGCAGGAACACGTGCTAGAACACGGCCGTGCCCAGGGAGGTGCCCTCAGGCTGATCTGAAGACTGGAGCTGGGTCTTAGATCTATTTTGCATAAGTTGGTGACTTATTTACTTGTGGCACTTCAGACACACAGGGTTCTGTTTTCTCTCTGATGATTTCACAGCCTTGTTCTTTAGTCACTGGTTGTGTATCTGCAGTAAGTGAATGTGTGTCTAGGTGGCGGTGGGGAGGGGAGTTGGGGCAAGTGGTGCTTAGGAATCGATTTCAGAGGCAGACAGTCTGCAAATCATTGAGGAAAAGATGGATTTAGGGTAGATAGTGTTGGGGAAGATGGTTCACTATTTGGAGAAAAAGAAAACAAAATCCTTATCTAATCATAAACAGAGGTGGATTCTGGATGGATGAAGACATGAGTATGAGAAAAGGGAAAGAGTAAGTTAATAGGAGATGCAGGCAAGTATGTCCCGACCTCAGGACGGGAGGACCCTGAAACAAAACTTCACTGCGAGGGCCAGAAGGCAGAACAAAACCAAGGAAAAGATGGGTCTGATCACTTCAGAGTAAGGCTCTGTGTTCAGTGAAGGACATCCCAGATACAGATTATATGGGGTTGGATGGGAGATAACTCAAGAGGACAGTAACCCCAGTTTAAAAAAGAAAGAGCAAAATAGGCAACGGCTGTGAACAGGCTCACAGGGATACAAAGAGATGTCCAAAATTATCAGCCGTGAAGAAACACAGATTAAGTGCTGACACACCGCTTGTCAACTGGGGGACGCGAGTGCTGGTGGGCTTCCTGGGGCCCGGGGCGCCCCGAGTGGCTGCTCTGGAGAGGCGTCCCCAGGGTCTCAGCTGTGCCACTCTGGGGTGGGCCTGTCTTCAGGGCCACGAGGGGACAGGAGTCTCGGGTGGGTGGTGAGGGGAGCTGGGGGCTGGGCAACAAGGGAACCCGAGAAATATGCTGCTGAGTGAAGAAGCAGTGACGAGTAAACAAGTACAGATTTTTATCTACAAATAGAAAAGCACGAAACAGAATGCTTGCCCTGTGAGCAGGGAGGCAGCTCGGAGCCACGGGGCAAGTGGATGAAGAAGGAAAAAAGTACAGAATAGGAAAGAAAAAGGAGTGAAGCGTCAGGGGCGTGCCTCGATCATCCTGACAGATGAGCTGGACGGAGAGGGGGACGGGGCAGGCGCACGAGGCTTCCATGCACTGACTGTGTCCCTGCCCACAGGGTGGAGGCTCTGCGGGAGGCGGCCACGGCCGTGGAGCAGGAGAAGGAGGTGCTTCTAGAGATGATCCACAGCATCCAGAACAGCCAGGACATGCGGCAGATCAGTGACGGTGAGCCCGCCCGGGGCGCGGGGAGCGGGGCGCACAGAGGACAGGAGCAGGTGGGGGGAGGCGTGACGGGGGTCGGGCGCCCCTGCAGCCCCTTTTGGAGAGAGGGTGGGCTGCCCCGGGGAGGCTGGGTGTGCCCCCTGACCGCCCCCGGGTCGTGGGGCTGGTGTGCCACGACCCTCACACGGCCTCAGTGGGTCAGCATCTCCTCCCCTCGTCCTGGCCAACCAGCAGTGAACTTGGAAGGCGTTACACAGAGCGGCGCACATTTCTTGTTTCCAAATAAGCAGTGAGAGATTGACCCAGCACCCTTCTCGTGCTGGCCGAGACTCAGACCACAGGCCGAGTTGGTCGGATGGGATGAGGTCAGCGCCTCGTTTAGGGCCAGCCTTTCTCCCAGGGTCTTGGCTCTGTTTCCTCTGCCAGAGCCGGGCGCGGTGTGCTCACAGGCACGGGATGTGCCGCCCAAAACATGCCTCTGCCATAATGATTACTGGGGCTGGTCATTTTTGAGAAACCACAGGCACAGGAGCAGCTCTGGAAATAGCCAAGGTCACAGTTTTGTAAGGGAAATGTACATTTACACTTCCTAAAGGAAACCTCTGCTTATAAGGGGTCTCCACGAAAACCTCACCTCTGTGGTCCTCTTTCTGGGACCCTCGAAACTCGCCTCTCTCCCCATCTCTACCTGAGGATGGAGGCCTGGGCCATCTCCAGGAGTTACTGTTTCCCTGGGGGGTCTCATGTATACATGAGGTCTACACGGTAATAAGGTTCTGGTTTTGTTTTTGCTTGTTAATCTGTCTGATTATAGGGTCTCAGCCAAAAGCTCAGAGAGGCAGAAGGAAAGTTATTTCCTCCTCTAGTGCACATAGTCCTGTAGACACAGGGCACGATTTCCTGCTCTGACCAGCACACCGCCCCAGCCTCTGCAGACACGATGACCACGGTAGTCACCTGGTGTCCAGGCTGATCCTCTTCACTGTTGATGCTGTTCAGTCGCTCGGAGGACTCCTTGTGACCCGATGGACCGCAGCACACCAGGCCTCCCTGCCCTTCATCATCTCCCTGAGTTTGCTCAGACTCCTGTCCACTGAGTCAGTGATATCATCCAGCCGTCTCATCCTCTGTCGCCCTCCTCTCTCTCCTCTTGCCCTCAGTCTTCCCTGGCATCCTAAGTTAATCTTACTGCTAACAGTATATACCTTTAAGAAATGTATAGGTGCTCGCAGGCTAGATATAACCACACACAAATGCCTTAGTGTTCTTGACATAGATGTAGGTGTGTCTTATATTGATTGATATTTCAAACTTTTTATGATTAGGAGAACGAGAAGAATTAAATCTGACTGCGAACCGTCTGATGGGACGAACCCTGACTGTGGAGGTTTCAGTAGAAACAATTAGGAGTCCCCAGCAGCAGGAGTCCCTCAAGCACGCCACGCGGATCATCGATGAGGTGGTCAGCAAGTTTCTGGACGACCTGGGAAACGCCCGGAGTCACCTGATGTCGCTGTACAGCGCGTGTTCCTCCGAGGTGCCTGCGGGGCCAGTGGACCAAAAGTTCCAGTCCATTGTGATCGGCTGTGCTCTCGAGGATCAGAAGAAAATTAAGAGACGACTAGAGACCCTGCTTAGGAACGTTGAAAACTCTGACAAGACCATCAAGCTGCTGGAGCATTCTAAAGGAGCTGCTTCCAAAACGCTGCAGCAGAACGCTGAAGCCAGATTCAACTAGTGTTCAAACCTAACAGTCCTTATAAACAATCATGTAAAAACGATAAAGAACTATCTTAAATGATAATAGTTGTGTATGTCATATATAATTCATTTGATACTGATAGTTATTTCTGAAGAACAAAATATCTCAGTGTTGTTAGTTTTGTGAATAACAAAATTAGAAATATTTTGATTACCTTTCTAGAAGTTTTTAGATTGAATTCTTGTCTTCTACTAGGATCTAGCACCCCCTATATATCTATATTTTACTATTCTGTGGATAACAGCATGTGGGGAAACGAGTGCTTGGCTAGGGGCAGAAGCATTATGGTTATCTCCTGGACTTTGTCTACAGACACATGGGCACAGAGGGCTTTCGGCTGACCAGACAGCCTGTTCCTAAAGCAGCCACACAGTGACTGACCGCGCCTCTGCCGTGAGCCCGGCAGTGAGCTTGGAGGGATGGGAGGGAACCTTCGCTACATCACATCACCCTCATTCAGCAGGTTTTTAGTCATCTGTATCAAATTATTTTGAACTTAAAGACTTACGCAACTCCTAATATGCATTTCTTGGTAAGACGTGAAAACATGACATAAGATGGGAGACTCCACCTCTGATTTTGCCACTCTACTACTTCATCCACTTTATCTGTTTCAAAATGCATCATTTCTTTAAAGTTTTAATCATTAAAGAAATATGTTGTAATTTGCCTTTAAAAAGAAAAATGCTGTTTTAAAGTTTGCTTTTAATTCTCAACCTAAAAACCTTTATCCTGTGTAGTTATACAATTTGCCTCCCATTCCACTTACTGAACGTTTAGGTGGTTTCCAGTTTGTTGGTTATCAATGCAACAGATTTATGCACACCGAGCTTTTCCCTTCTTTTGTTTCCGATTTTCTTTATATAAATTCCTAGCAACTGGTTTTACTGAGTCAAAGGGTGTATGCATTTTCATGGCTTGATATGTTTCCAAAGTTTTTTGTATGAGAGTTATATCAATTTATATGTCTTCAATAATTAAAAAGTGGCTGTTTCACTGAAAACTTTTCAGCATTGAGCATTTTTCCTAATATTCCATATGAAATGCCTTTATTTAGATTGCATTTTGTTCACTAACAAGGATAACCAGTGTACTGATGATTCTTTTGGCGCAACTATAGACGATCTGCTAGTGGTTACTGACACACAAACTTCCCCTTCCCCAAATACTTCAAGATGAATATATCACATGCAGTTTTCATTAAAAGGTAGGTACTTTTTCACACTGGGGGAAAAAAAAAACACTCAAGCTCCAGACTGGTTTTATGTATTTATATGTCTTTTCATAAAAAGCAGTTATACTCTGAGGACATTCATGGTAGTTTCAATGCCAGCCCAAGTCCACCTTACGTAAATCTCTCTTCTCATGGGAGACATTAATTCTTACTGATAAATGTAGCAAAGTCTCTTGATTTGTCAAGCTCATTTGCTATCATCAGGTTCACTATGAGATAAAAGATTTTCTGTTCCATCTTTTTCTTTATCAGCAGACAACCAGGTTTTCCTCAAGTTCTCAAAGACTCTCAGCATCTGGGAATCCTCCCCTTCCCATTCACTCCAGTTCAGCCCAGGACTGCCTTGTTCTCCAGATGACTGCACGTGGGACAGATTTTCACCGATCAGTTCATTTTGTTTCCAGAAAAACACACCCTAGTGACGGGAGTACCTCAGCAAGTTACCAGTCAACTATTTGAAAGGTGTTTAAAAGGAGGCAAGAATCTGACAGTCTTTAAGTTGGGATGTCCGGTCCTGCAGCCAAGTCCAGGATCTCAGAGGAGAGCCCAGCCTGGACTCCAGGCACAGAGGGGCCCTTCAGTGATCCTGCCCACGCATGGCACTGCCAGCTCCGGGGACACCCAGACCAGCGTGTGCTCAGGCCATGGTGGGACGGGCTCGTCTTGGTAATGTTAGTTTCACTCGGTTTTTAAGAAGTACATGAGTGTTGTCAACTTTGGGCAGATAAATAGGAAACCATTTAGCTTGATTTAATATAATTCTGTTGCTTCATGTGGGCTATTCTATATGCTATTAATTCAATAGGCAGACTGAAAGAAGAAAAGGAATCCTGAGCATTCTGAGACAAGGCAACCACACCGCAGCTGAGGACCAGCCACGATGTAGAAAAGCGTATCAGTGCACAGATGCACAGTGTCCTGGGTGGGGCCTTATTTCTTCAGCAGCCACGGTTCAGAAATTAGTAGTTATTTAAAAGAATTAAAGGTCTCAGCAAAAAAATGTAGTGTCAATTTTGAAGATTTTACAAACTGCGAAAGTAACTTGGGACTGATTTGAGGACCTATTTAATTATTTAAATTAACCAATTATGGTTAGGTAAAATACAGAATTGCAAATTAAAAATTCAAACGTGTAACAAAGATCCCAGTTCTCCTTAAAAAAATAAAACTACATAAGATTATATTACAGATATCAAGGGAACTGCAACCATCATCAGAGAGCACATTTTTTATATAGAAAAATAAACTTTTACCCACATTTAATTAATGTGAAATAGAACTACAACATTTTATATCATATGATTTTTCTGCTATAAAGACTGCTGAAAAATATATTTTGTGCAAAAATTAAAGGGACTGTATTTCCAGAAAGTAGAAAAGGGAAGATGAATTGCCAGTGGGCACCCAACGTCAGGAACAGGGTTTTCTCCCAACACCTACCCCACTGCCAGCAGTGGGAGTGGTGACAACTGGTGACATAAAAATAAAGATTTTATATTACTTTGAAATAGATAATGCCAGATTATTTCAATATTAGGAAAAGCAAACATTCACTCCTGACCATTTAAAGACATGTCCTAAAAAATTCTATTCTGTTCTCAACATTAATCTGGACAGGGGGATGAGGGTGGTGCAGATGGCAGACTTAAAAAAAAGAGAAAACATATAAAAGGAATATATAAGACATTATGCATTTAGTACAAATAATTAAAAATGTGACACACTTTCTAAGAAAAGTTATTTTCACATATTTTTAAATCCTGTAAGACCAGGTATATGTTGCAAGGGGTTAAAAACAAGTCATTGATGAATGATAACCACTTTTAGTACAGTTCATGCAATTATTTATCTGCATTGGAAAGCTACTGTCCAAACCACAAAATGTATGCTCTGCTACAATTACTTTGTGTTTGGTGCTGACAGAGCTCTTGAGAAAGTTCTATACAAACTGAAGATTATAGAAATTTTAAAATTATAATCTGAAAAAAACATACAAAAATGTGTAAACAAAAAGAAGCTTTAGAGTTGCAGGGCATTATAAAATCGGTAATGTGGTTTAAGACAAAGAAAATCACCTCTTGTATGTTTAAAAAAATTGCTAGTATAATCCTAAAAGTTCAGAATTGTGTTGTCAACAGCAAAAGGCGCCGGGTGTGGGGTGGCCACGCTGCCCAGGGCAGGGGTCCTGCAGCTGCCAGCTCGAGCCCACCACCCACGTGCAGGGACGTGGAAAAGATCCCGTGACCAGGCCCACCTGGGAGGGGCTCCAGCACTAACGCACTTACACTCCTCTTTCATCTACCCTGTTAGAGAGGAAAGCTGCTTTTAAAAGAGATTACCAACAGTATAAATTCTGGTAAAGCACTGAGAATTAGGTATGAGATTTTTGGCACAAAGCACTTTTTAAAGTCAACCTCATTTTGCAAAATATCTGGAATTTCTCATTTGAAAATTAAAACTTAGAACATACACATAAGTGTATAAACGGTTTCATGAATGAACAAGTTAGATTCCATGTTTCCTTAAACACTGCACATAGCTTCCTTTACTCCAGAACCAGGGATCTGTGTGTACACACCTCCATGTTCCACATATACAGACATTGCACAACTAACATCATAAAGTACACACTAATGCAGTCTGGCAAGATTAGGGCTCGCCTTTCAATATTATTCTTGTAAGTATTCAGAGTCAATATTATTTCCCAGAAAAGCTAGATGACCAATTTCAGAAAAAGAACGCCTGCTATCTTTCCTTGACCCCTAATATTAAAATCTATACCAATATATTTAGGCATTTATGTGTTTCTGCATTTCAAATTCAGCAAAACCTGTTTTTGATGTTTCTTATATCATTCCTTCAATAACAGGAGAAGCTTCGTCTAATGTAAAAAAATTAAAATGAGTCCACAGGGCAGTAATTTTTCAGAGATCTTGCTCCATTCTGAAAAGCACTGCAGAATAATGTTTAAGTCTGTGAATTTTCAGACAGCCAATTAGGTGCAAAGTCTGCGAAACACTGTGTAACATACCGTGATAGCTGGACGTGTCTTACTGCACAATGTAATTCCATTTCCTCCTCCCTGAGGCCTGTTAGGGTATGCTACAGCTGCTGAAAGGATTTCGGTTTTTCTTGGTCCTCTGTCTGTTGGGCCTGAGGTTAATGACATCTCCACCATTGAGGGTACTTGAATTCTGACCCAAGTGACTCCCAGCAGACGTGCTAAAGACCCCTGGAAAAAGTGAGGGACAATACAGATGTTGACACTGATGGACTGCAGGCTCACCTACTCAGACTGTGCTCCCAGCTTCTTAGTAAATTAGCGACATTTGCAAGTATTTACAATATGAAGCTTTTGTTTTCACTTCATCCATTTTTAATAGACAATAAGAGAGTTCAAGTTCAAAAAGAACCAGGAGGGTGGCAGTGAAGTCTGTCCCTCTCAGTCCCTCAGAGCCGCAGAGCACTGCTGGGCACACACGTGGGGTCAAGAGTGCATGGAGGCCTTCCTGCCTCTGCTGCCCAAAGGCGACACTCTCTGCACATCCCTCTGCCTCTTTTCAGTAACAACTGGTTTTTGAAATTTGAAATCTGTAGGATCACTTTAATAGCTTCACTTACTAACTTCACATCATAGAACTTCCTCAATAGCATCTGTCTTGTTATATGTCATATTAATAAAGACGCCACACATGTAAGAGCTGGCAGTGATGGCAGATGTTTCTCTCCAGGCTAAAACAATGGCCAAATGGTCTGCAGATCCTCAAAGTGATGAGAAGACAAAAGGGATGAACTAAAGAAAAACTTTCAACTGTTACAGTTTTCATTTTGCACTATGAGGGTCCCACAATGTAATCTCCAATCCATGAGCTATTTACCATCCGTGATACACAAGACTGCCACAGACACTTTGGGCAATACCATGACAGCCAAGACTGTTCCTGCCCAAGAGGCGTACACTCGGAGGGGTGCAGCGATGCTGCAGGACACGACGTTAGGTGTCACAAGAGAGACGCGAGGTCCCACAGATAGCTCAAAGGAAGGGTCAACCACATCTAACTCGTAAGAAAGGACAAATGACAGGAAGGAGGGACTGGGCCCTGGACAGTCCCTGCACTCAGGTCTCTGATCGTTTAAGAGAAGTGAAGGCCGTGCTCCAGCCAGAGTCAAGAGCTTCGGACACAGACCTCGAAGGATGCACAGTTCCAGACAGATGGGAAGGGGAGGCCATTCTTGACGGAAGAGCCAACATGAGCAAAAGAGAAGACTCAAGAAACAGCGGGCCTTCAGTGGAACAGTAAACAAGGTATGTGATGGAAGGGGGCATGAGGCTGCGAAGGAAGGATGGCCCACACGGTCTTCAAATGCTGGGAGGCGGCGAGCCTGCACTCAATGTACTCCACAACCAGGATCTAGCAAAGGGTTCTAGTCAGCAGACTGGAGGAGACAGGGTGGGCCCAGGAGACCAGACACAACAGCAGCTTGGCACTACAGCCCGGGCATGGGTCGGAGCATGTGCGGGGTCTGACAGTAGGAACACAGGCAATAAAAAAGGTGAAGTAAGAAAAGTTAAAACAGGTCAGGAAAATGTCGTGTGTGAATGTGTAGGTGAGGGTGCAGGCAAGGGTCCTTAGGACAGGACTAGTACCTGTCCTCCCAGAAATCCACCGACCAAAGTCAAGACACGGGCAGGTGGTCCCTGCTCTCTGGCGAGCACGACACTCTGCTGGCATCGCATGCTAAAATCAGGCTGGGTACTAAACAAGGCGGCAGGAAAGGGAAAAGGTGCCGAGACAGGGCAACTGTCAAGTCAAATAGGAGAGACCTTTAGAAAATTCCTCAGGTAAAATCTTTTAACTCAATATACCTTTAATAAGACTGCTGATACTCCTAATAATCTCACATTTCTTTAAAGAAATGAGCATACTGTATCCTTTGTATCCTTTAAAGTAAATATGATAATGAATGGAAAATAAATTTGCCAGGTAAACATGGGGCTAAAACTTTCTGGGTACTTACCAATTTTGTTACTACTTGAATGCATTGATTCTGGATTCTCAGCTATTTGTTGTTTAAGCTTTTGAAGATATTTTTCAGCCAAATATTTAAAAACTGGAATGAAAACAAAACCAGAAACCTTGCCAGATCAGTATAATCTATGCACATAAAACCTGTTATTTTACATCACTTATTATAATATTTATGAAACAAATTTAAAATTAGAAGTATACAAATGAGTTGAAAAAAATTCAACTTCTAAAAATTATCTGAGTAATACCTAATTATGATGGTAATACCAATAAATACACAGTGGACACGCATTTTATTAGTAAAGAAATAAAATAACACTGTAGTCATTGGCTCTTTAGTTTTAAGTATACCTGAACAATAATTAATATTCAGCAACACTAATCTGACTCAGTCTTAAAAAGGTGCCTCTTTCTTTAGGTGAGAAGTATTACCTGGGACACTGAAGCAACAATCAAGCTGCAATCTAACAAAATAAGTAGCAATTCCAGAATGAGAAAAATAACCATCATCTTCCTCCAATCCCGGAAAGTAGGAAATACAAGTTAAGGTTGCTGTAACTACCTAGCGGGTGTCCACTGCTGTGTTCCAGGACAATGCAGCAACTTTAGAAGGTACGCTTGAAAAACACACATACATACTCACACACACACTCAGCTGTATTTTTAAAGATAAAAAACAGAACAAAAGCCCACTGGAAGTCTGCTTTAGAGTAAACTATTCAAAGACATTAATAAATAACTAAGGACTCAAACCCAGAGCAGCATCAAGCCTTTACACTACTTGATGACATGTAACAACGAGAAAAATCCTATTCTCATTACAAAGAAGACTTCTAGAACTTCTTTGGTGGCACAGTGGGTAAGAATCCGCCTGCCAATTCAGGGGACACGAGTTGGATTCCTGGTTGGGGAAGATTCCATGTACCACAGAGCAACTAAGCCTGTGATCACAGCTGCTGAGCCTGCGCCCAAGAGTGCTCCACGACGAGGGGAGCCTCCACAATGGCCCGTGCAACGCAGCCAGAGGGCAGCCCGCTCCTCACAGCTAGAGAAAGTGCCTGCACAGCAACAAAGGCTGGTGCAAGCAAAACTAAATAAAAACACTAAAAATACAAACATGAATGCGGATTCATTTTGATATATGGCAAAACCAATACAATATTGTAAAGGTAAAATAAAATAAAAAAAATAAAGAAGAAAAAAAAAAAAAGTTAATCAGACAATCCCACCCCCCCTCCAAAAAAAATACAAACATGATTTCCAAACCACACAGTGAAAAGGCATAAGAAGAAAAAACAAACGTCTTGCCATTAGTGTTAAGAAGGCACTTTACCTTCACTGACATTCAGGTCCTCCTTCACTGAAGTCCTGTAGAATCTCAACTTCAACTTTTTTGCCAGTGCCTCGGCTTCCTCACTACACATCAAGTTAAAAAAAAAATGCATGTAAAGATACTTTCTGAGCACTTGTTTTACTACATTTACTGCATACAGCCTGAGGGGGGGGTCAGTGCCTGAGGGGGGAGGGTCAGTGCCTGAGGGGGGTCAGTGCCCAAGGAGGGGGGAGTCAGTGCCCGAGGAGGGGAGGGTCAGTGCCCAAGGCGAGAGGGTCAGTGCCCGAGGTGGGGGGGTGAGTACCTGAGGCGGGGAGGTCAGTGTCTGGGGGCAGTGTCAGTGTCTGAGGTGGGATGAGTGCCCGGGGAGGGACGGGGGGGTGTCAGTGCCCGAGGGGGGGGGGGGTCAGTGCCCGAAGTGGGGGTCGGTGCCCAAGGTGGGGAGTCAGTACCTGAGGGGGGGGTCAGTGCCGAAGGGAGGGGGGCTCAGTGCTCAAGGTGGAGGGTCAGTACCCGAGGCCGGGGGGTCAGTGCCTGAGGTGGGGGCGTCAGTACCTGAAGGGGGAGGTCAGTGTCTGAGGTGGGGTGAGCGCCTGAGGGGGGGTCAGTGCCCGAAGCGGGGGGGGGGGGGTCAGTGCCCGAGGTCGGGGGTCAGTACCTGAGGCGGGGAGGTCAGTGTCTGGGGGGGGCTGGTGTCAGTGTCTGAGGTGGGGTGAGTGCCCGACGGGGGGGGGGTCAGTGTCTGGAGTGGGGGGGGTCAGTGTTAAGGTGGGGTCAGTGCCCGAGGAGGATTTTCAGTTGTCATTGCTTTTGGGGGGTAAACATCTCACTGTAATTGTAAAAGACACTTTTCCGTAAAGTCACTAATTCTAGTCTTAGAATAGTTAAATATCACTTTTATCTATCTAATACTTTAATTTTCTCTCTTCCATTTTTAAAAACACTTGAATTTAATTACACTCCCAGAGTCTTAACTGCATTACCTATTTGACTCTTATTGGCTACAAAACTACTTTGCTGCCTGAGCCAAAGTCAGTATGCTGAAGTGTCTCCGAGAGAGGACCCCTAATTCTAGTTTCATTACAGCTGCTGATTCTTTAAAAGGGTTCCCAGTGACTCCTCCGCCCACACTACCCCTCCCTGTAATCAAGCTGGTCTGTGTCATCAATAACACAACAGTGTGTGACTCCGAGTCCCTCATAAGCACCCTAAGAGGCACTGCGGCTTTCCTGCCTTTCCCTCTCTGGGATCACATGCCTGGGACAGAGGCTGCCGCACCATAAGGACACTCTCAGCTCAAGAGAGGGGCCTCCTGCCTGGACCGAAGCAAGGGTGCCAGCCTGACAGCAGACCCCCTGTCCCAGTCAAGCCTTCCAGTGACCACAAGGCCCCAGCAGCATCTTGACAGCAACCTCATGAAACACCCAAAATGAAGCCAGCCAGCTAAGCCACTCCCAAATTCTTGACCCACAAAAACTATGAAATAACATTCATTGTCTTAAACCACTAAGTTTTGGGCTAATTTGTTACACAGCATCAGATGACTAATGAACATACCAAAAAAAATAAGGTAAGGTAAGAAACAACCAAGCAACTATTTTCAAAGTCAGCAAAATGTTAATAATGCAATAAACTAATACTTACAGAGAGAAATTATCTGGATGCCAAATGCTGTTCACACATGTGAACATAATGGTACTGAGTATACAAAACAGTGTGAATTTAAACTGCTTACCTATTTAAACTCATCAACATACTTATGCTGGATACTAGAACATATAGAGTTAATACTCATACTCTGTCTAGATTTGACTTCACACAAAGAGTTGGATTGAGTTGCAAGGACCTTGAACTCTAAAAGGGCCTCCAAAATGTATTCCTTTAATTTTCTTTACTTCTGATTCAGTGTCAACTTGTTTAAACTCAAACCAGTCACACAATAGCTCACAGAAAATTTAAAGTATAACCTGTCTTTTGTAAGTCTATACAAAGAAATAAAATAGGTTTTATCTTTCTAGAATTACCACCACCCCCTCAACAATAGCCACCTTACTTCTTTATACAAGAGTCATCCAGGAGATCGATCTTGTTTTGTACGAGTGCGGTTGGTATGTCTCCAACTTCAGCCACCACTTTCTCTCTCCAACTGGAAATGGCTTCAAAAGATTCCCTGTCTGTGGTAGAAAATACAAGCACACAAGCCTGGGCTCCTGTAAGGTCACAAAATAAAAATGTTATTTACATTAATGAAACAGTCCTATGCAGGGTGCAGGCAACTTTTATGTACTCAAAATGATTTTTATGTAAGTAAATGTTGAACTCATCTTTGTAGCACTGCTTATTTTTTTAACATATAAACTCTATTTTCCATTTCAAAGAACCAATTTTTACCAAGAACAGTGGTTCTCAAATTTGTGCAAGTGTCAAGGTGCCCTCAAAATTATACACATTCCTTGCGAAATACCACAAAATACTAATACGTTTAATGATACCATAAGAGCCAGAGAGAACAGTAAACTAGCCATGAATAACAGGCTGTTGCCAAATTCTTCCTGTTAATCTCTGTCACTTTTTTCTTAATTTCCTTCAGTGCAGATTTAAGAAAAAGCACAATTTTCTCATTCTATTTATTTTTAAAAAAATCTGTATTATTTTATTTTAGGAGAATACCAATGATGCTGAAGAACACAACTTAAGAACCAATGCCAGACTTCCCTGGTGGCACAGTGGGTAAGAATCCACCTGCCAATGCAGGCAACAGGGGTTCAATCCCTGGTCAGAGAAGATTCCATACCGAGGACCAACCAAGTTCAAGCACCGCAGCTACTAAAGCCTGCGTGCTCTAGGGCCCACGGGCTGTGACTACTGACCCCACATGCTCCAACTCTAAAGCCTGCGTGCTCTAGGGCCCACGGGCTATGACTACTGACCCCACATGCTCCAACTCTAAAGCCTGCGTGCTCTAGGGCCCACGAGCTGGAACTACTGACCCCACATGCTCCAAATAAGAGAAGCCACAGCAATGAGAAGCCAGTGCCCCACCAAAGAACCAGTGCAGTGCCAAGAGTAAAATATTTATATATAATAGAGAAGAAGAAAGTTTTAGTTTTTCATCCTGTTCAACTTAATTCCCATATCATACTCACTGACAATATTTTAATCATCAACTATCATATTAAGTTATAATATCTAATTTTAAAAATAAGCAGCAATCTTCTGGAAGAGGGTTTTGACAAATGATTAGCTCTTGAATCAGGCAGCCTGGTAACAAAAGCAGGCGACAAGAGAAAACTCTCCTGAGCCAGAGGACTCCTCACTGCTGCGCCTTCCTTCCCAGGCCCTCAGGTGTTAGAGTCTCCTGCCACTCAGAAGCCAGACACAAACACCGGGCTACCAGGACACTCTGAGGCCAAAACAGAGCTGCTCATCCCCGGAGGGAATCTGGTAGAAAGCCAAAGAACAATTAATGAAGGAAAACCTGGCAGTTCACTATGGCGGAAAAGCAGATGCTTCCCTCCACTACAACAGGCTTGAAACCAAAGAATAAATCCGTTATGCAAAACTCAGGGCTAGGGGACAGGCAGACTGATAAGACACACCCCGAGACTTCCTCAGAATTGAAGGAGAAAGAGACTGAAGCGATCACACTAGCATACTGGACAATAAATTTATGTTTAACTCTCATATTTACTTAAACTATAAATAGAACATTATTTACTCATACTTTAAGAAACCATTCTTTGTTAATAAAATTGTTAGCTTTAAACATAGAATTTTATATCCAGTCAAGTGTCATTTAAATTTGAGGGTCCAATAGGGTATTTCCAAGTATACAAGCTTTCAGTCACAAAAAACAAACAAACATTCAGAGAAGTATGTAAACAAAACAAAAACAGCCAACAAACAACAAAAATCTAAGCAGATAGCGCCAGAGATAAGGGCAGTAAGGATGATTAACTAAGAAAAGCACAATTTTGTTTTTAAAAAATCAAGGATCAAAGTATAAAAGTCTGTCCATAAAACAAAATTCTTTAGTGGGGGGCTGTGCGGAGAGAGCCCACGGGACTGGGAAGGGGCACAGTGCCCACTGAGGAGGAGGAAGAGGGACCTGGACTCGATCAATCCACAGGGAGGTGGGCGCAGGAGAGCTGGGGGTCCCCCTCTCACCTCCAGCACTGGCTGCAGGGGTGCCCGTCTGCCTAGGCCTCAGAGGACCCCTGCTTTAGTGCACCCCGTGAGGCCTTGACGCCTGGGGAGGAGGGGGGGAGGGTAAAAACCTCAGCTTGTCTCCCCGGCCCCTAACTAGGGTGGGCACCCAGCTGCCTGCAGCAGTAACCGGCTCATCACTGCACCCTCTGAGGATGGCTCTCCTTCCTTCCCTGGATTCTCACTTCTACACCCCACACCCACCCCGTGTGTGTGTGGGGGTGGGTGTGTGTGTGTGGAGGCAGGTTTGTAAGCCAAGACAGAATCTTAAGCTAAAGGGAATCACCCTAAGAATAAAAAGAATGTGTGAGTATCAAACCAAAGGAGAAAAGTAGAATTATCCAATTTTAAATGAGAAACTACTGAACAACTGAATAGCCCTCAGTTCAGTTCAGTTCAGTCGCTCAGTCGTGTCCGACTCTTTGCGACCCCATGAATCGCAGCACGCCAGGCCTCCCTGTCCATCACCAACTCCTGGAGTTCACTCAGACTCATGTCCATCGAGTCAGTGATGCCATTCAGCCATCTCATCCTCTGTCGTCCCCTTCTCCTCCTGCCCCCAATCCCTCCCAGCATTAGGGTCTTTTCCAATGAGTCAACTCTTCTCATCAGGTGGCCAAAGTATTGGAGTTTTAGCTTTAGCATCAGTCCTTCCAAAGAACACTCAGGACTGATCTCCTTTAGGATGGACTGGTTGGATCTCCTTTGCAGTCCAAGGGACTCTCAGGAGTCTTCTCCAACACCACAGTTCAAAAGCATCAATTCTTCGGTGCTCAGCTTTCTCCACAGTCCAACTCTCACATCCATACATGACCACAGGAAAAACCACAGCCTTGACTAGACGGACCTTTGTTGGCAAAGTAATGTCTCTGCTTTTCAATATGCTGTCTAGGTTGGTCGTAACTTTCCTTCCAAGGAGTAAGCGTCTTTCATGGCTACGGAAAACCCAAAAAGCTAAACAAACAAAAAAAAGTCCTTTCTAAAAGATACAAAAAATAAACTAAAAGAAGACTCTTACAGAATTTTGACTGAGGTACTGACAAAACAAATGACAAATACCAGATTCCAAAATGTGTGTGAGAAGATCGTTATTTGCCAAACTTACAGAGAAAATGGCTACAAAGCTATTATACAAGTCTGGAACTCCCTTAAGCTCTTCAAGGATTTTTTTAAGAATTGAGAAGAAGTGGAAAGGCAGAAGATTCTCGAAGGATTTCCTTAAAGCAGCACTGCCCGCATCCAAGCGGATGGCACCAGCAGAGAAGAGCTGCCTCTGCGGGGCGACTGTGCCTCCACCCACAGCAGCAGCGACAGCGCGCGAGGGTCTCACGCGGGCCGAGCTGAGCCACGCGCAGGACGTAAGCCAGCGGATCACTTCAACCACGTCCAGCAGGGCCACTTCGGGGCACTGGGAGCTGGCACCAGGCAAGATGGCCGTGCAGCACTGACTCCCACAAAAAGGCAGTCAGCGGGCAGAATCAAGGGCACATTTGTCCCCCAAGACCGGGAAGCACCGAGGAAGACAGGACAAAGTCCCAGAGAAGCACCGGCCACCATCGGCACACAGAGGCCCCGGCACCACACCACCCTGCCACCCTGCTCCGTGCCCGCTCCAGGGGCCTCAAGGCCTGGCCCGCTCGGGAGGAGCTGGGAGTGAAGCCATCCGCATTCCCCTCCCAGACCACAAGGCCTGTCCCAGAGAAAAAGAGATTTAACTTACATTATCTGGCTATTCCTACTACTTAATTGAGATATGTTTATGACTAGAAATCACTGAGGCAGCTGAGAAAAATTATTTAAGAGTGACCAGGAGTTGGCCTGGATGGGAGGTGAGTCTGGGAGAGAATGGGTACATGTACATGCATGGCTAAATCCCTTCGCTATTCATCTGAAACTATCATGACACTGTTAATCAGCTACACTCCAATATAAAGTTAAAGAAAGAGTGGGCAGAAGAGACATGAGCTGAGGGTATTGTCGAGGAAAGGCCTTTTCCTCCTACCGCCTGCTGCTGCTGCTAAGCTGCATCAGTCGTGTCCGACTCTGTGCGACCCCACAGATGGCAGACCACCAGGCTCCTCCATCCATGCACACATAAAGAGGGGGCGAGACACAGAGCTGCGTTTTCCTACCTTCAGGAGTGATGCCTCTCCAGCATAACAATTGTAACTACTTTTTTTAATGTGTTTATTTTACATTGGAGGATGAATGCTTTCTAATATTGTGTTGTTTTCTGCCATATATCAATTATAACTACATTTAATTTTTAAATGACCATAAAAAAATAAAATAAGATGACCCCATGCTGCTCTCCATTCTTTTTCTTCCTCCAACTCTAGCTCTGTTAGTGCTAAACATCTTTGGTAAAGTTAATGTTTTAATTTCTCTGTTGTTGACACTGAAAGGCAGCTAGTGTCTTCTATCCATATATTTTACAAAGACCTTTATTTTCCTATTATTCAACATACCTTCAGTACTATCCATATATTTTACAAAGACCTTTATTTTCCTATTATTCAACATACCTTCAGTACTTCCTAAAAACTGGAGCACTGGAAAAGTTTCTTCAATATCATAGATAACAGTAAACCACCCATAAATGGATCACTTCTAACAGTTAATAGACTACCTCACTTATGCACAGATCAGAATACGGAGCTCTGAATAAATTTCTGGTGTCAATGACAAGATCACCAATAGCAAGTGTTTATTCCTCATTAACAAGATCATTCCAAAAAAGTCACCATATTTTAATACAATTCAGAAAATACTCTCCAAGATACATAATATGCAGAGTTAATTCTGTCCTCAAACCACTGACAGATACTACAAGATGGTCTGCAGGCTGGTCCAGAGTGGCTGCTGAGCAGCATCAGTGCCGCCTGGGAGGCGGTGGGAAAGCAGGCTCTTGGAGCCACCCGCAGATCTAGGGAAGTCAGGCTGCATTTTAATGAGCTCCCCAGGGGATTCCTGGGCACAGCAAGTTGAAGAAACACCGCTCTAGAGAACACTGGAAAAGGCCAGTCGGAATCACAAGGCTTTAAAAACACTATTATAGATATTACTAAGAATTTAAAATGCTGGCCCCTATTCTTTTTGACACTTTATAACCTAAAGTACACAAATTATTCAATGAACCAATTTGTCACAGATTCCATGCTCATGTAACTTCAAAACAAACCGGACACTTGCAATCTAATTCTGTTATTCCTTAATTCTTGTGTTTATAATTATAACTTACAACCAGTTTCTTGTCCAGAGCTATTCAATTTCCAGCAATTTATATTCATTTATATTTGTGAAATAAAGTGTTTTTTTAAGAAAATAAGTGTTTTCTTCTACTTATGTCAGTTCAGTAGAGTCGCTCAGTCATGTCCGACTCTTTGCAACCCCATGGACAGCAGCACACCAGGCTTCCCTGTCCATTACCAACTCCCAGAGCTTGCTCAAACCCATGTCTACTGAGTTGGTGACACCATCCAACCACCTCATCCTCTGTTGTCCTCTTCTCCTCCTGCCTTAAATCTTTCCCAGCATCAGGGTCTTTTCCAATGAGTTGGCTCTTCGCATCAGGTGGCCAAAGTATCAGAGTTTCAGCTTTAGCATCAGTCCTGCCAATGCACATTCAGGACTGATTTCCTTCAGGATGGACTGGCTGGATCTCCTTGCAGTCCAAGGGACTCTCAAGAGTCTTCTCCAACACCCTAGTTCAAAAGCATCAATTCCTAGCACTCAGCTATTTATGTGCATAATCTCAAATAACAGGTCTTAAGTCTAAAACCTCATTTCCATATATTTAGTCAGAAGCCTTTTTTTTTTTTTTTCCTGAGAACCAAGTCACAGTAAAAAACTGTAATGAAAATCTCTTTTATGTTGTATGCAACTTTCTAAGTATGGTTTCTATTGCCAAGGGTGGACTTTCTTAAGAGTTTAAGAGGAGTCATCTGGGATGCTAAAGACTTCCTAATATGATCTGCGCTCTGTTCTAACCTACTGACAAGGAAATCATGTTTCCACATGCCTCACTGTGCAATTAAGCCAGTACTCTGATCCCCTGGAGCAACAATCGTGCTGTAATAGGTCTTTTAAATGAATTATAGTAATTTTTTTTAAATATAATTTTTATGTATCTTGAATAACACATTTTTAGAATAAAAATTAGTAGGTCATAATTTTTTAAGGCATAGTGTTTCAGTCACTGAATCTCCATCTGAACTCATTCTGCCCACCTTACCTTTTCTCCCTACTCTTTATTTCTGCTTAATTAAATCATCACTGGAATCTACACTAGAAGCAGATGTTACCTGGTGCCAACTGTCATCCTGCGCCCCTGCCTCTAAGAACACCTCTCCCTCTCTGAACAGCAGCCTACAGTTTAGGCAGCCAACCCTACTGCCCTGGAGGGGGCCACATATGCACCAAGCCGATTAAGTTAATCACCTTCCTCTGACTTCTCACTGTAATCTGGTCAAAGGTGGTCTGATCAGATAAAAGCTCTGGACTTTTGATGCACAGTTGTGGGAAGTAACTTTGGGTCCCCAAGGATGTGAACAAAGCACTGTAACCCTGCAGCCTAGAGGAAAATCAACATGAGGAGGAACCCCACATGGGGAGGGTGCCAGCCCGGAGATTAGCGAGGCTACCGTCCCAACAAACCGCAACTGAAAGCTACTCCCACTAACAAGTCAACAGACGGTAAATAAGTCAGTCTGAAATCTATTTTCTGCTGTCAGTAGCCAAAAGCATTCTTATGGAGCCTCAAAAAAAAGCATAAAAGAATGTCCAGTATGTCAAATTGACATAATGTTGCCACTATTTGTTCCTTAATTCAAATAGGGATGTGAGGGGAAAAAAGCTAAGGCTTAAGACCTGGTTCAGTATCCACCCTCTGCCATTTTAACAGAGCTGGCTAAAAAAAGTTACATTTTAAGAAAAGCTTTTAACAGATCTATGTATACACTTATGATAGCTTTAAAACATTAAATACAGGGAGATTAAATCTGTTTAAAGCCTTGTAGTCCAAATGAAACAAAGGGAAAAGAAATTTGAGTATCACCCATAGTAAATTAAAATGTTCAGTTCAGTCGTTCAGTTGTGTCCGACTCTTTGCGACCCCATGAATCACAGCACACCATGCCTCCCTGTCCATCACCAACTCCTGGAGTTCACTCAGACTCACGTCCATCGAGTCAGTGATGCCATCCAGCCATCTCATCCTCTGTCGTCCCCTTCTCCTCCTGCCCCCAATCCCTCCCAGCATCAGTCTTTTCCAGTGAGTCAACTCTTCACATGAGGTGGCCAAAGTACTGGAATTTCAGCTTCAGCATCAGTCAGTCCTTCCATTAAGATGTAAATACTAATAATTACGGGCTCTCTTTTTAGTTTCTGGCAAAGAATGTCTTTTGTAAACATATGAAAGAGAAATGGATGATATATGCAGAGTACATCATGAGAAATGCTGGGCTGGATGCAGCACAAGCTGGAATCAAGATTGTCAAGAGAAATATCAATAACCTCAGATATGCAGATGACATGATCCTTAGGGCAGGAAGAGAAACTAAAGAGCCTCTTGATGAAAGTCATAGAGGAGAGTGAAAAAGCTGGCTTAAAACTCAACATTCCAGAAATGAAGATCATGGCATCCAGTCCCATCACTTCACGGCAAATAGATAGGGAAACAAGGGAAACAGTGACAGATTTTATTTTCTTGGGCTCCAAAACCACTGCAGATGGTGACTGCAGCCACGAAATTAAAAGACATTTGCTCCTTGGAAGAAAAGTTATGACCAACCTAGATAGCATATTCAAAAGCAGAGACATTACTTTGCCAACAAAGGTCCATCTAGTGAAAGCTATGGTTTTTCCGCAGTCATGTATGGATGTGAGAGTTGGACCATGAAGCATGCTGAGCACCAAAGAATTGATGCTTTTGAACTGCGGTGTTGGAGAAGACTCTTGAGAGTCCCTTGGACTGCAAGGAGATCTAACCAGTCCATCCTAAAGGAGATCAGTCCTGAATGTTCATTGGAAGGACTGATGCTGAAACTGAAGCTCCAATACTTTGGCCACCTGATGCCAAGAACTGACTCATTTGAAAAGACCCTGACGCTGGGAAAGGTTGAAGGCAGGAGGAGAAGGGGACAAGAGAGGATGAGATGGTTGGATGGCATCACTGACTCAATGGACAAGAGTCTGAGTAAACTCCAGGAGTTGGTGATGGACAGGGAAGCCTGGCATGCTGCAGTCCATGGGGTCACAAACAGTTGGACACAACTGAGCGACTGAACTAAACTGAACAAGTTAAAACAAGAAGTCTGTGACAAACTCGATGAGCCATGTTAAAAAAATTAAGATAATAATGAACACAGTCTTATGGCAAAAACTGGAAAAAGGATTATAACCTCAACTGCAGTGGAAATTAAAATATTTTTAGCTACCTGGTCTTTTTCTTTAAATTAGGGACCCAAATGATATCCTTAATGTACAATTGCAACATTTTCTCCTTTTTATTCATATACAAATAAAATCATTTTTCACATTTGACCAGTTCTTTTTTTAACTTTATTTTGAAATAATTGTAGACTCACACAAACTTGTCTTATTAGAAATACATAACGGTAATTACTTTCTCAAAAAATAACCACACTAATGAAAAAGTAATACTGACAAATCACAGTGTTAAAAGCTTAAAAAGAAATAAACCAACCTATTTATTTCTCACAAAAAGAATACATTATATACTGAGAATTTAGAGAAAAAAGCTAGATAGGTAAAAAGGGGAATTCTGCCCACAATTTAGTCTTAGATCCTGTCATGGTAGCTCTTTCCTTTCACTTGTACCTCATACTTCTCTGAATTTGTGCAGCCCTGAAAAGGCTTTACCCACACACACTAATGTCATAACAAAATGCCATTTTGTTTGCCGGAGTTTTCCTTTTTCTTATAGTAGTTTCCATTCTCTGACTACAGAGTCATTTCCCTGGAGTCAGAGAAGACATTTCATAGTTTCTGACTTACTAGGTCTGGGAGTGCCTATATGAGTCATGTAATTCTAAGGCAGACACAAACAGTCTATAGTATAAAGTATTATTTACCACCCAACGAGATCTTTATAAGAATAAGGGCCTGGGGTTTTCAAAAATACTTTGGAATTAATTTAAATATTCTTAAAGAGAAATCCTTCTATGGGGAACAAAAAAGGCAAAATTTTTTGTTCAGCCAAAAGAACACATCCAAACAGACTAAAGACATCCACAATTTACCTCGATAGTAGGCCTTGGTTATCGCATCAAACTCCTCCTGACCTGCTGTATCCCATAACATGAGCCTGACGTCTTCATCATTAACTCTGAAACAAGAGATGAATTTATTTTATATGCAAAGGAAATGTCTTTATTTTTAAAATCTGGAGGTATTAAAACTACATTGTGGGCGTCAATCTGAAAAAGTCTAAGTGCTTTTTAGTGCTGATACCATTAACCACAGTGAGAGTAAAGGGTGAAAGACACCCCCTAACGCTGTCACTTTACACGATTTGGAGTTACCTGTTGTGTTTCTTCCTTCAACAACAGTCACAGATAGAGGTGGCTCTAGGACTAGCATCAGAAGGGCCCACACCTGCAGATTCAACTACCCACAGACAGAATATATTTGGAGGGCTTCTCGGGTGGCTCAGTGGTAAAGAAGACATGGGTCCGATCCCTTATCCTGGGAGATCCCACGGGCAGCAGAGCCACTGAGCCTGCAAATCACACTATGGAGCCTGTGCTCCAGAACCAGGAGCCGGAACTTCCGAGCCCGCGCGCCACAACCGCGGAAGTCACGCCCTAGAGCCTAGTGCCGCACATGAGAAGCCTCCTCGATGAGAAGCCCACGCACCGCAACTAGAAAAAAGCCCACTCAGCAACAAAGACCCAGCACAGCCAGAAATAAATAAAACTATTTTTTAAAAATATGTGGGAAAAACTCTAGAAAGTTCCAAAAAGCAAAACTTGAACATGCCATGTGCCCAGCAACTACTCACGCAGCATTTACCTTGTATTAGATGTTATAAGTGATGTGGAGATAATGAAAGTCTATGGGAGCACGTGTGAAGGTTAAATGCAAACACTATGCCATCTTGTACATGGAACTGAGCGTCTGTGGAGGCTGGTGTCCACAGGATCCTGGCCTGTCCTGAGAGAGCTTCCTCAGGTCAGCTGCCGCCTCCGGCCGCCCTACTCTAACACGGAGACCGGAGAGAGAGGACGCAGCAGCTCACTGCGCGGGCCCCTTAACACAGACGCTGTTGCGTGCACCCGCCGTCTTACTTACAGGCAGCAGTCCTTTTATAGGGCCACTGCCAACAGCCAGTCAGCAAGTCCTGAACCACAGCTGAGCGAAAATACCCAGCAAGGGGCCTTCAAGCTCCTGGTTACAACTGCATCAACCAATCAATATATAACTTCTTTTTCCGCACTGTTCTGTTTAAAGACACCTTATTTAATATATATTGTTGATTCATCAACTTTGAACTCATGGCCAACAGCACTATTACTGGTACTTGAAAGAAGCTTATCTAACACATGTGTCTACTCCATGAGGCACATCACAGCTCACCAGACAGCACTTCAGTTCTAGGCTTGGGGCCGTTTTAAACAGCAAAACCAACAAGACACACAAAAACAGAACAGGAAAAGGCCACTTATGTACTTATGAGAGATGAAACAAAAAGATGGAGGTCGTCTTGTTCAGCCTCAACCAGATCTGTGTGTGCAGGTGACGCAAATGTTTTGAGGCTCTGTGCGTGTCCATTAATGGGGTCCCGAGTCTGGGGCTGCAAATACATTTTAGCAGGTAGTGAATCTGAACATACAAAGTCCACAAATAATGAGAAGTAACTAACTGCATACTTAAAATATTAACATGGAATCTACAAATAATGAGGGTCAACTATATACTTAAAATATTAATTTGGTCCAGATAACAAGTACAAAAATAAACATCATCAAGATTTAAAATGAATCCTCTTAAGACACCTAAGAAAGGAAGCAAAAACAGAAATATTTTTAGAAAGAGGGTGAACAGATTATAAATTCAACAATTTTTACAACAATGAACACAATTATCTCTGATGCTAGTGTCTGGGACAGTTACGTCAGATTTGTTTAATGTTACTTATTTCTCTGTGATAAATTTTAGTTTGTCTCCTACAATTTAAAATAACCTCAAAAGTTCTCAGGACTAAGGACAAAAACTGTTACTTTGATGTGTTTTAGAACTGGATTTCCTTTTCACAGACGTATTTAATCCCCTCAAATCCTTCTCTTATTTCTTTAAAGTAAAAATAAATTATTAATTCTCTAACTTCTACATAGTCCTGTCCAGTTTTAAAAAGAGAAGATTATACAAACAGATCCCTTAATATATAAGAGATGAAAATTACTGTGAAAGTTAACTTTCCTTCCAAATAAAATTGTGGACAGAAATCTCAGCAGAATCAAGCACTACTTTCTATCTAAGAAGTGCCCACGATGGGATGTCCCTGTGGCCTGGTGGTTAACAATCCGACTGGCAGCACAGGCGACACGGGCTTAACCCTGGTCAGGGAACCAAGGTCCACAAGCCACGGAGCGACTGAGCCCACGTGCTGCACCCAGAGTCCGTGCGCCACAACTGAGGCCCAACACAACCAAATCATCAGTAAAACTTTTAAAAATGTGCCCGAGGTGCCACCAATAAATATAAAACAGATATAAGTAGAAACAGAGAGAAGGGAGAAGGGTAGCAAAAAAGAAGAAAAATGAGAGAGGAAAGGGAGAGATGGAGGACGGGGGAGAAAGACGGTGAGGACACACGAGGGAGGGAGTGACTGAACATCGCTGCCGCCGGACGCCTAGCGTTTGTGCGGTAACCAGTCACCGTCGTTCCGACACCGTCATCCGACACTGCTCACAAACCAAAACCCAGAGGATAAAGTGGCCAAGTACATACTGGATTTGTCGCTCCAAAAAATCAACTCCAATGGTTTTCTTGTAGTCTTTTGTAAAAATGCCTTTGCAATACCGCTGAATCATACTTGACTTTCCAACTGCACCGTTCCCTACAACCACCATCTTGATGGCCACTTCCATATCTTCCTCCAACATTTTTGGAGTTGAAAAGGTTTCTGTGCCAACTTTAATTCCAGGTGATCAGATCTTCTCTCTCAAACCTGTGGTTTAAAATGAAATTATTCTTTTCATGACATAAAAATAAGCTATAATTATTTTATCAAGAAATAATCAAACTGAATTCCAAGAATTTGTTTCCATGATGAAGGGCCCCCCTCCCCATTCTGTTCATTTAACTTAAATTATCTGAAAAGAGAGACAATAATATTCACTTTTGAATCCTTATCAATAGCACAATGTATGACTTTCAGGTAGTGATAAATGAGTAGATTCTGCCTTTCACAAAAATTAGCCGATAAAGACTATGGGCTTTAGAGTTGAGGCCTGATTTAAAGTTGCCTTTTACTGGTTCTGTGCTCTTTGTGAAGTTATTGCTTATCCTCTTCAAGCTTCAGTTTTCTGAAGATATTTAACCTCACAGGATCATTGATTGATACATATAAAGCACTTAGCACAGTGAAAGTTAAGCATTCAAAAAATGGTAGTCTCATATACCAGAAGAAATCCTCCATAGTTAACACCAAATGGGAAACAAATACAAAGTCTAAGGAAACTGCTCATCATCCTCACAGGTGATAATTAACATCCCTAGATCCGCACCCAAAAGGTAGGTCTTGTGTAATACTATGCAACCAAGTGACAGCATCCAGCTCGTTAGTTACAGCACTTTAGTATTAAGGCTACAATGAATCCATTACCCATAATCTTACAGCATACTTTTTTTCTTTACTTTCAGACTGCTGCTACTGCTAAGTCACTTCAGTCGTGTCCGACTCTGTGCGATCCCATAGATGGCAGCCCACCAGGATCCCCTGTCCCTGGAATTCTCCAGGCAAGAACACTGGAGTGGGTTGCCATTTCCTTCTCCAATGCAGGAAAGTGAAAAGTGAAAGTGAAGTCGCTCAGTCGTGTCCGACTCTTAGCGACCCCATGAACTACAGCCTACCAGGCTCATCCGTCCATGGGATTTTCCAGGCGAGTACTGGAGTGGGGTGCCGTTGCCTTCTCCATTACTTTCAGACTAGTTATAGTTATTCACACAATGGAAGCAGTAGTACGTGTACTGTTTGCATTTTAGACTGAATGAACTGTCTAGACCCTTAGAACAGAGGGCTAATTTTTTCACATTTCTTAAAATTATTAATGCTATTCAAGTTCCTACCTACTTAACTATTATATTCTAGCTACCTGAACTAAAAATTCATTTATACAACCACTACACAAAACATGTCTGAAATGTGAAGAGCATTCCTTTCTTTGTCCCTAATGGAGACTCAGTAACTGGCTCTAGTGCTCCATAAACTTGCATGATTTAAGAAGCATCTAAAAGTACTTGTTAAAGTACAAGTTCTAGGTCTCCACTTAAGACATAATTAAATTATTAAAACAACCTAAAATATCAGAACCAAAGAAAGATGACAGAAGCAAAAATATGGATAAATACAGAAAGACTTATCCTCTTGAATGTTCTATATTACATGTGGCAGTTGAAAGAAAAATCATAATACTGTTCGATGTGGTTTTCAATATAGGTAGAGAACACATTTAAGACAATTCTTTATACATGGGAGAGGACAAAAGGATGTGAAGGGAGGTAAGGTTTCTATACTTCGCTTGGGCTTGTAAAATGCTGACACCAATAGACTGTGATACATTATCTACACAGCTAAACAAGTTACACAAAGAAATACCCAAAAATACTAGAAAACATGATAAAACAAAATGAAATTATAAAAACACCATAAAAATAGCAGAATGTAATTGACATTTATAGAGCTGTCCACACAACAGCAGAACATTCTTCAAGCACCCACTGAACATGTATCAAGATAGGACATAGTCTAGGCCATCAAACAACCCTCAAAAAAATTAAAATAAAGAGACCACAGTGGGATCAAACTAGAAGTCAGTAACAGAAAGATAACAGGAAAGTCTCCAAGCATTTGGAAACTAAAAACAGATTTCTCAACAATCCATGGGCCAAAGCAGAAGCTCAAGAGAAATTTTAAAAATAACTGAATTGAAATAAAATGAAAATACAAAGTGTCAAAAATTTGTTGGACACAGCTAACTTAGTGCTGAGAGAGAAAATTTACAGCACTAAATAGAGTCCCTTGGACTGCAAGGAGATCCAACCAGTCCATTCTGAAGGAGATCAGCCCTGGGATTTCTTTGGAAGGAATGATGCTAAAGCTGAATCTCCAGTACTTTGGCCACCTCATGCGATGAGTTGACTCATTGGAAAAGACTCTGATGCTGGGAGGGATTGGGGGCAGGAGGAGAAGGGGACGACAGAGGATGAGATGGCTGGATGGCATCACTGACTCGATGGACGTGAGTCTGAGTGAACTCCGGGAGTTGGTGATGGACAGGGAGGCCTGGCGTGCTGCGATTCATGGGGTTGCAAAGAGTCGGACACGACTGAGTGACTGAACTGAACTGAACTGAAATGCTTACCTTAGAAACGAAGAAGTCTCAAAGCAATAACCTAAGCTCCCACCTCAAAAAAACTGGAAAAACAAGTGCTATCAATAACAGTTTCATGCTTATACCAAAGAATTAAATCTGACCCTTAAAAAAAAAAACAAAAAAAAAAAAACTGGAAAAACAAGTGCAAAATAAACCCAAAGCAAGCAAAAGGATGGAAATAATAAAGAGAAGAAATCAATAAAATTGATATAACTATTAGGAAAATAAAATCTGTAACTTTAAAAGCTCAAAAAGAAAGCTCCAAGCTCAGGTGATTTCACTGAAGAATTCTACCAAACATTTCAAGAATGATACACAATCCCCCCAGAATATAGAAGAGAAGGATACATCCCCTAACTTATTTTATAAAGCCAGCATTATCTTGATACCAGCACCACACAAAGACAGTACAAAAAAGAAAACCAGACAGACAGCCCCTCATGAACATAATGCAAAAATCTTGAACAAAATATGAGTAAATCACATCCAGCAATGCACAAAAAGAATAACTAGGACCAAATAGGCTTTACTTGGGAATGCAAGGCTGTTTCAACATTAAAATATCAATGCAATCCACCACATTAACACAGTAAAGAAGGAAAACCCCATCACCATATCAACTAATGCTGAGGAAATATTTAACAAAATTCAACATCCATTTGTGAGAAAATTTCTCAGCAAACTAGAAAGAGAAGGGGAATTTTTCAGCCTGATAAAGGGCATCTATTAAAAAAAACACACAGAAAAACATACAGCTAACATCATACTTAATTAATTCTGAAAGACAGACTGCTTTCCCCCTTAGAGTGAGAACAAGGTAAGGATGTTCATTCTCACTACTCCGGTTTATCATTAGGCATAGCCAGAGCAATAGCAACAAAAATACACATAGTGCTTACAGACTGGGGAAAAACTATCCCTATTTACAGATGACATGGTTGTCTATGGATTCTCCAAGGAATCAAACAATCCTGAAACTAGTACATGAATTCAGCAAGGACACAGGATACAAGAGTAACACATAAGACTGAACTGTATTTCTAATATCCTAACAAGGTACAATTTGAAGCCAAAAAAAATTTAAATGATATTTACAATAGCATCCTCCCAAAACGAAATTCTTTGATATGAATCAAATTCAGACATGACTGACTGACTGAAGTGACTGAAAGTTGGAGAAAATCATACCACCCAATTTTAAGACACTATAAAGCTACATTCATGAAGAAAGAGTGATACTGGCAAAGAGAAAGATACAGAAATCAACACAGCACAGGCCCAATACAAAAGAGGGCCCAAAAATAGACCCACGCAAATACAGCTAATTGATGTTTGACAAAAATGCAAAACTATTAAATGGAGACAAGGGAGTCTTTTCAACAAATTGTGATGGAACAACTGGACTTCATATGCAAAAAAGTAAACCTTCCCCTAAATCTCACACCTTATATAAATAATTCAAAATAGATTATAGATCTAAATGTAAAACTTTAATATCTAGAAGGTGAAAACCTTCTTGACCTGGGATTAGGCAAAATTCTTAGACATGCTACCAAAAGATGTACAAAAGGAAATATAGATAAATTAGATTTCATCAAAATTAAAAATATCAGCTCTGTGAAAGATCCTGTTAAAACAATAAAACAAGTTATAGACTGCAAGAAAATAGTTGCAAAACATACCTAACAATTTGTATCCAGAGCATATAAAGAACCTTTAAAAGTCAACATAAGAAACTACCAAATTTAAAAATAGGTAAAAGTCTTGGCCAGATATTCACCCAAGATTATATATGCCAGGTAAGCACACAAAAAGATACTCAACAGCTTTGGCCATTAGTTAAAGACACACTGGGCTCCGTTGCTGCATCCTACTCTTTGCGACCCCACAGACTGCAGCCCACCAGGCTCACATTCTGTCCATGAGATTTCCCAGGCAAGAATACAGGAGTGGGTTGCCATTACCACTATATGCCTATCAGAATGGCTAAATTAAAAAATCTGACCACACCAAGTGCTAGACAGGAAGTGGAGCAACTGGAACTCTCACATTTTGCTGGTGAGAATGCAAAATGATAGGCACTCTGGAAACCTGTGTGACCGTTTCTTATAAAGTTAAACATACTTTATGTGATCCTACAACGCCAATCTTAGCAGTACCCTAGAGAAACAAAATGGCAACCCACTCCAGTGTTCTTGCCTGGAGAATCCCAGGGACGGGGGAGCCTGGTGGGCTGCCGTCTATGGGATCGCACAGAGTCGGACACGACTGAAGCGACTTAGCAGCAGCAGTAGCATGAATTTCCCTTGACTGGAAAGTCTTAAAACTCCTATGGTAAGTTTTCTCTCTTTTACTTTCCAAAAAGCCCCACAAACATTTGGCTGATGATAGGCAATGGCAACCCACTCCAGTACTCTTGCTTGGCAAATCCCATGGACGGAGGAGCCTGGAAGGCTGCAGTCCATGGGGTCGCTGGGAGTCGGACCGACTAAGCGACTTCACTTTCACTTTTCACTTTCATGCATTGAAGAAGGAAATGGCAACCCACTCCAGTGTTCTTGCCTGGAGAATCCCAGGGACGGGGGAGCCTGGTGGGCTGCCGTCTATGGGATCGCACAGTCCTACACGACTGAAGCGACTTAGCAGCAACAGCAGCAGCAGAGAAACAAAAACTTATGTTCACACAAAAACCTGCACAGGAATGATTACAGCAGCTATAGTCACCATAAACTAGAAACAATCCAACGTCCTCCAGCGGATGCATATCCATCTACCAGAATACTCCTCAGTAACAAAAAAGGATACGTTGATACATGCAGCAACTTGAAGGAATCTCAAAGGCATTGTACTGAGTGAAAAAAGCTTACATGTTGTACGATTCCATTTACATGACATTCTAGAGAAGATCAGTAATTGCCAGGGGTTGGAATAAGGGGGAGTTTATGAGAGGACAGACAGCGTGAGTGGTTGGAGGTGACAGAACTGTTCCATATTCTATTATAGTGGTTACATGAATCTAAAATTCACAGAACTGCACACTCCCCAACAAAGTCCACTTTATCACATGATAACGTTTAAAAGAATAAAATATAAAGAAAAATAAGTGGAATTAGATCTTAACACAGGCAGGCTGACCTTTGTGATTATCATCAGCCACTCACTTCTCTACAGACTAAAAAGAACCAACACAATCAAGTTCTTAGAAAGTATAATTCTAAGTATAATATCTTAAAAGCTTGACAGTAATACTGTGTATATGTGTTATATTCCCAAGTTTAAGTTTACAATCAACAGCAGTCCAATACATTAGAAAAGGAAGAGTTAACTCAATGATCAAAACAGTGGTTTTTCCATCACTGCCTGTACTTCAACACGTTATGATTATACTTAAACATGAAAAACCTCAGGTTCACCGAAGTTACCTGGAAGATATCCTGACCTGTATGAAATATAGAGACGTAAACAGTCCTTCTCAGACTGTAAAGTCACTTGCCCGGGCCGTGACAGTGAAGCTGTCCCCCTATCACACTCTAAGGGTCCCGAGCCTGGGGGCCCCATGGGAAGCGACTCTGCCGCGCCCGGTGTCAAGGGGAGCGCGCAGCCGGTTCATCCGTATTCCAGGGGCGCCCCGGCAACACCCCGGGCAGGGTGCGGCCGGGCAGGGAGGGGCCCGCTGCCTGGACCCGGTCTGGAAGCCAGGGTGGGCTGAGGCCCTTTCCCAACCATCCCCGACCGGCACTGAACGGCCCGCCACGTCCAGGAAGACCGGGGCGCGGGGAGACGCGGGGGCCGGGGGAGCGCGGGGAGAAGGGAGAGCGGGGAGACGAGGGAGCCGGGGACACGCGGGGCGCCAGGAGCGCGGGGAGACTGGGGCGCTGGGAGGGGCGGGGAGACGGGGGCCGGGGGCTCCAGGCGTGCGCGCGGCGGCCGGGTGGGAGCGAGCGCCCGGCTTGGAGGCCCCGCCGCGCCCCTGCGCAGGCCCCGGGCCGCGACGAGGGCGAGGAGTG
The DNA here is from genome assembly GCF_029407905.1 of Bubalus kerabau. Classification (NCBI taxonomy): domain Eukaryota; kingdom Metazoa; phylum Chordata; class Mammalia; order Artiodactyla; family Bovidae; genus Bubalus; species Bubalus kerabau. Next base: position 49,002,221 of record NC_073626.1, read on the forward strand.
CGGCCGCCGGCCCGGGCGCGAGCCGCTACTCACCCTCCCCGCGCCGCCCGCCGCCCGGCGCCACAGCTCCTCCGGGGCGCGGCGCAACCGCCGCCTCGCCGCGTCCGCGCGCGCCGGCCCCCGGCTGGGCGTCCGGCCGGCTCGTGCCTTCTTCGCTCTTTACGGGTGACTGTGATGCTTCGGGAACTTTACTGGCAGCAGGGCTCGGAACGGGTGGTGCTCAGTACCTCGCCGGGAAGAGCCGGGAGCGGGCGCCCAGCCCCCGCTCAGCCCGGCCCCTCCGCGCTCCGAGCATGCGCCGGGCTCGCGGTGCGCACGCGCGCGCGGGGCCCCGCCGCCAGCCGTCCGCCGCAGGGGGCGCGGGGCGCTACCTGGCCGCGCGAGGAGGCGGCCGGGAAGGCGCTGCACGCGCTTCCGCTGCACGGGGGGCGGCCTTCAGAGTCTTCACAGGACCGGCCGCCCTGGACGAGCCTTACGCGCCTGACTGAGAGGACCTCCAAGGGACGGGGAGAGCAAAACCGTGGAGCCCAGTCGAAACGCGCTGAGTTCACACGCTGTGGCTGGACCGAGTGAAAGTCTGCGGTGGTTAATAACTCAGACAACCAAACCAAAATCCGGAGGTTCGCCCCCAAAGCAACCTAAACTTTGCTTCACGGGGACGGATACCAAGTGCTGATGAGGATGTGGAGTAACTGAATTTCTCATGCTGCTGGAGTATAAACTACTGAAAAAAAAAAAAACTTTCGAAAACAATTTGGCGCTGTACTATAGAAGCCAAGGCTATGGTTTTTCCAGTGGTCATGTATGGATGTGAGAGTTGGACTATAAAGAAAGCTGAGCTTCGAAGAATTGATGCTTTTGAACTGTGGTGTTGGAGAAGACTCTTGAGAGTCCCTTGGACTGCAAGGAGATCCAACCAGTCCATCCTAAAGGAAATCAGTCCTGAATATTCATTGAAAGGACTGATGATGAAGCTGAAGCTCCAATACTTTGGCCACCTGATGCAAAGAGCTTACTCATTTGAAAAGACCCTGATGCTAGGAAAGACTGAAGGCGGAAGGAGAAGGGGACGACAGAGGATGAGGTGGTTGGATGGCATCACCGACTCAACGGACATGAGTTTGAGCAAACTCTGGGAGTTGGTGATTGACAGGGAGACCTGGCTGCTGCAGTCCATGGGATTGCAAAGAATCGGACACGACTGAGCGACTAAACTGAACTGAACTATAGAAGCCAACCATGTGACCCAGCAGTTCCATGGTTATGTATACAGCCAAGAGAAATGTGTGCTTACAAGGCACCAACAGTTATCAGAATGTTGACGATGCATTTGTTTTAATAACCCCAAATGGAAATAACCAAAAAGACCATCACGGATAGAATAAGGTAATACATTCACAGTGTTCATATAATGGGATACTTCTCAGCAATGAAAAGAATGACCTACTACAGGCGACAACATGGATAAACTGCAAAAACATAAAGTTGAGCATAAGATGTCAGACAGGAAAGGACATAGGGGTAAGTCCATCTCTATAAAGCCCAAAAATAGGAAAAATGATCTGCTAAAAGTCATGATAGTGATTACCTAGGTGAGGAGGGGCTAGTGAATGGGGGAGGGGCTTCTAATGGGCTCTGGTTGTTGATCTTGGTGCTAGTCACACATGATTTGCTGAAAATCTAATTTGCTGAAAATCTACTAAACTGTACACTTATGCACATATATATGTATATGAATTATGTGGTGCAGTAATTTAAATTTTTTAGTTTAAAAATTTACAAATTGTTTTAGCTATAATTTCAATATAGTCTTGTAAACATAGTAATTATTTGCAAGAAGTTTAATGTCAGATACCCACCTTATCTGTAGGATTTGATTAGTATTGTCTGGTACGTGAATATGAAGTCGCTCAGTCGTGTCCGACTCTTTTCGACCCCATGGACTGTAGCCTACCAGGCTCCTCTATCCATGGGACTTTCCAGACAATAGTACTGGAGTGGATCTCCATTTCCTTCTCCAAGGGATCTTCCCAACCCAGGGATTGAACCCCGGTCTCCCGCATTGTAGACAGACGCTTTACTGTCTGAGCCACCAGGGAAGTCCATTGTCTGGTAAACTTAAGTAATATCAGATCAGATCAGATCAGTCGCTCAGTCGTGTCCAACTCTTTGCGACCCCATGAATTGAAGCAAGCCAGGCCTCCCTGTCCATCACCAACTCCCGGCGTTCACTCAGACTCACGTCCATCGAGTCAGTGATGCCATCCAGCCATCTCATCCTCTGTCGTCCCCTTCTCCTCCTGCCCCCAATCCCTCCCAGCATCAGAGTCTTTTCTAATGAGTCAACTCATCGCATGAGGTGGCCAAAGTACTGGAGTTTCAGCTTTAGCATCATTCCTTCCAAAGCAATCCCAGGGCTGATCTCCTTCAGAATGGACTGGTTGGATCTCCTTGCAGTCCAAGGGACTCTCAAGAGTCTTCTCCAACACCACAGTTCAAAAGCATCAATTCTTCGGCACTCAGTCCAACTCTCACATCCATACATGACCACAGGAAAAACCATAGCCTTGACTAGACGAACCTTTGTTGGCAAAGTAATGTCTCTGCTTTTGAATATGCTATCTCGGTTGGTCATAACTTTCCTTCCAAGGACTAAGCGTCTTTTAATTTCATGGCTGCAGTCACCATCTGTAGTGATTTTGGAGCCCAGAAAAATAAAGTCTGACACTGTTTCCACTGTTTCCCCATCTATTTCCCTTGACGTGATGGGACCAGATGCCATGATCTTCGTTTTCTGAATGTTGAGCTTTAAGCCAACTTTTTCACTCTCCACTTTCACTTTCATCAAGAGGCTTTTGAGTTCCTCTTCACTTTCTGCCATAAGGGTGGTGTCATCTGCATATCTGAGGTTATTGATATTTCTCCCGGCAATCTTGATTCCAGCTTGTGTTTCTTCCAGTCCAGCGTTTCTCATGATGTACTCTGCATAGAAGTTAAATAAACAGGGTGACAATATACAGCCTTGACGAACTCCTTTTCCTATTTGGAACCAGTCTGTTGTTCCATGTCCAGTTCTAACTGTTGCTTCCTGACCTGCATACAAATTTCTCAAGAGGCAGATCAGGTGGTCTGGTTTTCCCATCTTTTTCAGAATTTGCCACAGTTTATTGTGATCCACACAGTAAAAGGCTTTGGCGTAGTCAATAAAGCAGAAATAGATGTTTTTCTGGAACTCTCTTGCTTTTTCCATGATCCAGAGGATGTTGGCAATTTGATCTCTGGTTCCTCTGCCTTTTCTAAAACTAGCTTGAATATCAGGAAGTTCATGGTTCACATATTGCTGAAGCCTGGCTTGGAGAATTTTGAGCATTACTTTGCTAGCCTGTGAGATGAGTGCAATTGTGCGGTAGTTTGAGCATTCTTTGTCATTGCCTTTCTTTGGGATTGGAATGAAAACTGACCTTTTCCAGTCCTGTGACCACTGCTGAGTTTTCCAAATTTGCTGGCACATTGAGTGCAGCACTTTCACAGCATCTTTGAGAATTTGGAATAGCTCAACTGGAATTCCATCCCCTCCACTAGCTTTGTTTGTAGTGATGCTTTCCAAGGCCCACTTGACTTCCCATTCCAGGATGTCTGGCTCTAGGTCAGTGATTACACCATCGTGATTATCTTGGTTGTGAAGATCTTTTTTGTACAGTTCTTCTGTGTATTCTTGCCATCTCTTCTTAATATCTTCTGCTTCTGTTGGGTCCATACCATTTCTGTCCTTTATCGAGCCCATCTTTGCATGAAATGTTCCTTTGGTATCTCTGATTTTCTTGAAGAGATCTCTAGTCTTTCCCATTCTGTTGTTTTCCTCTATTTCTCTGCATTGGTCGCTGAAGAAGGCTTTCTTATCTCTTCTTGCTATTCTTTGGAACTCTGCATTTAGATGTTTATATCTTTCCTTTTCTCCTTTGCTTTTTGCTTCTCTTCTTTTCACAGCTATTTGTAAGGCCTCCCCAGACAGCCATTTTGCTTTTTTGCATTCCTTTTCCATGGGGATGGTCTTGATCCCTGTCTCCTGTACAATGTCATGAACCTCATTCCATAGTTCATCAGGCACTATATCAGATCTAGTCCCTTAAATCTATTTCTCACTTCCACTGTATAATCATAAGGGATTTGATTTAGGTCATACCTGAATGGTCTAGTGGTTTTCCCTACTTTCTTCAATTTAAGTCTGAATTTGCCAATAAGGAGTTCATGGTCTGAGCCACAGTCAGCTCCTGGTCTTGTTTTTGCTGACTGTATATAGACACCCCCTTTAAAAGAAAAGAAAACAAACCTCAGTGAAGAAATGGACAAATGACTTGAATAGACATTTCTTCAAAGAAGATATACAAATGACTAATAATTACAGGGAAAGAGGCTCAATATCACTAATCATCAGGGAAATGCAAATCAAAACCACAACGAGATACCATTTCACACCCATAGGATGACTATTATAAAACAGACCAAGGTCAGAAAATAACAAATGTTGGCAAGGATGGTGAGAAATCATAACTCTGGCACACTGCTTTCTGGTAGGAATGTAAAAATGGGGCAGCAACTATGGAAAACAGTAAGGCAGTTTGTAAAAAAAATTAAAACTACTAATAAAAAGGAAGCACATTCTTAACAAATGCTATACCGTGGATGAACCTTGAAGACATGCTGAGTCATAACAGGACAAATACAAATATGATTCCACTTATATAAAGTAACTAAAGTAGTCAAATTCATAGAAACACAAAGTAGAATCATGGTTTCCAGAGGCAGAAGGGAGATGAGAATGAACCCATAGTGTTCAATGGGTACAGTCTCACTCTTGCAAGATGAAGAGAGTCTTGGAAATGGATAACGATGGTGGTTGTGCAACCATGTGACTATTTCTCATACCCCTGAACTGTACACTTAAAAATGGCCAAAATAGTAAATTTTATGTTAAGTACTTTTTACCACATTTTTTTGAAAGGGGAAAAGAAAAATTCCTAGTGAATCTCAGAGAATAAATCTGAAAATTCAAATTTGAGAGAAAATTCTTTTGAGAAAAACGTCTTCAAGGGGATCCTCCCCAAATCATTATTTTTCTTCTCCACCTCCCGCCCTGCTTTGCCCTTCCATGGGATTGTTGGACATTCTCAGTGCAGTAAAGTCCACCTTTTATTTCACTCAAATCTGTACCCAAGGACACAGCAGAGCTCCTTATACTCCCTTTAGTGAGATGCGTGACTGCGTGTTAAGTCTCTTCAGTGTGTCCGACTCTTTATGACCCTCTGGACTGTAACCCACGCAGGTCTTCTGTGTCCATGGGATTCTCCAGGCAAGAATACTGGAGTGGGTTGCCATTTCCTCCTCCAGGGGATCTTCCCAACCCAGTAATCGAACCCACGTCTCTTATGTCTCCTGCATTGGCAGGTGGGTTCTTTACCATTAGCTCCCCCTGGGAAGCCCTTTCAGTGAGATTAGGAAAGCCTATGTAAAAGCCCTGCACTTGTGCTCTAGCAAAAATGGCAATAGAATTAATCTGAAGGGCTCGGAAGGAAATTTTACCTACTGTGACTAGAAATGAGGGGCACAAAATTGTTTTAGGGAAAACATTCTGAAAAGTCATACTTTTAAGTAATTTAATGATTGTCTGAATCTAGTACCTTCCCTGACCCAGAAGAAAAATGTCTATTGATCTTTGCTAGTCATTTTCCTGCATCTGACTCTAATGAATTAAATACTTTTCAGAGATCACAAATTGTAGATGAATGAAATGAAAACCATCAAAGAAAAATCAGAACACATTCTTAAGAAATCCTTGAGAATTTTACCACTTAGACCACAGGTCTGCAAACACATGTGAATGCATCATGGGCCTCATGAAAAGCTTAATGGAAGCCACAGTATTGGTCTAAACAGGTAGCATCTAATAGTCAATAAAATCAAATAAATGATACTGGAAAATTTTTTAATGTAATACTTTCTACTCAGACCCCAGAGTGCTATTCCAGGTCTTAAAAGTTGTTTCACAATGGATCTTAATATCCTCACCTGTAATATGGAATAATCTACCTTACAGGGTCATTCACTCAAAAAAAAAATTTTATTGTGCCAAGTTGTGTGCTAAGCATTGGGTATTCAGTGATGGACAACTGAATGATGGATATGATTTGTGCCCTCTTGGAGCTTATAGTCTTGGAAGGGAGACATTATGGCTATATCTCATAATTATATGAAGAAAATTAGTCAATGTAATGGAAATGTATAAAATTTTAAATTGGAGCCAGAGAAGCTTTTCTGACAAAGTGGCATTCAATCTATTATCTGTAAGGTAAATGAGTCAGCTGGGTAAAGTATAGGCAGAAAAAGATATTAAAAAGAGGAATCACCAAGCACGATGGCCCGAAGCAGGAAATAACCTGGTGAGTTTGAGGAATTGAAAGGGAGCCAGTATGGAGGAGTGGTATAAAACGAAGTGGTATAAAATGAAGGCATGAGGGAGGCAGGGGCCAGATTGTGCAGACCTGGTAGGTCACATAGGCAATTTGGATTATATCAAGAATATTAGGAAGCCTTTGAAGGATGTTTAGTGTGATGGTAAGAAGATGCACTTGGAAGATTACTTTGGCTGTTACGAAAGGATAGACTAGAGGAAAAATGGGCCAGTGGAAGGCTGATCTAGGGGAGAAATGATGGAGGCTTGCTGAGCTGGTAATAGGGTTGATATGGAAAAGTGGATCTATTTGTTTTTAAGTTTGGAGGTAGAATCTCCTGGACTTGGCTATGGAGCAGGAACAGAGGGAACATCAACAGTGACTCACGGGCTTCTTGAATGATCCCCTGAAATTCTGATTTTTTTCCACATGCCAGCAAGCAGTTTTCAAACACCAGCTAGATTGTCCTACAATTCAATACGGTTCAGATACTAACTACCTGGAGATGGCGTCAGGTTCTGCAGGTTAGGGGCTCAGTCCTGGAGGACTGCCCTCTTCACCTCCCACCCCCACTTCAGATGCCAAGCACAAGTCCAGGTTATCAGCTGTGTTTCTAATCAACCACCACCCTCTCCTTGAGGGCAATTAATTTGCTATTGTGGTTCATGGAATTCAGAAAAACATTTTATTTACTAGATACTGGTTTATTATAAAAGAATATAGGAACTTCCAGTGGTCCAGTGGTTAAGAATCCCAGTGCAAGAGTCACAGGTTCAATCCCTGGTCCAGGAAGATCGCACATGCTGCAGGGCAACTAAGCCTGTGCACAGCAAATACTGAAGACTGCAAGCCTGGAGCCTGTGTTCCGAAAGAAGAGAACTCATTGCGGTGAGAAACCTGTGAACTACAGCTAGAGTAGCCCCTGCTCACCATGCCTAAAGAAAGCATGTGCAGCAACGAAGAATTAGCACAACCAAAAATAAAGTAAGTAAAAGTGTTTTAAAAAAAGAATATAACTCAGACCAGCCAGATAGAAGTGACGCATAGGGCCAGCTATGGTGAAAGCCTGGGGAACATTCATGCCTGTCAGAGCCTACTCTCCCCGCATCTCCATGTGGTCACCAGCTCTCCAGGCTGGTCCTTTCAGAATTTATGGAAGCGTCATTCCATAGGCATAATTTACTTGATCATTGGACATAGGTGATTGAACTTAATATTCAGTCCCCAGAGGTCAGGGGCTGGAACTGAGAGTTCCTACCATCTAATTATTGGGTTTATTCCCCTGGCAACCAGCTCCCATCCTCAGGTGACTTCGGGATTTTCCAAAAGTCACCTCCTAAACATAACAAAAAGCACCTTTAAGGCTCTTATCCCATAGGAAATTCCAAAGGTCTTAGGAGCTGTATCCCAGGAGTTAAGAAGGACAAAGACCAAACATATTTTTCATATTACAAATCACAGTATCACAACACGCTGCTGATAGTGGTCACTAGAGACACTAATGCCAACTGCTAACCAGTGTGAGTCAGGGAGTCGCCAGTTCGTTCTAGATTCCTTTGTGGTTTTTCACAGATTGTTTTTGTCTCACATGAGCTAATTATACCATCCATACACTTCTGGATTTAAGGTACTTATTAATAAATAAATTGTTAGAACATAAAGATCTTTATTCTCCTTCACTGCCCAAGTCTTTCTCATATACACATTTGTTTTTGTTGAAATGGTCTTAATGTACTGAGAGATCTCTGAAAGGGCTGGATTGTTTAGACAACTCTGATTTTTGAGGACTTCACTGATGGTACATCAGAGTGTCATGGTCTTCCTTGTACATCTACTGGAATATTAGTTTAGACATCATACTAATGTGGCAGTTAATGCATTCTCAAGACCTTATTCACATTCAGCATGTTGTCACCCACTCCATTAAAATTGTTCTCAATGTTCTCGCCAAATAAGTAGGGGAGTGTATGATCAACCCTAATTTTAGATGTAAATAAAGGTGATGTACCCTGCAGGTAGATTAGGTATAGGAATCCATTTGTTTTAATGGTCAATTGTGAATTCAAGCTCATTGAGTTGTCCATTCCCTTGATTTACAATTATTAAGCCACATACAGTGGTGGGGAAATGTTCTACTTATGGTAACAATCAAATCCTTGCTCACAACAGAATTTTTTTCCTCTCAAATATAGTCATTTCCACACTGATCAGAGATTGGGATTTCATGACTGACGCTATTTTTAAAATTGAGTTACTATCAACCAGAGGGACAAGTAAATGGATTGGGCAGGCAAAGGGGGTTGTTTGGGAATGAACAGAAGATTAAGTCTAAGATAAGATACCCATGGCAGTTTTACACTGATACCTTGTGTAGTGTGGGAGTGTCCCAGATGGTAGTATTTATATTTGAAAGCCACTATGGCAATGGAATGTGCAGAAATACCTCTGAATGAACACATCTCCAGAAATGCCAATGGCATTGCCAATGATACATCTTTTTTTTTTCCCTCTAGTTGCATTTAAGAGTTTTTCTTCATTTTTACTGTTCTGTAGTGTCTGAATACGAGTTGTTTTTATTTTACCTACAATATTTGATGAGCTACTGCAATAATGCCTTTCTTCAATTCTAGGAAATTCTCAGCCCTATCTCTTCAAAAATTGCCTCTAACCTATTTTATTTTCTTCAACTGGAGCTCCTATTGCATGAAGTCAACTCTCTCTTATATTTTTCATATCTTTTGTGTTTAGGGCTTCATTATGTGTGATGGATGATCTCTCAGTTTACTAATCTCTCCAATTACAGTTTAAATGTGTCCATTGAGTTTGTAATTACAGTGACTATGTTAAAAAAAATCTAGATGTCCACTGCAATGTTAAAATCTTTATTTTTTTCCTACAGTCAAATTATTTTATTCCTTATGCTTTTAAATCTTTTTTGCATTGCTGTAATTATTTTGAACACAATTAATTAGTCCTTTTTAGATTGTTCCATAATTTCTAATTCTCTTTCTTTGTTTCCCTTGATGACTCTGCCTTATTATATGTCTTTGTGTGATTTGTAGTTTAGGAATGTGAACTCATCTTCACTGAGGCTGTGTTTACTATGTGACTGGGGGCTGAGCCCCTGCACAGTGATTTAATATCTGCTTTTGATATTTGCTGTTTCCAAAGTCAGAGTTTTAAAATATTCATGGATCTGGGACTAGCATTTATGTTAAATTCACAGCTGTAATTACCACATCACATGGATAGTATGAATTAAGAGACTATACCCACACATGGGATAAATTTGGGGTTTGACTCTTGAAAAATGTCTTGCCTATTCAGAACCCTAGAGGATGACAAGCTTCCTTGCTGCTTCTCTGAAATTTCACTTGATCTAATTTTTCTAGTTCTCTTTTCACAGCTTGGTGGCTCTTCTAGCATCTTGTCTTTATGTAAGTGTCTTACTTCCAACTCTGTCTTTTCACCAAAACCAAGACATATCTTCAATCCTTTGAGTCATTAAAACTTCTGCTTTGAGACTCGGGAATGGCACTGTCCTGGATTGTTCCTTTTCTTTCTCTTGATTTAGGCTATGTGTTCTTGAGTGTGTGTGTGTTTATAGTTTATCCAGCTGTGTCTGTTCATCTAAGCTTGTCAAGTCTATGTATACCCAGTGGGAGGGTTGATATCAGCTCAGTCAGCTTTGTTACAGGAACAGGAAATCTATCTCTGTTTTTCATATCACATTAATTCTGATCTGAGCCTTCACTTGTTAGGGTTATAAGATATCCAATGTGGTGGGTGGTGGTTTAGTCACTAAGTCGTTCCAACTCTTGCAACTCCATGGATTCTAGCCTGCCCGGCTCCTCTGTCCATGGGATTTCCCAGGCAAGAACACTGGAGTGGTTGCCATTTCCTTCTCCAGGGGATCTTTCCTACTCAGGGATTGCATCTGTGTCTCTTGTGTCTCCTGTATTGGCCAGAGGATTCTTTACAACTGTGCCACCTGGGGACACCCTAAGATATGTAATATCAGTCTTTAAATTAAGAGCTCCTTCCCCTTTCCACAGTACCGCAAGACTTGTCAGAGGCTTGCACAGTTTGCAAAACCTGGGGAAACACCTCTGACGTAGTCAACTGTAATAATCACTGAGGTGTGCATTGCCTAAGGTCATTAAGCTTATTTGAATAAATCCACACCATCCTTTATAACAGGTTTGGTCATAAGTACCTTTTTAGGTTCCATAAAAACATCTACTTCTGCCTTATTGACTACACCAGAGCCTTTAACTGTATGGATCACAACAAACTGTCAAAAAGTCTTCAAGAGATGGGAATACCAAACCACCTGACCTACCTCCTGAGAAATGTGTATGCAGGTCAAGAAGCAACAGTTAGAACCAGACATGGAACAATGGACCGGTTCCAAACTGGTAAAGGACTACATTGAGGCTGTATATTGTCACCCTGTTTATTTAACTTATATGGAGAGTACATCATGTGAAATGCCCAGCTGGATGAAGCACAAGCTGGAATCAAGATTGCTGGGAGAAATATCAATAACCTCAGATGTGCAGAAAGCAAAGAGGAACGAAAGATCCTCTTGATGAAAGGGAAAGAGGAGAGGAAAAAGTTGGCTTAAAGCTCACCATTCAAAAAATAAAGATCATGGCATCTGGTCCTATCACTTCATGGCAAATAGATGGGGAAACAATGGAAACAGTGACAGACTTTATTTTCTTGGGCTCCAAAATCACTGCAGATGGTGACTGCAGCCATGAAATTAAAAGACACTTGCTTCTTGGAAGAAAAGCTATGACCAACCTAGACAGCATATTAGAAAGCAGGGACATTACTTTGCCAACAAAGTTCCATCTAGTCAAAGCTATGGTTTTTCCAGTAGTCATATATGGATGTGAAAGTTGGATCATAAAGAAAGCTGAGCACTGAAGAATTGATGCTTTTGAACTGTGGTGTTGGAGAAGACTCTTGAGAATCCCTTGGACTGCAAGGAGATCAAACCAGCCAATCCTAAAGGAAATTCCTCCTGAATATTCATTGGAAGGACTGATGCTGAAGCTGAAGCTCCAGTATTTTGGTCACCTGATGGAACAGACGACTCATTGGAAAAGTCTGTGATGCTGGGAAAGATGGAGGGCAGAAAGAGAAGAGGGCGTCAGAGGATGAAATGGCTGGATGGTGTCCCCGATGCAATGAACATGAACTTGGGCAAATTTCGAGGGACAGGGAGGTCTGGCGTGCTGCAGCCCATGTAGTCACAGAAAGTCAGAGACGACTGCATGACTGAGCAACAGCAACAATATTCCATTGTGTATATATACCGCATCTTTATCCATTCATCTATCGATAAACATTTAGGTTGTTTCCATGTTTTGGCTGTTGTGAATAATGTTATGAACATAGGGGTCAATATATCTTTTTTTTCAGGATGATGTCTGTGTTTATTAAAAATGTAAATTCCAGGGCTCAACCTTTACCTACTAAGTCAGAATCTCAGGCCAGGACCAGGGAAACTGTGTTAACAGTTCCTAGGTAATTCTTAAAGAAAGTGTGAGTAACACTGGAGATGGGAAAGTCTGGCTTTATTTCCCAGCACATGCTTATGGGCTCATCACATTGTATGTGTCTTAACATGTTAATAGTTATTAGAGCTGAGAATGTTTTATGAAATATCTAGGCTCCTCTATCCATGTAAGAAGCACTTATGAAGCAAATAAAGGGTTACGATTCTGTGAAAAAATAAAACATACCTGGGATATGAAAATTTTGAATACTCCCTATACCATTAGAACACAAACTTTCTATGGAATTGTTGCTTGGCAAGAGAGGAGGTCAGGATTTTTTTTTCCCTAGGGCCTGAGTATACATTTTTGCTTATGTTGCCTGTGCCATGCTGCCTGCCTATTTTATTTATTTATTTATTGGTTTTAATTTTTTTAATTAATTTATTTTTAGTTGGAGGATAATTGCTTTACAATATTGATTGGTTTCTGCCATATATCAGCATGAATCAGCCATAGGTATACATGTGTCCCCTCCCTCTTGAAACTCCTCCCACCTCCTACCCCTTCCCACCCCTCTAGGTTGTCGCAGAGCACCAGATCTGTGTCATACACGAAATGTCCACTGGCTGTCTAATTTTCCATATGATAATATGTATGTTTCAATGCTACTCTCTCAATTTGTCCCACCCTCTCCTTCCTCCCCAGTGTCCACAAGTCTTTTCTCTATGTCTGTGTCTCCATTGCCTCCCTGCAGTATCTTTTTGAATACTTTTTTATCTTTACAGTTTTATCTGAGTATATGGATGCCCAGGAATGGAATTTCTGGATCATATGACAACTCTGTTTTTAGCTTTTTGAGAGAACTCCATAATGTTTTCCATAATGACTGCACCAGTTTGCATTCCCACAACACTATTAGAGGGTTCCCTTTTCTCCACGCTCTCTCCAACATTTGTTATTTGTAGACTTTTTAACAATGGCCATTCTGACTAGTGTGAGGTGGTACCTCATTGTAGTTTTGACTTTGTTGTTGCTGTTTTTCAGTCACTAAGTTGTGTTCATAATTATCGATGATGAGCATGTTTTCATGTGTTTGTTGGGTTCTGTATGTCTTCTTTGAAGAAATATCTACTTACTGACCAGCTACTTTTAATTATAGTGAAAGATCAAATCTGAAGGACTTAGCTTGGTTATGTTGATTACTAAATGCTGAAATCATCTAATGAAGTAAGAAGAGCAGTCTCTAGAAATGAAAACATTAAATTAAAAAAATAGACTGTTATCCATGTTGAATGCCATCTTGGATGTACAAGTTGTCATAAGCATCTTTTTTATTTTCCCAATTTCTTACATCTTTTAGAATTCAATTTTTCATATATTTAAGACAGATTTGCTTAAGCATGTTTTTATTATTTTTAACTGGTTGCTGCTGAGTCTGCTAAGTCGCTTCAGTTGCGTCCGACTCTGTGCGACCCCATAGACGGCAGCCCACCAGGCTCCCCCGTCCCTGGGATTCTCCAGGCAAGAACACTGGAGTGGTTTGCCATTTCCTTCTCCAATGCATGAAAGTAAAAAGTGAAAGTGAAGTCGCTCAGTCATGTCCGACTCTTCACGGCCCCATGGACTGCAGCCCACCAGGCTCCTCCATCTGTGGGATTTTCCAGGCAAAAGTACTAGAGTGGGGTGCCATTGCCTTCTCCATTTTAACTGGTTAAGAAATATCAAAGGCTGAATTTGCTTTCTCCTTGACTTTTGTATTGTACCATGTGTAACTCTTCCATAGCTAATCAAATTCTACCTTTGTACTATTATTAAATGTGGCATATTTCATTTCTTCTAATTAAAAAATTGTATTCAAAAGTTTCTACTTCTAAAATAGTAATGATGCTACTCTGTCTTCTCTTAGATTGTAGGGAAAAATTTGTCATACTCTCTTGAAATTTCCTCTCAGAACTTTTAGACAGATTAAAAATTACAATAATTAGAGCAGATTATAAACAAACATTTTAGATTAAAATATATGATACTTATTGCTGAGATAAAGAAGACTTAACTAGAGAGATATATTATGTATATGATTGGAATCATATATTGTTTTTTGTCAGTTCTCTCCAAAAATGTGTAAAACTCATTTATAAAAAGGCAAACAGCACAAGTAGATTTTTGTATTCATAAATAGTTACAGGAATGCTTTCATCTCATAGTTTGTAACTTGACATGGAAACTGTCATTCTTGAATTATAAGGATTTTTAATAATACACTTTTTTTTTCTTGATGATTTAATGTTAGGGTCCTAGGATATTAATTGGATGGTATTAATATGGATATTGCCTATGAGGGACTCTGGTTTTTTGCCGGAGGTTAGAAAAGCATTGCTGAGATGTAATAGGAGAACTAGACTTGGGTGGGAGAAGGCAATGGCACCCCACTCCAGTACTCTTGCCTGGAAAATCCCATGGATGGAGAAGCCTGGTGGGCTGCAGTCCATGGGGTCGCTGAGGGTCGGACATGACTGAGTGACTTCACTTTCACTTTTCACTTTCATAAATTGGAGAAGGAAATGGCAACCCACTCCAGTGTTCTTGCCTGGAGAATCCCAGGGACCGGGGGAGCCTGATGGGCTGCCGTCTATGGGGTCGCACAGAGTCGGACACAACTGAAGTGACTTAGCAGCAGCAGACTTGGGTGAGGAGCTTCCCTTGTTTGTACTTGTTTTCCTTGTTTGTCCACAGCGAGGAGCAGGGCCTGGCTACCCAGCATCATCTGTGCTGGGGTGTGCTCAGCACTTCCCTCTGAAAGGCGGCAGGGTCTTGGGGCAGTGGAAGTAGTTCTGGGGGAATCACAACACTTGGGTTATAATTAGGCCACTTTGAATCTGAAATTATGAGATCAGGGTTTCTTCTTTCTAATTTATTTTTCATTGACGTGTAGTTTAAAAACAGAATCACTGTGTTGCACACCTGAAACATTGTAAATGTATTTAACATGGGCAAAATACTTTAAATGGACACTTCACAAGGAATCATATATGAATGAGCAATAAATGCATGAAAATGTGCTCAACGTGATTAGTCATCAGGGAAATGAAAATTAATACAACAGTGGGATACCATCACACTTCTAAGTGTGTCTTAGTTGCTCAGTCTGTTCAACTCTGCGACCCTATGACCTGTAGCCCATCAGGCTCCTCTGCCCATGGAATTCTCCAGGCAAGAGTACTGGAGTGGGTTGCCATTTCCTTCTCCAGGGGATCTTCCCAACCCAGGGATCGAACCTCAGTCTCCTGAACGCAGATGAATTATTTACCATATAAGCCACCAGGGAAGCCCACTCACATTTCCAGAATGGCTACAATTAATGACTGACAACACCAAATACTTACATAGACGTGGAACAACTGGAACTCTAGTTCAACCACTTTGGGAAAGTGTTTGACAATTTCTTGTACAATTAAAGAAATGTCCTCTCTATGACTTAGTAATTTACTTCCAGGTGAATTCCTAGTCCTAACCCAAAAGAAAGAAAATATTATATGTATGAGTACAAGAATGTTCAAAACCACTTTATTTGTACTATCAAGGGCTTCCTTGGTGGCTCAAATGGTAAAGTCTACCTGCAAAGCAAGAGAGCAGGTTCAATCCCTGGGTTGAAAAGATCCGTTGGAGAAAAGAAAGGCAACCCACTCCAGGATTCTTGCCTGGAGAATTACACAGAGTAAGGAGCCTGGGGGGCTACAGTCCATGGGGTCACAAACAGTCGGACATGACTGAGCAACTAACTTTCGAAGGGAAAACAATTCAGGTATCCACTAACAAATGAATAGTTACTAAACTATAAATATATTCATAAAATGAAATAGTACTCATAATTAAAAGGAACAAAATAATAATACAAAACAACATGAATGAATCTCAAAAATTTTATGATGAACAGAAGTCTAGCACACCAGAATAGTGCTTTATAATTTCATTTATAATTTCATGTAAGTTCTAAAGTGGGGAAATCTAATCTAAGATGAAAAAAGTCAGAACAGTGAGTGGTTCCCTCTGGAAACATGGCTTGACAAGGAAAAAGCACAGGAGAATGTTCTAAAGTGAGAAAAATAATTTGCACCTTGATATGGGTACGTGTTACACAACTGTGTACATGCACCAAAACTCATTGGATTGTACACTTAAGACTGTTTGTTTCATTGAATGTAAATTATACTTCAGTAAAAAAAATTAGAACAGCAATGTTGTGCTTCTTTTCTGGGAGACACCACTTTAGTAATATGACCAATGAAGTATAACACTGAGGAGCAACCTGAGTAGTAAATACTCTCTGAAGATGCCTCCAAATAATTCTGCCCATCCCTGTACATCACGCACATCCTTCCCTCAGGCAGGAGAGCTTACATCTCCTCCTCTTGAGGTCTGACCTGGGCCTGGAGCTGCTTTGTCCAGGGGAACGCAGAGAAGTGACGTTCAGGGTCTCTGAGCGCAGGCACGAGTAAGCCCCGCTCCCTTTCCTCCTTATCTCGGAGACTCAGTAGCCATGCCGCAGTGAAATGTCCGAGTCGAGTGGGGTTCCCATGGCCCAGAATGAAGGCCTCTTCGGCCCTGTTGCACTCCCACGTGACAGCTGAGGGCCAGCTTAGACGAGGACCCCCAGACTGAGTCTCACCAGCCTCCTCAGTGGCACGTAGAGGAGACAGGAGCTGCCCATGGAACCGGCCCAGGTTGCAAAATCACAAACAAAGAAATAGTTATTGTTTTAAGTTACTAAATTTGGGGGCTGTGTATTACACAGCATTTGATAGTTAAAACAGCTGGAATTAATACTGAAATATAAAGAAAAATACCATCTATATGCTGCAAATGTGGAGGAATTTCTCTCAGTATATGTGGGATCAGATCAAAGGAAGACATGTAGGGCTTCTCATAACTCCTTTCCTGAGGAATGAATTTCTAGGAGCAGAGGAAATTCTGGTAACATGAAATTCCTGCTGGAAAAAGTGTACATTGACATGAACGGGCAAGAGAGAAAGCAGGAGGGCTGTGGAAACAGCCATAATCTTACAAGGTACCTACGAGTACGGTGACAGTGAAGGCCATTCTGGGGAGATGCAGACAGAAATGGGGAACATGGTCTTGGAAGCTGGAGAAAGGGTGATTCTTGTTACAGGTATCAAAGAACTTGGCTGAATTATGTTCTCGTTCTAGCGTTTTGTCCCGGTTCCCACTTCCCTCTTGGTCCTGTACCTCTAGCCTCCGCCTCTCATGCGCCTTACCTGTCGCTGCCAGGATGACCTTTCCAAACTGAACTGTAAGACTTTCTGCTTCAGAGTCTGGAGCAACTCTTTCTGGCACGTAATTGTCAAGTTCTTAGCATGACATTGACCTGGTCTTGTGCTCTGGTCTCCTCTCTCTCCGAATCCCTCTGTGTCTTCCATGTTACTCTGCTGTTCGGAATAAGTTCCCAGAATACATCATGTTATCTGATGTCTCTGTGACGTTGATCTGATGTTTTTTCTCCTAGAATTCTCTTCCCTCCCTTCCTTGCCTTACTAACTCTTTTTATTCTCTCTCAGAATTAATTTAAACACCACCACCCTTAGGAAGTCCTCCCTTATCATCCCACATTGAATTAAATATCTTTACTTAATTCTATTTTTTCTAGAATCCTCTTCTAGTGTCATGATACATTTAATATCATCCTAGTTCTTAATCTGCTATGTAAATTTTGGTTTGCTTTAGAGCACCTACAATGTATCAGGCCCCATGCTAAATCTAACTGGTAAAGGGGTGATTAATAAAGACAGTTCTTGCTCCTATACAGCTCATAGCCTGAAGAGAAAACAGCAACTATAAGTGCTACAAAAGAGAAGTCACAGGAAGACCCATGGGATTAGGAATCTTTAGGGTCAGACATTTCTGCTTACTGCATTTTCATGAGTTCCATGATGCAAAGCTCTTTATTTCATGAAGCAGCAGATGAAATTTTATTATTTTTTTTTGATTAAAAAAATTTAAAACATGCATTTAAAAAATTATTTATTTGGCTGCACCAGGTCTTTGTTGCAGCATGCGGAATCTTAGCTCCCTGACCAGGGATGGAACTTGTGTCCCCTGCAATGGAAACACAGGATCTTAACCACTAGACTGCAGAGAAGTCCCTTAAATTTTCAGAGTGTATAATATATTTTTTATTTTGTTTATCTGGACAATCTCTCTAAAATTTTTATTCTTTGTTCCTACATATGGTCTGGAGGTACTCAGGGTAAGCTCACTCTTTCTTCTGTATGTTAGCTCTTCAAGTATTTTAAGATAAGTAAGTTATATGGCCCTGTGTATATCCTGTTCTGGGCAGAAATGGGTGGAGTGGAGTGGAGTGGTTAAATATCCCCATTCCTTCAAAGTAAGAAGGAAAAAACATTTGTGTAAGAGGTAGTATTTGATGACCAGTTAAAGGTGGTGGGTTGAACACAGGCACTCACCTTTGCTGCCTCTCCAAATCCCACTCAAATGACCATAAAGGATTTTTTAAAAAGACATAAATGTCTTCCATTCAAACAGAGTGATGGAGGTACAACAGGAAAAGATTTTGGAAGCTGGAGAGTAGATGGACGGATGAGTAACCCTCACTTGTCGTAATCATCTTTTATCCATGAAAGCAGAACTGAGAACAAGCAGTGGACGAAATCTAGAAGGGAGCCATCTTTCAGACAGTCCTTCTCAGAGGCTCAGGAACTGGCTATGCCAAGTACATTATGCACACCTTTTTACTCCCTTGTTTTGACATCTGGGGCCTTACTTCATGAGGAGACTGCACCTCCCAGAACCAGCCAATTCCTGGAGATGATAAAGATCCCTTTTGATGTGCCTTTCACCTTTAAACCAACCAATCCTGAGCCCACATCACCCCCACCTCTTCTATATCCCAGGGCTAGGTACCGGGCGGCTAGGGACAGCCCCAATGCCACAGAGCTGAAATTAATCAAGCTGCCCAGTCCTAAGCCTACTCACCCTGCCCCTCCCACGCCTCCCGTGAAAACCACAATAAAGGCTCTTGGCCCCAGCCCCCCATTCCCGTCTGTCTTATGACCAACCTTGGAGCTTCCCCATGTGATTCTAAGGCATGTGGCCTGCTCCTCCTCTCAGGACAAGCGAATCACAGGCTATCTTCCATGGCAGTTGTTTCCTAAGCTGTTGGCCTCACAGTATATGGATAAGTATAAAACCTAAATTTTAAAGTGCCAGGAATCTCTGAAAAAGAAGGTAAAGCAGGAGGATTTGGGGAGTTTATATAAGAGGCAGTTAGACCCTCCAGTTGTCCTTGGCTGTTCCTCCACCCCCTTACCTGCCACCACGCATGGCTGCTCAACCCCCCTCCCCCCTCAGCAGAAACTGCTTTCTAACAAAAGTGAACCAGAGTGAGTACTAGGCCCTGGAGTGAGGCCACTACACCGAAAACAAGAGTAGCAAGTGCAAGTCTAGTAGTGAAGAGAGAAACCATAGATTCATTCCACTCCAAGATTAGAAGCAAACAGACTGAGAGCCGCCAAGCAGAACATTGGACACATTTCCTCTGCAACTCTAAGAAGCCCAAAGACAGTCCTAAACATCCTGATAATCGGGGGTCTTTCCTAATTCCCCTCAGCTGGATCGCTCTGTAGTGAAGCCCACCAGTCAATACGTCCTGCCCATGCACAAAGAGCTTCAACTTGGACTTGAACGCTTTCACCCTTAGATGAAGTGAACAGACAAGGATTCCAAACAGAGAAAAGTCTGCAACACCAGTGACAGAGACAGAATACAAATCTAAGCTAGAATTTATAGAAAACAGAAACTAAGAGAGAGGAAAAGTTATAAAAAACCTCAACTCAATCTACAGAAATATAAGGAA
Organism: Bubalus kerabau; assembly: GCF_029407905.1. NCBI lineage: Eukaryota > Metazoa > Chordata > Mammalia > Artiodactyla > Bovidae > Bubalus > Bubalus kerabau. The sequence goes on from NC_073626.1 coordinate 49,022,068, forward strand.
AAAATAATACATTCATGAAATGATCAGATGAGTACAAAAAAGAAATTTATGAGAACAAAGAAAGAATTCCTGGAAATTCTCTAGGTCTCTCCATGTTGCTGCAAATGGCATTATTCATTCTTTTTAGGGCTGAGTACACACACACACACACACACACACACACACACACACACACACACAAAGGAATACTACTCAGCCCTAAAAAGAATATATATGTGTGTGTATATATATATACACACACACCACATCTTTATCCATTCAATTGTTGATGGACACTTAGGTTGTTTCTATGTCTTGGCTATTGTAAATAGTGCTGCTATGAACATAGGGGTGCAGGCATCTTTTTGAACGGCGGGATCCTTCTTGTGGTGCACTAGACTCTCTAGCTGTGGCACAGGCTCAGCTACTCCTCAGCATGTGGGATCTTCCTGGACCAGGGATCGAGCCTGTGTCCCCTGCATTGCAAGATGGATTCTTAACCACTGGACTACCAGGGAAGTCTCTATTTTTAGTTTTTTTGATGAACCTACATACTGTTTTCCATACTGGCTGCACCAGTTTATATTCCCACCAGCAGTGTAGGAGGGTTCCCTTTTCTCCACACCCTTTCTACATTTGTTAGTTGTAGAATTTTTATGATGTCCATACTGATGGGTATGAACTCTTTATAGCTTTGATTTGCATTTCTCTAATAATTAGTGGCATTGAGCATTTTTTTCCTGTGCCTTTTGGTTATCAGTGTGTCTTCTTTGGAAAAATGTCTATTTAGATCTTCTTCCCATTTTTTGATTGGGTTGTTTGTTATTTTGTGATAGAGTCATACGAGCTGTTTGTATAATTTGGAGATTAAGCTCTTGTCAGTAGGATCATTTGAAAATATTTTCTCCCAGTCCATAGATTTTCTTTTCATTTTGCTTATGGGGCTTCCTAGGTGGTGCAGTGGTAAAGAATCTGCTTGCAATGCAGGAGACAAAAGAGATGTGGGTTCGATCCCTGGGTCAGGAAGATCCCCTGGAGTAGGAAATACTGCTCCAGTATTCTTGCCTAGAAAATTCCATGGACAGAGGAGCCTAGTGAGCTACAGTCCACGGGGCCACAGAGAGTCGGACATGACAGCACATGGTTTCCTTTGCTGTACAAAAGCTTGTAAGTTTGATTAGGTCCCATTTGTTTTTAAGTAGAAACATTTTTAGACATTACGAGGTCTGAAAAAATTATCTTCTATACACATTTGTTCAGGAAGCTAATGGAGACGATGCTTTATTAAAATGAAAGAGTCAGCAAAGAAAGGGGCACGTGCAGGATCCAGGAAATGGAGATCCAGCACAGGTGAGGGAGAAGGGAGAGCCCAGGTCAGAGACAGGAGCACAGGCACAGCCGACTGGTGGAAGAGGGAGAGGCAGGAAGGGCTGTCTCCAAGGAGACAGAACTGAGGGAGGGTGCAGCGTGCTGGAAAAGGATGTGAGAGAAGACATGTTCTAGAAGGCATTCAGGGTAAATTAATGCAAGATATGCAGAAAACTAAGCAAATGACAGATCAAATACCAGAAAAACAAAGTTGTACAAGAAAGGAAACATAATCGTATATGACTGAATAACAAAAAATATTTCACAATCATAGCAATGTAGGTACTGATTACTGATTCAATGATAAGACAATAATACATCACATTAAGAGGAAGAAGGAGACATATAAGTGAGTATGTGTTGGTGGAGGGGCAGTAAAGGTGTAGGAGAAACACGTTCTCACCTTCCATAACAGGAAGTTGATATATAAAACTGAAATATTGTTTAAAAGTTATTGACCAAATATAGAAATACAGCTATAAATACTAAATGAAACAGAAAAGGGTTGAAAACTAGTGCTTTGGGAACAATAATTGGGAAGAGAGCATATGAACCTTTTTTGCTTTATTATTTTTCACAATAAACTTGTGCAGCTATTTAATTTTTAAAACTATGATTATGTAAACTCATAAAGAAAATTACATTAAATTTTCTTTGTAAACTGTTGGGGGCCAGAGTGAGGCACTCCGCCCGTGGCAAAGGTCATGAGGAAGGAGGCGCGACATACGCAAAGGCGGGATCAAGCCTCAGGAGTCCCCCTGGAAATCCTCGAGCATCTACCCCCATAACCAGAGCCTGCCTGCTTTACTACTTTGTGCTCCCACCTACACCTCTGACTTTACGGGGGGATGTCCCCCACCACCTCTTTCGGAGAAGGAGTTAACCTAGAGCTCCAGTTAATAAAAACTCCTGGGCGTGACAAGAGTGTTTTAACCTACAAACTCCTCTGAAGCTTCTCTAGCCTGCCTGACAGGCTTGTCCCGCCACATGTGATTGCTCACAGCTCCCAACCGTGAGAAGCATGAGATGCTTTAAACCCTCTAAAAACAGGTTCTTTAGAAAAGTTAGAAAACTATTAGTATAAGTATAATGGGCTGATTAGAAATTGTATTGGTGAAGGGTTTTTCATTTGTTGAGCCAATGTTTGTTGCTAAGTCTCCATATCCCCTGCCCTTACACACATTAATGAATATATAGAAGAAATAAGTATTAACCTTTGATATTAATCACGTTAGACCTTAGGCGAAGTAAATTCTTTCCTTAACTAAAACCCACTACACCCTCACCCTATAGGAATGTAACTTTATTTGGGTGGCGTCTGTTTTAAGAATAATCACCCCTGGAGAAATAAGTGTCCTGGTTGACTGACAGCTGTCACAAGGAGAGGGTCATAAATTGTCAGCAGGCCCCCTGGCCAGAAGATGATGTAACACCCCTAAGACCTCTGTGTACATTTGTATGAAGCACCTGACTTTGATAAAAGTCAGGACTGCTGACCCCGCATGACTTTTGCATAACATCTCAGTGTATAAAAGTAGACCATGGAAAATAAAGAATTGGGATCAGTTCCTTGAAAGACTGGTCTCCCCATGTCACTCTCTCTCTCACTCTGGCTGAGTCTCCATCTGGAGCGCAGAACCCGCCATGCTTACTAATTTTGCCTGGGCTTCTAAGATCCGACCGGGGAGGCCTCAGTGTCTCCTCTCCTTCGGGAGAACGGAAGGACGCCTGCGGCCTACGTAAGTGGTGCAAACTTCTTGTCTTGAAGTTTTATTGGTCTCCCGCGTAAACCAAGCTACTCAGCCTCTTTTCTCCACTGAATTTTCCTACTGAGCTATCCTCATTCTATTACTCTTTACATCTCTAATTAATATCTAATTGAAGCTATTGTATCCTGATCCTAGCTGACACCGTCCCCGCTTTGAATACCCTGAATCAGCTGGGGCTGGACCCCAGCAGTAAACTGTAAAGCGACAGAGATTATCATGATTACAATTTTTTAATTAATTTATTTTGGCTGCGGTGGGTCTTTTTCGCTTTTCCGTGGGCTCTCTCTCCTTGCGGTGAGTGGCGGCTCCTCTTTGTTGGGTGTGGGGTTCAGTAGTTGCGGCTGGTGGGCTCTAGATCCAGGCTCAGTAGTTGTGGCACACAAGGATGTGTTGCTCCCAGACATGTGAGATCTTCCTGGAGGAGGGATGGAACCCATGTCTGCAGCATTGGTCAATATAATGTCCGCTGCTTGACACATAATATAAGATCAATAAATATAATACGTTTTTTGATATCTGCTGCTTGACACATGATATAAGATCAACTCATGTCCACTGCTTGACACATAAGATCAATAGATAAAGATTCCGTTCTTCTATACCTCTAAATCAAAGTACCTAAAAACTGTCCTCATATCAAAATACATTAAAAGCCTCTATTAAAAGCATTAGTAATTTCCTGTCAATAGAATAACTGGGTTAACAAATACAAAAATTTGAAAAGAAAAGAGAATAGTGATATGCTTCAATTTTTTGGATCTACCAACAAATATTTCTTGAGAGAATTATCATAATAATAAATAATATTTTGATACTGAAAAATTATAGTTCTGTACCTACAGAATGAAAATCAAATAGCTTACAATTGACTTAAATTGTTTCATGTTTTCCCAAACCAACATGATGGTTACCAAATCAAAAGGGAAATCATGCCAGTTAATCATAGCATAAGCTTTTTTCCTAATATGGTAGAAACAATTTTAAAGTTCTTACTGTATGACATTTTAGGGTGTGTATTTTCTCAGAGGACGATTAGTAACGTATCATGTGCCTGGGTTTTTTTTTTAACCAAGTTGCTACCCAGACTTTGTTTAGAGCCCTGAAAAGTCCAGGCTTCTTACATTATAATTAAGTGATGATGTGATCTGACTGGGATTTGTATATGGAATAATCACATGTCATCTCATAGTTAGTTTGAATTTTGTGTTTTAGGAATATTCATTCCTAATATTCATTGCATAGAATATTCATTGCATGGAAAAGAAGAGCTTTCTAGAAATTTTGTTTTAAATGGCATGGGGAATTTCATTATTGCTTCCCTAGTGGCTCAGAGGTTAAAGCGCCTGCCTGCAATGCGGGAGACCTTGGTTTGATCCCTGGGTCGGGAAGCTTCCCCTGGAGAAGGAAATGGCAACCCACTCCAGTATTCTTGCCTGGAGAATCCCATGGACAGAGGAGCCTGGTGGGCTACAGTCCATGGGGTCGCAAAGAGTTGGACACGACTGAGCGACTTCACTCAGTCACTGAGCGAATTTGCATGGCAAAGAAGAGCTTTCTAGAAATTTTGTTTTAAATGGCTTAGGGAATTTCATTAACATCCTCAATCAATATAGTATTACTTGTTCACCAACCTGGTATCAAATGTCAATACCACATACCAAGGCAGGTCACCTGTGAAAAAAACCTGAATCTTAGAAGGTTCCTAATGTCAGCCCACTCTCATCTGCAATCCACAATTCAGAATTTCACATTTTCACATTTCCTGAATATCAATATTACATAGCTTCTTAAAATGCAGGTAGTGAAAAAGGCAAATGATGTTGGCAGAATGAGGCCTTGACTCAGCTTTAGGCTCACAATCTATTTCTTCCTGTATCACTGGAATCCAGTTAATATAATGTGGAAACACTGCTACCTTGATCACCTGAGAACACTTTCCTGCTTCCCCAATCCTCTTAGTTATAGTCTTTTCTTCCACAAGTTTATTAAGTTTGAATTTTACACATATTTGTGTGATTCTTTTATTTCATTATTCTCACCCCCTAGACTGTAAGTTCCCTAAAGAGAAGCACCTCATTTATTTTTGGCTCAGCATTGTAACCCAGTGTTTGGCAGTGTGCCTGGTTAGGGGTAGATTTTCCACAAATGGTTATCGAATGAATCAATAAGAATACATACTATTGAATACATACTATACATAATCCCTGGTTGTCCAGTGGCTAAGACTCTGCGCTTTCAACGCAGAGGGCCCAGGTTCCATCCCTGGCTGGGGAGCAAGATCCCACATACTGCAATTAGGAGTTTGCATGCCACAACTAAAAGATCTGCACACCCCAACATTGATCGAAGATTCTGCGTGCCACAACTAAAACTAAATATTTTTTAAAAAAAAGAATGCATTCTAATTAGAAAGGTCATTTTACCTCAACAGAAGTCACTGCAATGGAAGCAAACACATAGATTCTACCACTAAAATTGTCCCATGATGACTTTGGATTTTGTTGCCAAAAAGCATGTTTGTCCTCAAGCATAGTCAACTTGTGGTTGGGACACTTCAGTGAAATAACTGCACAGGGGTGATGAATGGGACGATGCAAGTTTCTCCAGGATCACTGACTATGACAAAAGAGGCCAAGGACCCCACCCCCGAAGAAACTTCCACAGTCTTCATAAATGAATCATGAAATTATGTTTCATATCATATATGAAATGTATCACAATTATGATATATTGTGATATATGGGCCCTCTGGGCTTCCTAGACATTGACTCAAAGACAACGCCTTACCTCACTTCCCTCCAGGCCATCTGAGCAGAAGGTTGGGGAGAAGGAGGGGACTGAGCGGCTGTGGAGTCAAGACGAGCACCGGTGAGAGCGAGCTTCACGGCGGCGAGAGGGGAACTATTCCGTGATGGGGGAGACACTGCGTCCCCCCTCCAAACCAGGCTGTGGGAGTGCTCACAAAACGGTTCAGAAAGGTGGAGGGAGCCCGCAGGGAGGGCGGTACTGCTGTGTGCCCTGTGCCGGCTGAATGAGGAGAGGGCAGTGGAGGGTGCCTTTTCGGGAGGAGAGAAGGAAGGGCAGATGCAACCTGCGCACCTGTGCTTTTGTGTTGAAAGGATTCATCGTTTTCCTGCAGATGCGGTGAACAATGCTGAAGGGGGCTGGGCTGCCGCCATCTCGAGGGTACCCTGCCCCCACCCCACCCCCAACCCGCCACCCAAGGGTGGCTCATCGGTGAGTGGGCTGCAGCTGCCAGTTACCGTCAGGAGAGGCTGCAGGCAGGGATGACAAACCAGAACTGGACCTCCCACCTCCCACGTCTTCTGGGAATCTTGCAGCCAGAGGTCTCCTGGAGCCCTGCTAAGAGCTCACCCTGAGGACACCATGAGACAGCTTTAGTGTGAGAAACAAGTTGGTAAAAATCCAAATCATATTCAGCTCAGATCTTGTAAATACTGAGAAGTAAGTTTGTGAAAACAGAAAAGCGATTGTGGAATAAGCTTTCCGCAAATACGACCTGGCCGAGACCACTCTGACCTACTCCTTAGCGTCTCTGTTGAGGAATTTACTGGAAGGCAAATTAAATTCACCCAGAGGACCAGCCAGAATTCCATCCTCACCAAGTGAGGTACAGCAGCTGTACAGGGTTACTTGCTCTTGGCTATAGCAGTGTTCATGAATAACTGCTTGAATATAACATATTATCGCATCATATCATAATTTCAGTATAACATAGGAGTTTTTTCTTTAATAGAAGCCTGCACACAGGGAGCTCAGCTCTGTACTCTGTGACGACCTAGACGGATGGGATGGGAAGCGGGTGGGACGGAGGTTCAAGAGGGAAACAATATATGTGTACTTAGGGCTGATTTATGCTGTTGTACTACAGAAACCAACACAATATTGTAAAGCAATTATTCTCCAATTAAAAATAAAGTTTAAAAAATATAAGAAAAATAAGCCTGTAATGAAGTCGTTGTTTAAAATCTATCATAAGCACGCTAGTTTATAACCAGAGCCTGGACTTCCTTATATTTTAGGATTACTAGCACCATGTCTCGGAGAAGGCAATGGCACCCCACTCCAGTACTCTTACCTGGAAAATCCCATGGACAGAGGAGCCTGGTAGGCTGCAGTCCATGGGTTCACAAAGAGTTGGACATAACTGAGCAACTTCGCTTTCACTTTTCACTTTCATGCATCGGAGAAGGAAATGGCAACCCACTCCAGTGTTCTTGCCTGGAGAATCCCAGGGAGCCTGGTGGGCTGCTGTCTATGGGGTCATACAGAGTCGGACACAACTGAGGCGACTTAGCAGCAGCAGCAGCACCATGTCTGCTGGGTTAGTTACAACTGGTTAACTGGACTTCTTTCTTGCAACTGTTTTAAATTTCTTAGCAATATTAGTGGAAAAGAAGTTGTTACCTTGAGAATTAATTGTCTTGAGTTTAGATATTTTAGAAGTCAGGACTCCTAGCTGCAAGCAACAGATACTTTAAGAAAAATAATTCATTAAATGAACATTAAGTAGTTCTGAGAATCTCTGGGAGGAGGGGGAAGCAAGGCTTCAAGTCTACAAAGCCAGAAACCAATCCCTAAATCATGTTCAGAAATGGGTGTTGTGAAGATACATTCTCCCTTCCGGGCAGACACTGCAGTCCCCACGGCTGGTCTCATCAGGACCCAGAACCGAATGCAGCTTCAGCACTGCTGCTGTTGCTCACGTTAGCGTCCTGACCAGCTGTGGCCACTGCTGCCACAGTGTGTCCCTGGAAAGGACCCCGTGTGGACACGGTCTCTCCATGTGCATAGCTGTGGCTTCAGAGTCTGGCGCAGGTGGATGTGGTTGGCAGAGCCTCATTCACATGCTCGTGTTCCAGCAGCGAGAGGCTGGGAAAGTGGAACCCAGCACTTTCAGCTTCTATAGTGGAAGGGGCTCTACCTTGTAAAGGGCAGGGGCTCCCACCCCACAGAGGAGAACCGGCAGAACGTGTATGTGCATGTGTTAGGCTGGAGATTTCTATTGGAAAATTCAAGTTGAGTCACTGAATGTGCTGTGTGCTTAGTTGCTCAGTTGTGTCTGACTCTTTGCAACCCCATGGACTGCAGCCCACCAGGCTCCCCTGTCCGTGGGATTCTCCAGGCAAGAATACTGGAGTGGGTTGCCATCCCCTCCTCCAGGGGATCTTCCCAACCCAGGGATCGAACCCAGGTCTCCCCCATTGTGGGTGGATTCTTTACCATCTGAGCCACCAGGGAAACCCTGAATAGTCACTGAATAGACAGCTAGGTATGTGGGTCTGGAGTTCAAGGGAGAGATGGAGGGTGAGAAACATGAGTCATCATGGTAAGGAGGCTAAAGTCATGGAACTGGGTAAGGTGAGCTCAGGAACGTGTCTGGGTAGAGAAGAAGTGAAGAGTGGGGTCCAGTTCTTGGGGACAAGAGAAAGAACACGTAAAGGAAACCACCATCCAGGACTCACATCTCAAGAGCCTGAGGTCACTTGAAGAAGGCTTCATGAGGAGGAAATGTTGGTGAAAAGAGAACTGACCCCCGATTACTCTCTCGACTAGGGTCAGTACGTCAGTAGGACCGTCACTCAGGGAGCAGCAGAGGCCCGCAGCAGTGTCCTGCCTCGTGGGCGCCTGCAGACGCTGACAGCCCGCGGCCTCATCCACAGGGCACCGGGGACACACTGGGATCGACGGGAGCTCTTCTCAGTAACCTGGGGAATGATGTTGCTTTGTGTGACATTTCCCCCTTTATCTTGCAACACAAAGCTGAACTCTATTCACCAATGATACAAAACATTCAATTAAGAGTGCACTTTTCTAGGCGGGAGGGTGATACTGAGAGATGATCTCTGAACATCATGGCAGGAGTCTGAGCAGAAATGACACTGTTTAAATAGATTTTTCTTCTTGTTTAGTGTGAAAAGGTAAGGATATATTTTGTCTTTTTTTTCTTTTTCCTTTAATACACAAAAACCACTGAAGTATTTGTCTAAGAGGACTCAGAGGAGAGTGAAAAAGCTGGCTTAAAACTTAACTTTAAAAAACCTAAGATCATGGTATCTGGTCCCATCACTTCATGCCAAATAGATGGGGAAAAGTGGAAACAGTGAGAGACTTTATTTTCTTGGGCTTTAAAATCACTGAAGATGGTAACTGCACCCATGAAATGAAAAGATGCTTGCTCCTTGGAAGGTAAGCTATGACAAATCTAGATAGCATATTAAAAACCAAAGGCATCATTTTGTCAACAAAGGTCCATATAGTCAAAGCTATGGTTTTTCTAGTAGTCATGTATGGATGTGAGAGTTGGACCATAAAGAAGGCTGAGCACTGAAGAATTGATGCCTTTGAACTGTAGGGCTGGAGAAGACTCTTGAGAGTCCTTTGGAGCAAGGAGATCAAACCAAAAGAAACCAAACTAAAGGTAATCAGTCCTGAATGTTCACTGGAAGGACTGATGCTGAAGCTGAAGCTCCAATACTTTGGCCACCTGATGTGAAGAGCTGACTCCCTAAAAAAGACCCTGATGCTGGGAAAGACTGAAGGCAGGAGGAGAAGGGGACAGTTGATGAGATGGCTAAATAGCATCACCAACTCAATGGACATAAATCTGAGCAAACTTCAGGAGATAGTGAAGGACAGGGAAGCCTGGCGTGCTGCAGTCCATAGGGTCTCAAAGAGTGTGAAGCAGGATGTTAGTTCCCTGACCAGGAGTCCTAACCATCTATTACAGAGTTCAGTGGCTAGGGCCTAAGTCCTCCAGACCTTGACTACGTAGACAAGAAAGAATTCTGACCAGAAGGTGGAAGGTAAAGAGAAAAGTAAAACATTTATTGGGAAAGCAGAGTACATGGAGAAAGATGCACAGGCGAACTCTGCGAGAGAGTCCCGAGAGTCGGGCCTTTGGGAAGTTTAAATCTTTTATAGGGGGCAGTTTTCTGGGTCTTTGTCTTCTCTCTGGCCAATCATCTTGCTTTGCGCCCCTGGCTGATTTGTCTCTGGACCCTCCCCTGGGTCACAGCCTAGACGCACAGATAGTGTCACAGATTATTGTGTCTCACCGCTAGCTCTTCATGACTTTAAAAGAGAGAGAGAGATTCTTTGCAAAGGAAACGGATCCTTGTATAACATGGCACCTCCCTCTTTGTTTTTGTGAACAGCCACATGGAACAAAGCCCTATGCTGGTTCTGAGTATCCTCAGCCAAGACGGATTTCAACACAAAGTTGCCTGGGAGCAAAGAAGCAAAACTCTTTATGGCCCGGCATTGTCCTCTGGCTTTTGATCCCCAAGGAGCATGTAGTGTCTCCCTGCCCCAAGGAAGGGAGGAAGTAGAGATCCCTTAATCATTTATTCAAACAAGGTGCAACTCCTCTCTTCTTGCCATGACTGTTACCTTGAAGTGTCCATAGGTGACAAAACCCAGCTATTTACCGTTTCTGTTGTTACTTCCACATTGGAGAACAGGAGGTAGAGTGCAGATGCCTTACCTGCAGCCCGCGTGTCTTAAGAAATGCAAACAGCAGGCTAGTTGTAGTTTCCAAGGCAAACCATTCAATATCACAGTAATCCAAGTCTATGCCCCAACCAGTAACACTGAAGAAGCTGAAGTTGAATGGTTCTATGAAGACCTACAAGACCTTTTAGAACTAACACCCAAAAAAGATGTCCTTTTCATATAGGGGACTGGAATGCAAAAGTAGGAAGTCAAGAAACACCTGGAGTAACAGGCAAATTTGGCCTTGGAATACGGAATGAAGCAGGGCAAAGGCTAATAGAGTTTTGCCAAGAGAACGCACTGATCATAGCAAACACCCTCTTCCAACAACACAAGAGACGACTCTACACATGGACATCACCAGATGGTCAACACCAAAATCAGATTGATTATATTCTTTGCAGCCAAAGATGGAGAAGCTCTATGCAGTCAACAAAAACAAGACCAGGAGCTGACTGTGGCTCAGATCATGAACTCCTTATTGCCAAATTCAGACATAAATTGAAGAAAGTAGGGAAAACCACTAACCATTCAGGTATGACCTAAATCAAATCCCTTATGATTATTCAGTGGAAGTGAGAAATAGATTTTAAGGGACTAGATCTGATAGATAGAGTGCCTGATGAACTATGGAATGAGGTTCGTGACATTGTACTGGAGACAGGGATCAAGACCATCCCCATGGAAAAGAAATGCAAAAAGGCAAAATGGCTGTCTGGGGAGGCCTTACAAATAGCTGTGAAAAGAAGAGAAGCAAAAAGCAAAGGAGAAAAGGAAAGATATAAGCATCTGAATGCAGAGTTCCAAACAATAGCAAGAAGAGATAAGAAAGCCTCCCTCAGTGATCAATGCAAAGAAATAGAGGAAAACAACAGAATGGGAAAGACTAGAGATCTCTTCAAGAAAATTAGAGATACCAAGGGAACATTTCATGCAAAGATGGGCTCGATAAAGGACAGAAATGGTATGGACCCAACAGAAGCAGAAGATATTAAGAAGAGGTGGCAAGAATACACAGAAGAACTGTACAAAAAAGATCTTCACGACCAAGATAATCACGATGGTATGATCACTCACCTAGAACCAGACATCCTGGAATGTGAAGTCAAATGGGCCTTAGAAAGCATCACTACGAACAAAGGTAGTGGAGGTGATGGCATTCCAGTTGCGCTGTTTCAAATCCTGAAAGATGATGCTGTGAAAGTGCTGCACTCAATATGCCAGCAAATTTGGAAAACTCAGCAGTGGCCACAGGACTGGAAAAGCTCAGTTTTCATTCCAATCGCAAAGAAAGGCAATGCCAAAGAATGCTCAAACTACCGCACAATTATACTCATCTCACTTGCTAGTAAAGTAATGCTCAAAATTCTCCAAGCCAGGCTTCAGCAGTACATGAACTGTGAATTTCCAGATGTTCAAGCTGGTTTTAGAAAAGGCAGAGAAATCAGAGATCAAATTGCCAACATCCTCTGGATCATGGAAAAAGCAAGAGAGTTCCAGAAAAACATCTATTTCTGCTGTATTGACTATGCCAAAGCTTTTGACTGTGTGCATCACAATAAACTGTGGAAAATTCTAAAAGAGATGGGAATACCAGACCACCTGATCTGCCTCTTGAGAAACCTATATTCAGGTCAGGAAGCAACAGTTAGAACTGGACATTCAACAACAGACTGGTTCCAAATAGGAAAAGGAGTATGTCAAGGCTGTATATTGTCACCCTGCTTATTTAACTTATATGCAGAGTACATCATGAGAAACGCTGGGCTGGAAGAAGCACAAGCTGGAATCAAGATTGCCGGGAGAAATATCAATAACCTCAGATATGCAGATGACACCACCCTTATGGCAGAAAGTGAAGAGGAACTAAAAAGCCGCTTGATGAAAGTGAAAGAGGAGAGTGAAAAAGTTGGCTTAAAGCTCAACATTCAGAAAACGACGATCATGGCATCTGGTCCCATCACTTCATGGGAAATAGATGGGGAAACAGTGGAAACAGTGTCAGACTTTATTTTTGGGGGCTCCAAGGTCACTGCAGATGGTGACTGCAGCCATGAAATTAGAAGACACTTACTTCTTGGAAGGAAAGTTGTGACCAACCTAGATAGCATGTTCAAAAGCAGAGACATTACTTGGCCAACAAAGGTCCGTCTAGTCAAGGCTATGGTTTTTCCTGTGGTCATGTATGGATGTGAGAGTTGGACTGTGAAGAAAGCTGAGTGCCGAAGAATTGCTGCTTTTGAACTGTGGTGTTGGAGAAGACTCTTGAGAGTCCTTGGACTGCAAGGAGATCCAAGCAGTCCATTCTGAAGGAGATCAGCCCTGGGATTTCTTTGGAAGGAATGATGCTGGAGCTGAAACTCCAGTACTTTGGCCACCTTAGGCGAAGAGTTGACTCATTGGAAAAGACTCTGATGCTGGGAGGGATTGGGGGCAAGAGCAGAAGGGGACGACAGAGGATGAGATGGCTGGATGGCATCACTGACTCGATGGACGTGAGTCTGAGTGAACTCCGGGAGTTGGTGATGGACAGGGAGGCCTGGCGTGCTGCGATTCATGGAGTCGCAAAGAGTTGGACACGACTGAGCGACTGAACTGAACTGAACTTGGAGTCCATCTGTCTCTTACCTCAAAGCCATATCCTAAAACCTGACCTCCACATCCTTTTAAATACTTTTTATACTTTGGGGACTTCCCTGTTTGTCCAATGGTTAGGAGTCTGGCTTCCAACAGAGCGGGACACAGGTTTGATCCCTGACTGGGGAACTAAGATACTGTATGCTGCACTGTGTGGCAAACAAAATACCCCTGAAATAAACAAAAACAAAACAAGAAATCTTTCTTTGTACTTCACATGCCTTTGACATGGTGACATTCAGTAAACTCTTGGATAAAAATAGTTAAATGTGACAATGGCTGCTGAAACCTAAGCATAATTATCTCAATGAATTATTCTTCCATATTTTGAATATTAGTTTGTTTTCTTTTTTAACAGTACATATGAATAAGGTCACTAGGAATAAATCATGAATAACCAGAGCAGGTTCTTATGATGTAACTTTACAGACACTGTGAAAGCTTCCCTGTTCCACCTCTTTTCAAAAGAAAAAAAATTACTCCCATAGTTCTGGGGTGATATAGAAAATCAAATTGTTAGACAGCCAGTTCTTTGGTTTAGTCCTATCTTCAGGCTGGCTATATGATTGGAAGGGACCAGTGCAAAGTAAAACTGTGGAGCCCCTTGTTCAAAAAGTAGGGGTAAAGTGTCACTAAAGGAGCTAAAATATAATGCTTTTTCTTAATGTCTTTATTACTAAAGATGAGCTGGGAAATAGTGACACCTAAGTAACAACATAACTTTCAAACTGAAAATAATGTCTTTGATGTCATAATTTTCATTACTACAATAAATAACAACATGATAATATAATATCTTGGATGATCATAAGACTTCTGTCTTGGATTTCTGCAAATTAATTTATTAGGTCATCAAATTTACACTTTTAGCAACTTCGTTTTCAACTGATATAACAGAAAGTAGTATCAGTCACGCTTGGCAAATACAAGACCACACATGATGTTTTTATAGTTAAAATTTTTGAGGTCTGCTGATGCAGCTGTTACTGAAGCTCTTATGAGTATTTTATAAGCTGTGACAAGGTTGTGATATGTTTCTGATTAATTATTTTGAAATATAAATTGTGACACATGTAAATCTCATGCTTCTTGTGGAACAATTTTTCTAGAAAGATTTAATTCTTCATACCAATATGTTTCGTGTAAGCCCGAGTGGAAATTTAATTTTCAATGAAAATTTATATAATGACATTAAATTTTTTTATTAAAATATAGTTGATTTAAAATGTTGTATTTCTGCTGTACAGCAAAGTGACTCAGATATACATATATATATTCTTTTTCATATTCTTTTCCGTTATGGATTATCACAGGGTATTGAATATGGTTCCCTGTGCTGTGCAACAGGACCTTGTCTATCTGTCCTACATGTGACAGTTTGCATCTGCTCATCCCAAACTCTGAGTCCACCCCTACCCCCCTTCTCGGCAACCACAGGTCTGTTCTCTATGTCTGTAAGTATGTTTCTATTTTGGAGATATGTTCATTTGTGTCATATTTTAGTTTCCACCAATAAATGATGTCACATGACATCTGTCTTTCTCTTTCTGACTTATTTGACTTAATGTGATAATTTCTAGGTCCATGTTGCTGCAGATGGCATTATTTCATTCATTTTTACGGCTACATGGTATTCCATATGATGGCATTTTGATGTTTCTTCTGACATTTCCTTTAACTGTGGAGGTCTTATAAGAACCTAAAATGGCTTCATGACTTTCATAAAATTCAGTAGACCCATTTATACATGCATTGTTGTATCTTCAATTTCAAGGAAAAAGCAATTTTAAAGTTATCTTCCTTCTTAACAATTCATTCATTCAAAGCCATTGGGTTGGCCAAAAACTTCATTCTGGTTTTTCCATAATGTCTTACAGAAAAACCCAAGCAAGATTTCTGGTGAATCCAATAGCAGTCTTTACCACTGAATAGAACAATCTTTGCACTTAATTTCTATTTGTAAGCCTGCAGCAGTTTTCAAAACCAAAGATTCCAAACTCCTTGAAGAATTGAAATAACTCCCTTAAAAATGCTTAATGCAGTGTCTATTAAGTCTATATTTTTATTGCATAATAATTTCCTTTATTTTGTAATACACTACAAAATAAAAGTTTACCAAGACAAAATTTACTGAGTTTACCGCCTGAGCTCGGGCGTTTCCTGCCTCACTGAGCTGATAAGATGTCTGTTCAGATGCAGCACCCTGGGACCCACTGAGGATGGACGGGCAGTGGTCCTCCCAGCACTGTCCCTAGTGGAGGCCCTCCTTGCTCCCTGCTGCTCCAGCCTTTGCCGGGCCAGTCTCCGATCGCCCTGGGACCCCACACACCCTCGGCTGCCTGCCCCGAGGCACACAGGTGTCCGCCAGGTCACCCGGCGCTGGGTGGCTTGGCTTCCTGCGCAGGCCTTGCTCCTGGCCTGAGCCCGCCTGTGCACGCAGGCACCCTGTCTGTCTGCGCTCAGTGCCTGTGCGGGGCGCCCTCACACCTCACTTACAAAGCACAAGCTCAGGGGGAAATTATTAATGATTTCAAGACCGTGTAAGTCCTTCTGAGAGCACAGCCTGAGTCTCACACACGAAGCCCAGTCTGCCGACCTCCTGTTACAGACTGCTGAATCGGTCCTCTCTGAAAGCGCACCTGTAAGCTCACTTTGCCTGGGCCTGGTAACCAGTTAGCCAAGTAAGCTCCAGAAATCGGAAGAAAGCTCCGTTTCCACTCTCTCAGTCCTGCTCTCCGTGGTTTCAGTTTTGCACATTATTGCCTGGATTCTCCTCCTCTAGCTCTGAGAGACTGTGGCCCAGGTTCCTGGTTTAGCACAGCTGCTGGGACCTCAGAGCTCCGAGGGATCAAACAACTTGTAAGTCTATTTATCCTTATAGCATATAGGGTTAGTCACTCAGTCGTGTCCGACTCTTTGTGACCGTATGGATTGTAGCCTGCCAGCTCTTCTGTCCATGGGACAGAGAAAGTTATTCAAGTTTTGATTTGCTGACCTGGCCCTCGGCAGGAGCTGCTCCGTCTTGGGCCTAGAGGTGTATTTCAGCCTAAGTTTTCTTGGTCTCTATTCCGAAGGCATCTATTCCTTCTATTCCTGTATAACTTACTTCTTCAAGTGACGAACAGTAGGAAATCATAGATTTTCCTTCCTCCAGAGGCCAAAAGAAAAATGTCTGTGAAACTTGAGATAATACCATTTTACCTTCGCTGTGCCTGGGTGTCCTGGGATGCTCATTAGATACAGCTGAGACACGCTTCACCTGGGAGGAAAAAGCAGCCACTCCTTCCTCTTCTGGCTCAGATCCTACCAACAACTTGCCCACCTAAGTGGTGCTTGTTCTGGCAATAGGGCAGGAGCTGAAGGCAGGGCAGGGTTGCACCAACTCAGAGACCAGGAGCGCAGTGAAGCCTGATGCGGTGGTGTTCGTTTACTCAGCCTGTTCTGTGGACCGAGCCTGTGGTGGGAAGATGGGGAGGAGAGGCTGGGGGGCGCTCACCACTGCGGGAGTGCTGGGGTCACCGCCCGGCGGGGGTCTGCTCACTCATACGCAGTGAAGCCAGTCACGGACAGCAGGTCGTGGTGAAGGAAAGAGTTTACTGCAGGTCCCACGCAAGAAGTTCTGGCAGCTTGAGTATTCAAAAGGCCCGAACTCCCTGGAGGCTTTCAGGGAAAGGTTTTTAAAGATGAGGAAGTGAGGAAGAGGGTTTGGGTGTGTGGTCAACTCGTGGACATTCTTCTGATTGGTTGGTGGCGTGGTAATTGGGAGTCAACAGCATCAACCTTTCGGTTCCAACCAGCCTGAGGGTTTATGTGCTTGTGAGCAGATGCTGTTAACATCGCCCACTTGGTGGGGGTTTCAGTATCTGCAAAACAGCTCAAGCATACAGCTCAGAATATTATCTACAGCTGTTGCGTGCAGTGCATGGGTGCTATTGCTCAATTGTGTCCCACTCTTTGTGACCCCATGGACTGTAGCCCCCCAGGCTCCTCTGTCCACGGGATTTTCCAGCAAGAATACTGGAGTGGGTTTCCATTTCCTATTCCAGGGGATCTTCCCAAGCCAAGGATCAAACCCGCATCTCTTGCCTCCTGAATTGGCAGGCAGATTCTTCACCACTGTGCTGCCTGGGAAGCCCTGAGGAGAAATGAAAGGTCCTTGATTTTGTTTAATGGCTAAACTATTATTATTTTGTCTTGTTCGTTTTCCTTTCTGCATTTTCTCACTTTTCTGATTAAATTCATTCTTTGGAATTTGGAGGCTAACGTTTTTCTACAGACAAGAGGTGGGGTGTGTGTGTGGGGGGTGTTCTGCTCTGGGAAGCCCCCCCAGGGTGCTGCTCTGTTACACTGGGCAGACACCTACCAAGGGAGCACTCCTGCAATCCCCTCCGCTGCTAGCTTCGGCCACTGCTGTCCTCACGTGCTTCTGCCTGTCTGGCTGACATCTCCGGACATAATTTCTTGATCGCATGGAGCCAGGGTATCCACAATCTCTCCCACTTTGGCTGGGAAACTAGCCTTACATCCAGAGGTGATGCTGGTTGAGGGTGGAAGTCTTCTCTGCCCTGAATGTATTGTAATGAGTTTTAGGGCTTGTCAAATTTCAAGGCTCTGTTTCATACCACACCTAGTGTTAGGAATTTGAAAAGTGCTTAATAATTACCCATCAGTGAATAACTTTGAAGGAAGAGAAAAAGTGTTGTGGAATAAATGACAAAGTTATAATTGAGACTTATTCAGGGCAAAATTATTTCTGGTATATTTTGAGCACCAGATAAATGTCGAGGAAACCAATGATAAATAGCAAAAACGACTGAAATGGCATAAATTCACATTTGCTGCTGCTGCAGACAAAACAGAAATTCTCTCTATGTGGTCTGTTTGAGAAAGTGTTTCACAGGGCTACCAAAATTATGTCTTAAAATGTAGTTTAGATGTGGTATCTAAAACATGACACAAATGAACTTATCTACCAAACAGACTCGCAGACGGAGAGAGCAGACTGGTGGTTGCCAAGTGGTGGGGGAGGGACAGAGTGGGAGGTGGGTTCAGCAGATGTTGTGATATACAGAACAGATAAACAGCAAAGTCCTACAGCATCACATTAAGGAACCGTTCAATATCCTGTGATAAACCATAACAGAAAAGAATATGGCAAGGAATGTCTGTATATGTATAACCGAATCACTGCTGTATAGCAGAAATTAACACAGCATTATAAATCAACTATACTTTATTTTTTTTTTGGCTTGAACAGCAGATATTTATTTCTCAACAGTTTTAGAGGCTGGAAAGTCTAAGATCAAGGTCCCGTCTAATTTGGTTCTTGGGGAAGGCTCTCTTCTTGACTGGTGGCACAGTATCTTCATATGGTGTTTCTTCACTGATGTCTCTTCTTCCTCATACAAGGTCACAAATACAATCCTGGGGGTTCCACCCTCATGACCTCAGCTAAACCTAATCACTTTCCAAAAGCCCCACCTCCTATTACCACCATATTGGGGTTAGGGCTCAATATATGAATTTGGTGGGGAGGACTCAAAAACATATATATATATATATATATATATATATATATATATATATATAATTTAGGATCTTAAAATTTTCAAGTGGTAATTTAAAGAATCTTGGGGTTTTTCTTTTGACATGGCCTAGAAACCTCTGGCAACGGATTTCTGCATAACTCAAAGGATTTACCCTAGCAAGGGAAGCCTCTATTTAAGCTTTAAAAAACAAACAAACAAAAAAACGCTCTTTCTGGATGTATTTGTAGCCCTAGCTAGTGAGTGTGCATGAGATCATTTCTGAAATCCTTAGAGAATAGTGAGTTTAAAGAAAAGACTGGAGGTACAGTAACACTAGTCAACATAGCATGCCACTCAACATTTGCTTTGGAATTTTGAATTTAACCAAAAAAAGAATTGAATCTATTACAGATGCCAATGGTCAGAATGAGAACATTCCTTTTATGTGAGGAATATACATAAAATCTTGGATTATATAGAATCTTGTTGAGTGGCATAACCAAATCATATAACATGTATGTCACAGGCTTTGACCAAATGTGTCCAAATGTAGATCCACATGGCTTTGACTTGTGACTGCAGAGCTGGCTGGGAACAGACAGCAGCAGGTCACTCGGCAAATTAACACTGGGAACAGATGGTGGGAGCAGTTTGAACCTGAGCCAACTCTCTGGGTTACAAAGAGATTTTCAAATTCATTTTGCTCTCCATGGAGAGAGATAAATCACACGTTTTAACTTGCCTAATTGTCCTTAGCTAAGAATTTTAGGTTCAGCTTTGTGAGCCTTTCACTCTCATTTGACAGCCATCTGAGAGGGAGTGCGATGTTTGGATGGTGCCTGACAGTGGGGCTAGTGGTATCTCTTCATCCCTTTAAGTAGTTGTTACTTCAGAACACCGATCTTCACTGACTGGCCCTGTGTCAACCTTCTCAGCATGTTATTTCTGTAGATCTATTCTGCCATTCCCCTTCTCCACATTATTGAAGCCATGTTAATATACTGGGGAAATGACTCAGTTCCCTTTGAACAATGATCAGAGGAGAGTTGAGGCTTACCCAATGGCTCAGTGGATATAGAATCCATCTGCAATGCAGGAGACACAGGAGACATGGGTTTGATTCCTAGATTGGAAAGATCCCCTGGAGGAGGAAAATGGCAACCCACTCCAGTATTCTTTCCTGAACAATCCCATGTACAGAGGAGCCTGGTGGGCTACAGACCATGGGTCACTAAGAGTCAGGCATGACTGAGCGACTAAGCATGCAAGCATGCAGAGAACAGTTATGAAAAAATGTCAATTTGAAAGACTGGACTATGACGCTACAAATTTGTAAAAACTGTTCTCCAAAAACATTTGCATCTGGGATGTGACATGCTGATTTCAGCAAACATTTTATCAGATGTGAAATATTCTAGGAAAATCTAAACTAGCTTTTTCTTTCCTCCTTTGCTTCTGCAAAGAGCATATTTTGCCCACATATTTGCTGAGCAGGTTTTCTCTATTATGAAAAATAGGCCAGCTGTGGAAGAAAGAAGTCCTTTTGTAATTGGATATTGGGAGTAAGACTAGCCCCAGTCTCCCTGGTCAGAGCAGAGTGAGGCTTCCTAAGAGGGGACACAGGCTCTCTAGTGAGAGAGAACGGACTTTCAGGTCAAAGTGCTGGTCAAAGCCTGGGAGCCCACAGGCTGTGGAGACCCACGAGCTGGTGCCCTGAGCTTGACAGCCTGAACCAGGAGAGGCTTTAACGTGGAGTCTTGGTCATTGCCAAAGGGGAGAGTTGCTCACTACAGGCCTGAAGTGCCTAAGGTCACTCCATCCTGCCTGGACTAGTTTTTGGCCTTCTTGGATTTAGGAAGATCAGTATCTAAAAGCCATCTTTCTTCTTTCAGTGGGAGTATCATGGTGGCAGGCGGTTCGCCTGCCAGTTTGGTGCACAAGCCCCAGGAGACAAAGGAAGGAGCTGACTGCTCTTGTGCCCTGGACATGGCACCTGACCACTGACCTTCCCTGACTCATTCACTCTTATTCCCTAAGCCTTTAATTATTTGATTCTACAAATATTGCTATTTCTTCAACATGTGAATACTGGCTCAGATAGTGTGTGTCATTTCTCCAGGGTTTCAGGTTAGAAGTCTGGGAATTCATTCATCCCCTCAGCAAGTATTTATGGAGTATTTGCTAGGCTAGTGTCAGGTATGATGCTGGGGACTCGGTATAAAAGAGTGACTCTAACTTCATGACACTAACCACCCAGGGGGACAGACTGACTGTGAGTAAACTAACAGCTACAGATATTTGTAATCACAGCTTCAATAGTGATTTATGGTAAATACTGTGACAGAAAACATTCAGGGAACTGTGAAAAACAATAATGAGGCTTGAGGAGTCAAGGAAAGCCTTTTATGAAAGTGACACGTGAACAGACACTGGAGGACAGCCAGGAGAGAGTTAGCCATGTGAAGAGAGAGGGTAAGAAAAGGCCAAGCAGATAACCACAAAGACCTCTGTGCACAGGGAGGTCTGCTCAGTATTCTGTGATAACCTATATGGGAAACCAGTCTGAAAAAGAGTAGATACATGTATAACTGGATCACTTTGCTTTCCACCTGACACTAACACAACGTTGTCAATCAGCTACTGTTTGTTGTTCAGTTGCTAAGTCATGTCTGACTTTGTGACCCCATGGTCTGCAGGACACTAGGCTTCTTTGTCCTCCACTGTTTTGCGGAGTTTGCTCAAACTCATGTCCATTGAGTCGAAGATGCTATCTACCCATCTCATCCTCTGCTTCATCCTTTTGTCTTCAATCTTTCCCAGAATCAGAATCTTTTCCAATGAGTCGGCTCATCACATCAGATGGCCAAAATATTGGAGCTTCAGCTTGAGCATCAGTCCTTCCAATGAATATTCAGGGTTGATTCCTTTAGGATGGACTGATTTGGTCTCCTTGCTCTTCAAGAAACTCTCAAGAGTCTTCTCCAGCATCACAGTTTGAAAGCATCAATTCTTTGGAGCTCAGCCTTCTTTGTGGATCAGCTCTCACACTGTACACAACGACTGGAAAAACCGTAGCTTAGACTATAGGGACTTTTGTTGGTAAAGTGATGCCTCTGTTTTTTAAAATGCTGTCTAGATTTGTCATAGCTTTCCCTCCAAGGAGCAAGCGTCTTTTAATTTCATTGTTGGAGTCATGATTCAGAGTGATTTTGGATTCCAGTGGAAAAAAATCTGTCACTGCTTCCAATTTTCCCTCTTCTATTTGCCATGAAGAGATGGGACTGGATAACCATGATCATAGTTATTTGAATGTTGAGTTTCAAGCCAGCTTTTCACTCTATTCTTTCACCCTCATTAAGAGGCTCTTTAGTTCCTCTTCGCTTTCTGCCATTGGAGTGGTATCATTTGCATATCTCAGGTCGATATTTCTCCCAGAAATCTTGATTCCAGCTTGTGTTTCATCCAGCCTGACATTTCACATGATGTACTCTGCATAGAAGTTAAATAAGCAGGGTGACAATATACAGCCTTTCCCAATTTGGAACCAGTCCATTGTTCCATATCTGGAACATGTTGCTTCTTGACCTGCATACAGGTTTCTGGGGAGACAGGTAGGGTGGTGTGTTACTCCCATCTCTAAGAATTTTCCATAGTTTGTTGTGATCCACACAGTCAAAGGCTTTAGCATAGTCAATGAAGCAGAAGTAGACATTTTTCTGGAACTCTCTTGCTTTTTCTATGATCCAACAAATGTTGGCAATTTGAACTCTGGTTCCTCTGCCTTTTCCACAACCCCACTTTTACATCTGAAAGTTCTCAGTTCACATACTGCTGAAGCTTAGCCTGAAGGATTTTGAGTATAACTTTGCTAGCAAGTCGTGTAGTGCTTCACTGGTGGCTCAGATGGTAAAGAATCTGCCTGCAATGCAGGAGACCTGAGTTTGATCCCTGGGTTGGGAGGGTCCCCTGGAGAAGAGAATGACAACCCACTCCAGTGTTCTTGCCTGGAGAATTCCATGAACAGAGGAGCCTGTTGGGTTATAGCCCATGGGGTCCAAAGAGTCAGACATGGCTGAATAACTAACACTTTCACTTGCTAGCATGTTAAGTGAGCGCAATTATACAGTAGTTTGAACATTCTTTGGCATTGCCCTTCCTTGGGGTTGGAATGAAAACTGACCTTTTCCAGTCCTGTAGCCATTGCTGAGATTTCCAAATTTGCTGACATATTGAGTGCAGCACTTTAACAGTATCATGTTTTAGGATTTTAAATACCTCAGGTGGCATTCCATCACCTTCACTAGCTTTGCTTGTAGTAATGCTAAAAAAGAAAATTTCAAGCAAAAGGAAGGACTGAGGCAGGAGACAGCTCAGTGTGTTCAAGGTTCTGAGTGACCACTAACGACAGTGGGCAGGTGGAGA
The DNA here is from genome assembly GCF_029407905.1 of Bubalus kerabau. NCBI lineage: Eukaryota > Metazoa > Chordata > Mammalia > Artiodactyla > Bovidae > Bubalus > Bubalus kerabau. The sequence goes on from NC_073626.1 coordinate 49,045,286, forward strand.
GGGTGAAGGTCAGGTTTCCTTCTCACTCATCATACCTGACTGGGGTTTCAGGATAAATTTTATTATTACTTAGGCACTGTGAGGATGCACAGGTCGGGGGCACTGCCATTGAAGAGAGAGGTTGCTCTCCGCAGTTAGGAGAGCAGGGGCGCATGTGCCGTGCTGGGCCGCGTGGGCCCTGCGGGGAAGCGCCAGGGCGTCGCAGCAGAGCGAGGAGGGGAGGACAGGATGGGAGCCTTAGTGCTGGCTCCAGGGGAGGAAGCTGTGGGGTGGCGGCGGGCTCAGGGTGACGCGTGGGAGTGGTTTCTGTGGGCTCCGGGGCACCGGGGTCATCTCCAGTTGTCTGTCCCTGGCCCTTGAGCGATAAGGGCAGGTGAAGAGCAGGTAGTTACCCTGTGGGGTCTGGATGCCTCGGTTTACACAGGAGTGCTAACTGGCTGGGCTTCTCCATCTCTAGGAACTAGTTAGCCCTGGAAGGGCCAGGCTCCCCAGGGTCAGAAAGACCCCAGATGCCTAAGCATCAGAGACACAGGCTATAGATGGACATGATTAATGCAGTTAGTTATTTTGATTTATTTTTTGTAATCTTCCTCTCAGTCATATCTTATTTTCTGTTTCTTCCCTGTTCCCAAATTCCCTTTCCCTCTGATGCATCTTTCAGGTCGTCTAAATGTTAGACTTTTCAAAAATCTTACTTTCATTAACAAATAGAAGCTTTTGAAGGATTTGAAATATTTAAAGGTGAGACAGTCTGGCTTACTATATTCTCAAGCAGGGCAAACGCTGCGGCAAACATCCCCGAGTCCTGGGGGCCTAACGCAAGGCACGTTGCTTCCCACTGGTCACAGGCCAGTGTGGGTTGGCAGGGGTGCTCTGCCCCAGCAGTCATTTCATGGCTCAGGTCGCTTCTGCTTAGTGGGTAAGTCACCACCAGGCTTTTGACTCTTCTGCTGGACCAAGTTCAAATTTCCAGAAGAGAGAATCTGAATGCCTAGCTTGGATTAGATGTTTTCTTTGGTCCCATCAACTGAGGCCAAGGAGGGGGGTGGTTAAGTCCTTCAAACATGGGTGTGGTGGTCATTTTTGTGGATTGGAACCATTGACACAGAAAGGGGAAGGAGCTGGGCAGATACCATGGGTGTTGTTCAGGCAGCCACTTTTACTTTGTATAATAGCTCTTCATATGGTTGAAAAATCATCCAATCCTTTTCTTTCCCACCAGCTTCATTTTAAATATTGTCAGCTTTCTAGAGCCTGAGCAATCTAGGTTATTTACACTAGTCTGTCAACATTCTTCTAAAAATTCTAGTTAAAAATTTCCTTTAAACTTTACCTCCTCTAAGAAGAGGTTCTTAGTTAAGTCCTTTCCTTACTAATTATTCTGTGGTTCCCAATTCCTACAATCTATCCAAACAGCTTTTAACCTTGTTTGACAGTTGCTTAGCATTAATCTTCAGCATTTAAAATTCCATATCTTGCCTTACAAGCTTTACAAACATTAGTTCAAGATGGATCATAGAAATAAATGTGAAATGCAAAATTAACAGATTCCTAGAAGAAAATATAAGAGAAAATCTAAATGACCTTAGGTAAAGTGGTACTTTTTTAAATACAACACCAAAGACATAATCCATGAAAGGAAAAAAAATGAGAAATTGGACTTCATTACAGTAAAAAATGTCTGCTCTTGAAAGTGACTGTCAAAACTATTAGAAACTCAGCCACACACTGGGAGAAAAGATTTGCAAAAGACGTATCTGATAAAAGATTGTTATCCAAAATATAAAAGGACTCAAACATTGACAATAAGAAAACAAACTACCCAATTAGAAAATGGGCCAGTGACATTAACAGACACCTCACCAAAGAAGATATACACACGACAAATAAGCATATGAAAAGCTTCACATTGTATATCACCACTGAAGTGCAAACACAAATTAAAACAACAGTGAGATACCACAACTCACTATTAGAAGGGCCAAAATGCAGAACATGCTGGTGTTAATGCAAACTGGTCTAGCCCCATTGGAAGACAATTTGGCAGTTTCTTATAAAAACCAAACATATTTTTACTATATGATCCACCAATTGCTAGGTATTTACCCTTGATATTTACCCAAAGGTGTTGAAAACTTTTGTCCACACAAAAACATGCACGTAGCTGTTTATAGAAGCTTTATCTATACTTGGCAAACTTGGAGGCAATCTTCCTACAGTAGCTGAGTGTGATTCATCCAGACAGTGGAAATGTTATTCAGCACTGAAAATAAGTCAGCTATCAAGTCATGAAAAAATATGAAGGAATCTTCAATGCACATTACTAAGTGAAAGAAGCCAATTAGAAAAGGTTGTATATGGTATAAATCCAACTATAAAGAATTCTGGACAAGGCAAAGCTGTGAAGATGATAAAAAGATCAGTGGTTGCCAGGGTGGGAGTGGGGAGAGAGGAATAGATAGAACACAGGCAGCTTTTAGGGCAGTGAAAATACTCAGTATGTTTTAATGATGGATATGTGCCTTTCAGTTTTGTTCAAATTTGTAGAAAGTTCAACGTGCGTGCGTGCTTAGTCGCTCAGTCATGTCTGACTCTTTGCAACCCCATGGATAGTAGCCCACCAGGCCCCTCTCTCCATGGGCTTATCCAGGTAAGAACACCAGAATGGGTTACCATTCCCTTCTCCAGGGGATCTTCCTGACCCAGGGATCGAACACTTGTCTCTTGGGTCTCCTGCATTGCAGGCGAATTCTTTTACCATCTGAGCCACCAGGGAAACCCAAATGTACAACAGCAAGAGTTAATAGTAAACTACAAACTTTGGGTAATTATGATGTTATCAATGTAGGTTCATCCTCCATAAAAAAAAACAAAACACGTATATCCTTCTGCTGGGCGATGTTAATAATGGGAGAGGCTGTGCATGTGTGGGGGCAAGGCATATATGGGAAATTTCTGTGCCTTTCAGTTTTGCTGTAAACCCAAAAGTCCTCCAAAAAATTAAGCTTTTAAAAATTTCCTGTCTTCCCCGTTGAGAAAGAAGACATATCTTCTACTAGGAATTCTTCTTCGACAACTGTATTTTTCACTGAATCTTATTTGAAGACTTCATAGTATCTCCTTCCTCAGAAATATTTTTATGCTCATCGAAAGCAGCAAATACTCAATTATCACTTGGTTCTGTATTGTGCATTGTCTCTTAATTGGCCTACGGGATGGTGTCATTTATCTACAAGAAGGGCAAACTCACGTTACCATTTATTGAGGTTCCCCTCTACTGAGAACCCTGCACATTTATATGCATTATCTTGTAACCTGTAACACTATCACTATTTCCAGGGTCACACGGCTAATTCCTGGCTCATCTCCTTCTGGAACCCAAGTCTGTCTACATTTCCAAACTCTCGCCTTGAACACATTCCCAGTGAGGCTCCGGATGTTCTCAGACCCCACGTTCCTCACTGTGGATGCCCCATCCTACCTTCCTGCCATGTCCACTGGGGTTGTATCTTGTTTGTTTTTTTTTTTTTTTTTTTTTTTTTTAATATTTATTCATCTGGCTGCTCCAGACCTTAGCTGCTACATGTGGGATCTCTTTTAGCTGTGACAGGTGGGATCTAGTTCCCTGACCAGGAATGGAACCCTGGCCCCCTGCATTGGGAGTTCTTAGCCACTGGACCCCCAGAGAAGTCCCCACTGGGGGTTGTTTGATCAGAAAGAAGATCTATTTTATTGAAGGAAAGAAATGTATTTGGCTAATAGTTATTTGAAATAGGTCAGTAAATGCAGGGAGACATTGGGAGTTTCAGACAAGATAAAGAGGGTGAAGTTCCCAATGTGTACAGTGCAGGGTCTCAGAAGCAGAGAGAGCTGAGAGCAGTGTCGTGCACAAGGAGTGGAGAGAGTCCAGCTATATACACCCCACAGGCGCCAGCCCCCACCCCATCCATCTCCATAGTCTGCGTTCAGGACCCCTCCTCAATTTCCTAAGGAAGCAACATGCAAATGACATAAACAGCAGTGAAGGAACTTGTGTAATTAGGGCCGAAGCAACGTGAGGCATAGTTAGTTCTATTTGGGGCTGATCCCAGTGGTGGTTCAGGAGGAACTTGTATCTCTGAGTATAAATCACTCCATGAACTTGAGTGCTTCTTAGGTACTCAGGCTTGTTGATGTGCTGTTGGACTGAGGCTAAGCTGAATAGTCTTCAGTCTGTGTGGTTCTATCTGTTTCATCTGAAAAACTAATGTCCCATCCTTCTGCACTGGTGGACCGGGAGCTTGGCCTGCTGGCTTTATAATTGCACCTGGGTTAATAGTTACAAATTACGTGTAGTTACTAGAAGTTTGGCCGTTTTATAAAGCATTGACACGTAGTTAGTGGCCCAACTGGCCCCGAGTTTCCATCGTGGACGGCTGAGGATAGACAGGCAGAGGGTCCACTTCAGGCTGCCTTTGGAAGCTCCTTCCACTGTGACCATCTCCTCTCTCCCTGCAGATTTTCTCCATGATGCTCCCTGCACTTCCTGGCTTATATTGGAATTTAAGCTTCCCAGGTGACTCACGAGATGGTGTGATGGTCAGCTGATGGTGCTGATTTGCCCTTCAGTCCTCCCCACGGCCACCTTGGGACCAGTGGCCATCACACTTTGGCAAACTTCAGCATCTTTCCAAGGGCTTGTCTAAACACTGATTTCTGAGCCTTGCCCTCAGTTTCTGATTCTGTCCCTCTGGGGGTGGAGCCTAGAATGTGCATTTTATTTGTTTTTTTAAGGGAAATCAGCATGGACTCTTCAATTAGAGAAGGTACTTTCCTCCATCTCTCTTTTTCTTTTTTAAAGATGTGTTTATTTCTTTTTGGCTGCACGGGGTCTTGGTTGCTGCGCTCAGAGAGCGTGGGGGCTACTCTTCTCTTGTGGTGCCCCGGCTTCTTACTAAGGTGACTTCTTTTGCTGCTGAGCACAGGCTCTGGGTGCACAGGCTTCAGCAGCTGTGACGCGAGGGCTTAGTTGCTCCAGCAAGTGGGATCTTCCCAGACCAGGGATCGAACCCATGTCCCCTGCATTAGCAGGTGGGTTTTTTTTACCACTGGATCTCCAGGGAAGCCCCCAGAATGGGAATTTTTAACAAATTTCTAGGTGATGCAACTCAGGAACCACACTGTGAGACCCAGTATGAGATTCCTTCCTATTTCAGCCTGAAAATGCTCTTATTCCTTTGCTACCCATTCTCCAACCTGTGGCTGTGTTTCACAGACATCCCAGTAACCCCATATACTCTCTCTCAGAAGATCTAACAGCATTAAGCTTGCTGTTTTCCCTGCTGCTTTAGTTCCTGAAGGTCCATGGATATTGAAATGCTTGGACAAACAGCCCTTCTAGCCCTTCTTCTAACCCTATATGGCCTGGAGCCCAAGGCTGGTTGTTAGAATTACTCTCTGTTTATTTCCAATCTTATTTTTCCACTGCCCTTTCCAGCCTATCACGACTATTGTTCAACGTGCTAGAAGAGGTGATAAGGTATAGGTAACCCACCATATGCAGTGTCACATAAAAATGATAAGCATAATACAGAAATCCATGAACTTGCAAAGCTGGGAAAGACTATCTAATTAGGATAATCAGAAAAATCTTCAAGACACAAATACAAGAAAGACACTGCTAGTCTCTAAAGTTCTTTAAGAATGCTGTAATTTATATTCATTTCACTCATAGTACCTAACTTTTAAAAAGAGAATTAATGAATTGTGTCTTCTCTAATGTGATACTTTATCTTTTATGCAGTACAGTGTGAAATACCCTAAGGGTGTGCCAATGAATACATTTTAAAAAGTGATTTATTACTGTTTATGTGTGTGTAGATACTTACACATACATATTTGTTCTGTAAAGATTGAAAAATCTGGGGAGGAAGATAAATAGTGCCTTGCTTTATCCATCAGCATGATGTTTTTATTTGTGCAATGAGGTGAATGCCCCCTTTTGCAACTTAAGCTTTTGTAGTAAAAATTAAAATATTATTTGAAGAAGAAGGAAATCAACTTGCTTTTGGCAGAAAGGGGTAGAAATAATAATACTTCTTATGTTTCCTGAGGACCTACCATTTGTTAGGCATATGTTACCTCATTTCTTCCCCACCACCACCCTGCAAGTCTGTACTGTGTATTAACTTCACTTTGCAAATGCAATTTTGATAAATGATTGTATTTCATCAATTCCAAAATGAAATTTAAAGAAATGCTTTTGATCTTTGAAATGTGAATGAATCTTTTAAAAAGAAGTTTTATTTACTTGTTTGGTTGTGCTGGGTCTTGGCTGTAGCACCTGGGATCTTCCATCTTCGCTGCAGCTTACGGGACCTTCAGCTGCTGCACGTGGAATTTCTTAGTCATAGCAATGTGGGATCTAGTTCCCAACCAGGAATCAAACCCAAGCCCCCTGAATTGGGAGCACGGAGTCTCAGCCACTGGACCACCAGGGAAGCCCCCTGAATGAATCTTGTCATTGACGACGTCGTAGGACTGATAAAGTAAGTTGCACTCTTAGTATTACATACACTGTTCTCATTCAGTGTTGAATTTGCTCTGAATCTTGTACCTTTCCCCCAACTAAATACCATGGGCTTTCTGAACAAAAGCAGGCTTTGTGTTCCTTCTCGAAAATTTCTCTCTCCCTCTTACACACACACACAGACACACACACACAGAAAGTCACACGTACACATACACACACACTTTCTTCCTCTCTCTCTCTCTTTCTTACATGGCCTGAATCTCGGTCCAAACTAAAAATATTCTGCTTATAAGGTGCTCTGCCTTAGGTCGAGTCTCTGTTTATGCTGAATTTAGCCCTGGTGAGCATCTAACTCACGTGTTAGCCTCCTTTCTTCTGCTAAGTTACTGTTAATCTATTTTATTTGATTTCATTGTACCCACAGCCCTTTGGAATTAGTTGCCTTGACTTTGGGGAAGACATGAATCTTTCTTATATATCTGGTGAATTGAACACATTAATTATGACTGCTACCATGAAGGTATTTCTATTTTGTGGGGGCAAGTTAGCTACCCTGGGCCAGTACTTCTCAAACCGTGCAGTCACCTCAGACGCTTGGTGTATCTTCTTGGAGCATCAGTTTTACTTGAAAGGGAAGTAAGTAGGACCTTGGAAAATGTAGATAAAAACCTTTGAAAGAGTATTTTTAACTTAAAGCACATGTGTAGATATTATGGACCAGAATAAAATATTCATTTTTTTTATTATATGAATTTTTTATTATGTCATGAGTGTGGCCCTCTTACCATCTTGTTGTGGTATCATCTTTGTCTTTGGATGTAGGATCTTTTTAGGTAGGTTCCAGCCTTTTTATCAATAGCTGTTCAGCCGTTAGCTGTGATTTTGGTGAGCTCACAAGCGGAGATGAGCTCAAGTCCTTCTACTCCACGTCCTGTCTCCTGCCCTCCATGTGCATTTTTAACCTGGTGACAGACCACTCACGGTGACTCACGGTTGAAACCCCAAGCTCGGAGCAAGACTTTGAATCCCAGCCCCATCCTTTTCTAGCTGCGGGGGTCTTGGGATGTAGCTTCACCTCCTTGTGGCTAGTTTCTTAATCTTCTCATCTATAAAATGGGCGTAGTAGTGACGTCACCATGAGAATAAAGGACAAGCACACGCTGCACGGAGGAGGGGGCCGGCGCAGCGCGAGCCGTCACCGATGTGAGGACTTCATTTTGTCTGCGCGCCGCGCGTGCCGGCCGCCCTCTCCCCGTCTGCGGCGGTGGCTCCCCGTCTGCGGCGGTGGCTCGGTGTGGGCGTCTGAGAAGCCCTCCCCAGGATCTCCTCCAGTTGCCGCCCCTGCTCGTCTTCTATCGGCCTTTTGTAATGTCTCAGGAATGCACTGTTTTCTTTCTGGGTTTTTTTTTTCCTAATACCGTTACAAACAACGAGTGGCTGTTTTAGGAATTTGGGAAGTGAAGGGGGATGGCTCTCAGTGTCTCTCATGTTTAAAATGAAATAACCTAATAATTAGGAATAGCGTGCCATGGTTAGGATTTCAGAACTGGAGATGTGAACAATTTCAAAGTTTCAACTGCCTTTGAATCTCCTGCACATAAAAATATGAAATTTGCAATTAGAACTTTCTCTTGTAAGACTCAGGGGATGTGGAGTCTCATCTGGTTATGGCTCATTTGGGAATGGATTTTCTGACGCAAATGAGGTTAAAAAAAAATAGTCTCTTTATTTGGTCAACATTATTTCTGCACTTTGTCTCTCCTTGTCAGCTTTAAAAGGAAGAGAAAAAAAGCAAAGCACATTGCCAAAACCTGGCAATAGAATTTTCAGGGAACACAGTCTCCCCGGCCACAGCAGCGTTTGAAGTGGTTGCACAGTGAGGCCCCACGGGCCGCTCCTGATGCCTCAGGGCACAACGTGACTCGAAGTGAAGCAAGTCCCAGAGGCTGAAGACACGGGGCAAGACACAGGGTCCCTGCCCCCTATTCCTCCTTGCTTCTTCCGTCTGACACTGTCTTTGGCTCAAGGATCAGGAACCCGTGAGCAGACACTCCAGTTGACCACGGGCACTGCCGCACCCGACTCTAGCTGCTTGTCCACAGCCAGAACCTGCACGTGGAGGGCAGAGGGCTAGGCCGCGGGGGCTGGAGGGCAGCAGGGACTGAGCCCTCTGTGCCCCTTTTACCCATAGGGCCTTCCAGGGGCAGGATCCCTGCGACTAGAAATAAAAGCAAGCAAATATGAACCGTAACTCACAGTGATCAGGTGCTTCTGAGTTGCCCTGGGGAGATTTCTTATGAGGGTTTGTGGAGGCTGAGAAGCCCCCTAAGAAGGTGATATCTGCTCTCTGCACGCTAGAGTCCAGTAGAGTCAGTGGTGTGACTCAGTCTAAGTCCAAAGGTCTGCGAGCCAGGGGATCTACTGGTGCAAACCGCAATCCAAGGGCAGGAGAAGATAGGGCGCGATGTCGTGAGGTGTAGTGAGCTCAAGTAGTGAGGTGGGAACAAAACAAATTCCTCCTTCCTCTGCCTTCCCCTATCCAGGGTGGTGACAGTGGATGCTGTCCACTCACACGGGGGGCGGTGGTGGGGCGGGCAAGTTAGTCCACTGACTCTGGTGCGAGTCTCGGCAGGAAACACCCTACCAGACACACCCGGGAATCACGCTGACTCTGGGCACCACAGCCAGTCACAGTGACACATAGATTTAACCACCACAAGTATTGGATGCTGGACCAGGGTGGCTGAGCTGAAGTCTGTCCTGGCCACTTGCTGTCAAAGCATAAAAACCGCATTGTACACAGCTAGCACTTGTCCGATGGCTGCGATGGGCCCCCTGGGGGTCGGTGGGTCTGCACCAGCCTGGGCTGGGTGGCTGTGGGAGCTGCGCAGGTGACGCACACGTGCCTGAGAGCAGCAGGGCCGCCTGGACGGGACGAGGAGGAGACTGGAAACACGCAAGCTCTCCTAAGGCCGACGCTTGGTGCTGCACGCCCACTTCTGCCCTGTTCCCTGGGCAAGGCCAATCGCCAGCCCAAACCCGGTGTCAAGAAGAAAAGACACACCTCTCCCTGTCTGTGCTCTGTGTCCTGATCCCTGCTCAGAACGAAGGCTCTGATTTACTGGGCAGCTGGGAGCAGTACTTGCTGATGGCGCCTCCCAGACAGACTCACCCCAACTCCCACCTCTGCCCTCACCCCTGGTCCCCCAGCCCATTGCCTGCCAGGCATGGCCCTTGGGTGAAGGACACGGCCTTGCCCTTGGGTGCCCGCCTCAGGTGGCCCATCCACATTGACGGGGTCAGACGTGAACAAGTGAAGGCCTGACACCTTGCCTTAACCCAGAACATCTCTGAAGGGCCACAAGCTCCAGAGCTCCCCATGGGACTGGCTGAAGCCTCAATTTCATCTAACCGAGCCCCCTTTCCTCTCTGCCCAATCTTGCTTCCTCATTCTGTAAAAAGTGCTGCTCCTAAGAGTACGTCTCAGTAACGACCACACACACACATCTGACCTATGGAGAAATTCCAAAGATAGTGCCAGAGGGTACGGATGGAGTGTGGGAAGAATCGCACCAAGAAGGTGATTTCCTACAAATCACACCTCCGCATTCAACAACTAAATGCATCTCAGCTTAGAACACAAGTGTGTGTTAGAGAAACACTGAACCTGTGTCTGAAATGTCCTAATACATGCTCAGACCCTTAACTAGAACTGGAACTCAGTTTGCAAAGGTAGGTGGTCCTGAAGTGTTGTGGGCAAATGGAAGCTTTATAAATTGAATTAAATTTCAAGTGCGTGGTGGAAGTTTGGTGTTCTAAAGTGAAAAAGGCACGGAACTGTTTTGTGGACTATCACCTTAATCACATTGATTTTTCTTTGTCGGGTTTTCTGTATTAGCATTTACTTCATTTTTATAAACCTTTTCCACTTTTTTTATAATTCCACGTGTGAAATTACAGCACATTGTCATTAGTTTGGGGGCTTAGATTCTTAGTAGATTTCCTTTGCATCAACAGATAGGAATCTCAGCAGATTAAGGGACTCTGGAGAAAGATATGGGTGCAGGACTGTTGGATACAGAGAACAGAGCAGAAAAACATCCCAAGAGAAGAGATTTTTGACCAAGTAGTGTTTCTCTGGTAAACAAGCAGGAACAGAGAAAGTAGACAATTTGCTCTATTCAGGGATGGTATTGATAACACTACTGTAGCAGGAGGACCACTCAGCAAGAAAACCAAGAATTCTGGTAGGATAGTTCTTACATGGCTGTTCGCGACCCCAGGGGTCAGAAGGGCGTGCTGGGCTGGAAAGCAAATGGGAAGCCTGGGGCTTGGGGAAGTGGGGGTCCCACTGAGAGCAAGAGACAGGCTCATGATAGCCATCTACTCCGTCCTTTGATGGTTTGTGAGTCATGCTTACATTCCTTTTCTTCCTACTTTGCTGGGAAGGTGAGGTTTCTGATGTGTTTTCTATGTCATTCATTCAGGTTTCAGCAAATACTTTTGATATTTTAAACAGAGAATTTCGTATCAGGGAATTGTTAAACAGATTTCAGAGTAGAGAAGACTGGAGTGGGACAGAGAGGCATCTTCGAGGTCATTCGGAGCGAGACCCTGCTGCCCCTCCCTAGAGCTTAAGGGGAAAGGACCGGGCTTGCCAGGAAGAAACTGGGGCCGCGGTGGTTCTTGCTGCGAGAACAGGGCCCACAGGAGAGGCAGCCGCTGCTGCAGACAGTGCCCAAGGCAGCAGGAGAGAGGGCAAATGCCCTGCTTCTACTCTCCTGCCCCAGCGTCTCCGTCAGGGCCTCCCTCAGGCTGAACTGATGCAGAAAACAGAGGGCGAAGGAGGCTGGGGGCCGCGAGCCCCAGTGACACCAGACAGGGCGGGGCGGGGCCTCAGCGCCCTTCTCTCCACGGACGCGTCCGCCCTGTCCGTGGTCTGGGGAGGCTCTGATCCCCCGCTTCCCGCCTCTCCAGGCTCTCTGACAGCGGGTTTCCAGCGGGCACAGGGATCCCAGCAGGCACAGCTGGTAGGGGGCAGGGGCAGATGGGCAGTGAGAGGAGAGGTCGGATTACCCTTGCCCGCCCTCCCCCTGCTGCGCTGCCGCACCTGGCAGGGCTGTGTGCCTCCAGGTCACGGGTGAGGCTGGCGGCTGTCCGCTGTGGCTCTAGGTCCCACGAGGACCGCCCGGGACAGCCATGGTTCCTGTCCACTGCTGGCCTCTGCGTTTCCGATCATCCCCGATGGTTCTCCTGATGCTGCGCACAGCTGCGCCCGCGTGCCTTTACCCGCGTGCCTTTTGTCTCTTTACCCGAACAACTTGGGCTGCATTCTCTTTCTTGCCAGAGCTCTGGCTGGTGTCCTGACCTCCTGCAGTCTTTTCCAAACTCCTTGCAAGTGTCATGCGCTCCCCCTGCCTGGATCAACAAACATGGAACAACAGAAAGAGCACAGGAAGCCAAATGCGGGTTTATTTCTGGTTCGGTCACTTGGTGACTGGGTCACAGGGTTGGAAGGTTATGTAACCTCCAGAGCTTCAGTTTTCCGGCCTGAAAGGGGGGACAGGGATGGGTTTCGGGTGAATCAAGTAGGAAATATCTGTCCTGACCAATGTGTTCTGGGCCTCCTTCACCTGCTATCACCAAACAAGGTCTCACATTCCCTTCCTATTTAAATTTTTATGGCATGAATCTCGTCATACTTGCTTGCAGGCAGTGAACTCCCTTCAAAGTATTTCCAGCTATTCCTAGAAGTTCCTGAAGACGCTCTCTTGCCGCCCTGCCTGCGCAGACGCTGCTCAAGGCCTCCACCCTGCTCTGCGCTCCTCCCCCACCTCCCACATGCCCACTGTCTGCTCGCAAGGCTGCTGGCTGCAGCTTCGTCAAGGCCGGAGTGTCCCCAGGGTCACCGTCCACCATGAGAACACGGCCCGCGAGGGTCAACTCCCCTAGAGCCTGGTCCTTGGATGCCTCTGTGTGGCCTCGCGCTGGGGGAGGGGACGGGCTCCACTGGCTCGAAGCTGTCTCAGCCCCGAGCGCAGAGCCTCCTGCACTTGGTTTCACATCAGAACAAAACAGGTCAGAGAGCTTCTGGACCTTGCTTCCATCCTGTCTTCTTCAGGGGTATCATGGCAGGTCTGGGTGGAGATGCATGCTGTGCTGGCTGCCCCACTATTCTCCCCCTCCTCAGCCCCACACCCCCAACCTTTCCTCTTCCATTTACCAAACTGAAGCTACCACACGTGTCAACCACTGTGGGTGGGGTGGGAGGTCAGCTAGGGAGGCGAGTCTAGCTCCCGGAGTCTGAGCCAGTGATACACAAATGATTCCTGGTACAATATTGGCACAGGGTGTGACCTCATAATGGTAGACTCTATGACCATAGAAATAGGAAATCCCATTTCCTGCCATTTAGATGTTGCCAGCTCCAATACTTTGGCCACCTGATGCAAAGAATTGACTCTTTAGAAAAGACCCTGATGCTGGGAAGGATTGAAGGCGGGAGGAGAAGGGGATGACAGAGGATGAGATGGTTGGAAGGCATCACTCACTCAATGGACATGAGTTTGAGTAGGCTCTGGGAGATGGTGAAGGACAGGGAAGACAGGTGTGCTGCAGTCCTTGGGGTTGCAAAGAGTCAGACACAACTGAGCGACTGAACAGCAGCAAGGTTTTTCAAGGTTCCATTTAGAACTTCTTACAATAATCTGTTCCCACGAAGTGTTCTCTCCCTCTGTGTTAGGTTCCTAGGGCTGCAGTTACAACTTACCAAGAACTGGGTGGCTTAGAACAACAGAAATTTATTCCCACAGGTCTGGAGGCTGGAAGTCTGAAATCGCTGTATAAGCGATCCGTCTTCTCCCTGTTTGATGCGTCCTCGCCTCTCCTGGGCATCTGCTGGTCTCTGCCGCTCCGGCGCTCCCTGGCTGACGGTGTCATCTGCTCATGCCTCCTCCATCCTCTTCCTGTGTCTCTGTCACTCATGGCTTTTCTTTTCTTCTCCTTCAGTCACAGCAGATTAAGGCCCATATCAGTGACCTCACTTTAACTTGATTGTATTTGCAAAGGCCTTATTTCTAGATCAGGTCATATTCTGAGGTACCAGGGGTTAGGATTTTAACATATTTTGGGGGAGGCTGGACACAATTCAACCCATAAGACTCTCCAATCATCTAAAATCAAATGGCAATAATCTTATTTCTCTTTTGACAACCGTAACATTTTAGCTTATTTTATACTAATTTATTTCTCCCTACAGCACTGAACACTCCAAAGAAGAAAGTAAAGTCGCCCAGTTGTGTCCGACTCTTTGTTACATGCTCTGTAGCCCGCCAGGCTCCTCTGTCCATAGGATTTCCCAGGCAAGAGTACTGGAGAGGGGTAGTCATTTCCTTCTCCAGGGGATCTTCCCGACCCAGGGATCGAACCCAAGTCTCCAGCATTGCAGGCAGACTCTTTACCATCTGAGCCACCAGGGAACACTCCAAGGACAGAATCTACTTCTGATCCACTTCCGTGTCTTCGACAATACCTACCTGGCCATAGTAGGGTTACTAGTTAATAAGTCACTGGGCTCCCCTGCGGACTCAGGACCAATCCATCAGGCTAGAGCATGCTACCACATGCTTAGAACATGTATTTCTGACTTTATTGTGTTTTCAACTCTTTGGTTGATTTCTTTTCTTAAAAGAATATGGGTCAAGGAGTTCCCTGGTGGCCTACTGGTTAGACTTGGCACTTTCACTGCTGTGGTCCAGGTTCAGTGCCTGGTTGGGGAACTAAGATCCCATAAACTGAGAACTGTAGCCAAAAAAATGAATATAAACTAGAAGGATGGTTTTGGTCAGCTGAAATAGCTGGTTATAGTCTGCCTCAGATGGGTAAATATTTATTCCTTCTGGGAGTGAACAGAACAGTGAACAGGGGGCTTCATGCTACCAGGAAACAACATTGTTTGTTCCCAGTTCATGATGCTTTTTTCTTCATTTCAGTTTTCAATGTTCTGATGATGGGCTTAGTTACAGTTGCTATGGGAGTATTTTGATATTTCCTGCAGTGCTGGGTGGGGCGGTGCCTGGAGACATTTTAGTGTGGTTTCTGACACTGCCCGAGCTGGGGGTGCTTCATTTGCTAGTTTTCTGGCCTCCTAACTTGTTGTCATCAGGGAAAAGATGCATGTTTATTTTCGTCTCCTGATTTATCATAGATTTTTTTTCACATTGGTTCTGGAGTGCTCATCATCTTAAATAATCAACCCATTATTTCACAGAGTGTAATGACAGAAACAGCCTCATTCTCTTGACATTGAATAAATCGGTAAACAGATGCAGTCCCTCTGATATCAGTGTGGTAAGGGGCAAGCTAAGCTTGTGAAAGCACTTGAACTCTTTTAAGGATGTACATACAGTTTAAGAGCTGAGTTTGAGGAATGGTTGGAGGATAGAAAACTGAGCTGCCTAGAGACTTGGATTCTGGTCTCTTCTGTGAAAGGGAAGCAGTAATAGTGATATATGTCCTGCTTGCTTGATGGGATTGTTATAAGGATAATATGATTAATGTCTATGAGCGATCTGTAAGCTTCACAGTGCTACAAATCCTCCTAATGTCATGTGCATCACAGCAAGTAGAATCTCAATAGTCCTGGTTCTGCCTGTGACCTGGTGAGGGGGAGGCAACTGAAATCTGAAGACCTGATTTGGCCTCTTTCCTAAACCACCTGAGTAAACAGGCCGTCTCACAGCATTTCAATATCATTTTGTATGTTAACCTTGTCTATTCTTGCTTCCTCTTTTATTTTGAGGAGGGAAGGGATAATGTGACTTTTATTATTAGATTGAAAAGGAGGAAAAATCTTGATGGTTTGGATATCTTTTTCCAGTTAGTTGTTTAATATACAGTTTCTGTGATGTCCCTGTTGCTTGTTTGGCGTGTTGGCATGCACCATTATAATTTTGCTTCTCTAAAAAGTGTGTTTATATGTGTGTTTTTAACGTACTTTGTTTTAGGATAGACACTCAGTGACTTACCAGAACACATTTTAGGCCTGCAGACTCTAATCATTCTAGGGAAAGTTCTGAATGTGTTTAGTGATGTATTTTAGTTTTTTAAAAATCTATCAATTTAGTCTAGAGATGCTTCAGAAACTGATGTCATTGCAATTCAGTAGAATTCTTTATAAAGAATTTCCTGCCTGACAACTCTAGATATATTTAATACGCAGCTTCTCTTGACACATTTTCAATTTGCTGCTTCAGAGCCAGTCTTGTGTGTTGAAAGCAATTGGTTCCCAGACACTGACTCATTTTCAGAATACGAATACATTTTTTTTCCCAATTGACTTTTTCCTGCCAGTATGTCATCCAACTCTTTTTAAAATACTGTCAGAATATGGTCAACTCATCATTAATAGGGAACAGGCTTTTTGCCTACTCTTACAGAAATAGAATGAAGTCAGATAATTTGATTTTTAAATTATAAGGAAAAAAAAAAAAGAATAGCCAGAAACCTAAGTAATTTCCAAGCTTGGGACTACTATTCTAAGAAGCTTGAACAAATGAGACACCCAGAAACAAAAGCAAGATCTGTAATTTGCATGGTTTTGAGTAGAATGCAGCAAATTTTCCATTTTACTTTAAATACAAAATAGCTGTAATGTGAGTCAATATATATAAACTAAGGAGCCAAGGCTTCATGGAAGATGACAGCCGTTTCATGTGGGCAGACAAGTATTTAAGCATCTCGACATGAAAACTTGGCCATATGCTCAGGACTATTTCTCTGTATTTAGAATTTTGGTGCAAATTCCATCTCTGTATCTAGAAAACAAACCCAGAAGTCTTACTAAGTCAAGAATAAATAACTCATTTTACTTAAGTTCTGATAATGTCAGCTCTAAAAATATGCAAATTTTTAGTTTTACTAAATCAAATAATCACCTTGACCCTTTTGCAGCCATTATTGATTACTGGGCTGACCTCAGTGGCCATTTGTTTAAGATGAAGTCTAAAGTTAGCTGAATGTACAATATATAGGGGAGATTTGATTCAACCACATGGATAATTCATCTGCAAAATGTTCTTCATAAGTTACCAGGGAAAGGGATAATTTGTGGCTGTTGAATGATCACTTGACCTGCCTCCATCATCCTCTTTACTTCACCTGTGTATGTAGCCCTTATTAGAATAATATTTTGTAGGGTAAAAATAGTTTACTTTGCCTATTTATAGAAAAGTTTCTATTTTCCAGTTCAAAACTTTAAAATAGGTATAGTAACACCTCTAAAACAATATAAGGTTGTTGTGATGATTAGTGGGATGATGCAAAGGATTTAACACATTTCTGGCATATAGTAAATGCTCAATAAATCTTAATTAGAGGTGGCAAGAATACACAGAAGAACTATACAGAAAAGATCTTAATGACTGGGATAACCATGATGTGGTCACTCACCTAGAGCCAGACATCCGGGAGTGTGAAGTCAGGTGGGCCTTAGGAAGCATTACTATGAACAGAGCTAATGGAGGTGATGGAATTGGAATATCAGACCACCTTACCTGTCTACTGAGAGACCTGTATGCAGGTCAAAAAGCAATAGTTAGAACTGTGCATGGAACAACATACTGGTTCCAAATTGAAAGAGTATGACAAGTCTATATATTGTCACCCTGCTTATTTAACTTCTTTGCAGAGTACATCATGTGAAACACCAGGATGGATGGATCACAAGCTGGAATCAAGATTGCTGGGAAAAATATCAACAATCTCAGATATCCAGACAATACCACTCTAATGGCAGAAAGTGAAGAGGAAAATAAAGAGCTTCTAGATAAGGGTGAAAGAGGAGAGTGAGAAAGCTGGCTTAAAGCTCAACATTCAGAAAACTAAGATCATGGCATCTGGTCCCATCACTTCATGGGAAATAGAAGGGGAAAAAGTAGAAGCAGTGACAGATTTTATTTTCCTGGGCTCCAAAATCACTGTGGACAGTGATTGAAGCCATGAAGTTAAAAGATGCTTGCTTCTTGGAAGGAAAGCTATTACAAACCTAGACAGTATATTAAGAAGCAGAAACAGCACTGCAACAAAGATCTGTATAGTCAAAGCTATGATTTTTCCATTAGTCATGTGTGGATATGAGAGTTGTTCCATAAAGAATGCTGAGTGAGCACTGAAGAATTGATGCTTTCAAATTGTGGTGCTGGGGAAGACTCTTGAGAATGCCTTGGACTTCAAGGAGATCAAACCAGTCAATCCTAAAGGAAATCTACCCTGAATATTCATTAGAAGGACTGATGGTGAAGCTGAAGCTCCAATACTCTAGCTGCTGCTGCTGCTAAGTCGCTTCAGTCGTGTCCGACTCTGTGCGACCCCATAGACGGTAGCCCACCAGGCTCCCCTGTCCCTGGGATTCTCCAGGCAAGAACACTGGAGTGGGTTGCCATTTCCTTCCCCAATGCATGAAAGTGAAAAGTGAAAGTGAAGTCTCTCAGTCGTGTCTGAGCCTTAGCGACCCCATGGACTGCAGCCTACCAGGCTCCTCTGTCCATGGGATTTTCCAGACAAGAGTACTCGAGTGGGTTTCCATTTCCTTCTCCGAATACTCTAGCTACCTGATGTGAATAGCCAACCCAGTGGAAAAGACCCTGATGCTGGGAAAGATTGAAAGCAAAAGGAGAAGGGAGTGGCAGAGGATGAGATGGTTAGATAGCATTACTGATTCAATGGACATGAACTTGAGCAAATTTCAGGAGATGGTAGAGGACAGAGGAATCTGGTGTGCTATAGTCCATGGGGTCTCAAAGAGTCAGACAAGACTTAGGGACTGAATGATGACAACAATGAGTACTTTTACTGTTAAAGATGGGATCTTGAAAGTCATTAAATCTTTTACAGCCTAGTTCTTTAGCTATGAAAGGTAATGTCTCAGTATGAATCTGGATTTAAAATAGCTCAACTGGAATTCCATCACCTCTACTACCTTTGTTCGTAGTGATGCTTTCTAAGGCCCATTTGACTTCACATTCCAGGATGTCTGGCTCTAGGTGAGTGATCACACCATCGTGATTATCTTGGTCGTGAAGATCTTTTTTGTATAGTTCTTCTGTGTATTCTTGCCACCTCTTCTTAATATCTTCTACTTCTGTTAGGTCCATACCATTTCTGTCCTTTATCGAGCCCATCTTTGCATGAAATGTTCCCTTGGTATCTCTAATTTTCTTGAAGAGATCTCTAGTCTTTCCCATTCTGTTGTTTTCCTTTATTTCTTTGCACTGATTGCTGAGAAAGGCTTTCTTATCTCTCCTTGCTATTATTCTTTGGAACTCTGCATTCAGATGCTTATATCTTTCCTCTTCTCCTTTGCTTTTCGCTTCTCTTCTTTTCACAGCTATTTGTAAGGCCTCCCCAGACAGCCATTTTGCTTTTTTGAGTTTCTTTTCCATGGGGATGGTCTTGATCCCTGTCTCCTGTACAATGTCACGAACCTCATTCCATAGTTCATCAGGCACTCTATCTATCAGATCTAGTCCCTTAAATCTATTTCCATTTCCACTGTATAATCATAAGGGATTTGATTTAGGTCATACCTGAATGGTTAGTGGTTTTCCCTACTTTCTTCAATTTCAGTCTGAATTTGGCAATAAGGAGTTCATGATCTGAGCCACAGTCAGCTCCTGGTCTTGTTTTTGTTGACTGTATAGAGCTTCTCCATCTTTGGCTGCAAAGAATATAATCAATCTGATTTTGGTGTTGACCATCTGGTGATGTCCATGTGTAGAGTCGTCTCTTGTGTTGTAGGAAGAGGGTGTTTGCTATGACCAGTGCATTTTCTTGGCAAAACTCTATTAGTCTTTGTCCTGCTTCATTCCGTATTTCAAGGTCAAATTTGCCTGTTACTCCAGGTGTTTCTTGACTTCCTACTTTTGCATTCCAGTCCCCTATATGAAAAGGACATCTTTTTTGGGTGTTAGTTCTAAAAGGTCTTGTAGGTCTTCATAGAACCGTTCAACTTCAGCTTCTTCAGCGTTACTGGTTGGGGCATAGACTTGGATTATTGTGATATTGAATGGTTTGCCTTGGAAATGAACAGAGATCATTCTGTTATTTTTGAGATTGCATCCAAGTACTGCATTTCGGACGCTTTTGTTGACCGTGATGGCTACTCCATTTCTTCTGAGGGATTCCTGCCCGCAGTAGTAGATATAATGGTCTTCTGAGTTAAATTCACCCATTCAAGTCCATTTTAGTTCGGTGATTCCTAGAATGTCGATGTTCACTCTTGCCATCTCCTATTTGACCACTTCCAATTTGCCTTGATTCAGGGACCTGACACTCCAGGTTCCTATGCAATATTGCTCTTTACAGCATCAGACCTTGCTTCTATTTTTTTGGAAAACTCAGCAGTGGCCACAGGACTGGAAAAGGTCAGTTTTCATTCCAATCCCAAAGAAAGGCAATGCCAAAGAATGCTCAAACTACCGCACAATTGCACTCATCTCACACGCTAGTAAAGTAATGCTCAAAATTCTCCAAGCCAGGCTTCAGCAATATGTGAACCGTGAACTTCCAGATGTTCAAGCTGGTTTTAGAAAAGGCAGAGAAATCAGAGATCAAATTGCCAACATCCGCTGGATCATGGAAAAAGCAAGAGAGTTCCAGAAAAGCATCTATTTCTGCTTTATTGACTATGCCAAAGCCTTTGACTATGTGGATCACAATAAACTGTGGAAAATTCTGAAAGATATGGGAATACCAGAGCACCTGACCTGCCTCTTGAGAAACCTATATGCAGGTCAAGAAGCAACAGTTAGAACTGGACATGGAACAACAGACTGGTTCCAAATAGGAAAAGGAGTACGTCAAGGCTGCATATTGTCACCCTGCTTATTTAACTTATATGCAGAGTACATCATGAGAAACGCTGGGCTGGAAGAAGCACAAGCTGGAATCAAGATTGCCGGGAGAAATATCAATAACCTCAGATATGCAGATGACACCACCCTTATGGCAGAAAGTGAAGAGGAACTAAAAAGCCTCTTGATGAAAGTGAAAGTGGAGAGTGAAAAAGTTGGTTTAAAGCTCAACATTCAGAAAACTAAGATCATGGCATCTGGTCCCATCACTTCATGGGAAATAGATGGGGAAACAGTGGAAACAGTGTCAGACTTTATTTTTTTGGGCTCCGAAATCACTGCAGATGGTGACTGCAGCCATAAAATTAAAAGATGCTTACTCCTTGGAAGAAAAGTTATGACCAACCTACATAGCATATTGAAAAGCAGAGACATTACTTTGCCAACAAAGATTCGTGTAGTCAAGGCTATGGTTTTTCCTGTGGTCATGTATGGATGTGAGAGTTGGACTGTGAAGAAAGCTGAGCGCCAAAGAATTGATGCTTTTGAACTGTGGTGTTGGAGAAGACTCTTGAGAATCCCTTGGACTACAAGGAGATCCAAGCAGTCCATTCTGAAGGAGATCAGCCCTGGGATTTCTTTGGAAGGAATGATGCTGAAGCTGAAACTCCAGTACATTGGCCACCTCAGGCAAAGAGTTGACTCATTGGAAAAGACTCTGATGCTGGGAGGGATTGGGGGCAGGAGGAGAAGGGGATGACAGAGGATGAGATGGCTGGATGGCATCACTTACTCAATGGACATGAGTCTGAGTGAACTCCGGGAGTTGGTGATGGACAGGGAGGCCTGGCGTGCTGAGATTCATGGGGTCGCAAAGAGTCAGACACGACTGAGCGACTGAACTGAGCTGAACTGAGGAGTCTGGAAATGCTCTTAAAATGAATATATTACCTCTACATGCAAAGTAGAATTTAAACAATTACCCTATTAATTAATCAAGATACTGTTTACCTTAATGGTTGATACATGCTTTGGAGGAGAATTTAATGCACGAAGGTTTACTTTGTGGGTTTTAGTCACTCAGTCGTGTCTGACTCTTTGCAACCCCATGGACTCTAGCCTTCTAGGCTCCTCTGTCCATTGAATCCAAGCAGGAATACTGGAGTGGGTTGCCATTCCCTTCTCCAGTGATCTCCCCGACCCAGGGATCAAACCTGGGTCTTCTGCAATGCAGGCAGATTCTTTGCCATTTGAACCACCAGGTAAGTCCACAAAGGTTTACTTTACTTGGATATTATTTTTATTCTCATTTTTCCAGTTCTTTCGGTACTCGAGATTTACTAGGACGGAATAAGAATTTGGGTGCAAAAAGCTCATTTGGGAAGTGAAACCAGCTAACGTGATCATGGAGGGGGAAGTGAGGCTGGCAGAAAGGAAATGGCACTCAGGGCGCCTTGGTGAGCAGCCACTGCCAAGGTCAGCTGGGCCCAACCCCACTGGGCTCCCCCGGGACTGCCCTGGAACCTGGGAGTTTTGAGCAGCCTTACCCATCTAGCCCTGCACTGTTCAAATCTCATCACTTTCCACATGTGGTACCACGTGAGGAAGTTTGGGAAGTGTTGCTATGAAGGATGGCTGGCAGAGATGTGGAGTCGTAACTGGGACTGTGGAACATCTGAGTTAAGTTGGGGGGTCAGGAGGTGTGAGTTTAGGTGGAGGTTAAAGTCTTTGTCTACTCGGAAAACTTCTGGGAAAGAGTAATTCAGGTAAAAACAGGTTCAATGGGGGAAAACACGGGAGGCAAATACAAGTTGCCATCAGAATTGTCCCAGAGTGAAACGGACCACTTCTGAAAGGCAGTGTCTTAGCTCATTTGATTCTAGAATAGTCTTGGAGATTGAGACCTTTACTTTTTTCCTCAACCCCCAATCAAACTATACTATATTAGATGAGAAAAAGGACATTTCAGAGGTTTTGATACTACCCAAGGTCACAAAGCTAGTAACAGCAAGCACATGGATTAGAACTCGAGCTGTTTGTGTTTGAGCCCATGCTCCTTTCTTCATTCCAGACCAAATTTCTTCTCTCTCCCAGGAAGTGTTCAGGCAGAGACTGGTTGAATATTTGGAAATCAGGAGGGATTCTCATACCACGGTAAAAGAGTAAAATGACTTCCAAGTTTTCTGCCATTAATGATTCCATAAATTGGTAAAATAACTGTTGTGTGCTAAGCCTTCAATATTCCTTCCTTTAAGAATTGTTTAAGAATTTAAATTCTTATTTTAGTGGATTATTTTGAATTACCTTTGATTTGATACTAGTAACGCCTGTTTTGTTAACTGTTTTTACTATTCATTATTAGCATCTCTCTTTAAAAGTGTTAGTTGCTCAGTCGTGTCCAGCTCTTTGCTACTCCATGGACTGTAGCCCTCCAGGCTCTTCTGTCCATGGGATTCTCCAGGCAAGAACACTGGAGTGGGTAGCCATTCCCTTTCTCAGGGGATATTCCCCACCAGGTCTCCTGCATTGCAGGTGGATTCTTTAATGTCTAAGTACCAGGGAAGCCCCAGCATCTTTAAGGAGACTGACATATGCTGTTTGAATCAGTTTAGGGAACCAGAGGTGATTACAAATAATCCAGTAAGAAAACTTGTAAATTAATAAAGGCTAGAAATGGAAACACAAGAGAAACCCAGACAGAAAATGCAGAAGGGCAGATTATATTGGACTCTGTCCAGGGAAAGATGTGAGAGCCCCATGAAGGGAGTCTGAAGTGAGACAGAGGCGCTGAGCCATAGGAGCTGGGCGTGTGGGAGCGGAAACCATCCTGTTAGTGTGCTCGCTGCTGTTTGGGCTTGAAAAGAAGGACGCTTCTTGTTTCTGGCTTTGCAGTTTACGCGAGATGGATTTAGAAGAGCCCAAGGAAAGTTATTAAAGTGTTGGGGTGGGCGGAAGGGTCTGAGAATCAGGCAAGCTGTCACTCCCCCCGTCTCCTGGTTGGGAGGGCGCCATCTTCCTCCCGGATCCAAAGAAACGGCTTCATCTCTCTTTCCCTCCGAGCCCGCCGGGTGGTGCTGCAGTTACTGCCCTCTAGTGGGACGTAAGGATATTACATTAAGACCAAAGGGAGGATGCATTCTTTTGAACTCAAGTGAATGTTTCAAATATCAAGGCTTTTAAAACATCATGCGACATGAAAATGTCTATGCACAAGAGGTGAAAAAAAATGCTACCTCATAGTCAAGATTAACATCGTTGGTAGCAAAGGGAATTTCATTCAATATTTTTTTCTATTAAGCTTTAAGAAAAATTCTAATACACCAGGTTCTTGAGCATTTATGAGGATTTTAACTTATTATATCTTTTGACTGCCAACACCACTAAGAAGTTTTTTTCCACGTTTGTACATAGTCTTTCAATTTCATCTCCAAAGTGGATAAGTCATGGATCAGTAATTCTGTCAAATGCAATGAAAAAGAAAAAGAGAAAAAGGCAAGCAGAATGAAATTCCACTTGTGGGACCAAGAAAACAGGACTACAGTTAAAAGCAGAAGGTGTTAATGTGTCTAAGTTTGTACAGCGTGCCCTTCATAATCCAGTAAATCGAGAGAGGAGGTGTTGGGGCAAGGAAAAGCAACTTTATTCAGAAAGCCCTCAGGTGGAGAAGATAGTGGTCTGGAGTCCTAAAGAACCATCTTACCGAGTTAGAGTGCAGGCTTCTTTTATACTAAAAGGGGAGGGGGTACGGTTGGTTGTTGCAGGCTTCTAGGTGCTGGCCAGACTCCGGAGGATATGTCATAATCCTCTGTTCTTGCAGCTGTCCATGCAGGTCTGGTCAGGTTGCTCCTATAAACCTCCACAAGACAAGTGTTACTCTCTGATCTGAAACTTTTTATCTCTACATGAATGGGAAAGTGTTATACTTTTAAAGGTCAGAGTCCTGAAAATGGGCTCTCCTGTATATTCCAGGCTACAAGCAACATTCCTTTACAGAAGGTGCAGAGCTAACAATACTGAGTTCAGCAGCGGAGCACAGGGTTAGCGCTAAAGGAACAGATGCAACGTGGGGGCAGGCTTGCTCTTCTCTGTGATGGTCCTGCTGGATGATTTCGGACACCTGAGGCACAATCTTAGAATAATTTTTTTTTTCCTCCCAAACCCAGTCGTGGATCAATCCAAATATTTGCATTCTTAAGTCTTGCACTTGAACTGCCAAGCTGCTAGAGAAGCATCACATAGCAGGGCTTTGCTTTGGTGTCATGAAAAGTCAAAGTTTTGTACGGAGGGTTGGATTTGGAGAGATGGCAACTTGAACACATTCTTCCTCGCTGTCAGTATCACCCTGGTACAGCTTCCTCTGAGCCCCCAGGTTCCTGGGTCTGATGAGGCTGGAGGGTGCCAGCTCTTTCTGAGTCTTCATGAAGAAGCCAGTGGACTTTAACCCAAGGCCCCATCTGGAACTCCTCTTCACCCCCACCTAAGGATAACTAAAATATCCATAGACATGGTTCTCCTAATAGCAAAATTAAAAACAATCCGCACATCAATTAATAACAAAGCAAATTGATGAGCTGTGATATATTTGTGCAAGTTACAGCAGTGACAAAGAAGGAACTAGACTGCATGTTTCCCTTGAA
The DNA here is from genome assembly GCF_029407905.1 of Bubalus kerabau. Taxonomy (NCBI): domain Eukaryota; kingdom Metazoa; phylum Chordata; class Mammalia; order Artiodactyla; family Bovidae; genus Bubalus; species Bubalus kerabau. The sequence continues at coordinate 49,070,284 of NC_073626.1, forward strand.
AATGAGTGAGTATTATTTATATATAACAGGAATTTAATAACTGAAATAATTCTATATATAAACACACTCATTATATACATGCATATATGTAGTAAAAAAAATAATGGATAGTGGCTACTTTTAGGAAGGGAAAGCATGTCGGGGGTGATACATACAGGGGCTTCAGTTATAACTGTAAATCTTGATTTGTGAGCTGAGTGTTGGGTGGAGACATGATCATTAAGACACAGTGTACGCTTTTTTGCATGTCTCAAATAACTAAAGGGAGAACGGGAGAAGAAGGCGGAGGACAGGTGATGCGGGCAGATGAGGAGGACATTAAAAGGGGAGGAGAGAAAAGGAAGAAGACCAACTCGGAAGGACCAGGACCAGGAACTCACAAGCCAGTGAGGTCCACGGGGTTTATGGTTTAGGCCAGAAGTCACCATCTCAGAGACTCAATATGAAAAAAGGGACCACCAAGAGGAGGAGTGTACAGCCAGAGTGTGTGACTGCTAGGAAATAAGACACAATAGAAATGGGAAGAAGGCACCTTTTCAAATTGAGCAGATTCACGCATTCAACTTGTATTGAAGATTTATTAGCTGTACATGCCCTGCCCTCTTTCAGGACACAGCAGTGGACAAAAGAGCCAAGCATGTACCCTGACAGGGTCGAGGTGTCACAGGTGAATTTGTTCTGCGTCCAACTTGTGAAATTCCAATCTGGGCATCCAAGAAGGGAGGGAGATGGATTTATCCTGCAAATATGCACCAAACACTTTAGAGATGGCGTGTTCGCACATCTCTGAGTGCTGGGGAGATGAGAGGAGTCCCTGCCTTCAAGAAGCTCACAGTTGTCTAGGGACCGTGTGTGCACTTACACTTTGCAAGCAGGGTGCAGGAGGGATGCACTAGGTACCCTGGGAACTTGGAGGGGGTGCTTCTGCCTGGAAATAGAGTTGATGGTCTTGCAGAAAAATGGTGGGAATTGATGTTGTGGTCCATGCAAGCGTTGGAAAAGAATTTCCAGACATGAGGCAGAACGAGAAGAAAATAAAGTTTATTAGAGTGGGAGACTCTGTTAGAACAGCGGGCCAGCTCAAGGGAGATCCAACACTGAACAGGGGTCCTTAGTCCACTTTTATAGCCAGGGTACAAGGAGTCGGGTAGGGGTCTTATGCTTCGTTTGCTGATTGGATGAGGCTTGTATACTGGGTGGGGGAAGAGTAGGGCAGACACCTTCTCCCTGTGGGGTAGGAGGGGAGTCGGGTGATGCTGTTCCATTAATAGTTACAGCATGGGGGAGGGAAGGACGATAGGGTCTGGGTTTTCCATTCCTGCATTCCAAGACCCTCCTTGGTTATCTGCTCTTTCATCCTTGGCTCACCACAGTTGAGTCAGTTACTCATTAAGTAGATAAAAGAGTCTGCTTGTGTAGCGTATATGTAAGGTCAATGAAAGCTTCTGCTTGTGGAGCATATATGTAAAGTGAGCTGTGTGTACCAGAGTTTAAGAGCAGAACTCTACTCCATGGCTCAGGACATCTCTTTCTCTCTCTCTCCCCAGTTTGACTGAGATATAATTGACATACAGCACTGTATCAGTTTAAGGTATATAAATAATGATTTTACTTACGTCATGAGACGATGACAACAACAGCTTTAGTGAACATCCATCATCTTGTATAGATACATTAAAGAAATAGAAAAAAACTTTTTTTCTTTGTAATGAGAACTCAGGATTTACTCTCTTAACTTTCATATATAATGAACAACAGTATTGTTATAAACTCCAAGCTTGCTCTGCTCACCACTCGATAGGCCAATAAATCAGAGAGAAGTGTTGAGGCAAGGAATATGACTTGATTCAGAAAACTGGCTGACGGAGAATTTGGCAGACTAGTGTCTCAAAATAACCATCTTGTCTGGTCCTGGACGTCAGTTTATTTTATGGATCAGAGGTGGGGGAGATGAGGAAACAGAGTAGAAAGACCATTTAATTCTTGCAAATATCTCCTAGGCAGGGGGATGTGTCAGTTTCATTTTCTTACAGCCATTTCACAGGTCACGTGCAATGGAGCATCTTCTGCCACATCAACCAACAAGGATGTCACAGTTGTCTGTGATTCTGGCCTCCTAAACATGACTTTCTGAGCCAGGTTGACAAGTGGCCCTGCTCTTTACACAAGAAACTTAAGGATGTCTCACTCATTCACAGCTGGGCAGGGTCAGGTTTCTCCCCAGTGAGCTAAACAAAGACCCTTTAGATGAGTGTCAGGCAGAGAGGGGTAGGGTTCCCTTAGGCAGGTCATTATGCATGCTTTTATAACAAAAGCGACTCCACGAGGGTGAGAAACAAATTCAACGGAGTCAAATTTAACCCTTCCCGATTACATCAGTTCTCCCAGTCCGTGAGTGTATCTTTCCATTTATTTGTATCATTTTCAATTTCTTTTATCAGTGTCTTACAGTTTTCGGAGTATAGGCTTTTTACCTTCTTTTTAAAAAAATTTTATTTTATTTATGTTTGGTTGTGCTGGGTCTTTGTTGCTGCAAGGGCTTTCTCCAGTTGTGGAGAGCAGGGGCTGCTCTGGTCCCGGTGTGTGAGCTTTTCACAGCAGTGACCTCTCGTTGCGGAGGGTGGGCTCTGCAGTGCCAGGGCTTCTGTAGCTGTGGCTCCAGGGCGCAAGAAAGTGAAAGTGAAAGTCGCTCAGTTGTGTCCAGCTCTGAGACCCCGTGGACTATACAGTCCATGGAATTTTCCAGGGCAGTATCCTAGAGTGGGTAGCTGTTCCCTTCTCCAGAGGATCTTCCCAACCCAGGGATCGAACCCACATCTCTTACGTCCCCTGCGTTGGCAGGCAGATTCTTTACCACTGCACCACCAACATCTATGTCTTAAAATGTCTCATTAACAAAATCACACCAATATCTGTGACATTCAGAGAGACATGATATATTTATTATAAAATACGGACATGATGTGTCCTTGCTCTTGCTTTCTTAGGAGGTGTGGGTGAGGGAGTGTCTTCAGTTCGGACAGGATCAAGGGTGTCAGCAGTTGGGGAAGGAAAAGGAACCTGATCGGGAACCACTCTTTTCATCAATGTTGCTCTGGAGCTCTGTGGGGTATTTTCCCCTCCCTGAGTGACAATTGTATCGATGCATGAAGTAAATAAGAAAATACTCTCTATGTGTGCATTTATTGATGAATTTTTATGCTTTCCACTTGCCAGTTATGTGCTGGGGGCCCCATGAAGGCCCAGGGGCAGGACCTGAAGCATTCATTAGAAACAAGAAGCTGAGACCATCTGTAGTGTTTTTTCTGCTGCTCAAAGGGATTGTCATTGGTGAAAACCCAAGCCCAACTCATTGAAGCCATGGTACTAGACCCTTGGCTTCCAAAATGGTTTAAAAATCCTGTTTCTAAGTCCCATCTTAAAAAGGACTTGAGTTCAGGAAGACTTTTGGAAGGCGGAAAACACCCGTTAGAGCTGGAAAATATTACTGTTTCCTTTACTGGTTTCTCTTTCTCTATTTTTTTAAACGTCTGGAAACTGCATTTTGTAGGTCTGGGAGGAAAAGTTAATCTCTGCTTCACTTCTTTGCAGTTCCCAGATAGGGTAATTTGCTTTTAAGCTCCAGGAAAATAGCTGCGGGAACTATTGGAGAAGTTTCTCTCAGCATTTTGAACACAGAAATCTTTTGTGAGTGAGTAAGTGCAGTGCCCTTGGGAGAACTTCCAGGAATTTATGACTGCTGGATTTATCTACCCCAGGGAAGATGTAGTCATTCCCATTTTGGAGAACTCTGTGACTAGACTGAGGCAAATTTCCCTTTGCATACAGGGAAATTTAGGAGAAAGTAGGGTGGGGTGGGCTAGAGGGAAACTCATGAATATCGTGAATGAAATTTGTGTCATTCACAGAAAATTTGAGGCCCATCATCCTCTGTGCTCAGCTCCAAAGTGTAAAGTCACACAGAGGCCTGTCTTCAAGGAGCTCAGAGATGAACGGGTGAGACATTTCATGTGATGCTTGGGTTGAGTGGGTCTCAAGGGAGATCTAAGCTGAGTCCTGAGGGGGGCCTCCTAGACCGAGAGAGGTGGAGGAAAGGGCTTTCACCTTGTGGACTGCCACCTGCCCGCACATGAGGCAGGCCTGGGCCTATGAGTGCCTCGGGATGACCACAGGGAGGAGGAGGGTGAGGCTGCAGAGAGACGGCAGCCCAGGAGACGGGCAGCCCAGGAGCCCAAAGCCCCTTCTCTGCTGGGGGAGGAACCAGACGCCTCCGCGGCTCTCCACAGCGATGCGGGGGTCCTGAATGAGGAGGGGGCTTTCCAAAGGGGCTTATTTCTTTAGACTTTATATTTTATCTTTCAAAATTTTAAAATTCTCATTGGAGAAACTGTGGAGGTGGGAAAGGAGTCAAGAGAAAATAAAAATCAGCTCTAATTTCACCACACAGAGATCACCATTGCTAGTATTTTGGTATATATGGTATATAAGTTTTTGCATGTTTGTGATCATTTATATATAAAACTACATTTTTCTTTTAATACTAATTCCTGGGTATTTTATTGCTTTCTATTCTTTTTTATGAATAACATGTGAAATGGGAATTGCATGGTGGTCCAGTGGTTAGGATTCTGCACTCTCACTCCTGAGGACCTGGGTTCGATCCCTGATTGGGGAGCTAAGATCTCTCAAGCTGTAGGGTGTGGCCTTAATAAATAAATACATTAATTAATTAATATTTAAAATGTGAAATTATTTTAGATTTATTGAAGGCTGTGCAAGAGTTCCTATATGTCCTTCTCTGAGCTGTCCCTATTAGCATTTTACCTTCTAACTCTCATCTCTGTCAAATGTCTTTAGTTCCTTCCCTCATATTTCCCCTGAGATTTCTAAAGTGACTGGTAACTAAACTGAAACACTGACCTATAGTCCTGTGAGACTCAACTGCACCTGGCCACAGCTCTCCTGCGGTCACCAGCTGGGCCTGGAGGAGCGGGATTCTGGGTGGAAGCAGACCTGGGGGGGCCATGCTGCTGGTCAGATGGCGCTCTGGGGCCTAGCCTTGGGGGGGGGTGCTGGGCTGCTGGTCAGATGGCGCCCCGGGACCCTCGGCCTGGCCTGGCAGAAGCAACGCTGCGCATGGCTTCCAGGGGAGTGCTCACTCACTAAGATGTTGATTAGTCATCTGCTTATGCTTCTCCTTATAGTTTAGAAAAGCAATAAATCAGTTTCTGCATGATCTTGACCAGCTTAAACCCAGAGTCTGATCCAGCATTTACTGGCATTGCTCAAAGCCAATACAGAATGATTTACGATCTGTTCTAAAGTCCTGGGGTAAATCACTCTGTCCTCACAGATCGTCCAAGCAAAGCATTTAGTGCTGGCAAAAGTCATCACTCATGATGGAAACAGCCAGCCCCAAGCCCAGTCCTGGACTCTGTACCTTCACCATCCAATGTGAGCTCTTCCTTTGAAAAACGCGCTTAGTCATTTTTTGTTCTCTCTTAGGACCATTTTCATGTTGTGTGTGTGTGTGTGTGTGTGTGTGTGTGTGTGTATTTCTTATCCTCTTCATTTTTACACAGTGCCCAGAACAGTACCCAGTTATTACATGATAAATAATTTTTTTTCATTTAAATTTATTATTTCTACACCCTGTCCCTTGGAGAAGTCATGGAGGCCCACAGCTTCTACAAATATATTTTAGTAATACATTTCAGTATGTAAATTGTGAGATCTCCAGCTGCTTCCTAACTGGTTCTACATTAATAATCTAATTTATAGTTTAGACCCAATAATTAGATCTAGTAATCTAGTTTATAATATGCAAATTACAAAGAGAATTACACTGGGAAAAACCCCTCTTTCAGTCTCTTCCTGTGATGGGCTGAGCTGCATCCCCTCCATATTCAGAAGTTGAAGTCCTAACCCCTAGTACCTGAAACTATGACTGTTTGGAGATGGGGTCCTTGAAGAGGCGAATGAGGTAAAATGGGGTCACCCGGGTGGGCTCTAATCTACCATGACTAGGTGCCCCAGTAACAGGAGATCAGGATGCAGGCAAGCACAGAGGGGAGATGACTTTCTGCAAGCTGTGGAGAGAGACCTCAGGGGAACCAATGCAGGTGACACCTTGATTTTGGACTTCTTGCCTCAAAGCTGTAAGGGACTACCTTTATTAAGCCGTGCAGTCTGTGGTACTCGTGGGACAGCCAAGCAGGAGTACACTTCTTCACCCAGACTTTGAGCTGGCTTTCCCTGGGCACCTCCCGGGAACCCTTCCGCCGCCTGCTAACCCCCTCTAGGCACACATGCCTGAGGCCTCTTTCCACCTCTCAGCTTATGTGTGCTGTGTGTTTTTCCTCCGTGTCACTGGCACTGCTGTTGTTCTAATCCAGCTCAGTCTTGAGCCTTACTTAACAGTCTGCATACATTCCTCTTCGTACACAGATCTCCACCTCTGATTTCTTTTTTAGCACGCGCCCAAATGTTTCCTGGGTGCATCTCGCACTGAATGATCACCGTCAGACCACGTTTTAGCTCACATTATTACCTCTGCAGGGGGCGCCCTTTCTTCCATTCTCTGTGGCCTGGTCATCTGTGGCTCTGGACGTGTAAGTCCACATCTTCTTGCTCACTTCTCATTTGACCTCTACTTCTGACTTTGGGGTATGTCCTTAACATTCCCAGTCTCAACCTCTTTCCGATCTTTCTGCTCTTTTTCTACACCAGCTGTAGTTTAGAGCAGGAATCGTCAACCTTTTTGACACCAGGGACTAGTATCATGGAAGACAATTTTTCCACAGACCCGGGGGAGTGGGGATGGTTTCACTTTCATGCATTGGAGAAGGAAATGGCAACCCACTCCAGTGTTCTTGCCTGGAGAACCCCAGGGATGGGGGAGCCTGGTGGGCTGCCGTCTATGAGGTCGCACAGAGTTGGACACGACTGAAGTGACTTAGCAGCAGCAGCAGCAGCAAGTGCGTTACATTTATTGCGCACTTTATTTCTAACCTAATGCCACTGTTGATTTGACAGGAGGTACCAGTCTATGGTAGGTTGGGTACCCCTGGTATAGAATATTAAATTAATTTTGACTGCCCCCTGATGCTTCTAACCAACGAGGTGCTTATCCTTGTAACCTACTACAGATACAGGTGGCAGACACTGACAATTCACATAGGGTCATGTTAGAAGTTTTGATTGAGCCTCGGTCTTTTATTATCTTTGAATCTTTGGGAGAGTGGTATAACATTTTTCCGGTCTCAACTCTAAAGTGAAGTTTGTTGTTTAGTTGCTAAGTCATGTCTGACTCTTTGCGACCCCATGGACTGCAGTACGCCGGGCTCCCTGTCCATCACTATCTCCTGGAGTTTGCTCAGACTCGTGTCCATCAAGTCGGTGATGCCATCCAATCATCTCATCCTCAGTTGCCCCTTTCTCCTCTTGCCTTCAATCTTTCCCAGCATCAGGGTCTTTTCCAATGAGTTGGCTCTTTGCATCAGGTGGCCAAAATATTGGAACTTCAGCATCAGTCCTTCCAGTGAATATTCAGGATTGATTTCTTTTAGGATTGACTGGTTTGAAGTGAAGATAATAGTATTTAATTTCACTTGAGCCTTATGAAGAAAAACAGATTAAATATATTAAAATTTGTAAGGCACTAAGAAATCACTATCTGGGGTTATTTGTTTGTTGGCCTTCCTGAAATTTCCCATATTGCCGTTTATTGCCACTGGTCCTGTCTTCCCAAGTACCTGGTAACATCTTTGTGAACTCAGATCATGTATTCTTTCTGACTCCTATAGCACCTAGTTGTTTCTTAATAAATATTGAAAACATTTAAAAAGCTAAGTCATAAAATCACAGAAGATGAAAAACCTTATAAGTAGGGTGATTATTCATCCACTTTACCTGTTCTGGTTTATCCTTGTTTCCCTAGCATGGTTACTGTAGCACCCTCCTCACTCTCAAAAATGTGCTTATCTGGGAAATAAATTATATGGTCACCCTCACCATGAATAAATGCTTAAACAGAATTGTGGTAGTTTATTTCATGAGGACAAAAGGCCAAAGGGCAAACTTCCTTTGCAAGAAGAAAAGCCTGAAGATAAATACAAATGAACCCAAAAGTAAAACTTCTATTTGGGAGAATAGTTCAGCTAATGGACATTATAAAGCCCACGGATAAATGGATTTCCCTTAAATGTTTGGATGTCAAATAAGATAAACTAGCTGCACTTTGCTGCAATATTGCCAAGTTTAGCCTTTAATTCTTGGTAGATAACACTTGGAGGCTTTACCACTCAAAAGTTATTAATTGAACTGCTAAAATGTGTGTTGTCAAAATAAAGATGTCAATATTCTGATTTTAAATAGTTTTTTTTTGTTTTAAATTACCCAAGTAATACATGTACACATTTGTGTTATGTATAGTTAAATTGATTGTCAAACTATAAGGTAAAAAAAAAAATTCTCCCCTGCCATTATCTCTCACCCACCCAATCTCATTTTTCCACATGTAAGCCAATTTTAACCAAAAATTACACAAAATAAAGATTGAGTACAACTAAATTATAAGTATTAAAATGTCCTATAAATATAACAAATTAGTAATTTTTAATAGATAGTCAATATAAAGAAGACAATTTGGCAAAAGCATCAAAGTGTCAAACATACATATTCTTTGACTCAGAAATTTCAATTCAAAGAAATGGTTACACCATTATACACAATGTATATATGAGACTATTCATTGAAAGGGACTTCCCTGTTGGTCCAATGGTTAAGACTCCCTGCTGTCAATGCAGGGGGACTGGGCTTGATCCCTGGTTGGGGAACTAGATCCCACATATTACAATTAAGAGCTCGCATGCCACAATTATAAAAAAGAAAAAAAAAGACAATATTCATTGCAGTGCAGTTTGTACTAATGAAAATCTACATGTGATTTAATGTAACATTAACAAGAAATTGGTTAAATACATTATGGTATAATTATGCAGTGGAGTAACATGGAGTCATTAAAGATGATGATATAGTACTACATTTGTTGATAGGAAGAGAGTTCCTATTAGTATTAGTTCCACAGTCAGTAAGTTCAGCCACTCAGTCATGTCTGACTCTTTGCAACCTCAAGGACTATAGCATGCCAGGCTCCCTGTCCATCACCAACTCCTGGAGCTTGCTCAAACTCAGGTCCATCGAGTTGGTGATGCCATCCAACCACCTCATCCTCTGTCGTCATCCCCTTCTCCTCCTGCCTTCAACCTTTCCCAGCATCAGGGTCTTTTCCACTGAGTTAGTTCTTCCCATCAGTGGCTAAAGTATTGGAGCTTCAGCTTCAGCTTCAGCATCAGTCCGTCCAACAAATATTCAGGACTGATTTCCTTTACAATTGACTGGTTTTATCTCCTTGCAATCCAAGGGACTCTTTTAAGAGTCTTCTCCAACACCACAGTTCAAAAGCATCAATTCTTCAGCACACTCAGTTTTCTTTATGGTCCAACTCTCACATCCATACATGACTACTGGAAAAACCATAGCTTAGACTACACAGATCTTTGTTGGTAAAGTAATGTCTCTGCTTTTTAATATGGTGTCTAGGTTTGTCCTAGCTTTTCTTCCAAGGAGCAAGCATCTTTTAATTTCATGGCTGCAGTCACCATCTGTGGTGATTTTGGAGCCTAAGAAAATAAAGTCTGCCACTGTTTCCGTTGTTTCCCCATCTATTTGCCATGAAGTGATAATATGTAGCTAAATGAGCAAAAGCAGACACAAAAGAGTTTATATAGTGTGACTATATTTATATATATATATATACACATAACATATATAAATATACATATATAAGCACACATTGTACATATACAAATAAACTTTAGACATTTATATATTTCCATTAAAAACACATGGAGGCAGAGGTGGTCAAGATGATGGAGTAAGAAGACCCTGAGCTCACCTCCCATGGACACACCAAAGTTACAATTACTTCCAGAGCAACTACCTATGGAATGACTAGACTAGCAGAAAAGATTTTCCACAAATAAAAGATATAAAGAAGGAACCACAATGAGATAGGTAGGAGGGATGGAGATTTGGTCTAATCAAGACTGACACCTCCAGGGATGTGATGTACAAATGGGACGTGATGTATAATTTGACAATTGTAAGCGGTTCTCCCCAAGGAGTAAGAGGCCCAAACCCTCCATTAGGCTCCCCAGAACAAAGATCCTAATTGAGGTGATGTGCTCACAAAATACTTGCCTTTAAAAACCAGCAAGACTTATGTTGGGAGAATCAGAGGGCTGTAGGAAATAGAGACTCTGCTCTTAAAGCATTAATTGCTTAGTTGTGTCGGACTCTCCAGGCAAGAATACTGGAGTGGGTCTGCTCTTAAAGGGCATGTCCAAGATCTGACATGTTCTCAGTCCCAGCAGAGGCAGTGGCATGAAAGGAGCTTCTCAGACTCACTTGCTGATCTTGGAGAGCATTCTGGAGAGGCAGGAGGCAGCTTGGACTCCTCTTGGGGACAAAGTTGCTGGTGACAGCTATTTTGGGAGCTTGATCTACTGAAACAACACTGGCGCTGGCAAATGCCATTTTGGAATTTTCCCTCCAGCTTAATAGTACCAGGGACCTGGCTCTGCCCACCAGCAGGGCAGCACCAGCCCCACGCTCCCGCTGAGATGTGGAGACAGCTGAATAGAGACCAGTCCCATCTTCTGAAGGGCACCAGCACCCCACCTTCCAGGACAGCACAAGACATGGTCTCACAGCTTACTGGGCCAGAGGCCAGCCCCTTACCAGCTCTCTCACATAGTTGGCCCTGCTACAACAGGGCCCAATAGGGGCAGCCACAGAGCATACAGCTCTGGTGACCAGAGGGAAGTATGCTGCCGGGCCCCTATACAATGCCACTGTATGATGGCTTCTATAGAAGGCCAAAATTGAAAAATGTAACCAACCCACCTAATATAATAAACACAGAGGATTAGGCAAAATGAGAAGATAGACGAATAGGCTTCAAACAAAGAAAAAAGACATAACTTCAGTAAAAGACTTAAATGAAATGGAGATAAGCAAGTTACCTATAATGAGTTTAAAGTAATGATTATAAAGATGCTCACTGAACTTGGGAGAATAATAGATGAACACAGCAATAACTTTATTAAAGAATTAGAAATTATAAAGAAGAACCAAATAGAGCTGAAGAATACAGTAACTGAAAGAAAAAAATAACCAGAAGGAATCAGCAGTAGATTTGATGATACAGAGGAATGGTTTGATGATCTGGAAGACAGAGCAGTGGAAATCATGCAAGAATAGAAAAGAAAAAACAATTTTTTTTTTTTTAAAAAGAGGACAGTTTAAGAGACTTCTGAAACAACATCAGGTATATTAACATTCAAATTATAGGCACCTCAGAAGGAAAAGAAAGAGAGAACAAGGGGAAGATCACTTATTTGAAGAAATAATAGTTGGAAATTCCTAATTTGGGAAATAAAACAACATTCAGGTCCAGGAAGCATAGAGATACCCAAATAAGATAAAATCAAAGAGATCCACACCAAGACACATTATAATTAAAATGGCAAAAATTAAAGAGAAAAATCTTAAAGGCAGCAAGAGAAAAGACCAGTTACAGACAGGAGAACTCCCCTAAGACTGTAAGCTGACTTTTCAGCAGAAACTTTGCAGCCAGAGGTAGTGGTATGATATAGTCAGTGATGAAAGGAAAAAAAAACCTACAACCAATAATACTCTTCCCAGCATATTCTGATAGTCTTATCTGATACTCTATACTCTGATAGTCTTATCATTTAGATTTTAAGGAGAAATTAAGAGTTTCCCAAAAAAGCAAAAGCCAAAAGAGTCCTGCACCATTAAATTATCTTTGCTGCTAAGTCGCTTCAGTCATGTCCGACTCTGTGTGACCCCATCCCTGGGATTCTCCAGGCAAGAACACTGGAGTGGGTTGCCATTTCCTTCTCCAATGCATAAAAGTGAAAAGTGAAAGTGAAGTCGCTCAGTCATGTCTGACTCTTAGCAACCTCATGGACTGCAGCCTACCAGGGTCCTCCGTCCATACTGGAGTGGGTTGCCATTGCCTTCTCCAAATTAGCTTTACTAGACGTGTTAAAGGGACTTCTCTAAGTGGAAAAGAAAAGGTCACAATTAGAAATAAGTAAGTTATGAAAGGAAAAATACCATTGATAATGGAAAACATCCAGTAAAGGTAGTAGATTAACAAAATGTTAAGCTAGTAGAACAGTTAAAAGACAAAAGTAGTAAAATTATCTATATCCACAATAAGTGCTTAAAGGATGCACAAAATAAAATATGTAAAAATGATGTTGAAGACAGTAAACGTGAGGTGAAAAGTAGAAACGTAGGATGATTAGAATGCATTTGAGATAAACTGCTTAAAATAACCACATGTATGTATAACTTGTCTTGGTAACCAAAACCAAAAAATTTATCGAATAAATACACAAGCAAAAAAGGAAAAGGAATCCAAATATAACACTAGTCACTGAATCACAAGGTAAGACAGCAAAAGAGGAAGAAAGAAACAAAAAAGAACTACAAAACAACCTGAAAACAATTAACAAAATAGCAATAAGCACATACCTATCAATATTTACTTTAAATGTAAATGGACCAATGCTTCAACTGAAAGATATTGAGTGGCTGAATGGATAAAAACCCAAGACCAACATATTTCCTGTCTACAAGAGACTCACTTCAGATCTAGAAACACATAGAGACTGAAAAGTGAGGAGATGGAAAAAAGCTATTCCATGCAAATAGGAATGAAAAGAAAGCAGGGGTAGCAATATCTATATCACAGAAAACAGACTCTAAAACAAAGACTGTAACAAGCAATACAGAAGGACATTACGTAATGATAAAGGGATTGATCTGATAAGGGATTGTAGCATTTGTAACTGTTATGTGCCTCACAAAAGGAGACCTGAACCCATAAAGCAAATATTAGCAGACAGTAACAGTAATTGTAGAGGATTTTAACATCCTGCCTACGTTGATGGACAGATCATCCAGACAGAAGATCAGTAAGGAGACACCAGCCTTAAATGCCCCAACAGAGTAGACAGAAATATTGAATATATACAGAATGTTTCATTCCCAAACAGCAGAATATACATTCTTTTCAAGTGCACATAGGACATTCTCTAGGATAGACTGCATGCTAGGTCACAAAATAAGTCTCAAAAAATTTAAGAAGAATGAAATTGTATCAAGCATTTTTTTCTGAACACAACAGCATTAAATTAGACCTCAATTAAAGAAGAAAATTGGGAAAAAAAGACAAAGACATGGAGGCTAGACAACATGCTACTAAACAACCAATGAGTCACTAAAAAAAAAAAAAATCAAAGTGGAAATAAAAAAATACCTGGTGAAAAATGAAAATGGAAACACAATGATCCAAAAACTATGGAACACAGCAAAAGCAGTTCTAAGAGCAAAGTTTATATAATAGTGATACAAGTCTACCTCTGGAAATAAGAACATTTTTCAATAAAAAAATCTACCTTTATACCTTAAGGAACAAACAAAACCCAGGGTTAGTAAAAGGAAAGAAATCATGAAGATCAGAGCAGAAATAAATAAAATAGAGACTAAACCCCAGTAGAATAGAACAATGAACTATAAACTTGCTCTTTGAAAAGATAAACAAATTGATAAATATTGAACCATACTCAACAAGAAAGAAAGAGAGAGGGCCCAAATAAATAAAGTCAGAAATGAAAGAGAAGAAATACAACTGACACCACAGAAATACAAAGAAAGGATCTCAGATAATACTACAATTAAATGCCAATAAAATTGAAAACCTAGAAGAAATGGATAAATTCCTAGAAAAGTGAATTTCTAGGAATTCCTATAAAATTCCTAGAATTCCTAGAAAATTCATAGAAGATTCCTAGAAAAGTGAATCTGCTAAGACTGAATCAAGAAGAAATAGAAAATATGACAGATTACCAGTGCTGAAATGAATCAGCAGTCAAAAAACACCCAACAAACAAAACATTTAAAGAGTTGACACATATACTTCTCAGACTATTCCAAAAATTGAACAGGAGTGCTTCCAAACTCATTCTAAGAGGACAACATTACCCTGAACCAAAAGCAGACAAAGACACCACAGAAAAAGAAAATGACAGGCCAACATCACTGATAAATATAGATGCAAAAATCCTCAACAGAATGTTAGCAGATGAATTCAACAGTAATTTAAAAGTATCATACGCCATGATCAAGTGGGATTAATTGCAGGCATGCAAGGATGGTTCAACACTGGCAATTCAACCAACATAGTATATCACATTAAGAAACTGAATAATAAAAACCACATGATCATCTCAATAGATGTAAAAAAAGCTTTTCTACAAAATTTGACATCCATTCATGATTAAAAGTTCTCAAAAAAGGGTATAGAGGGAACATACCTCAATATAAGAAAGGCCATATATAACAAACCTACAACCAGCATTATACTCAATGGTGAAAAGCTGGAAGCATTTCCTCTAAGATCAGAATAAGACAAGGATGTCCACTCTTGTCACTTTTCTTCAATATCATAGAGTGAGTTCTAAATCTCTCTTCTGAAAAGGAAATAACTGGCATGAGAAAAGTCCAGTTATATATTTGATTGATGGCATGCATGCTATGGTTAGAATTACAATTAACTTTGTTCTTAATGAACTGACTGATTTTAGGGAAATAAAAAGAAAGTGCATGGAGACAATAAAAGAAAATACAAATTTTCCAGACACTAACAGAAGGACTGTTTCTCTCCTTGCTTTACATCTCTTCTGGGTAGCAATTTTTATTTGCCAGAATCCTGGTGCTCATCCTCATGTGAGCAGGTCCACTGGCACTTTGACTCCTCATTTAAAAACTGAATGCATCAATTCCTTCCCACAAATGTGCCATCTATTCTTTCATTCCCCAACAGACCCCAAAACAAAACCATCCTCTCCAACACCCAGGTTAAATAACCTGTAATTTTGATGGAAAGAATAGAACAGTGGGCATAACATTTTTTGTGGAAAGATATAATCCCACTCAAATTGTACAACTTGAATTCAATCATAAGGAAAATTGGGCAAGCTACAGTGTCACTGGCCAGTCCTCCTCAGAAGTACCAAGAACACACAGGACAAGGAGTGGCTCAGGAAAGGCCCAATGTAAAGGAGACTGAGGAAGCAGGACAGCTGCATGGAATGTGGGACCCTGGATGCAGAAGGTGAATGGCAGAGGGACCGTGTCTTTGGGGTCAGTTGATAAAGGCTGATAGGCAGTTTTTGGTGCTGGTTTGTACTTTTTAATAAGCCTGAATTATTTCAAAGTGAAAAGGTTAAATGTAAATATCAGGTAAAATATATACCAATTTGCAGACTGGCAGTCAGTACTGGCAGAATGACAAGACCTAAGAACTGCACAGGAATGGGAGCAGCTGTGGGAAAGCTGGGCACCTGCCGTTGTAGGGGAGGTGGCCCTGGAGGCAGGACTGGACCAGATCCCAGAGGCGTGGACTCTTACCCTGGGAACAGAGTTTTAGCAGTGACCAAACTGGGCCTTCCTGCAAGGCAGTGGATCTCTCTTCATTCTCCTCTCTTTCTAAATTATGAGAAACATTTTCTTCTTTTAAACAGTAAACATTGTCATTTTATTAAGCTATTCTCATTTGCGTAAGATAACCATTAAGTCCAAACACATACATTGCTATAGAAATTAAAGATAATGTACAGAAAGTATTAAAATAATGTTCAGAAAGTGCATTTTATCATAAAATACAGGAACGGTAAAAAACACCAAACAAATTAGAATCATCTGGACTCTGCCAACCAGAGGCCCAGCTTCCCCGTCCTGTTCTCCCATCTGTCATCAGGCACTGCCAACTCTGCTTCACACGAGTTCTTGCCCTGGGATTGGAATCAGAAGGCCTGGGTTCTTGTCCTGGTCTCATACTGTTGATACCAACCAGGATTCTTGGCCTTCCCCAATCAATAGAAATTGACCAGATGCTGGACAAGAAATTCAGGCAAGGCTTTATTGGGGCCTCTGCTGCAGCAGGGGGTAGTGAGAACAAGCAGGTTCCCTTGCCTGTTTGCTCCCTAAGGTGGGGGGAGCAAGCTGGTTCTTTACATGGGGTGAGGGTAGGGGTATGTCCAGGTGGGGCTGGAGGAGTGGCTTAGGTGGTTTGCCCGCCCCTTTGGTGGTGTTGGGTCCAGGGGGCATGCACAGTGCCCAGCTTTTGCTTGGGTCTCTTCAAAAGTGGTAGTTGGTTTTTTGGTCTCTTTGCATCTTTTGTTCTGAATTTGCCCCAACTGCACACTCACACAGTTATTTTTCATCCTTTACAGTTTCTTTGTATTTTGTTGTTCAGACAGGTTTGTCCAGATGCAAGCACGGCAACAAAGGTGCCCAGGTCCCAGCCTGTCCCACTGTGACTGTGACCGTTCTCTGAGGCTGGGCCCCTGTGTGCTGGGTTTGGGGACTGGGCAGTAGATGGGCTCTGGTCCCCTGCATGTGAGTTACTGTGTATCTAATGATTTGATTTCAATCTTCCTTCCAATACAAGTAAAGAGGCTGTTGGTTTCTTGGTAAGTTGACAATAAATGAGCACATTTCTCAAACAGAGGTATTAGTTTTTTGAATAAATCTCAGTTTAAACTTGTCATCTTCCATCCTAGCACAGTTCTGGTCTTACCTTTAGAAACAACAGTCCTCATCTGCAAGCAGAGATGCAAAATTGGACGTCTTCCAACTGCCTGTGAGCAGTTGGGGATGACCACAGGGAAGAGGAAGAAGAGGCTGAAGAGGGAGGTGCAGCCCAGGAATTGTGAAGCCCTTTCTCCCTTGTGCTGAGAAATTGGAGGCAGCAGCAGCTGCTGGGACCCTTAATGGCTGCTCTCTGCCTCAACTTGTACAAGGTATTGATCGGTATCAAAGCACCTCAATTAAAAGGATTTCCCTCTTATCAAAAGGGGACAGGGAGGGAGGGTCACCAGTTATCTTTGCCATCCTACTATTATATCACTGTTGGTGAGAGTAGCTGAATTTGGAAAAGAAAGTAATTGGTTTCAAACATGTGGAGTGAGTAGCCTTCCCTTCTCCAGGGATCTTCCTGACCTAGGAATCAAACCCGGGTCTCCTGCATTGCAGGTGGATTCTTTACCAACTGAGCTATCAGGGAGGCCCTTGTGATGTTTTAGGGTTTTTGTTTTTGTTTTTTACCCCTTAAAGGTTTTTGTTACAAGAGATAGAAATGATGTCTATCTATCTCAAGCACAGGATAGCCATTGTTAAGACCCCTTTTCTTCTGGGCTTCATTACCCTCTCCTTTTAAATTCTCCTGCCAGGGCTAAAACTTCTGTGGGCCCTGAGCTCAAATCATTGTCTACTACAGTAGTCTTATGAATGGGAGAACAGCCCTAGAAGTGTCATACCCGATGATTTGAAATGATCTTAGAATGACGTGGGGAAAGCCTGTGAGTCAGAGTCTGATCTCTCTGTAAAGTCAAGAATGAGTAAAGAGTGCAACCTGATGCAATTCTGGTTCTGTTTACCTTTGCTGTCTCCATGGCAACCACTCAAGATAGATATTTCAGAAGATACTCCCAGTTACTGGCTGGGATAGAGCCTTCTATGACTAAGAAAGAACCTTCAGCCTCCACCCTTAGGGGTCTCAAGAGTCTTGCTTCCAAATCTGAACTGATTTCACTTCTAATTTGAGATACCAAATACGCAACATTGCCTCATCTGGGCCTTTTATAACATCCTGAAGGGCAAAAAAACAAAAACAAAAACAAAAACAAAAACCCAGCAACCTTGAAATACAAATATTTGCTAAATAGTTACTATGTAGTTTAGTTTTTTAAGCAGAATTACTTTTTAATATATATAAAAGTAGAATATATATGCATTATATATATATATATATATGTGTGTGTGTGTGTGTGTATATGTGTGTGAAAAGTGAAAGTGTTAGTGGCCCAGTTGTGTCTGACTCTGTTCAACCCCATAGACTGTAGCTTGCCAAGTTCCTCTGTCCATGGAATTCTCCGGGCAAGAATACTGGTGGGTAGCCATTCTCTCCTCCAGGGGATCTTCTTGACCCAGGGACTGAACCTGGGTCTCCTGCATTGCAGGCAGATTCTTTACCGT